>NC_064931.1:35669872-36293269 GCF_023897955.1 Schistocerca gregaria | reverse complement strand
ACATTTGCCGAGGCAGATGGAAAACCGCCTTAAAACCATCCACAGACTGGCCAGCTCACCGGACCTTAACACAAATCCGCTGGGTGGATTTGTGCCGGGGCCAGGCGCTCCTTCCCACCCGGAAAGCCATGCGTTAGACCACACGGCCGACCGGGTGGCCAAACTTTCATTATACTTTACTATTTTTGGGCCTAATCTTTGACAAGACATGTGCCTTGTTACAGCAACTGAGTTTTACAAGAATAGCATGCAAAAAATCAGTAAACCGTAACAGACACCACTTACTAAACCAGTCCTGTTCTTTTGCTGTGTGTAGAGGATACTGAACCACTTCTCCAACCACAGCAGGACTCCCTCACTAGTGTTTAGTGCAATAAACTGTCCAAATGTTAAACACATGTTCAGAAATGAGCCATTAGTGGAGTTCACTGTATCAGACCTTAATTTCACTATCCAAGGATGAAGTACACCGTTGCCTTGGGTATTTCACAGGCTGACTGTGACTTTAAACTCAACTGAGAACAAGGAATGTTGCACTCTAGACATATTTTTGAAAATATGTTTGCCTCCATTTTAGTGGTGTTACACGATTTTATCACTACATATACTGATGGGTGTAAGCAAGGGTACATCTTAGGGTGCTTCACTGCATTCCCTAATGATTCTGTCAAATGTTTCCTTCTTGAACAACTAAGAAATTATGGTGCAAAAGTTATGCAGTTCTGAAGACATTGTAGTGGGTCTAAAAATCTCACAGCAGAATCTCACCTGCTTCTCACAATAGTGGTTACACAAATTTTCCCCTTTAAGTCTCTCAACCCTTTGAAGAGTACATGTGTGTAGAACATGTGCCGCATTACAGTACTCCTTCCTTTTCTTTGCTAGTTCTTGCTTCTGTCTACCCTATTTTCCCACATGTCTACCTTGCAAGCCACCTATATGGCAATATGGCTCTTATTCAGGTGTTGCTTTAGTTCATTCTTGTTTCTCCTCTATCTTTTTCACACTTTTCTTCTATTTACTCGTGGTCTTCATTAGGGTTTCACCTCTACTTTCTTCAAAATTCTTCCCAAGTGCAAGCTGTGTAGGGAAGGACACCCATTGTGCCATGTGAATACCCTTAGTGTGATTATTCTGGCACCCTTCTCTTGGCAGATCACACACTATACTCAGAAATGGTCTGATTGTAACCATACTGAGAGGTTACTCTTAGCAATTCAACCACTATACCAGATACCCAATATGATAACCAGTTTATGTTGGAGGAGTGGGAACTGTCATCAGTACCTGCATGGTTGGGCCCAATAAAATCCCTGGCAGATTCTATACGGAAATTGCAACTAAGATAGTTCCCCTGTTTTAACCTCAAAATACTGTGTGTCCTACAAATAAAAGAATTACACAGTAGTTGAAAGAAGACAGATCACATCTGTTTACAAGAGGGGTTGAGGAAGTGAGCCACAAAACCACATCCCATATCATTGATGTCCATTTGTAATAGAATCTTAGAATGTATTCTGTGCTCAAACATAATGAGGTATCTCTAACTGAATGATGTCCTTAATGGCAACCAGAATGGATTCTGGAGACATCTTTTATGCAAAAATCAACTCGTGCTTTTCTTACATAACGAACTTTAAACCATGGCTCAGTGTAATTGTATGCAGTAATTCTTGACATCCAAAATGCATTTGACTAATATTCCACACCAATATTTGTTAGTGAAAGTATGGTCATATGGGGCATCAGACAAAGTTTGTTACTGGATGCAGATGGTGCAGTTATCTATTGTTAAGTACTATCTGAAAAGCAACTCCAGAATAAGTCAATCTGATGTTGATGAAATTTGAAAGTGGTGGAAACATTGGAAAGATAAAATTGAAGGGGCTTGCAGAAGACAGTGCTAACTTACACGAACATAAATCAGTAAGACTGAGCAGTTTACATACTACACAGTATTTTCTGGTAGTACATAGGAAACATGTTGTTAGTGGCATGTGGTACATTTTAAAACACAACAGAAAGCTTTATCTTACTAGTTCTTACTAAATTTAGGGTTTTCACTTCCTTCTGCCACCCCCTTCAATTATACACATCACAAAACACAAAACTGTTGTATCATAAGGCTAAAATATCGATGAGTCACAATTGAAGACCTAAGGACCAAATATAAAAGTAGTGTGTGTGTGTGTGTGTGTGTGTGTGTGTGTGTGTGTGTGTGTGTGTGTGTGTGAGAGAGAGAGAGAGAGAGAGATCCAGGAAATATAAACTGTACTGCAAGTCCAGAGAAAATTGCTTTGAATTGTGCAAAATAACCTTATTCACACTAAATGGGTTGAGTCCAAAAGAGATATCATGCTATAATGCTTGACAAAACACCTAAATATAAATGTCTTAAGACATGTGAACAATATGAAACAAAAATCATCAGTTTGCAGTATCATTACTCAAACCAATAAAAATCTGACAATGGTGATGTGCAATATTCCAGGTGAGGCGATTTTGATATGTGCAGCAGAACTGATGTGTAGCTTTGTTGTTTTGTTGACTTCATGAGCAGCACTAAAATAAATGCTTTAATGGATACCGTCTAAATTGTTTCCTGGTCACGCTACAATCAAACCTAGTTCTGACAAGATTGGAGCTGTACAGTATATAAATGAAATACCTACCTGTATTTTTTCAGATTTTGCTGTAATAGTTTTCCCAGAACTTGTAGTATACTTTGCCGCATTAACTTGTGGATTATGCTATCAAACTTTCACAGATCAGCAATGTTATTAGACATTACCAGTGTCATTTTTTGCCTTATAGTGAATAAAGTCAGACCTGAGAGAAATGGTAGTTAGCACGTTTAGAATGTTAGGTCTTCAGTTGGTATCAATCTACTAGTATTAATATCTGGTTGTAATACTTTGTGGTGATATGAAATGGAATGGTCATGTCACATAGGCCCAATTATGCATAAAGCAGATGATAAACTTCAGTTCATTAGTACGCTACTGGGGAAAATAAAGTCAATTCACAAAGGAGATTGCCTAAAAAACACTTGTGCTACCCATTCTCCAATTCTGCTCAAGTGTGTGGGACCATGCCAAATAGGACTAACAGGTGGTATTGGATGTATACAAAGAACAACATGAATGGTCACAGGTCTGTTTGACGCAGGGCAATGTCACGGAAATGCTGAAACTCTTGAACTGGCAGATAACTGAAGATAGACACCAACTATCACATGAAAGCTTACTTACACATTTTCTAGAATCTGTATTTAGTGTGAAAACTAAGAATATGCTACAACCCCTATGTATCACTTATGTAGAGACAAGATTAGACTAACTGCAGCATGCACAGACATTTAACCTGTCATATGAGAATGGAATGGGAAGAATCCCTTTGGAGGTACCGTCCGTCATGCACTTCAGTGGTTTGCAGCATGTACGTGTAGACTGTTGATCATTAACATGACCTACTCAAGGTTTTTAACCTTACCTGGCTCAGAGATAGAATTCCCTCACATTGGTGAGACACTATCGTCATCCCAATTCATAAGCCAAGCAAAAATGCAAGTTCCTTTTGCAGCTATTGACCAGTCAGTCTCAGTTAAGAGCTGTTCACATTGCTGGGAAAGATGGTCGTCCATCGATTGTGCTTGATTATTGAAAGGCCATGCTTTTCATCCACATATTAGTGTAGCTTCCAAAACTGACCAACTGGAGTGTTGACACTGAGAGAATTAGGCTGCTAATATAAATCCAAGGTAAATAATCATGATACTAGTGCTTGTGAGGGGAGAACTGTATATTTGGTGGAATCTGTAAATACAGTTATGGAGATACACCTCATAATAAAACAACAAACACAACCATTCCTGACCATACCAAAGAATTCAATAATGAACACTGGAGTAATGATTCCAGATTATGTACTTTCTGTCACAGTCTTATTTCAATAACAAAAATTTTAACTGTGACATTGTTACAGTGGAACTGCAATGACAGCTGTCACCACATAACCAACCTCCAACAACTGATAACAACCTATTTATTAGTATATATGGATGTAGACTCCCTTGGGATATACTGTTGATGAAAAGCTGTTAGGTTTCCAGCCAGATGTCAGTGTTAAAATACTGTGATGTTTCAAATAATGTCATACTTGTCATTTTCTGGTGAAATGTTGAGATGTTGTGGAAGTTGTAACACTTTCACCAACACTGTGCCGCACCCACCTGGCTACAGGCTGCTGGACGCTATCCAGCTGACAGGTGGCGAGAGGGTTGAGGTTGACGGATGGGGAGAGGGTTGAGGTTGCATTGGAAGGGGGGGGGGGGGGAGAGGTAGTGGGCGCACCATTCCCATCTCTGTTTGGGCATATGAGATGCATTTTGCGTGCTGGGAACACTATCATTGTATTGTCACTAATGTGGCTTCCCAGGCTGTGTTCAGTTGGTATCCTTCGTCCCTATTGAACAGATTCTCATGAATCATTATTTCACTGGATTCCTGTATGTTGCTGTTGGAATAGGCTGTTGCTTGGCATAGTACCTTAGTGTTCTGAAAGACAAAGGTGTGATCTTCATGTTATGCTGTGTTATAGGTGATTTCACCCTGTGTCCCAGTTGTACACAACTGAAGTGCTTCTTGCAGCATTTTGAAATGCAACACTACGTTTGTTCAATATGTTGGTTGTCAGATTCACAGGTAATGATGTGTATCCCATTATTTTCAGTTTTATTGGGTCTTTTTCTGAGCATAGGTACTCTTTTAAGTTAGGTTGTAGTTGGAAGATGGTTTTTATGTTGGATTTTTCAAGTAGCCTCACTATTTTGGCTGAGAATGGTCCCAAGTACAGAAGGTGAGTGAGTCTCTTGTCTTCTTCCTCCTTTTTCTTGTTTAATGTGTCCTTTCTCTTCTTGAATGTCCTACTAATCTGTGTTTCACTGTACCAATTTTTGTGAAACAGTTCCTTCAGGTTTTACAGTTCAGCTGAGAGGCATTCTTTATTGCAGATGATGCGTGCCCTATGTACTAGGGTGGGCAACACTGTCTCATGTTGTGTACTAGATGGTGGCAGCTCATTGCATTCAGGTACAGATCTGTGGTGTCTTCTTCCTGTATACTGCATGGTGTGAAGTACCACCACTCTTCCTTATTACTATGTTCAAAAGTAGACAACCATTCTCCTCTATTTCCACAGTGAAGGCAATGTTTTGGTGAATGCTGGTAAGGAACTCCAGAAGCTTGTCCAGCACCTTTTCACTATGCTCCCACACCACAAAAGTGTTGTCAACTAGCGAAAGAAGTGCGTAGGTGTTTGGTAAGCAGTTTGAAACTCACTGTTCCATGTAGAGCTTTGCAATCCCGGGAGCCAGTTAGGATCCCACAACCACTCCATCCGTCTGTTCATAAAACTCCATTGCACATGAAGTAGGCGGTCTTCAGTGCATGTTAAAAATTTTTAACTGTTTGCAGCTCAAAATGTTGGGTAAGTAGTGCCAAGAAGTCTTGAATAGTGACGTAACATCAAAACTCGTGAGCAGGACATCTCTTTGTAATTGCGTGTCCTTAAGTACTTTCACGAAATTGGCTGATTTCTTCACATGATGACGACAGTGTCTCACAAGTGGTCTTAGAAGCATCATGAGGTATGTGGACAGTCCTTAATTGTGCTAGTTAATGGTGTTGACTACTGGCCACAGAGGCACCACTTCCTTATGGATTTTGGGCAATCCGAACAGGTGTGGTGTCACTGTTGCTCTAAGACACAGCCACTTCTTAACTGCCTCTGATAGATTTGAGCTCTTCAAAAGAGCCTTTGTTTTCCTGGTTATCGTCATCCACTGTGAGTCGGCACCATTGCATTCCCTTTGTCTGCTGGAAGAACTATAGTGTCAGCATGTTGTCTCAGTGACTGGAGAGCTTCCGTAGCAGTTATGTTCACTTTCAGAAATCGGGACCTATTGATGATACTGCAGGTTTCCCACAAGATCTCCTCTGCTTCTTCTTTTGGTAATCCTTGAATTGGTTCCTTCACACCACACATAATGTTCCATTTCAGTATTGCTCTTTGGCGTTGTGAAGTTCAGTCATTTTGAGAGGGCCAAAGTTGTAGCTGACTCCATTACTTACTTTGTCTGGTTTACAATGGGTCTAGTATTATTCACCTCCTTGTTAGCCGTCTGATGTTTCGACAGTTTGTCAAATTTGCTGAACTGTTTTTCAGCTGTGTGTCTGTTCTGTACCTCAGTGTCGGTGTAAGGGCTGCAGTGCACCAAACCCAAGTGTTTGCTGGTAGTGCTTTTGTGATACTTAGGTGGAATTATAGCAATGTATGTGCATTCTTATCCAGCTCTTTCCATGTAAAATGAATGCGCTCCCTCATTGTGACCATGCCCACTTCTTGTAAAATCTGATGGGTCGTCTTCAGTTTCACTGAGTTTCACAGTGCCACAGGTTGTTCTCATCTCAACACCATTAAAGGAAAGCTAGTGTGCAGAGATGTTACACGTTCCTGGAGCATTCTTTCTGCAGTTGTTCAATCTGCTTAGCATCTCCTCAACATTGAGGTGTGTTGTGTGTGATTGTAGGTTCTCTTGGTATTTTGAAAGCTTGTGATATCATGTGGTGCTAACATATGCTTACCTGCCAACATTCTATTCTATTGGTTGTTTTGATTGCATACCATTGCAAATCTCAGTAACCTACCCATAAAACAAGTTTCACGCAGTTCTCCATTGCAATCAGTGGCATCATATCAAATGTGAATCTGAAGGTCTCACCATCACTGTACGTAGGTGATTCCTGCCTATGCTGTGGTGCCTCATGAATGAGCATTGCTGGATGTCAACTCCAAGAAACCACCTGGAAAATATTAACACTGTGTAATAAACACTGGGATCTGCACACTTTGAACCCTGAGCTCTATTTAGGTAAATAACTAGAATTATGTAAATAGCGTCACTAGCTGTAACTTGGGTATTGCACATGTCAACTAGGAGCCCACTGCTTGATAAGTCAGTGGCACTATCCTGTGAACTGATCGCGTGATCCTCTGAATTTTTTATGAACTCATAGTACTCTTATTCTTGACCAGAGATTGACAGCATATGAATCCACATCACAGTTGTTGATGTGGCTATTAGATCCTGTATACTATAAGGACATAAAGGTGGCAGCTGGTTAATCCTACATGAACCTTGTCAACAGCTTCATAGCAAAATCGTACAGCCCACTGCTATGAGTCCCACAGCAGCAGCTACTTGTAAACTATGCAATGATGATCCATCAGATGTCATACGACCTGTGTTGCCTGGTTTTGTTCCAAAATCATCTTAGGCTCTTCATAAACTTCCACAGAACTAGCAGAGTACTGAAGTAAGATTGGAGACTTTGAGAAATTACCTCAAACTTCCCCACATGTAACGTTTGTATAGACTTCCACCTTTTTTATTTCATTGGTGAGCAGCATGTTTCCTGGTAAGTCTCTATCTGTATTGTGGACCCTTGAATAAAACAGCTCCCACAACATTCTGATGACTTTCTTTCAGTCCATCATGTGTATCCCAATTGGATAACTGTTTATACCGATGATTCTAAAGTAAAAGATAGAGTTGACTACACAATCGCATACAGTGGAGTGTACCAACAATACCTACCAAGTGTTTGCAGTCTGTTGACTGCAGAACTACCAGTCAAGCTGTACATTACATGCAACAATGTTATCATTTTATACTGTGAAAGAGTTGCCAGAATGTACAGTTACAAAAAATACATTAACCAAACTGAATGGTGCTTGACCATAGTTAGCTGGACACCAAGCCACATGAGAATTTCAAGAAATAAACTTGTGGGTGAAAAGCAGAAAGCTGGCTGGAAGAGTCGAAAGACCTTGGAATCCATGGCACTGATGTGAAGGCACAAATAAAAGCACTGAATCCTAAGGTTGTAGGAAATGGAGAGGCAAACTACAACCACTACCAACAAACTAGGAGTGATCAAGTGAAACACACACACACACACACACACACACACACACACACAAACACACACACACACACACACTCACACACACTTGGAAAATTTTTGTAGTTACCTAGGAAAGAATCTACGCATGCCCTTGGCCAACGTGAGAACTGGGCTAAATATGAATACCTCCTTACCCTACAAATCACTTGTAGAATCTTTTACCATAAGGAAACAAGGGAGATGGTGTTGTTAGGGGTGGCCGGTGTACTCTTTCTACAACACAAATGCACATATGAATTAATGATTTTTTATTTACATGAACTGTAGGTTTTACTTAACTTGGATAGAGTCCATGTTCTGTGGTACAAGCTCATCAGTAATAGTAATCTTGCTATTGCAATAATTGGGTTGCTGTGCCTGCGATAACTGTACCACCCTGAGAATGAATGACGTATGCTGACCTGGAGTATTGAGTCGAGTCAGTGTGTGAGGCCCTCCAGTCAGTGACGGTAGCCTAAATACTTGCTGTTGAGAGGGCGTTGGTGGCATGTTGCTTGTTGGTGTCTCTCTGGCCTCTCTCATGATAAGTGCACTCGATCCGGTGCCTACTATCGATCTTCGCTAAACATCTTTGCCCACCAGTGTGCTGGCTGCAGCTTACGCCAGCACATCACTGGCATCAAAGCTTCTGTCGGATTACTTCTGTACTTCATGAAAAAGTTGCTTCTGCAGTCAAATTATATTACCTCTCCAACTCAATATTGGGGACAGAAATGGTGCGGCATACCTTCTAGAGTGCTGCAGGCACAATCCCATTCTGAGTGGAACTCTCTTGGATGCAGTGTGTGCGATAAGGCAAGTAAGTTCACACAGCTTGGAAGAAGGTGTTGGAAAGTGTTGAAGGTGAGGGACACTATCTCATGTAATGACACAGCTGCCTGTGCAGCTTACATAGCCGTGCAAAATTGACGAGGCTCAGTGTGCTTCCTCTACATCTGGCACTGTATTGTAATGTAACTAACTACCATGTTTCTTTAGCTGTGAGGAACAGGCCACATACCTATTGGTTGCGGTCAGCATGATTCCCCCCCCCCCCCCCCCCCCCCCCCAAGGCCCTCTTGTGCATGTGCATACATGTGTGGTGTGGCACGCATGCACGGGGCCTTGAGTTATTGCAACCTTTCTTCTCTCCTGGCTGCTTTCCCTTCCCCATATCCTGTCTCCAGTCCTTCCCATCCCCATCCCCATCCCCATATCCAGTCCTTCGCATCATAGCTCCTCCTTGTCCTGCCAACCCCCCTCCCTTTTCCCTCGATGTTCGCTTGAGGATGGCCTGGCTATTCCCTCAGTTCCGCTGCTCTATTTTGTTCTTCTGTCTCGTATTTTAACTCTCCTTTTTTTGGCTTTTTTGGGCTTGACCTCCCTTTGTACATTGTTTCCATAGGGTGAACAATTTTTGGAAGAATTCCATACCTAGTGTCTCTGGGATGGGTACACCCCCCCCCCCCCCCCTCTTACCCTGTCATACCCTCTTACCCTGTCATACCCTCTTACCCTGTCATACCCTCTTACCCTGTCATACCCTCTTACCCTGTCATACCCTCTTACCCTGTCATACCCTCTTACCCTGTCATACCCTCTTACCCTGTCATACCCTCTTACCCTGTCATACCCTCTTACCCTGTCATACCCTCTTACCCTGTCATACCCTCTTACCCTGTCATACCCTCTTACCCTGTCATACCCTCTTACCCTGTCATACCCTCTTACCCTGTCATACCCTCTTACCCTGTCATACCCTCTTACCCTGTCACACCCTCTTACCCTGTCACACCCTCTTACCCTGTCACACCCTCTTACCCTGTCACACCCTCTTACCCTGTCACACCCTCTTACCCTGTCACACCCTCTTACCCTGTCACACCCTCTTACCCTGTCACACCCTCTTACCCTGTCACACCCTCTTACCCTGTCACACCCTCTTACCCTGTCACACCCTCTTACCCTGTCACACCCTCTTACCCTGTCACACCCTCTTACCCTGTCACACCCTCTTACCCTGTCACACCCTCTTACCCTGTCACACCCTCTTACCCTGTCACACCCTCTTACCCTGTCACACCCTCTTACCCTGTCACACCCTCTTACCCTGTCACACCCTCTTACCCTGTCACACCCTCTTACCCTGTCATACCCTCTTACCCTGTCACACCCTCTTACCCTGTCACACCCTCTTACCCTGTCACACCCTCTTACCCTGTCACACCCTCTTACCCTGTCACACCCTCTTACCCTGTCACACCCTCTTACCCTGTCACACCCTCTTACCCTGTCACACCCTCTTACCCTGTCACACCCTCTTACCCTGTCACACCCTCTTACCCTGTCACACCCTCTTACCCTGTCACACCCTCTTACCCTGTCACACCCTCTTACCCTGTCACACCCTCTTACCCTGTCACACCCTCTTACCCTGTCACACCCTCTTACCCTGCCATAGAACCTCCTACCCCACCCCCTAGGTCACCAGTACAGTAGCCAGTCCATGTGGTGGTGCTGTTGTGTACCCATGTGACTGAGCCCCTGATAACACAGGAACCACACTTCTGGTACCTGAGTGTCATGATCTCGTGTAAGACGAGGAGTGGTTGCTCATCTTTTTGGGGCATTGGATCTCCAAGCAGTGACTGCTCATGCTGCGGTTCGGTGGTGCCGACATGGTGAGCCTCTTATCGGAGTGGATGGTACCAGGGCAGACACTCTGCACATTAAGCATGCCAAGCTCCCCACTTCTAGGTGCTCTTCTGTGGCCACCTGATCAGAAAGGAACAGTTCACTATCTGCTCTTACTCCTTCTCCCTTGACCTTACCCTCCCTGGTCAACTTCTGAGAGGAGAGCCATGGCCATCAGCTTGAGATCAAACCCTTTCCCCATTACTTTGTTCATTCCAGAACACATGGGGAGACTTTTGCTGTTACCAAACTGCTCTTTTTCGAACACACAGAATATAAGGTTGGTGTAGTAGACGTGACGTGATGTGATGTAGATGTGATCTGGTTCCCTATTGATTGAAACCCCTTCTGCCAGTCAGAGAGCTTTTTGCTTGTGATTGCTTAGGAGACATTCCAGTGATCATCATTCCTCACCAGCCTTAAATATGACCCAGGACATTATCTTCCATAGGGATCTCCTCCTTCAGTTTGATGAACTAAGGACTAATCTGGCACAGCATGGTGTTAATTTTGTTTGGCAAGTCCAGAGAGGTGCTAAGGACAATCACATTGATACAGGCACTTAAATTCTGGCTTTTGAGTGGGATATGCTCCCAGAAAAAGTCGAGGTTAAGGTTTACCATTTCAGCATGAAGCCCTATAATCCACATCCCATGTGCCATTTCCAGTGTCTCTGTTTTGTCCACGTCTTCACGAAGTGCTGTAAAAGGTATTTGTGATGACTGTGGCCATCCTCTCCTTGTGGGGAGTCCTTGCACCACACTGACCGAGTGAGTGAACTGTTCCAGCTCACATTATCCTCACTCACTGTCACTGGATTGCCCTATCTATAAAAAGGAAAGGAAGATTCAAAACTCTTGACCATATATACTACTCTGAGGCCTGACAGAAATTCAACTATGTCCACCCAGTGTCTCTAACATCAACCTTCACTTCTGTTGTGGCGTTTCCTCCTCCTCCTCCTCCTCCTCCTCCTCCTCCTCCTCCTCCTCCACCTCCCCCCCCCCCCCAGGTTCGTCCCCCTTCTTTCTCCTCCCCCCCCCCAAGGGTTGTCCCCTTTCCTCCTTACCTCTGCCTTGTCCCCCTCCCCTTTCCTCCTCCTGGGTGGTTTCTGTTCCTTTCTATCACAGAACCACTTCTTCTGTGTTACCTGCTGGGAATGGGGTCCCTCGAGGAGTACACTCACCAGCATCTCCAGGACAAGAAGCCTATTACTAAGAGTCAGACATGGGAACCACAGTCTGTGGGCCTCAAGGCCACTCGTTCTCTCACTGATCCGGATATTGCTGTGACTTGCTCTCTTCCCAACCCCTTCTCTCACCCTCCAGACCTTCTGCCGAAAATGGGTTGGCCCTTTACGAGCCTTTGGTGATGTCTGTGCATTTGTCTGCACAGACATCGTTAGTTCTTGGATTCCTCTTGAATCTGTGCTGGGAGCGGTGGCCTTTCAGATGCATTTAGACTCTGCAGTAACAATATGCAATCTTTATCTCAAGCCCAGACTGGCCTTGTACCCATCCTGTTCTTCTTGCCCTCCTTTGACAGCTCCCTTCACCCTTCCTCCTCCTTGGTGATCTCAATGCTCCTAACCCTCTATTGTAGGGTGGTACTGCGACCACTGAGCAGGACAGAACTATTGAAGACCTGCTGGCAGGACTTGATCTTCACCCCCGCAACATTTGAGCTCCAACACAAGTTAGTGTGGCAAACAGCACTTTCTCATCCATTGATCTCTCCATTTATAACCCTGGATTCCTCCCCTCCATTCAGTGGAGAGTTCTTAATGATTTGTGTGGTAGATCATTTTCTGATTGGCTCATCTTTTATACAGCCTCACTGACCTGGATGCCTTTCCAGGTGGGCCTTTACTAATTCGGATTGAGATGCCTTTTCCTTGGCTGCGACTGCAACTGCTCCACCACACAACAGCACTGATGGGTCTGTACAAAGTTTGACTGACACCATCCTTTTGGCAGCTGCTTCAGAAATTTCGTCTTCCTTGGGATCTCCTGGATGGAACTGTCCCTTGGTGGACCCCTGAAATTGCTGTCACAGTTAAACACTGCCACTGTGCCTTCCTGTGGTACAAATGGCATCCATCTATTGAGCTCCTCCTGGCCTTCAAACTGCTTCATGCTTGGGTCTGTTATCCAATTAAGCACCAGAAACAGATTTGTTAGGAATAATATGTTACTGCCATAGGGCTGCATACTCCCTCTTCACAGGTATGGGCAAAAATCAGGCATATTTTTGGCTCCTGTCCTCCTGTGCTCCAGGAATTTCCCTGAATGGTGTTGTTCTCACCAGCCCAGACTTAATCACTGAGCATTTTGCTTGGAATTTTGCCCAGGCCTGAGTATTGATCCACTATCCGCCTGCATTCCATCTTTCCTAACACCATCTGGCTCCCTTTATCTTTCGTTCCACATCAGCTGGAACCTTATTACACCGTGTTTAGCGAGTGGGAATTAGCCAGCACCCTTACACTCTGCCTCAACACAGCTCCTGGACTGGACCAGGTGCACAACCAAATGATCCAACACTTATCGGTGGCCAACCAATGTCATATACTTGCACTTTTCAACAGCCTATGGAGCGAGGGGGAATTCCCTTCCCAGTAGTGAGAAAGTATCGTTCTTCCAGTTTTGAAAATGGGTAAACTGCCTCTTCAGATGAACAACTCTTGTCTAATCAGTTTAAGCAGTGCCCTCTGCAAGTTCCTTGGATGAATGGTGAGTCAAAGACTGTATTGGATCTTTGAATCCAGGGACTTTTTGGCTTCAACACAGAGTGCTTTTTGCTGAGGCTGCTCTACTGCAGGTAATTCAGTCCAATTGGAGTCTGCTATCCAAACAGTTTTTGCCTGACGTCAACACCTTGTTGCAGTCTTTTTTGATCTGTCACATGGCACCACCAAATCCTTGCCACATTACGTGAGTGGGCCTCAATGGCCTGCTTTCAATTTTAATCCAGAACTTTCATGTTGCACTTTCCACGTACAGGTTGGCACCTCCCATAGCACCTTCCATACACAGGATAACTGGGTACCAACAGGGCTCTGAGTGGCTGTCAATGGTCTGGCGCCAACTGTGGGACCTGCAGTGTCACTGTCTTTGTATGCTGATGACCTTTGCATTTATTTTTATTCACCCTCAATGGGCATTGCTGAACACAGATTGTAGGGAGCAAATATGCAGAACACAATCTTGGGCTCTCACCGATGGCTTCCTATTTTCAGCTGCCAAGACCTACGTTATCCTTTGCTGTATAAGGTATCCCCATCTGGATCTGTACCTTGATGGGCAGCCCCTCAATGTGTTGGAATCTCATCATTTTTCAGGACTGGTCTTTGATGCCTGGTTGGCATGGCTTCCATCTTTGGCAACGAAAGCAGACACGTTAGTCATACCCCAATAATCTTCGATACCTCAGCAATACCAAGTGTGGTACAGACCACTCTGCTCTGCTGCAGCTCTACAAAGCATTGGTCCAGTCGTGTTCAGATTATGTGGGTCTCACATACGACTCAGTGACACCTTTGGCATTATGGATGCTGGACCCAATACACCATTGTGGGGTACGGCTGGCAACTGGCAAGTTTTAGACTAGTTCCATGATCAACCACCTAGCAGGGGCATGGGTCCCACAGTAGCGTGTTCTGTGTGAGCAGTAGTTGATCACTTGTGCATTAAGCATCCGCTTCTCCCTGGAGCACTCGAACTACCATCTCCTGTCTCCATATACAGAGATCCACCTTCTGCAATGGCAGGCCAGGTCTGGGGTTATGATTGCCGCCTGTATCTGGTCCCTTTTTTTTTTTTTCAGAACTCCAGCTTTCCCCTCTACCACCTTTTTATACTTCCATGGTGCACCCCCAATCCACAGCTCTGTCTTGACCTATCACAAGGTCCAAAAGACTCGGCTCAATCTGAGACCCTCCGTTGCCAGTTATTCTCCATTCTCAGTGTGTTTCGTGATTCGGAAATAGTCTATACTGATGGCTAGATGATTGCCAGACACAGTGCCTTTGCTTATATCCTTGTGGGATGTAATGAACTCTGTTCATTGCTGGATGGTTGCAGTGTTTTCACTGCAGAGTTGGTAGCCATCTCTCATGCTCTTGAGCATATCCGTTCCTGCACCGGTGAGTCCTTCCTCATATGTAGCTACTCCTTAAGTATGTACAAGATCGTGACCAGTGTTACTCTCACCATCCCTTGGTCCTGACTATCCAGGATTCCTTTTTTACCCTCAATGTGGACACTTGGTGGTCTTTCTCTGGATCCTGGGGAATGAACTTGTTGATAGGCTGGCTAAATTGGCTACCAGCAACTGCCTCTTGAGGTCAGTATTCTGGCATCAGACCATTGATAGGTATTATGTCTTCAAGTTCTAATGATTTGGAATATGGAATGATATACTCTGACTTCGCCCATCAAACTACGGGCAATAAAGGAGACCACAAATTTGTGAAGATCCTCTATGAGTGCCTCTCATAAGGACTCCATTGTCCTTTGTCATCTCTGCCTTGGCCATACTTCGCTGACTCATGGTCATTTTTCTCTGTCATGATGATGCACCCCAATGTCATTGCAGTGCCCATTTGACAGTGGACCACATCCTCCTGGACTGTCCTAACCTCACCGCCATATGGCGGACTCTTAATGTTCCTGACTCACTACGCCTGGTGTTAAAGAGCTGTTGTCATGAGTTTCTAAAGGAAGTGGTTGATGGTCGGTAAAATCAGAAGTAGGTGACATCATCTTAAACATTTATGCTTTATCTTATGATGTGGAGGTCGGTGGCTTGCCCACTCTGTAAAGCAGGATATGTAGCAGTTTGTGCCAGATCTGATGACATAGTACAGTGCTGGTGCAGTCACAAGTATTCCAGAGTACACCGTTCAGTGCATGTTGTTAACATGGTGTTCCAAATGAGACCTTATCTCTTAAGACTGCAGGGGGCACAGGATAATAAAGACTGGACCATGGAAACATGTTGCCTGGTCAAATGAAACTCATGTGATGGTAACTGAAACAGCACGACAGTTATGGACTACATAAGCATTATTGCAGACCACCTGCACCCCTTCATGTCTGATGTCTTCTCAATCAATGGTATCTTCCAGCAGGATAACTGTCCATGTCACAAGGCCAGAATCTTGCTATAAAGGTTTTTGGAGAATGACAGTGAACCCACATAGTCGTGAAGGAGCTCAGAGTAAGAGAGAACGCAACTGGATGTCCCTCGAGCTCATCTTTATAGGGTAAAGCACACTCCATAGCCAATCACCACTTGCCTCTGAAGAGTAGTTAAGGTGTAAACAAGTTTTTACCAATAGTTTTAGCTTGAATAGTAACACATGTTGTTGGTACTCTGCCATAAATTGTAATATCAGTAAAATTGTGGAGAGTTTGGAGATATGGAGGCCAATGCTCCAGGGAAAGGTTCTGAAACACTGCATCAACGTGGTGAAGTCGAGCGAGCAGCAGTCATTCCCCATCATTCACTGTCCACACTTTCATGCAGGTGAGCACATTCTGACTGCAACTCAATAGGCCACCAAGTTCACCATATCTGAACCTGAACCTGTTTGAACTCATCTGGAACATTATTAGGCACCAGATCCACACCCACAAACCACCAACATATCATTTACAGGAATTGTGCATAATTACCTCGTGTCGTGTACGTCAGGAAATGTGCCAAGGACTCGTCGAAACAAAGCCATGCGGAATCACTGCTGTATAGCATTTCAGATGTGTATCAACTCATAATTAAACAAATGATCAGAATGAAAGAACAATGAAATCCAGACCATTAGCTGCTTACAGGCATTGATAAATATCAACGGGGACAGTTGAAAATACACTCCTGGAAATGGAAAAAAGAACACATTGACACCGGTGTGTCAGACCCACCATACTTGCTCCGGACACTGCGAGAGGGCTGTACAAGCAATGGTCACACGCACGGCACAGCAGACACACCAGGAACTGCGGTGTTGGCCGTCGAATGGCGCTAGCTGAGCAGCATTTGTGCACCGCCGCCGTCAGTGTCAGCCAGTTTGCCGTGGCTACGGAGCTCCATCGCAGTCTTTAACACTGGTAGCATGCCGCGACAGCGTGGACGTGAACCGTATGTGCAGTTGACGGACTTTGAGCGAGGGCGTATAGTGGGCATGCGGGAGGCCGGGTGGACGTACCGCCGAATTGCTCAACACGTAGGGCGTGAGGTCTCCACAGTACATCGATGTTGTCGCCAGTGGTCGGCGGAAGGTGCACGTGCCCGTCGACCTGGGACCAGACCGCAGCGACGCACGGATGCACGCCAAGACCGTAGGATCCTACGCAGTGCCGTAGGGGACTGCACCGCCACTTCCCAGCAAATTAGGGACACTGTTGCTCCTGGGGTATCGGCGAGGACCATTCGCAACCGTCTCCATGAAGCTGGGCTACGGTCCCGCACACCGTTAGGCCGTCTTCCGCTCACGCCTCAACATAGTGCAGCCCGCCTCCAGTGGTGTCGCGACAGGCGTGAATGGAGGGACGAATGGAGACGTGTCGTCTTCAGTGATGAGAGTCGCTTCTGCCTTGGTGCCAATGATGGTCGTATGCGTGTTTGGCGCCGTGCAGGTGAGCGCCACAATCAGGACTGCATACGACCGAGGCACACAGGGCCAACACCTGGCATCATGGTGTGGGGAGCGATCTCCTACACTGGCCGTACACCTCTGGTGATCGTCGAGGGGACACTGAATAGTGCACGGTACATCCAAATCGTCATCGAACCCATCGTTCTACCATTCCTAGACGGGCAAGGGAACTTGCTGTTCCAACAGGACAATGCACGTCCGCATGTATCCCGTTCCACCCAACGTGCTCTAGAAGGTGTAAGTCAACTACCCTGGCCAGCAAGATCTTCGGATCTGTCCCCCATTGAGCATGTTTGGGAGTGGATGAAGCGTCGTCTCACGCGGTCTGCACGTCCAGCACGAACGCTGGTCCAACTGAGGTGCCAGGTGGAAATGGCTTGGCAAGCCGTTCCACAGAACTACATCCAGCATCTCTACGATCGTCTCCATGGGAGAATAGCAGCCTGCATTGCTGCGAAAGGTGGATATACACTGTACTAGTGCCGACATTGTGCATGCTCTGTTGCCTGTGTCTGTGTGTCTGTGGTTCTGTCAGTGTGATCATGTGATGTATCTGACCCCAGGAATGTGTCTATAAAGTTTCCCCTTCCTGGGACAATGAATTCACGGTGTTCTTATTTCAATTTCCAGGAGTGTATGTGCCTCGACCGGGACTCAACCCTGGGAATACCTGCTTACATGGCAGATGCTCTGCTTGACTGAGCCATCGAGGACACAGAGGATAGTACGACTGCAGGGACGTATCTCTGGCATGCTCCCCTTGAGACCCACACTTCAGCTTACTGGCCAATGATCTCCTTCAGTGCGGATGCACTCACATTGTTCAAACTCTTAAGGGAATTGGTAGATGGACTGCCATGAGTAATGAGTATAGTGGACAGGACGACTACAAGTGTAGTGTGTGGACAGTAAGTTGGAAGTGTGGGTCTCACAGAGAGCATGACAGAGATAAGTCCCTGCAGTCGCACTACCCTCTGTGTCCTCGTGGCTCAGACAGATAGAGCATCTGCCATGTAAGCAGGAGATCCCAGGTTTGAGTCCTGGTTGGGGCACACATTTTCAATTGTCGCCGTTGATATTTATGGGTGCCTGTAAACAGCTAATGGTCTGGATTTCATTGTAATTTGATTCTACGAGAGCTGCAAGATCATTATCTTCATATACGTAATGATCATAATGTTTAGCCTTGTCAGTGTATAAAATAACACTAATGTCACTGCTGTTAATAGAATTATAATTATTACAATAATAACAATAATATAAATTCGCTTACTGTGTATACTTCAGGTTGTGCATTGAACATTAGTGTTTATTTTTTGAAAATGTTTGTGTGGTGATAGCTATTTTGCTTTTAGAGTGATTATTATGGCTGGCATAAACAGGAAACAAGAAATTGTACATGAACAATTTAAAGCAACAGTATTTCTTGTTCATTCGTTTTTTTTTTTTTTTTTTTTTTTTTTTTTTTTTTTTTTTTTTTAAATGAGAAAGTTTCTGCTACACAAAGTCTCTCCACATGGAGCATGACCTAGCCTTTTCAGGTGTATGGAGAGAACCCATAGAGCATTTGGTCTGGGAAACAGACTGAGAGCATAATGGTGATACAACAAAATAACTGTCTCTATGTGCACAAAATGCATTACATACAGAGTTATTTACTTACACACTGCTGAATGTTTGAAAGGGACCATTGGTGAACTTTACCCCTTTCCAGTAATGTTTCAACTTATGCAAAATTAAACCCCGTCACAGAATCAAATGTTTTTGTTAAAACAAAAAGAGTACTTACGGTCATCAGTTTATCATTTAATCCTGAAGGACCCCAAGAGGGCTCACCACTCGTTGGAAGATATGTTCTTGGCTACCACGGGGCCCCAGCCTTTGCAGCATCCTTTCCCATCCTCTTTCTGTTCTTTCCCATCCCTCGGGGAACATGTCTAGGCTGTTTTTGGAAATGTATTCTGCATTTTCGGTAGCCAGTATCAGAATACTCTCCATTGTGTTTCATTCCTCTTTTCTTTCTTTGTTTTGTTTCTCGTGTCCTTTCTCCGATTCAGCTTTGAGGTTTCTCATTTTCTTCGCCCTCCCTGTGCGCTCATGAAGGCCAGCCCCATATATCTGACACGTAGCGGGTGACTGGGTAACGTGTAATTCCTAATGTCAGGTCGACATGTAGTGTTCACATTACCTCCTGGTACAGGCAAGGCCCAGGGAGGGTTGAGTGCCTGAGCTGCTGCCTTCCCAAATTGCCAATTGGTCCCTCCATCAGGTGCCTGGGAGGTGTGACCTGAGGTGTGAACAGTCACATAAGGCGGGTGTGCCCCCTTCTGAAGGGGCCCCCTAGTTGGAAGGAGAGCACCATTGGAGACAATGTAATCTTGGGGAATTTTCTCACAATGAACCAATCATCATCTTCACAGTCCACAGCTACAAAATGTAAACGGAATGAGGCTAACGATTCAAAGACCCTCCCAGCTGCACTGTGGTTCCTTGTAGTTTCACATACTGAAGACGGTCAGCCCTTCTCTCCATTTACTATTCAGAAAGGTGCTGGTGCAGTTGCTGGCCTCATGAAATTGTGCACTTCTTTGCGCAATGGCACTTTGCTTTTGGAGACTATTACTTATTCTCAAGCACAACAACTGCTTGCAGCTTCACTTCTCCATGGCTATCCTGTTCGTGTTGAGGTCCATTGAACGTTGAATTCTTCCTGTGGTGTTAATTACTCTAGGCTGCTTGATGGTCTGACCAAGGGGGAAATCCAAATGTACCTCTCTGATCAGGATGTAATTCAAGTCCATCGGGTGATGAGAAAAGTAGATGCCTCCTTAGTGCCCACATGCACTCTCTTCCTCACCTTTGATAGAGTGGTTGTTTCATCAAAGATCAAAGGAGATTATGAAGTTGTCACAGTGAGACTATGTATTCTGGACCCAGTGTGCTGCTACCAGTGTCATCATTACAACCACACTAGAGAGCCCTGCCTCCACGCAGCCAAATGTAACCTGTGATAGGGACACAAATGAGGGTGATTGTCCGCCTCCTCCACGCTGCAACTGCAATGGCGACCGTGCCATCTCCTCCCCCCAATTGTCTCGTGTATCTCGATGAGCAGGTGGTCCAGGGGATCTCGGTGAAGCAGAAAGT
Source organism: Schistocerca gregaria (assembly GCF_023897955.1). Lineage (NCBI taxonomy): Eukaryota > Metazoa > Arthropoda > Insecta > Orthoptera > Acrididae > Schistocerca > Schistocerca gregaria. Next base: position 36,272,767 of record NC_064931.1, on the reverse strand, counting down.
GCCTTACCTGGTCGCTCACAAGTTGTTGGCTAATCGGAAACCCTGCATTCTACCATCTGATACCTACAGTACTGTTCTTGCAACATCTCGCTCCACGAAGGAGATGCCCACGCAGACCTGCAATCTCAAATTTAGCATCGCAGTCATGAAATCTCCCAGTGCCATGGTAGTATCCCCATCTCCCGCTCCAGCTGTGCAACATGCCACCAAACTTCTGTCTCACAGGCAGGGCAAATACACCAGCTACAAAACTGGCAGGCCTGAAAAGACCAAAGGAATACTCCCGTGAAGACTTCCTACATTCCTCCAGCCAACCCGAAAGGCTCCAAAAAGTCAAATGGTCTTCTTGTTCACCGACTAAAAGATCCTCTATGATGGTGTCACCACGCAATACCCTTGCCCGGTGGATTTCTGTATTGCCGGTGCACATCACCAACTGTTTTTCTGTTGTGGACTCAGCAGGCCGACAGAAGGAGAATGCCGATGCTTCTGTACACGTCATGGTGCAGGATACTCCTGCTTCTGTCCCCTGTAGCAGTGAGTCTTCAGAGGCTGGCACTCGGCAGCCACCAAGGTAACACCCCTTCATTTTTTCTTCGTCATGACTCTCCTCAAATTGAAAGTTCATGGCCTTCGACCCGACAAAGTGGACTTACAGCTGCTCTTAGAATTGCTGCATCCACTTGTTCTCTGCCTTCAGGAAACAAAATTGCCTCTCAAGACCGCTTTGATTTCTCGCATTTCTTCCTGATCCGTTTTGACCTTCGCCCTGAGGCTGGCATTCCATCTCATGGGGGAGTCATGCTGCTCTTATGGAATGAAGTTCATAGTCAACCCATCTTCCTTACTAACCACAATCAAGCAGTTGCAATTTGCCTTTCCCTTCCTCATTTGACCTTTTCTCTTTGTACCGTTTACATCCCTCCATCATTTTATATGACCAGGGCAGACTTCCTCCAGCTTATTGGATAGCTACCTCACCCCTTTCTGCCACCCGGTGACTTTAATGCGCACCATCCCCTTTGGGGTTCTCCCAGAGCCTGTCCGAGAAGTGCCCTCTTGGCTGACCTTCCCAATCAACTTAAACTCTTCTGTCTTAACGCAGACTCCATGCACACCTATTTCCACTTGGACCTATGCTTTGCACTGCCCAGCTTGCCCATCATCTCAAGTGGTCTGTTCTCTCTGACACATACTTGAGTGACCATTCCTTGTGTGCTGTCTGTAAGCTGACTCCTACACCACCTACATGCAACTTACTAAGGCTGACTGGAGGCTTTACTCCTCCCTTGCGAGTTTTGATGTACAATATTTCCCCAGTTGTGATGACCAGGTAGAATATCTTACAAATGTTATCCTTACTACTGAAGAACGTACCATTCCTTGCACTTCCTCTTTACCATGCTGTGTCCGAGTCCCTTGATAGACTGAGGCATTCTGCGACACAATTCACGTGCGGATACGTGCTCTCTGTGTTTTTAAGAGTCATCCTACAGTGGCAAATTGCATTCATTATATACAGTAGCATACAAATTGTTGTCATGTTCTTCAGCATAGCAAAACAGCTAGCTGGATTTCGCTCACCAGTTTAACAGTTCCACTTCCTCTTCCGTCGTGTGGGCCAACCTCCGATGGCTCGATGGGACCAAGATCCATTCCACAATTTCTGGCTTTACAGTAGCAGACTGTCATCATGGACCCTATTGCCATCTCCAGGTGATCTCCGGGTGACAGCCTTCTCTTCTCTTCTCTGAATCAAGAGTGCTACAATGCTGCTTTTACTATGAGAGAGCTAGATCATGCTCTCACTTCATCCTGATACTAAACCCCCAGGACCAGTTGATGTTCGCATCCAGATGTTGCAGCACCTTTGTCTTGCGGGCAAGCACTTTCCGCCTAATATATACAACTGCACCTGGGCAGAGGGCATGTTTCCTAGATGCTGGCGTGAAGTCCCTGTCATACCCATACCTAAGCCTGGTAAGGACAAACACCTTCCTTCTAGTTACTGCCCCATTTCTCTCACAAGCTGTGCTTGCAGGGTGATGTAATGTGTAATTCATGGCTTTCTGGTATGGTGGCTCGAGTCTTGCAATTTCCTAACCACTGCACAGTGTGAATTTCGAGTGTATGCTGTTGACCGTCTCGTCACTTTGTCCACCCATGTCATGAATGGTTTTCTGCGGACTGTGTTTTACTTTTTATCTGTCATAGCAATATGACGAAGGCCATTAAATTTTTACTTTTGGACCTCCGTTTCTCTATGGTGTAGTTTTATAGACCTTTCTCCACATTCCTGTCTTCTATTCCATCAATTGGGATTGACATGTAGTCATTTTTAACTCCTCTTGTCTTCATGTTCTACAGTTTTGACATGGGTGCGTTCGACCCTAGTTGTTTTTGCACCCTAAGACAAAACAATTTGACCCTGAAAGAACTTTACACCAAAAACTATAAATTGCGTTTGCCAGATTCTGTTTTTCTGAAGCTAAACTGATAGTATGACAATAATGATATGTGGGGATGTGGTGCTGATTGTTTATGCGTAGCTTTCTTAGGAATCCTGGGCAACATTGATGGTAAAGATGATGAGCTGTAATTGTCTACATTATTTTTTTCTTTCTTATGAAATGGTTTTGTTTATGAGTAGTTTAACTGGTGTGCAAACTTATCACATCTGAAAAACATTTACTGCCAGGAATATCAACACCACTTGGGAAAGTGTTACAGATCTGTATACTGACTGACAACTTGCCATTAGGTGGCTTTGGTATGCATTCAGATTTTTAATGTATAGAACACTTCTGAGAGCAGTACATTAAGTATAATGTTGTTTGAAATTTTATAGCAGTCAGATAGCATTTGAAAATCATTTAGCATTAAATTATGTAGCCAAATATAGCATTGATACTTATGTTGTGAATGTTTAATTCTGTTCTGAGTGCTCCCCATTCTCTTGGTGTGAGGATTAGAAATTTGTTGGACTCATTGAAGGCAGTTTGATTTTCACAATATTTTTTCTTGTATACATACATTTCTATCCCTTTATAAACTAAGTTTTGCACCACTCTCATGATTGTTTTTCTTGTGTGTGTGTGGTGTGTGTGTGTGTGTGTGTGTGTGTGTGTGTGTGTGTGTGTGTGTGTGTGTGTAGGCATGCGCACATGCATGTTTGTTCGTTTGAATATATATCAGAAACCACTTTCTCAGCCCTTTTTTTTTGACACAGGAAATTATGATGCACAGGAAGCACATATAATGGAGGTAGAAATAAATGTGCATTCTATGTTCAGTTCAGTAGTGTGCACTATGACTTCAGTTGTGAACAGGACAATGTGGCTTTTGACGTAGCTCAGACTGTTAACATGTCCTGAAGGGTCATTTTGAGCTAAGACTGTGCATCGTCACTGTACAAGAAATTAGTATGAGACACAGAATATTGAAGATCTGCATCATAGTGGCCACCTATGGCCAGCGAGATCAGCTCATGACCTACGACCTACAAATTTTGGATCACAGATACTCAACGGAAAATGCAAACAGGAAGCCAATCACACTGCCTTTTTGGAGGCTATTGGGACAGTTCTATTGATCCAGTTTGCAACCATCTCCATGTCACTAGTTTGGTCTCTAAGCATCCATAACAAACAATAGTACAAATCCTCTATACTGCTGTAGTTTGGTCTCTAAGCATCCATAACAAACTATAGTACAAATCCTCTATACTGCTGTACAACGAGAAGGTGGGCAAGTGACAAACACCTGGAATGAGACTGTTTTATTCACCAAATAAGTTTGGCACCGAATATAATGGTAGGAAGAGGCAAACTCTCAACCACCGAAAGCAGTTGACGCAGTGATGTGGTGTGCTTGCACATGTCAACTGTCTCATAACAGGGAAATATTAGACTATAAGAAAAATAACGTGGGCAACACAATGAGTAACAATTAACGTACATTTATTAAAACCATATCTGTTCACTCAAATTCAGTATGATGATGATGTGAAGGCCTGGCACTGAGGTTAAAGTTCAGAACACTGGTCTAAACCTAACTGAGTGAGTGAAGAATAATTAATAATTCATATCAACAGGAAGGTGGGTCAATCATGTTTACAGATGTCGGACGCCATTCAGCAGTCTCGAGGGTAATTTGAGGGCTGTACTGGATGGGGCAGATTCTTCCAACCCATGAACATTAGTTGATGTGCTGCATGAGCACATTATTCACACCTCTTGAACACATTATTTGAATGGGATGGCCTCCAGTATCAACTACATAAATTGTATTGACCATGCTTGTGGCCAGTTTTCAAACTTGTTGTAGAAATCCTACTGTCACACTTGACCACCTCAGGAGAGGTGCTGTTGAAGAGTGGGGCAAGCTTGAGCTACAGTATCTTCACCTTCTTGTGGACAGCATTCCAATGAGAAGCCAACATGTTGCAATGCACTGGGTGGAGCAGCACAGTATTGAATGTTACCTCGCTACAGTGTTTGACTTTATAGACATGCCTTTTCAGTTGCCTATAGGTTGGTTATTATTTTGTATTTGTTTCACTGTAATGCTATTTTTATAGGATCATAATTATTCTTTCATTCACTGCTTTCCTTTACTGTAACCCCACACACATTCACAGATGTTTCAGGTGATGCACAACTCTCTTTGAGCATTTTTTGTTGTCATTTACTTTATTTAATTACACAAAATTTGTGTATTCCTCATTTAGACTGCATTTGATTTGGCACTAATGTTTCTTTGTGTTGTCTTCTGAAGTCTCTCTTGTCCTCCATTTCTAATTTTACATGTACTTTGTGGCTTCAGTTTGTTATGTGCTGTATTATTGTGTAGTGGCTGGAGGTGTAAGTGAACTGAATAACCAGTGTATAATGTTGTTATAAATTTTTGTGAGCTGTTAGCCATTTTTGGTTGGAACTAATATGAATAAAATGTTTGCTACATATATCTAAATAAAATGAATCTGTAATATGCATAATATGTGTATTTGTCATAATGAAATTTAAGCTCTGTTCATGTGCTAACAGAAAGTAATGATGAGTTAGAAGGGTCTATTTTCTTTCAAGAACACAGTGTTATAGGTGTAACATGTGTCAGGGTAAAACAAATTGCATTCTTGAAGAAGGTGGGCCATTATATTTTATTATAATGTATTTGTCACTTAAACTATTTAATTTGAAATTATTTTCATTTCAGGAGAAGAGTATTCTACAACATGAAGCTACTCCACCTCGCACAGAAGGATTTGAATCTATCAGCTGTGCAAAAACTGTTACACCACCTATAAATTCAGTTCAGATATCAGTGTTGAGGAATAATGTGCTGTCTCCATTAATTGAAACCAACTCCTGGGAGATTAAAGGGAGAAAAGATAGCAGTACAAACAGTAAGGACTATGTGGAAAAGGTTACCTCCAGTAATAAATTTAATGTTAGTGGTGTGTTTTCTAGCCTGAATGAATATCTGAATGCTGGAAATTTGAATGTCAATGTAACAAGTGTGGAAGGTATAAAGGAGGGTATTCCTTATGAGGACAATAAACACATTCAAGAGAAAGAGTCAAGAACTGAAATTAATGAGAATAAATCAGAGACAAGTTATTCAAAAAGTAATCAGCAAAATTTGTCTTCAGAATTGTTGAAACATGATCACTTGTACAGGTTTGGTGAAGGTCACAATCATTCTTCGGTTCATACAGCCACTGAAAAAGTAGAGATTATTGAGGATAATACTGATGTGGAAAAATCATCATCAGTGGGCAGGGCTTCTGAATATGGCACATTATCTGAAGTTGTGGGAATGTCAGAGTCCGGTCCATTGCCAGAACTTTTTAATGTGTCTAATGTTAACACAACTAGTGAGCTACAGGATGATGTGACACTCCCTGGAGGGGCAGACCTTTTACCTGCAAACGATGAAATAAAATACAAAACCAAAGAAGAAGACCACGCACTAAACGCTGATGGTCCTGAAGCTTTTGGAAGTACTGAGGACTTTACTTCTACTGTTCCTGAAAATGAGCATAATGTTAGTGAGGTTAAATTTAATGACAAGACACTAACATATGAAAGTGTTTCAGATAACAGTCATCATAAAGCATCAGAAGAAGTTATTAGTTTCAGTGCCATAGATGAGTTGAGTGATAATGAACTTGACTTGTATCTACAAGAGCTGGAACAAATATATGATACTGATATAGCTGGACACGAATCAGATGAAAGTAGCGAGCAGAGTGGAGAACGCCATAACAAAAAAATGCCACCAGAGACTGAAACCCAGAATGAAAGCCTACCACAGGAGCATAAGGGCAGCATTGTGCCAGGCACTACTGCTTCCAATATAAAACCAGATAATAATGGTGATAAATATGTTGAAATCATCAGCAGTTCTGTAAGTGCCGATGTGTGTGAAACGTCTTCCACTAATATTGATTGTGAAGTTACAGTTTGTGAAAAGGCAGCTAATAGTTTGGTGAGAGAGGAAGGACAAAACATTGAACAAGATCCACAAAATGTGGATCATTTGAGTGTTGTCTCTGGTGAAGAGAGAGCATCTGTGAATTCTGCTACTGACTCATCTCAACATTTATCTACTGTCAATGAATATAGAACAGCCGGTAGTATTTTACCTGTCGAGAATAATTCCGGAGATCAGGCAACACAAAGCCTATTATTGTCTGTCGATACACATACTAGTGGCATAGAAAATACAGAATCGTCTCGTAGTGAGTACCCAGACTGTGCTCCTGTGTGTAATGATTCTGTGGGACATGTAAATATTTTAAGTGCAAGTCAAGGAACAGCTAGTGTTAGTAATGTTGTTTCAATAGAATGCCAACAAATAAAAAGAAATTCATTAGAATCTCAACTCGGCTGTGAAACTGGTGTGAGAAATAACTCTTCTGGCACAGTTGAAAGTCTGTCAGCTCTTTTCACTCAAATGAAACTAGAAGATGCCTCTGCTGGTGTATCTGGAACAACTGAAGCTATAATGGAAACAGAAATAGACCATAAACAGGCTAGGGACACCCTTGATGTGCACGATGACAAATTAGGTACTAATTGTACACTACGGACTGTAGAAGGGGACAGTGATGTTAATAATTCAGCAAGTTCGTCTTCAGAATCAAGTACACCTGAGCGTGCTGTTGTTGAACATAAAGCAACAACATCAACATCCTCCATCACTGAAAGTGGAGAGAAGCCTTCTAGACCCAAATATTTACATTTACCATCTAAAATAGTAGTTGAAGATGAGGAAGAAAATGTGCAAGGACTTCAAAGAACACCCTCAGTAGGTATGTGCATAGTCTATCTATATTTCTGCAGACTAAAAATACAATAAGTTTTTATTTTATGTCACTTTAATTAAATTAATAAGGGAGAAGATATGAAGCTATAATAACATACACTCCTGGAAATGGAAAAAAGGACACATTGACACCGGTGTGTCAGACCCACCATACTTGCTCCGGACACTGCGAGAGGGCTGTACAAGCAATGATCACACACACGGCACAGCGGACACACCAGGAACCGAGGTGTTGGCCGTCGAATGGCACTAGCTGCGCAGCATTTGTGCACTGCCTCCGTCAGTGTCAGCCAGTTTGCCGTGGCATACGGAGCTCCATCGCAGTCTTTAACACTGGTAGCATGCCGCGACAGCATGGACGTGAACCGTATGTGCAGTTGACGGACTTTGTGCGAGGGCGTATAGTGGGCATGCGGGAGGCCGGGTGGACGTACCGCCGAATTGCTCAACACGTGGGGCGTGAGGTCTCTACAGTACATCGATGTTGTCGCCAGTGGTCGGCGGAAGGTGCATGTGCCTGTCGACCTGGGACCGGACCGCAGCGACACACGGATGCAAGCCAAGACCGTAGGATCCTACGCAGTAGGGGACCGCACCGCCACTTCCTAGCAAATTAGGGGCACTGTTGCTCCTGGGGTATCGACGAGGACCATTCGCAACCGTCTCCATGAAGCTGGGCTACGGTCCCGCACACCGTTAGGCCGTCTTCTGCTCACGCCCCAACATCGTGCAGCCCGCCTCCAGTGGTGTTGCGACAGGCGGAATGGAGGGACGAATGGAGACGTGTCGTCTTCAACGATGAGAGCCGCTTCTGCCTTGGTGCCAATGCTGGTTGTATGCGTGTTTGGCGCCGTGCAGGTGAGCGCCACAATCAGGACTGCATACGACCGAGGCACACAGGGCCAACACCCGGCATCATGGTGTGGGGAGCGATCTCCTACACTGGCCGTACACATCTGGTGATCGTCGGGGGGACACTGAATAGTGCACGGTACATCCAAACCGTCATCGAACCCATCGTTCTACCATTCCTAGACTGGCAAGGGAACTTGCTGTTCCAACAGCACAATGCACGTCCGCATGTATCCCGTGCCACCCAACGTGCTCTAGAAGGTGTAAGTCAACTACCATGGCCAGCAAGATCTCCGGATCTGTCCCCCATTGAGCATGTTTGGGACTGGATGAAGCGTCGTCTCACGCGGTCTGCACGTCCAGCACGAACGCTGGTCCAACTGAGGTGCCAGGTGGAAATGGCATGGCAAGCCGTTCCACAGGACTACATCCAGCATCTCTACAATCGTCTCCATGGGAGGATAGCAGCCTGCATTGCTGCGAAAGGTGGATACACACTGTACTAGTGCCGACATTGTGCATGCTCTGTTGCCTGTGTCTATGTGCCTGTGGTTCTGTCAGTGTGATCATGTGATGTATCTGACCCCAGGAATGTGTCAATAAAGTTTCCCCTTCCTGGGACAATGAATTCACGGTGTTCTTATTTCAATTTCCAGGAGTGTATTTACCAGAGTATAAGATGACCCTGAATCTAAGACGACTATTCTTTTTTTAACAGGTTCCTTGAGAAAAATTTATTTTTAACATGTTCTACTAATCAGAACCAGAACTGTTTTATTGATATAAAGTATCTGCCAAAAAAAGGTAACATTATACCTATTCTAAACATACCCCCTTTATTGATTGTCTACATTTTGATAATACTAGGAAAAATAAAATAAACAAAAAGAAATGGTTTACATTAATTTTCGGACCGTTTTCGTCTTTTCTTTTTTCAATTTTTGCTTACCAAACTATTTGTAACTATCATCGTCGCCGTTGTCGTCTATCATAGCTCTGAAATGTATATCTTCCAAGTCCCAAATATTTTTCTGTTTTCTGCCAAATGTGTTGCTAAATCTGAGGTGGTGGTTGGAGTGGGACCTGACAACGCAACTGTTTGTTTCTGAATAATGTCCGATTCCGCTTTTGTATTGAAGTGAGGATGTAACAATGTCTCACTTCCAAACAGATCACCTGGCCACTGCTCTCTCATAGGCTGTGCAAAAACTTTTGCCACATACCGTTTCATTCCCATCATACGTCACACTAAGCATCGACAACATTGCAGCAAGTAATACGAATGTGCGCCACTGACCCCTATCAAAACTTATACCGTTTCCTGCAGAAATTTATACTATCGTTCAGTATTTGTCCCGTTTTAAACTCAATTCAATTTAGACTACAAATTAATTCAGGCAGACTGTAATTTAAACGTGGTAGTCGTTCATAAAAAGCCAAAGTACATTATATAGATTTCCATGGTTGGCAGCACGACATAATTTGCTGCTCCCCCACCGCTCCTCTCCCCGCAATCACGATAGAGCTCTCAGCCAAACGGGTGTCACGGTTTCCCCTTGGTGCAATTACGTAGCGCTGAGCTTGAGCAACTGAAAAACGGACTGCAATATCTTCTAGTGTGCAGGTAATATGTAGCAGCACCATCGAATATATAAATGAAACATACCAATTACGATTCAGTCCCATTCTCGAACTCACTCTCGCCCTTCTATCTGGTGACGTCTGTTGGTACTCTAGCCACGACAGGTCTTGTCACTGTAATTAATTCCCGCGATAACAATTAGTCATTTTAATGTAACTTATTTCCTTCGTTGCAAGTTTCACTCTGGATTAATGTTCCTTCTTGTGTCAACTGAATGTCGCTGTTGATGTTCCAAAGCGGATTAGAAGCTGGTAACTTTTTTACCCGGTGTTCTGATACGTGATAACCGACCGAATTTGTCAATTGCAATCCACGTAGGAAGTCACTACAGTTTCTCAGAGCCAAATAAAATACTGGTATGGGTTCTCAATCAGCTAATGTTTTTCGAAGGACATTTGCGTTATTTAATGTTCCTTTTACTTAAAAAGCGGCTTTAATGTTTGTATACGGTATCCGTACATATGAGAATGTTTATTGCAAACCTGTTAAAATACAACAAAAGTTTGTAAGATGAATTTAATGCTGTTTTCTCCTGTGTTTCAAAAAATTGTCAAATTGTAATCAGCCTGTTTTAGTGGCTATTTTATAGTCGTCTCTCCCCTGCAGTAACGCCGCGCGAGCCACTGTCACGCGATAGTTCGGGCAACGTCTGTACTGTATCAAGTAGAGCTCCTATGTTATATATAATTGGATGAATCGTCCGCCATGTTTTCCCCAATTCTGAGGATTCCGCAATGTTTTACATTGTGGATGATAAGCTTGTTCACGCAACTTTTTACAATATTTCTTATAAAATATTTTCTACTTCATGTATAAGGCGTGTCGAACGTTAGTAACGTGTGTAGATATATCTAGCATGTCCTTTTCTTTTAGCAGAAAAAGTGAAATGTAATATCACACGGCTTTGGAAATGTAGGCTCATATCACTATTAAGCCCCTATAATTGCACAATGCATGAACTCAACCTTAAAAGTATGTTCATATAGGCCTGTTACCCAAAACTAACATTTTATATTATAGTTTTGTTCATTAGATTAAATTAGTTCGTGCCCTGTAGGTTGGTATGAGTAACCACCCACCAGACACCAAATGTAATTTTTTTTTGTATCTGGAATTCATGATGTTATTAAATGTCTTTATTATTAACACAAAAATAAGACAGAAAATTTGTTGCTAGGTAAGTTGTGATCAAAACTTTATTCTTAGAAGATTGTGTTACTTGGTCAGCTTCCCCCACAATGACTAATCAGCTATAAAAATATCTTAATTGTCATTCGTCCTACCATTGTTAAGTGTTATTCACTTTTATGTATGTTTATGATAACGATGTATAAATGCAACACAATAAATATTCCACTTCAATTTGCCAATTGCGAAATTTCTTTTCGTTTGGGGTCATGTGGAAATCTAAACGTGAGAAAACCATTTTTGCAATGTTTAGTGAAATTCACAGCTGAGCAACCAACCTTATTTACGACTAATTGTTTGATACATTTGATTAAAAATCTCCACTCACGTCTTGACTGTTATGCAAATAATCATGATTATTCTATACTTTGGGGAAAACATGGCGGGTCGTACAGCTCATGTTATAGAAGTCTTAGTATCAAGCGTTCCGTAGCATTGGGAAATTTGGAAAGTAAGTATCTTTTGCTGAGCCCTGCCCTTGCAAAGTTTTTAGAATAAATTTGTGCGTGACCTCAATAGCAAACCCAATCATCTGCATTGGATCTGTCTTGACGTGCAAGAAAATAATAAAGTTTGCCAGATAACAACAGATGGCACTACTGCACCTTTCTCCTGTCTAACTTCGTTTCATACATATATTGTAACGTTTAGTCTGACAGTTGGTGTTTTGGCAGCATTGTTACTACATTTGAGAGTCAGTTCCCTCCTAAAAGTCTGAGACACAAGCTGTACGGTGGTGTAGATGTAAGGGAAATGGTAAAGGTTTTTCATGTAGTTGTAATAGTGATATAGGCAGTAAGTTTTGGTATTCATTATAATTATTAGGCACGTCTAATCTTGAGTTCGATTGGAATTTCAGAAATCAGCCAAACTAACAAACGTTTTTGATGATTAGAACAGCTTTACTCTATGGCATGGAAAGAATGACAAAGAATGAATATCACTTTACAGACAATGATTCAGACACAGACGCAAATTTCCATATAGCTAGCGATCACAATAGCAGTTTGTAGCAGTCTGATGACAAGGAAGTAATGGATGATGCCAGAAATGAGTCAGAAAACGTAGCTGAACCTAGTTCTTAGGTACGAAAGAATGATGCATAATGGGAAAAAAATCTCCTCCTCAGAATATGCGAGCTAGAAGTTGCAATATTGTGAAGAAATTGCGTGTTCGCAGCATTACAAAACAAGCAATTCTGGGGCAACTCGTCAAACTGAGCAAAAGTTTTTAGCATGCAAAAGTGTGCAATAAGAAACATAATTGTGATATAAATTCAAGAACATCATGTAGAAACCTGTTCAACGAACTTTTTGTTCTAACCACTGTTTCTCATTATATTTATTCCTTAATGAAATTTGTGACAAGTAATATATCTCTATTTGCAACCAATAGCTCAATACATAGTATCGATACTAGGAATAAGAGCAATCTACATAAAGATGTAAAATCACTTACTGTGGGCAAAGAGGGGTCCAATATTCAGGAACACACACTTTCAATAAATTGCCAGCAACCATTAAAAACTTGGTTTCAGATAAAGCACGGTTTAAGCAGAGTTTGAAAGACTTTTCATAGCAACTTCTTGTACCCTATAGGTGAATATGTTAGTGGAGACTGTTTTAGGACAGCTTAAGTAAAAATGACTTTTAGATTTCAGTTTTGACAGCACTTTGTCACAACAGTCAACGTTAGGTATTTTGTGTATGATAAATTTGTTAACAACAATGTTCATTCTGACAGAATATTAATTCTGTAAATATTAGCTCTCCCAGCATACTGTATTGTATTCACCTAGTTTGACAATCTCCTGACAAATGATCCAGGTAGTAAGTATCATTTTCAAATGTTTTATGTTTTTATGGTATAGTTTCTGTCGTGTTCCACACCCACGAGAATCATCTAATTTTTTGGGTCTACTGAACCAAAACTGAATCTAATGTAATCAGGATTAGAATGTTTCTGCTCATGATTAGAATGTTCCTGCTCTCACGTTGCTCCTTTGCTTCAGGTTCCTGATAGTTATTCGACTTGATGACGTTACATCTAGGCCATAGAGATAAGAAGTTGTTAGATTAGCACCCATGAGAGGTATATTTCAAACTTTTGTAGAGCACTGTCAGAAGCATTATTGCCTAGAGCTCATTTCATTTAAAATCACCCAAAATAAAGAAATCTCATTGCCATCATGTCACAGATCTTTGTGAAAATTTGGTGTAAGAAAGTACATAAATAGAAAGTGATAAAATAAATTTAAAAAAATCAAAACTGTAGTCAAGGGGCCATTTTGAAATGTCTGGCATTTTCTCTATTTGGGGTCAGTACGAAAGGTCTCTCAAAGGCCTTTGATTGTGTAAATCATGGAATTCTTTTACATAAGCTAAATCATTATGGTTTGAGGGGGGGGGGCAGTGCACAAATGGTTTAATTCATACTTAACTGGAAGAATGCAGAAAGTTGAAATAAGTGATTCATGTAATGTTAAAACAACAGCTGATTCCTCAAACTGGGGGGGCTGTCAAGTACGGGGTCCCACGGGGTTCGGTCTTAGGTCCTTTACTTGATATACATTAATGACTTACCATTCCACATTGATGAAAATGCAAAGTTAGTTCTTTTTGCTGATGATACAAGTGTAGTAATAACATCCAAAAACCAAGAACTAAGTGATGTAATTGTAAATGATGTTTTTCACAAAATTATTAAGTGGTTCTCAGCAAACGGACTCTCTTTAAATTTTGATAAATCACAGTATATACGGTTCCGTACAGTATATCACTATAACAATGGTGCAATTGTGCATATAAATATGTGCAAATCTGTAATTAGTCTTTTTTTTTTTTAATTTTTACAACCTTCATGAATTTTTTCGTCAAAATCACAAGTTTCACCATTTTAAATTTTGTCTCAAAGAATTCCTATTGTCATACATTTCAACATAAAAAATATCAGAAGGGTGTTTGTTCTGTTTAATCATTTAAAACAGAAAGAACGTAAATAATAATATACACGTTTCATTTTGTGACTCTTACCTATTGGTCATAAGTGATGATCAGTTCTTGTAAACACTTCATAAAATTCTAAAAAGCATTCATTCTTTCAAACAAACTTTTAGTGGACAATGTTATGTCTGATTCAAAAGTATATAAAAGACCAGTACTTGTGATTGCACTAGGAGCAGACAAAGTCATTAAAATGTTTTCATAAGCAAACATCAGTGTAAAGTGGCCATGAATAACTTGAGGAAGGCGCCACTTGGACTCATGAACTTGACTTTTGCATCTCTGTGTTCTTCACTTATCTCTAGAATTTTTCCAAGCCACCACTGGTTATCGTAGATAGCTGCGACAAATGTTTCTTCTTTAATTGTGTTAGAGGCAGTGTTTTGAATTCCAAGAGGAACTTGAATGAATTTAGTAGATGATGAAACACGCTTTATCAGCAACTTGTTTTCATTCAGTGGTTTGAAAAAATGATTCACTCTTGTCCCAGGAATGGTAGAACCTTTCTCATATCATTTTTGTAACGTGTCTGTGAACTTTGTTATCTCCTCTGTTGTAACATAAAAGGTTTCTATTTCTGGAACATGAGTTTTGGCAAATGTAAACAGATCTTTTGGACTTAAAAATGTGACTGTCACATGGACGCTGTAAACTTGCTCTTGTTGCTAAACGTGTAATAGTACCACCAACTCCATGACATGCATTTTTGCCATCAGCTAGTTGCAAAAAATTCCATTCTGCAGTTACTCCATGATCATGCTCGTGGTGACACAAATTTAAAAAGTTCTTAAAGTTTTTATACTGTGCAGAGCTGCCATCACCGAACTACATAACATGCTGGATGTGTGGTAATTGCTCCAATGCATAAATGAGAGCAGTTTTCTGGAAAACATAGAATGTGTTTGTATCATGATGCAAACAGTCAGTTATACAACACAATGTCATTGACTTAATGCAATCATATGTTCTAAAGTACACCACAAAAGGATGAAGGGTGACTTGAATGTTCTGCCAGTGGAATCTTTGTGCAGCATCCTGAAGCAAACAGGTATAGTTCTCTGCAAAATCCTCTATGATGATGCATGTAGTATCAGGGAGGGTTTCTTTGCTTGATTTGAAGTAGTGACTCAGAGATTTTGATACATAATGATGTTGTGTTAAGTTCTGAAGTTTTTGCAAGAGATACTCAACAAATTCGTCAGTCGTCTTCATTAATGTCTTCAGTGTAGGTTGATCAGTTTGCATCCATTGTTTGAATACAACATTTTCAGAATTTTGTAAGGACTCCAGCTCCATTAAAAACTTGCACAGTTCATATTCGTCAGGACACTGAGAACAGCAATGCAGCATGCACTCCTCATTTTCCAGATTGCACACAAGTTTCTGTAGAAGTTCGGTGTACAGTTCTTTCACATGCATTAACAGTTTTACGTTTTGGTGATACATGCATACACAAACGTTATGCATTCCACGACTGTTTACAGTAACACATTCTTTTGGCCTAAGTTCACAAAATTTAGTAGAACCAATTTTATCTTCAGGGTATTTTTCTCTGAAAGCTAAGTATACAGCTTTCAGATTATTTAAAATGAGTCTTTTTGTCTTATATACTCTTTTGCCATTTTCTGAAGGGACAGACATATTGTCTTTTTTTACTATCAAATGCAACTTATATCATCTTCACAGAAAAAAATCTTGACACGTTTTTCCACACCCTTACCTATTCTGTTTCCCACTTTGTAACTTCCTTTTGACAAAATACCATCTTCTTTTAGCCATACCCTCGATTTCTTTACCATGTATTCGGCAGTGTTAAAAAACATTTGGATATGTTCTTCACTCCATGAAACTGGTGCTAAGGTAAGTATTTGTAGTTTTTCTTTAACAGAACTTCTGCTGAATTTCTCTTTAAGTTTTTGGAAAAAATATTACGGTCTGTACATTCAGCACTGCCAGTTTGTTCACACACATTTTTCACTGGAACATGTAGCACTTCTGATACTGTTAGCTGGAATTTTAAAGCTAAGCGATGAGACTTGGGTCGAATGTATTCTGGACGCCTGTCTTGTGCTCTCTTGGTAACCTTAAAATTTCCAGTAATTCACAACTTTCATTAAGTTTTTGGAGAGCTGTAGATGGATCTGGTGTATATTCTTGATCTTCAACTTCACATTCATCCATCCCTGGAAGGTTATCCCCCATAGGAAATAAAATGTCCTTATGGCATGTTATGTGCAGCTTTGTACCTGGGATAAGTCCAAGGGTTTTATATTTCCTTGCCATGGTTAAATAAATAGATTTCAAAGGTATCTTAGCCGTCTTTTTACCATGCTTCTTAAAATGGTCACAGCAAATTCTTTGTCTTCAAATGTGAGAAGAACAAACTCTCTCAATATTTTCACAGGTGCTTCTTAGCTTCAGTAATTCAATATCACCTTGATTCAGGCTTGACATATATATTAAATCAAGCTCTTCACTGCTACTCTATTTCTTCTGACAGACAACTGCTGCTACAAATCTTAAAGAACACTTGTTTTCCATTTTGATTTTTAATCAACTGTGTATGATACAGAAAAGAACTGGATGGTTTGAAACTTCTTCGTGTTCTCTAATTACCAGACAGAATGGCTGCTTATGTAACAAGCACAAAATCAAGACAAAAAAGTCCTTCAGATATATAAAGCGCACATACACACAAAAACCCAACACACACAGCCTGTGTTGCATGTGTGTGTGTTGCTGCTAGATTGAATTTTTCATTGTTGTTTCAAAATTGTTGATTAGCTATTTGAAGCAATTAATTATTACAGCATTATTGAAAAAGTAAAAGATCAAATAATAGAGGACAAACACCCTTCTGATTTTGTTGTTGTTGAAAAGTATGAGGTAGGAATTATTTGAAACAAAAATTCAGATGGTGAAACGTGATTTTGCTGGAAAAAAATCTTGAAGGGGGAAAAAAATGATGGTGAGAAATTACATTAATTACAAATTTTTAAACATTTGTCACTTAGACACAGCACTTTAATCATTTTTATATTATAGCTCTATTCTTTTAATTTCCAATGACACCGAATTGAATAAAATTGATTCATAAATAAGAAAGTTATAGTGGTTACAAACTTAAAAGGTGCGTCGTTTCTCAACACCAGTTGGTAGAAAGGGCCCATATTTCAAAATGTCTCCTAATTACAGTTTTGGTCAAAAAATTCCAGAAAAAATATTTTAACCCTAACTCATTATGTACATTCTTATATCAAATTTTCAGAAAAATCTGTGACATAGGGGCAACGGCCGTTGGGTGATTTCACGTGAAATTACCCTTAGGAGAATTTTCCACACTTGATGAAATGCTTTTAGCCTTCAGAGGTAGATGTGAATTCAAAGTTAACATCCCATTTAAGCCTGCAAAAAGTGGGCTACAGGTGTTTTCATTAGCTGATGCCTTAAACTTGCTACATATATAACCTAAAAAAACACTGTGGAAAACAGCCTACAGGGCCATTTGAAAACACCAGGCGAACCTCCACCAGAGTTCATATGTTCAAAAGATTGAAAGGTGCATTCTAGTTTGTTTGAGTTCCAAGAGGACACAACTTGTGTTTCCTGTGTGTCAAAGAAATGAAAGATAATTACGTTTTTATCTTCCGTGCACTTTGATGATAAGATTGATGCAGACATGGGACCACAACAAACCTGATATCATAATGTGCTACAATGCAACTAGAGCTGGAGTAAACTATTGAGGAATTATCATCTCTCTATAATGTGGGCAGTAATACCAGACGATGGCTTTTGGTAATATTCTATTCATTATTGAATGTTGCTGCTATTAATACTTTCATCATTTATAAAAGAGCAATTTTTTTAATGGAAAAAAGAGACATAATTTTATAAAAGAACTAGCATTTGAGTTCACAAAAGAACTTCTCGAAGAAAGAGCATATTCTCAGCACTTGTCAAGAGAGACAAGAACTCTGGCATTAAGGATGCTGAGGAAGAGAAAAGAACAATAGCCAAGGACTGTTGCAGTGGAAGGAAATCGAGAGAGCTGTTGTAAGTGTACAAAACAGAGAATTACTGTATTTCATGCAGAACATATTTTTACTCTGAGCACTGTTTTATGGTGTGTGAAGATTGTAAACAATAAACATTGCACGGTGTTAAATATCTTTATTATATGTGTTAATCATTTGGTTCATATTTTTAATAATGTCTTCTTATTTTGGAGTGAGTCATTTTATGTTTTGGTACATTACATTGCTAAATAGTGTTAAAAGTATACACATTCATATTGTTTTATTTATCATGCTAGGATCAAGCAAGTACTCCAGTCATTAATTAAAATGTTTAAGTGTCGTTCTCACATATTAAATCGATAAATATGTTTCAGAACCACAGAATAGGTAATTTTAAATTTGAATTAAATTCTAGTCTCTCAGACCCAACCCATCCATTCCTGATAAATTTTCTCATCCATCCGTCGCAGGGCTAAATGTAAGACAACCCCTGTAAATGTAAGACTACCCCATATACTCTACAAAACAATGTAAAAATGTTGACCTCAGTAGCAATTTTATATCTGCAAATATAAGACAACCATGTATTTTTTTTAATGGCAAATAACCCTGTCTTATATGGTACCCTGTATTTGGCTTTTTCATACATGGTACTGGCATGTGTCATTGCCTTGTGATTTTTATCAGCTTGTCTGTGCTGCAGATAGTTCATTCTTATCAGTTGTTGTCTGTCGGTTTCTGCTATTCCATTGGAGATGTCTTTTCTAGCTCTAATATTTTTGTTGCTGTCATGTACCAGTGTAGAAAATTTTGAGATATGGAGTGGAAATGATGAATTTTTATGGCAACTGTTCATAGCTCTATGCGGATTGTTACAGTACTTTAAAAGAAGTTCAAACTGACATTTTTTGTGTGTTTCTGTTACAGACAATGTTAGTTTTTTTTTTTTTCTGTTCCCAATTTCTTTCATTTGATAACTCTAGAAGTTGATGCCTTTTTGAATTACTTGGCTGATTTGTCATTGAAGTCATGTTTAGTGGTCAAGGCTCCTGTCATATGATTATCCTCATATAATTTCTCACATAAGTGTGCAGCACTTCTTCCGTTTTGCAACCATGAAGCCAAAATGCTGTTAATCGATTAAGTTCATGGAAGTTCGTTTGAAAGTTTACTGATGTAGTGTGGTAGTGATTCTTTTGTGTTGATTGTATTTTGAAGTAACTTGTAGATTGGTATTTATGTTGGACTATATATTGGAAACAAAGATTCCAAGACTTACCAAGCGGGAAAGCGCCGGCAGACAGGCACATGAACAAAACACACAAACACACAAACACACACACAGAATTACTAGCTTTCGCAACCGATGGTTGCTTCTTCAGAAGGAGAGGGAAAGACGAAAGGATGTGGGTTTTAAGGGAGAGGGTAAGGAGTCATTTCAATCCCGGGAGCGGAGAGACTTCCCTTAGGGGGAAAAAAGGACAGGTGTACACTCGCGCGCGCCCACCCACACCCACACCCACACCCACACCCACACCCACACCCACACCCACACCCACACCCACACCCACACCCACACCCACACCCACACCCACACCCACACCCACACCCACACCCACACCCACACCCACACCCACACCCACACCCACACCCACACCCACACCCACACCCACACCCACACCCACACCCACACCCACACCCACACCCACACCCACACCCACACACACACACACACACACACACACACACACACACACACACACACACACACACACACACACACACACACACACACACACGTGGGCGCGCGCGCGCGCGCGCGCACGAGTGTACACCTGTCCTTTTTTTCCCCTAAGGGAAGTCTTTCCGCTTCCGGGATTGGAATGATTCCTTACCCTCTCCCTTAAAACCCACATCCTTTCGTCTTTCCCTCTCCTTCCTGAAGAAGCAACCATCGGTTGCGAAAGCTAGTAATTCTGTGTGTGTGTTTGTGTGTTTTGTTCATGTGCCTGTCTGCTGGCGCTTTCCCGCTTGGTAAGTCTTGGAATCTTTGTTTTTAATATATTTTTCCCATGTGGAAGTTTCTTTCCATTTTATTTACATCATCATTAATTTGGACTATATATTGGTGTTTATTTTATTCCTTCACCAGTTTCAGCCACCTAGGGCCTTCCTTCAGGTTTTAATTATCGTATTTTTTGCAAGTGTCAAAAATAATATACCATTTTGTACAGCCACTATGATCCATATGACAACTGCATTAAGCTGCATACATCTTACGTTTGATGCTCCGAAATAGTGTGATACCTGAAACCGGTAAGGAATAAAATTACTTTTGTGCAACTGGTTGTTGAAAATTTCAACACTTGCAATTATGGAATGTCTCTCACGAGAAATGATCATTATTCAGGAATATGATGGGCATGTCAGTTGAAGCAGAAAACTTCATATGTACATACACTGTATTCTGAATGGTTCCCAAGATAGAACACATTAATGTATGCTGTTCTTTATTTGTTGTATTATTCAGTACATTGTCAGGTTTGAACATTTACACATATTCAACAGTTTGTAAAATACATGTTGTAATGTTTACCAAGTATCAACTGAAAAATGCGTATTTTTAACACATTCACCTTTAAGCATTCTCATAAACACCAGATTACAATTATTGTACTGTTCACAATAAATGATTGAATTTCCCCCCATCAACTGCAGTTCATTTTGCACTCTTCGTAGAACATTTTTTGTTGCTTGTCTGAGTATCTCATGTACACACCTCAAACTTCATCCAACCAGGTAAATGAAAATCTTTTGGCGTAGGGTCTGGTTATCTTAGTTGTTGCTTAATTATACAACCATGACCAATCCAGTGATTAGGGTAAGTACAGGTGAGATGTTTCCTCACACGTGTGGTAAAATGTGGAGGGGCTCCATTGTGCTGCAAGTACATTGCAGTTTGTGCGGCCAGTGGAATATTCTCAAGGTATTTAACAAATGAATTTTCCAAAACAATGTAAGTAAATCTGTCTCATCGTTGACTCTTCAAAAATAACTATATCTGTCAACATGTTACCAATCCTGCCACACCAAACACTAATCGAAAAATTAACTTGGAAAATGGTTTCCACTGTAGCCTGTGGGTTTTTCTGTGACTATCAATGATACATTTTTTGTTGATTCTCTTCTATATAAATGTGGCTTCATCAGTGAATAGTATTAATGGAAGCAAATGACAGTTGTCACTTAACCAGTGACATTTATTTATTTAGTGTGTGGCCAAATTACAAAAAAAAAAAGTTAAAATTATCTTTAACTACAAACTGATATTAAGGCCACGAATATATAGTCTGCTGGCACCTATGTCATCGTCAGCAACTCTGTAGGATTGCCAGGGAAGATTCTCAAAGGAGAGTCATGAATTACACAGCAAACAGTCTGCCTTTCAGTGCAACAGTTGCACATTGCAGAAGTTGCAGTGGTTCTATGTCATTTCAGTTAATGAGTCCTTTCTAATTAGAAATAACCTCTGTTTGACCATGAGGCTATTGGAGTGCGAAATAGTACCAATTGTGTGCAGTAACTGGTAAGTAATTATTCTTACACAATGCAGTTCACCAAACAATAGTTGACGCAAGCTATTGTACATGAAATAATTAATTAGAATTTTAAGATGAAGAGAGGGGCGTTAATAATCGAGCCAATAACTCCAAAGTTTGAGGTGACTAATGGTCAGACACGGATGCAACACATTAGCGAAAATACTCGCTGCTATCTGCATTTATGATTGCTAAAGATATTAACATATAAATCACTTCAGACTCAACATTATGTACATAAATGTTATTCGGTAATTAATTGTATGATTGACCCGCATTGTACTTACACCACAGTAAATGCTGTGGTGGGTCAGGTTTAGTTAGGCTAGCTATAAGTGTGAGAAACAAGTATTTCTGGTATCTGAAAGTGTGCAGCAGGTCACTGTATTGTAGTTATGTGAAAGACAATATTCAACTGAACGTGATGCAAAAAACCTTACTGATTAAGCAAGCAATGAAAGTAATGGTTTCACTGAACTTCAGTCATCACAGTGCATATACTGCTTAATAATGAGTTTGGAGGTTTCACTTTCGATATCTGCTTCATTGTCCATTCCACAACCAGTTGATAATGTTGCTACAGGAAGGTGAGTTATTTAGCTGATTCCATTGCATTAGTTGATTTCAGAACATACTAATTTCAAATATCAGCTTTCTTTCATGGTTGTTGAATATGGAAACAGATTTTAGGTACATGGCGCATAGGATTGGGTTGCACTCACTACTTACGTTATGAAACATGTAAGACCATTTTCACTGAACAGAGCAGTAATTATTCAGAATAAAGCACCACACTTGAGAGTTACTGGCTTCACAAAATGAAAACTTAACTTTTCATAATAGTATCCTGAGTTTGTGTCTGTTGATAGCACAACATATACAATAAAAAATAGTTCAGTCTGTTGTTTTTTCAGTGAGCAGTTTGTGCCTCTGTTGGATGTGCTATGTAATTTCACATGGTTGTATCCATTAAATATTTGGCTCCATACAGCAGCTTGCAATCCACATAACCTGCTGAATCATTTGTATAAATAGTCAGCTGCCATCCACAAGATGAATTACAATGTCCATTTCACTGCTACAATACCGGCTTTTAATTACTTATAGAATTTCGGCCAAAATACTCCGCCATGACGATGTGCAGGTGCTGTGTAAACTTTGATTCTGAAAGTAGCAGTTTACACAGTTTGTCGCGGCTTAATCCATCTGCTCACAAAATTTCACATAAGCAACTTCACCCAGAAAGATAGTGACTCACAAAGACTAATGAAGAAATGGGATAGTATCACTTTTTTTGCCAAGTGGTAAATCCCATGAGTGATTTAGTAGCTGTTTCTTTACGGCCATTGCTCTCTCTAATTATGAACACATTTAATGGTTTGTTTTATATACAATATAATTTAAATATTTAAACATATTAATCATTTACAACTATTGCATAAAACACAATAAATAATGCAGTTGAATCATTCAAATCTGTAGCGCTACGTAGTAGCACCTTACAGTGCTTTATTGTATCATAATGCCACACATAGCTAATTCACACTCCTGCCACTAGATGTAGTAGGTTTGCACGTAACTAATAGAGCCGTACTGAAATGTCCCTTATGACAGAATGTCTGCACTGCAGACACTTCACCATTACATGAAATGAAAATGGATTCTTATTCAATTAAGAACCAACCTGATCTAGGGAGGCACTTTAAATTCAGTTGGCTTGGTCTATATGCATGATACCTTAATTTGTTACACCATAGCATCAATCTGCCTTGTGAATCTCCAACAGTTATCAATATTAAAGCTCTTTTGAACTAACATTCTTACGGTTGCCAGGGGTAAGTGATAAGGGTGAAGCTTACCTATGGTGGTGCTTGGAATGTCTGTGTGAATAGGGAGGTTAGGATTTTTCTGTAGTTTTTTCGTGTTCCCATACAAGTGCACTCGTTCATCATGGAGGTGGAGAGGGTATGTGGCTTCAGTATGGGTGGGAAAAAGGTTGTTGCAGGTCTCATGGTATCAGTTCTAAGATGCATGGTATGGTTGATCTGTTTACAACAAATTTTGTGTGAGCAGTATTTGTTATGATGTGTAACCGTTATGTTCTGATGGATCAAATGTTATGTCCGCACTCTAATGATAAATTGGTGGAAGGTGGCCAAGGGATCTGTCACTTTGGACAGGCAAGAATAAAACAGTCGGCACAAGTCCACTTTAAATAAATACACATTACTCATCTTGTTGCTGAAGAATTGCTACACTGTTGACAACTTTTGACTGCCATGGCTAGCTGTAAGCAGAGCCTGGTGTGGGTGTACATCTACGAGCACTGAATGTTTTCCAGTAGAGTTAGTCGCCAACAGCTCAGTGTAACGTTTGGCACCATCTATCAACACAGAACTAATCTCGAACTAGAAGACTGGTGCCCAGGTGCCCATCACTTACAACACCATCCTGACAGTCTTCATTTGTTAGTGGTCTGGAGGTTCGTTGGTCAGCTCATCCTACTGATGCTGGTGTTCAAAGCACCACTCAGGGTACCTGCTGGAATCTGCAGTGAGGCACTGCAATACTACACTGTTCATTCAGGCTGGTGAGCAGTATACCACGTCTGGGTAAACCAATCCC
Organism: Schistocerca gregaria; assembly: GCF_023897955.1. Taxonomy (NCBI): domain Eukaryota; kingdom Metazoa; phylum Arthropoda; class Insecta; order Orthoptera; family Acrididae; genus Schistocerca; species Schistocerca gregaria. The sequence continues at coordinate 36,248,511 of NC_064931.1, read as the reverse complement.
ATAACTGAAGTGCAGAGTGTTATTGCAGTTGATCCCCGTAATGTGCCACAGAGTTTCTGGAGGATATTATTTTGTGTCATATAATGGGGATCAATTGCATAAATACTCCATATTTCAGCTCTGGGATTGGTTTACCATTCTCACCAGCCTGGATGAATAGTGCTCACACGAAACTTGTGGATACATGGCTCATCCATATCATGTGTCTTATAACTGGTGCCATCAGACCAACACTTACTGAGTACCCATGCTTAGCCACATATAACTTCAGTTTCTGTAGCAAGAAAGTACACTTGTATGGGAGTGCACAAAACCAGTGGCAGAATTAAAGTCATGTGCCTTTGTCACCAGTGAGAAGATTGTCGACACACTGTATGTCAAATGAGTTTTCTGCATGTAAAAGTCACCATACACGTTTTTGTGGGACATTGATATTTGCAAAAAGTCTCTGGATGCTGGTAGTAGGACTATGCTGCATCATTTCAACAAGGTGTTGCAGCTCCTATCCAGGCTGTTGAACTACAAGTTCAGAAGAAGAATGGGTACTTGCAAGAATATGTTTCAATTTTTACAGTGGAAGAATATGTTTCAATTTTTACAGTGGAAGAATATGTTTCAGTGTCCTGAAAACTCCGGTAAACACTGGACAAAGTGCTGATGGTATTCTTCAATAGCAGCATTAACACTGTCATCAGAGAAGCCATAAGCATACACCATATTTGTGTGTTTTTCAGTAGTGTAGAGGTCTGGCATTTTAGCAAGCCCATGTATACACACAGTTAACCAATGCTTCTCTCTAACACTTTCTCAACCCCCGCACTTCTTCACTCGCAACACACCATGGGTGACAGCATTTAACAAGCTAGTATGATAGCAGAAAGATTCTAGGGAAAAGAGATTGAAAGCAATAAGGTTGATTGTTGTAGAATAATACATCTAAGATGTTGGGTGGGTGAGACACATACATACGCACAACTACCCCAAAAACAAATGTATATTAAATGGGTTCTGTCTTGGAGACCATTCAGAATTAGTTGAAATTTCTAGCCAGTGATGGCCATGTATGATACAGGATACATAGAAGTTCTAGTGTGTCACTCTGTCTTGGCCTTTAACACCATGCATGCCTGTTGAGTAGTTAACTCTGAAACCATTTGAGATTTGAGCAAAACAGGAACTGAGAAATATGTATGTGATTGTAATGAGTGCAGTATTTCATCCTTGCTTCATACTAGAGCAACCTTGAAAGAACAACCTCTAAAATTGGATATTCGTATTCAGATGTAAACAGCTCATTTGCAATTGTCTGACTAAAAGCACTGGGCAACTATGCTAATGCATGGGGGGTAGTCTGTCTCCCACAATACAGTTTGGTTGGAGCTGTTTGCAAAGCCTGCACATCTGCTTCAGTGTCACAGACATCATACCAAAAACCATAATTTACCAAAATAATGAAAGATGTAAAATGCAATAAAAGTGAGGGTGGGAGGAGAAATTGCCTACTGTATGGAATTACTTACAAAAATTCAGTAACAACTGTTCTCTAGTGCTGTGCAACCGGAAACACAAACAGGAAAACTATTTAATAGTAAATACTAGCCTTGAGTACTGAAGCTATGTGACCCAAGCACAAGCGCAATATGAAACAAACATGAGTTTGGCAAATTATGTGAAGTGGGAACGTGGGAAGTAACAGCAGAAAGACGGATCCATCGCAACATTAAGAGGGAAGACGACCTTTACATTTAAAAAACAAGAAAAAATATTAAGTTGTATGGGCACCTTAAAAACTGTTCATTCATTAATTGTAAAGAGAGAGTGGGAATGAAGACTTCATAAGATTTTAATTTCTTCCAGAACATTGAGCATCCGACCTTTCTCTGAAGTGTGTAAGGCAGATAAGTTATTGCTAACCTGCTGCTGGTTGTCAGTCAAATGCGTTGTAGAGCTGACCTGGAATGGGCCAGGTCTGTATGTTCTTTAAGGGGAGTTCAACTGGAAATATTTTTTCACATTTTTGGATTTTTATCTCATTATAAAATTTGAAATGTTCCTAATAAAACGATTATATATATATATATATATATATATATATATATATATATATATACACACACTCCTGGAAATGGAAAAAAGAACACATTGACACCGGTGTGTCAGACCCACCATACTTGCTCCGGACACTGCGAGAGGGCTGTACAAGCAATGATCACACGCACGGCACAGCGGACACACCAGGAACCGCAGTGTTGGCCGTCGAATGGCGCTAGCTGCGCAGCATTTGTGCACCGCCGCCGTCAGTGTCAGCCAGTTTGCCGTGGGATACGGAGCTCCATCACAGTCTTTACCACTGGTAGCATGCCACGACAGCGTGGACGTGAACCGTATGTGCAGTTGACGGACTTTGAGCGAGGGCGTATAGTGGGCATGCGGGAGGCCGGGTGGACGTACCGCCGAATTGCTCAACACGTGGGGCGTGAGGTCTCCACAGTACATCGATGTTGTCGCCAGTGGTCGGCGGAAGGTGCACGTGCCCGTCGACCTGGGACCGGACCGCAGCGACGCACGGATGGACGCCAAGACCGTAGGATCCTACGCAGTGCTGTAGGGGACTGCGCCGCAACTTCCCAGCAAATTTGGGACACTGTTGCTCCTGGGGTATCGGCGGGGTATCGGCGAGGACCATTCGCAACCGTCTCCATGAAGCTGGGCTACGGTCCCACACACCGTTAGGCCGTCTTCCGCTCACGCCCCAACATCGTGCAGCCCGCCTCCAGTGGTGTCGCGACAGGCGTGAATGGAGGGACGAATGGAGACGTGTCGTCTTCAGTGATGAGAGTCGCTTCTGCCTTGGTGCCAATGATGGTCGTATGCGTGTTTGGCGCCGTGCAGGTGAGCGCCACAATCAGGACTGCATACGACCGAGGCACACAGGGCCAACACCCGGCATCATGGTGTGGGTAGCGATCTCCTACACTGGCCGTACACCTCTGGTGATCGTCGAGGGGACACTGAATAGTGCACGGTACATCCAAACCGTCATTGAACCCATCGTTCTACCATTCCTAGACCGGCAAGGGAACTTGCTGTTCCAACAGGACAATGCACATCCGCATGTATCCCGTGCCACCCAACGTGCTCTAGAAGGTGTAAGTCAACTACCCTGGCCAGCAAGATCTCCGGATCTGTCCCCCATTGAGCATGTTTGGGACTGGATGAAGCGTCGTCTCACGCGGTCTGCACGTCCAGCACGAACGCTGGTCCAACTGAGGCGCCAGGTGGAAATGGCATGGCAAGCCGTTCCACAGGACTACATCCAGCATCTCTACGATCGTCTCCATGGGAGAATAGCAGCCTGCATTGCTGCGAAAGGTGGATATACACTGTACTAGTGCCGACATTGTGCATGCTCTGTTGCCTGTGTCTATGTGCCTGTGGTTCTGTCAGTGTGATCATGTGATGTATCTGACCCCAGGAATGTGTCAATAAAGTTTCCCCTTCCTGGGACAATGAATTCACGGTGTTCTTATTTCAATTTCCAGGAGTGTATATGATGTAAATAAAATAGAAAGAAACTTCCACATGGGAAAAATATATTTAAAAAAAAGATTCCAAGACTTACCAAGCGGGAAAGCACCGGCAGACAGGCACAATGAACAAAACACACAAACACACACACAGAATTACTAGCTTTCGCAACCGATGGTTGCTTCTTCAGGAAGGAGAGGGCAAGACGAAAGGAAGTGGGTTTTAAGGGAGAGGGTAAGGAGTCAAGGAGTCATTCCAATCCCGGGAGCAGAAAGACTTCCCTTGGGGGGAAAAAAAGGACAGGTGTACACACACACACACACACACACACACACCCATCCGCACATACACAGACACAAGCAGACATATTTAAAGGCCTTTAAATATGTCTGCTTGTGTCTGTGTATGTGCGGATGGATGTGTGTGTGTGTACGAGTGTACACCTGTCCTTTTTTTCCCCCAAGGGAAGTCTTTCCGCTCCCGGGATTGGAATGACTCCTTGACTCCTTACCCTCTCCCTTAAAACCCACTTCCTTTCGTCTTGCCCTCTCCTTCCTGAAGAAGCAACTATCGGTTGCAAAAGGTAGTAATTCTGTGTGTGTGTCTTGTTCATTGTGCCTGTCTGCCGGTGCTTTCCCGCTTGGTAAGTCTTGGAATATATAATCACTTATAAACTTACATGGGAAGTATTTTTTTTTTAATATAATCTACATTGGTTGAAAATGTTAAAAATTTTACTTGCATTACTTAAATATCTAATAAAATCAGTTATTTTTTATATAGAATGTTAAATTACATGTTTGTATTGGTAGCACTGTCAAAAACTGTATTGTATCATTTTGTAGCATAAGCACAGATCGTATGTCGAAGTGTTAACGTTTTTCCGAGGAAAAGTGACGAATAGATTGGTAAATCTCCCAAAAAGTAAAGTATGATGCCAAAACAAAATCTTTTAAAAAGCTTGGCTTTCATGGTAACAGATTTTCTAATAAAGGGAAACACTGTGTTCAACATGTGGCATGTGAAGTTACAGGTAAACTCATCAGTATCTAAAGAAACACCTATTAGTGCTTCGAAGATTAAAATAAAACTTTGTGATATGCAGTTTTCTCTAAACCAAAGGGATGTAAATGGTAGGTTAGACTACATTCTGATAGATTTACACATCTGAACAACATTGTTAGTGAATGTGTGTATTGTAAAATATGTGGAGGGCCAATTAGTTTACATGAAGGCAGTGAGGTATCAAATGGACTAGCCAGGAAACCTATCATTAATTGTGCCAGTTGTAAATATACTCATTCGTTTTGGAATTCTGATAAGTGTAAAGATAATTATTTTGAAATAAATGATAGGTGGTTTTATGGATTGAGAGCTATAGGCAAAGGACACACTGCAGCAGAAACAATGTGTGCCGTGATGAATATACCACGCCCACCTCGTAAAATCAACAAGTATCAGCATTTGTTGAAGCTGCTGTGGAATCTGTTGCATGTGAGTCAGTGAAGGGTGCTGCAAATGAAGCTGTTGAAATAAATGATGGTATGACTGTCATACCAGTAGCTTTTGATGCCACTTGGTAGAAGTACTGTTACAGTTCTAAGAATTCTGTTGCTACGGTGACCAGTGTGGATACTGGGAAGGTAATAGATTTCCGGATTTTAACCAAACATTGTTATAACTGTAAATCAGGGAATGAAGAAGGGCATATCTGTGACAGAAATTATGAAGGAACAAGTGGTGGTATGGAGGCCTTTGCAGCTACTGAAATTTTTAATCGATCTGTGAACGAAAGGGGAGACTGTTACACTAAGTTCTTAGGTGAAGGAGGCTCAAGAGCATATAACAGTGTAGTAGCCGCTACATGTTGGTCATGTCCAGAAGAGGATGGGCAGCAGATTAAGGAAGTTGAACCGAAGTTTGAGAGACAAGAAAATTTCTGATGGTAAAACTATAAGAGGCAAGTTGACAGACAAAATGATTGATGAACTACAGCAGTATTATGGGATGACCACTAGAAATAGTAATGACGCTTTGTTGAAAATGAAGCAGGCAGTATGGGCTACCTTCTTCCACAGACTGTCAAGTGATGAAAAACCAGTACACCATCTTTGCCCTCCTGGACCTGATTCATGGTGCAATTACTGCAATGCCCAGTACTCAAACAGTTCATACAGCCATAAACATTCCATCCCAGCAACAGTCCTGTACATCATAAAACCTATTTACAGAGACCTGGTAAATCCTGAATTATTGAAGAAGTGTCTACATGGGTAGACTCAAAATCCCAGTGAGTTGTTCAATAATCTTATATGGACTTGCTTACCAAAAAATGTTTTTGTTGGAATGAAGACATTAAACTGAGGGGGTCAGTGATGCTGTTATTGCTTTTAATGAAGGCAACATTAGTAGGGTGAAAGTGCTACAGCATATGGGAGTTAATCCTTTAGCAAACTGCATCAGAGAACTTGAATGGATGGACAAGGTTCACATTGATAAAGCAGAGTATGCAGTACAGTTGGCCACTAAGTAGTCCAGAAAGAAGAAAAGAAGAAAAAACTTGGAGAAAGATCAAGAGGATGATATACAGTATGATGCAGGGTGCATCTGAGTGACAAAAATAAAAAAAAAATAAGCCTATATTAAGTGAGTTACAGTCTTCTGAAACTTTAGAAGCCGTTCCTGAAAATTTACATTTTTGTAGCATTTTTCCCTAAATCTCAGAAACCACTTCGAGTAGAGTATTCAAATTTCTAGGGAGTATTAACATACATATCTTGAGTCTACTGAAGAGAAAGAAGAACATAATGTGATGTATAATTAAAATTATTTAGGATGATGTACAAAAAAGTACACAAAATTTTAACTGTGTAATTAAAAAATTGTAGTTTGGAAAGCAGTGGCTGAAATGCAATTATTGTAATTCAGTAGACTCAGAACATACAGTTTAATGTCAATGGCTACAGTGGTTCCTGTAATACAGGGAAGCCAAGTCAATAAAATTAACATTGTCGGGATAGGGTGTTCCAACTCCCCTTAAATCTTGTGTCAAAATTCCTGCCTGTCTGGCCAATTTATCTGCTCTTACACAACTGGCTTTTATCGCACTCATTACGATACACTCCGGAATAGGAGAATAGATCCTTTTTGAAGACTTATGGAAAATATGCTTGAGCTATGTTGACTGGCACCACTTTCTTTCCAGTCCTCTCAGGTTTGTATCTGTGATATGGGATCTTATAAAACTTGTTCCTTTTCTGTTTCTGTACTGCCTTCAGAGTGATTACCTCCTATGGTCCACTCCATATCGCTAGTATTTTTTTATTCAGTTTGTCAGTCATGCTGGCCGGTGTGGCAGATCGGTTCTAGGCACTTCAGTCTGGAACCTCGTGACCGCTACGGTTGCAGGTTCGAATACTGCCTCGGGCATGGATGTGTGTGATGTCCTTAGGTTAGTTAGGTTTAAGTAGTTCTAAGTTCTAGGGGACTGATGACCTCAGATGTTAAGTCCCATAGTGCTCAGAGCCATTTGAACCATTTCTGTCATAAACCCCAGATACCTATTACGCATGGCAATATACTTTATTACACCAAATATCCTTTCGTATGAAGCTTCCAATGTTAGGGTAGCATAATTTAATCTGTTTAGGAGGGATTTAAAACCGAGCGAGGTGGCGCAGTGGTTAGACACTGGACGCATTAGGGAGGACGACGGTTCAATCCCACGTCCGGCCATCCTGATTTAGGTTTTCCGTGATTTCCCTAAATTGCTCCAGGCAAATGCCGGGATGGTTCCTTTGAAAGGGCACGGCCGACTTCCTTCCCCATCCTTCCCTAATCCGATGAGACCGATGACCTCACTGTCTGGTCTTCTTCCCCAAACAACCCAACCCTTTTAGATTTAAATGTGTAGTTTGATGCCATATTCAGAGCTAAACAAGTAGTAGACTCTTCTCTGTAGATGTCAAACTCTACCTTCCCACCATTTCAGGTAGTCCTTTAGTCTAATTATGGCAAGGTCCCCTTAATCTGATGCTGAACAGAGAAAGAAATCTTTGCATGGAATATATTAAGTTTTTTATGTAAAGTGTCACACTATTCCATGCTGCCTCCATAAAGAACAAAAATGTTATTGACAGCACCACCTTAGCAGACTCCTCCAGATACTCCTTGAAAAATTCATACCTGAAATGAGACACAAAAATATTCACTAAATGCAAGCGAGGGACAATCTGCCGTACAGCTGGTCATATGCCGGCTACTTCTGTCTGCAGCACAACACCCGCAACCAGTAGGTAGTCTTTTCTCCAGGATCTTCTATAATGGAGACAGTACTCGTGCTGAGAAATAAAAGCACACCACATGCTTGGCAACAATACAGCCAACAAATATGAGCATGTGTATTGACAAGTCAACCATCAGCAGGCACCACCAGATGCCAACCTCCCCCACAAGCAGAGCACACCCTGATGACAGCAGTGCTGAGATTGTGGTACCATTTTACATCCATGCATCATGTGCTTGCTCACCATATGACACCATATGTCCTTCCGTCTGCTGCCTATTAAAGATGCTGCCCAATTGCAAGCAAGCAGCATAAGCTCATGCTCATGCTCATGGCCTTACACTGGCTGCGCCCAGTTTTCCATCAATCAAAGCTCATGCCATCTGCCCCTCACTGATCCACCAGCCATCACTCTCCGAGCCTTTGCTTCATCAGATGCTGACCTTCCCCGGACCCAATATTTCTGCATCCATCCACAGAAAGTATACAATTGCATCCACACTGATCTGCCAGCAATCACCTGCGGAGCCTGTGCCTCATCTGATGCTGGCATTCCTCGGCTTCAGTGTCTTCCGAAACTGGTATTATGCTATGTGAACCTGTACCTACATCACAACAGACTCTGACTTCACCATATTCGTACCAGATCAGAGTAACCTTTTTAGTTATGGCAGTCAGAATCAACATTATGTTGAACTTTGTCCTTTAAATGCTGTGTTAATAATGTCAGTTAAATGCACTATTTACAATATCATTATTTATTGCATATAGTCTACTATTCCAGTCACTAAACAATTGATGCGGAAACGAAGTTTGCTTGGGCTGATAACCCATACCAACCAGCGGCTGGGTGTAAGTATGTCAGAAAACAGGTTATCTGACCCACTCTGATAGTCAACATGATATTATTCAGGCATGTGATGCAGATGTGGAGGCAGTTTACTGGGGATGAAATGAAGTCCAGTACATCTGACATGATCTCTTACAGTTGAACAGTACAAGACCTGTTATAAACTGAGTTGCATTCTCCAGTCAACCAGTACTTTCAGTGGGACAAAGCACAGCCATATATTTCATGAACGGCCAGAATGGTTTGAGGAAGACCCCACCTACATGACGATACTTGTGTGCATTTGCATTTGCTGTTCATACCTGTCTCGGAATCTGCGGCTGGGTTTTGGTACCAAAAAAAAAAAAAAAAAAAAAGTTTTGGGGTGTTTCTCAATAACAGATAAAGATTTTTGAAAATGGCTCTTTTAGATAAATGCATAAGAAATATGAGTAATTTGTTTTGGTTCTTTATTATTTAGATTTCACCTCGTACCAGATTTTACGTGTGGAAGTAGAGTAAATTTGAATCTCTGTATCTCGGAAATGGATAAAGATATGAAGAAAATTTTCAAGGTTATTAGAGATTGCGATCTTAGGAATATATCATAAAAATTACAGCCAATTGCTGTGCATAGCCATTTGGAGTCCTCAGCTGGGTTGTTGTCCACAGGTGGAAAAAAAATCTCCCCCTTTCCCCCCTCTCTGAGAAACTGCCTATGAACTAATGGTGCCTCCATAAATCCCATCTAGCCCACTGTAGGCCATGCCAAATGCAAAAAGAAGCAACTGATTTTCTGTATTTGCCTAAGCAGGAGAAAGTGTGTAAAATTCATACTTTGACCGTTTACTGCAGGCTAGTGACACTAAGATGGTTCTTCTGTTGGGTATACAAATGGTTCCTAACCCAAGGCCTATCCTTTCTCCAGGAAGAGATCAAGTGATGTGGCTAGGCACTTAAGCCACTGAACTCACATTTAGGTTAACCTGAGTTTAGTACACTCTTGGACCATCCAGGTTTAGGTTTTCCGTAGTTTTCCTAAACAGTGTAATACAAATGACAGGATGGCTATTTTCAAAAGGATTGAGCTCATTTCCTTGTCTTCTGTACCTTTTACTCCATATTTCTCTCCTTCCTTACAAAGAAGAAAGAAAGAAAAAAAAGGTACAGCCAAAGTAAAATCCGCATTAAGATTGGAAAAATCCTCAAAAATATTGAGAGAGAAACCTCATACATTACGTGGAAATTGGTTGGAAATGGAGCTCAACATGTATATTGAAGAACCAGTGAGCCACTAAAACACCACAATCTTGAATTCATGAAAATGCTTAAATGGATCCTGTAAGTTAGTTCAATATAAATGTACACTGTAAGGAAGAAAGGAATGCACCATGGAGGAATTATCTGAATGGGACAAAAATTGGTAGATGTTATGTACATGCACAGATAAACAAATGGTTATAATTTCGGAAAAATTGTTTGATTTATTCAAAAGAAGAACTTCACAATTTGAAGAAGTTAGTAATGTGTTGCTCCATCTTTGGCCCTTACGCAAGCAGTTATTCAGCTAGACACCCATTGATACAGTCCACTTGGGAAATTAGATCGTCAAAATACCGAGGTGGTTGGAGGGCCTTGCCATGATGCTCCAAACATTCTCAACTGGGGAGAGATCCAGTGACCTAACTGGCCAAGGTAGGACAAGAAAAGTAGTAGAAACTCTCACTGTGTACAGGCAGGCATTATCTTGGTGAAGTGTAAGCCCAGGATGGCTTATGGGGCATAGAATATCATCAGTATACTGCTGTACTGTAAGGGTGCTGTAGATGACAACCAAATGGGTCCTGCTATGAAATAAAATGGCACCGCAGACCATCACTCATGGTTGTCGCACTCTGTGATAGGTGACAGTGAAGTTGGTACCCACCACTGTCCAGGGCATCTCCAGACACGTCTGTGGCCTGTTATCTTCTTGACTGGAGTAGAATTGTTTTAGATGATCAGGCTCGCTTTGAACTGAGCACTGGTGACCAGCAAAGACATGCCCATAGATGTCGTGGACAGCAGTGGAATACCAACCTGACTGTATCCCACCATACGGTTCGACTACTAGAAATGATGGCCTGGGTGCCATTTTTAATTGCAGAGCCGCTTTGGTTGTCAGCCGCAGCATTTTTATGGCACAGTGATATTTCGATGGTATTCTGTGTCCTGTTTTGCTGCGCTTCTTGGCAAGCAATATTTGGGGTTACTTTTCAAGAAGATAATGGCCACCTACACATGGTGAGAGTTTCTACTGCTTGTTTTCCTGATTGCCAAATCCTACTTTGGCCAGCAGGGTCGCCAGATCTGTCCCCAATTGAGAATGTTTGGAGCATTTGGGGCAGGGCCCTCCAATCATCTTGGGATTTTGTTGATCTAATGCGCCAATTGGACAGAATTTTGCACAACATCTCTCAGGAGGACATCCAAGAACTCTACCTATCAATGCTAAGCTGAATAACTGCTTGCTTAATGGCCAGGGGTTGAGCAAAACATTATTGACTTGTTCAATTTGTGAAGCTCTTTCTCTTGAACAAATGATGATATTTTTCTGCAATTTTAATTGTTTGCTTGTCTTTACATGTACTGCACATCTACCAATTTCTATCCCTTTAAGATCATTCCTTCATAGTTGTGTGTGTGTGTGTGTGTGTGTGTGTGTGTGTGTGTGTGTGTGTGTGTGAGAGAGAGAGAGAGAGAGAGAGAGAGAGAGAGAGAGAGATGAAGTTTTTGCACAGGGAAGATTGTTTTGCTTGTATCTCAAGAAGACACATTTCAAAGATAACAACAAGGAGCTGCAACATTCACAAAAAGGTTGCCCTTGGTGGTGGTTTCAGTTGCCCATGACATGGGCCACTCTTCACAAACCACACTTATTGTACAATTACAGGGAAACCAAATTTGTGTGTTTTACTGAAGACCATGGTGTGCTTTTTATACCAGCCATCCCATGATCCTTTATAGATGTAGTTCAGAGACCTCCTTTGGCAATTCCCTCGCCCCTCTAAGTAGGCTTCAATACCCACAATTTTCCAATTCCTCCCCATATAATCAGGTTTGATGTGAACTGAATGGTGTATTTTTCAAAATTATATGTAACATTCAAATTACTTCCCACATTGAGGGAAAGATTTGGAGGACTTCAGTAGCTGATTGCTTATTTTACAGAAGTGTTTAATATTTTATTCTTATGTGATTCACATTGTTTTTGCCCACATCTTTTACTATTGTGGTTTTTTTGTCACTGGCCCCATTGTGAGACACATGAACACCAAAATATCTCAACTATTCTCTTTTCCTTTTCAAAGGACTCTTCTTTGCTGAAAATGTGATTTTTCTAGGCAGATGTTCAAATTTGCCTCTCTCTAATGATTTTTTTAAGAGTTCTCTCTCTGAAGTTAACATTTTATCAGAAATGTTGTCCTTTCCTTTTACTGTTGATGATTTTATTTGTCCATAACTGTGTGTTTCATTGCTTATAAACCAGTTTAATAACATGGTGTACAAATTGGTGCAGTAATAAGTTTTGTGAGCTGCACCTGCTGTTGTAGAAATGTTTCCAAAGCTTGTGTGGGATTATGATGATGCACCACATGTCATTATTTGTTGCATGGTGGATGACTGCATCTGCCTGGCATATTCTGTGCCATGAGTCGTAATCTGTGCATGGTTGTGCAGGAACTGACAACTGTTGATGAGCAGGTCAGTCCTGACTTGAAAGGAGCAGACCTGCTGTAGGAAAAGTTCGTTATTGGTGGCTTCCACTGTTTGGTATGATTTAACAGGAAACTGTGTACCCTCATGTTGGGTGGCTTTGTCAATGTGGATATACGAATTAACAGTCTTACTGAAGTTAGCGTCAGGTCCTGTGGGTAACCACAATAACCCATCTACGCTAATGAGCTGATGTGATGAATATTCTGATAACTGTAGGCACTTAATGAGCAACACCCAATGCTTGAAGTGTTGTACTGTTTTCTCTGGAGGCTTATGTTTTGGCCCAGAACATTATGGTCTGTACTGTAACCCTGTATGTAATATGTGGATACGCACCACGGCACCATAAACTACAAATGTTTCTCCAACGGCATCTGTGTGGACTGGCCACCAGAGGCTGCCTGCTGTTAGCACATAGCACACACCGGGCCTTATACAGAGGGCCCCCCTCTGCATTAAAACATTAAAACTGCAGGTCAGCAGGCACTCGCTCACATATTGTCTTGCTATTTATGGTCAGTGACTGCTTGTATCAGTACCTGGACTGTTTCTATGTATGTGTCTTATGTTCTCAACTGAGTTTGCATGTACGGGGGAGAATAAACTTTGATTCATTGTGGTCATACTGTTGTTTGTATCTTACATTACAACAATCTGTCATGTGGAACTTGGTACTGTGGTTATGTCAATGGAACATAGTTGTTGCACTCATAGTTGTGAGTGCCTCACACTCAACAAGAGTGTAGTTCTAGTGGGCTGCTGTTAACATCTCAAGTGCATATGCAGGTGGCTACTCAGTCTCAGCGGCATATTTTTGGGGGAGCAGTGCTCCCTTGCCATATGCCAATGCATACGCTGTGAGGATAAAAATACAATCAGGGTCAAAGGCTGCTAGTACAGTTGACAATTTAAGGCAGTCTATAAGTTTTGGGGAAATTGTGTGACAGACAGGTGTCCATTCAAAACCCTCTCCCTTTCCCTTCAATTGATTTGGTGGACATGCGATCATGGCCATCTCCAGTATAAACTAAGGGTAACTGTTTGATTTCCCTAAGAAAGCCTGTAAGGTCTTCAGGTTTGAAGGAACTGGTTATTGGTTGAGTGCCACTATGTTTTGCTGTTGTGTAAGACATTGGTTTATTTTATACAGTCGCCAGAAATTAAAAGAAATAAACCGGCAATAAACATAATACTTGCTTTAACTTATAATACATTCTTCAAGAGGGCACTGCCATCATAGGAAAATTGCCACATATTCTAGGTCAAACTTGTGGAAATATCACCTAGCTACTGACAGCTAGAAGTATGCCTGTTTTTCATGGGTGCTGTGCTGAGAAACTTTGCTTTCCACTAATTTTTTGGTCTAACTTAATGCTATTAGCTGTTAAAATTTGATGTTCAGGTGCTACTTTGTGTTATCTGAGAGCAACAAATAATTTGCAACCCTTTTTTTTTTGTGTGGACATGTTGGCACATCCCTTTGAGAGGTAATTCGATTCTTAGTGTGTAACATGAATCCTTTACCAAAGAATGGAAAAACTGGTAGAAGTCGACCTTCGAGAAGATCGGTTTAGATTCTGGAGGAATGTAGGAACATGCAAGGCAATACTGACACCACGACTTCTCATAGAGGAGAAGTTAAGGAAAGGTAAACCTATGTTTATAGCATTTGTAGACTTAGAGAAGGCTTTTGACAATGTTGACTGGAATACTGTCTTTCAAATTATAAAGGTGGTGGGGTAAAATACAGGGAGACAAAGGTTATTTACAACGTTTAAGAAACCAAGTGCAGTTGAGGGGTTCGAAAGGGAGGCAATGGTTGAGAAGGGGGTGGAGCAGGGTTGTAGCCTATCCCAATGTTATTCAATCTGTATGTTGAGCAAGCAGTAAAGGAAACAGAAGAATATTTTGGAGTAGGAATGAAAGTCCAGGGAGAAGAAATAAAAACTTTGAGGTTTGCCGATGACATTGTAATTCTGTCAGAGAGAGCAAAGGACTTAGAAGAGCAGTTGAACAGAATAGAGAGTATCTTGAAAGTAGGATATAAGGTTAACATCAACCAGAGCAAAACGAGGGTAATGGAATGTAGTCGAACTAAATCAGGTGACACTGAGGGAATTAAATGAGGAAATGAGACATTTAAATTAGTAAATGAGTTGTACTATTTGCGAAGGAAATTAGCTGATGATGGTCCAATTAGGGAGGATATAAAATGTAGACTGGAAATGGCAAGAAAAGTGTTTCTAAAGAAGAGAAATTTGTTATCATCAAGTATAGAGTTAAGTTTCAGGAAGTCCTTTCTAAAAGTATTTGCACGGAAATGTATGGAAATTAAACATGGATGATAAACAGTTTATCCAAGATGAGAATAGAAGTTTTGGAAATGAGACACTACAGCAAAGTGCTGAAGATTAGATGGGCAGATCACATAACTAATGAGAAGGTACTGAATAGAACTGGGGAGAAGAGAAATTGGTGGTACAACCTGACTAAAGGAAGGGATCAATTCATAGGACACATTCTGAAGCACCAAGGGATTACTAATTTTGTACGGGAGGGAAGTGTGGTGGTTAAAAACTGTAGAAGGACACAAAGAGATGAATACAGTAACCAGATTCAGAGGGATGTAGGTTGCAGATGAGGCAGGTTGGAGATGAGGCGGCTTGCACAGGATAGAATAGTATGGAGAGCTGCATCACACCAGTCTTTGGACTGAAGACGATAACAACAACAACAACAACAACAACTACTACTACTACTACTACTACTACTACTTCATAAATGGCTGATTTGTGGATATATGCCTGTTCATAAATAAATTTGGTTATTGTTCTACATGTCTATTTTTGTGCAAGTGAAAATTTATGAAACTATTGAAAATCTAACATTTGTTTGCAGTGTTCCCAACTGCATTATTCTTAAACTTTTGGTGACTTTAGCCCGTTATTGTGATATAAACATGGTTTTCTAGTAAAAAGAAATGGATGATTTTCTCACCTAAAGTTCCTGGTTTCATACTTCAAAATATTTTTGAGCTCTCCACTGATTTTCTTGACTTGAGAAGTAATAATTTGTATTGGTTTGCTCAAATTATATCAAGAGTATCATTGTGTGCTGAATACACCAATTGATATGTTCCCCCACTGCAGTTCTGTGCTATACACTCCTGGAAATGGAAAAAAGAACACATTGACACCAGTGTGTCAGACCCACCATACTTGCTCCGGACACTGCGAGAGGGCTGTACAAGCAATGGTCACACGCACGGCACGGCACGGCACAGCAGGAACTGCGGTGTTGGCCGTCGAATGGCGCTAGCTGCGCAGCATTTGTGCAACGCCGCCGTCAGTGTCAGCCAGTTTCCCGTGGCATACGGAGCTCCATCGCAGTCTTTAACAATGGTAGCATGCCGCGACAGCGTGGACGTGAACTGTATGTGCAGTTGACGGACTTTGAGCGAGGGCGTATAGTGGGCATGCGGGAGGCCGGGTGGACGTACCGCCGAATTGCTCAACACGTGGGGCGTGAGGTCTCCACAGTACATCGATGTTGTCGCCAGTGGTCGGCGGAAGGTGCACGTGCCCGTCGACCTGGGACCGGAAAGCAAAGATGCACAGATGCACGCCAAGACCGTAGGATCCTATGCAGTGCCGTAGGGGACCGTACCGCCACTTCCCAGCAAATTAGGGACACTGTTGCTCCTGGGGTATCGGCGAGGACCATTCGCAACCGTCTCCATGAAGCTGGGCTACGGTCCCGCACACCGTTAGGCCGTCTTCCGCTCACGCCCCAACATCGTGCAGCCCGCCTCCAGTGGTGTCGCGACAGGCGTGAATGGAGGGACGAATGGAGACGTGTCGTCTTCAGTGATGAGAGTCGCTTCTGCCTTGGTGCCAATGATGGTCGTATGCGTGTTTGGCGCCGTGCAGGTGAGCGCCACAATCAGGACTGCATACGACCGAGGCACACAGGGCCAACACCCGGCATCATGGTGTGGGGAGCGATCTCCTACACTGGCCGTACACCTCTGGTGATCGTCGAGGGGCACTGAATAGTGCATGGTACATCCAAACCGTCATCGAACCCATCGTTCTACCGTTCCTAGACCGGCAAGGGAACTTGCTGTTCCAACAGGACAATGCACATCCGCATGTATCCCGTGCCACCCAACGTGCTCTAGAAGGTGTAAGTCAACTACCCTGGCCAGCAAGATCTCCGGATCTGTCCCCCATTGAGCATGTTTGGGACTGGATGAAGCGTCGTCTCACGCGGTCTGCACGTCCAGCACGAACGCTGGTCCAACTGAGGTGCCAGGTGGAAATGGCATGGCAAGCCGTTCCACAGGACTACATCCAGCATCTCTACGGTCGTCTCCATGGGAGAATAGCAGCCTGCATTGCTGCGAAAGGTGGATATACACTGTACTAGTGCCGACATTGTGCATGCATGCTCTGTTGCCTGTCTCTATGTGCCTGTGATTCTGTCAGTGTGATCATGTGATGTATCTGACCCCAGGAATGTGTCAATAAAGTTTCCCCTTCCTGGGACAATGAATTCACGGTGTTCTTATTTCAATTTCCAGGAGTGTAGTATTAATGGATAATAGGTTTCAGTGACACTAGTGCATTTCAGCAGCAGGGCATTGTATTCTGTTTTATTAATCCAGTAAAAATATAACATTTTTACAGTGGCTCGTGATCATAAAGAATTAGTTATTTGCATGTTCCATGGATAATAATTGCACTCTTTCCTCATTGTGTGGAACATTAGTTTACATATGTAATACACTCTCAGTGAAATATATGGCAATGTGTTGACTATTCAGATGATTGTCTTTGACATAAGTAACAACACACTTTTAAACTGTACTCCTCTCTCTCTCTCTCTCTCTCTCTCTCTCTCTCTCTCTCTCTCTCTCTCTATCTATCTATCTATCTATCTATCTATCTATCTCTCTATCTCTTGCATTTTTCTCCATTACCATGTTAAACACTCAGAATACACTTATGGAGTAGAAGCTGTCAAGAAGAAGCTGTTAGTATTTTAAGTTAGTTTTATTATGCATGAAATTCATGTCAGTGGGTTAACGGGCAAAGATTTTTATGGGTGATTACTTCACTTCTTTCTCCACTGCACGAAAGCTGAGCGAGTTATTTCTCCTTCTGATATTGTACAGGGGTGGACAAAAGTATGGAAACACCAAAAACAGAAGACATTACACTGTCTAATACGGTCTAGGAAAACCATTGGCATTCAAAACAGTGTCCAATCATCTCGGAAAGTTTCAATAAATAAGTTTTTCAAGGTAATCGTATACTCTTCTTCTTGCAAAATAGTGGTTCAGGTAACGATCATGCAGATGGATAATGATAATGCATCATTCTCTCCAAAGTGAGAGGTGGTCAGGGGCGATGCAACATTTTAACCTCGTGCTCGCAAAACAAGTCCTTGGTGATGCGAGCTGTGTGATCAGGAGCCCTGCCATCATGTAACATAACATCACCAGTGGGGAACAAATATTCTGTTGTGGGATGGATCTGATCTGCCAAAATGGTCACATAATCCTTGGTATGGCTGCCCAAATTGTTACTGAACCCCTGCGATGTTTCACTCTTGGCAGCAAGCAGGCCATGCCATAGGCCTGGGATGGCATATGCCGAATGTTAACTTGGTCAGAAGTTGGAAACAGTTTGATACAACACTCACCTGACCAAAGGATTTTCTTCTGTTGCTCCATACTCCAGGTTTTATGGCTTTGGCACCACGTTTTCTGCTGGGGGATTTTGGAATTCCAGCTCATTGTGCACTACCCTTCTTATGGAGTTCATTTCATGCTGTTTTGCTACTGACAAGGTTAGAGTGAATATGACATACGGTTGTGCAGTGACTTTTGCAGCTGTCATCCTCTTTTTTTGTCCATCATGATAATTCAACACACGCTTTCTTCCATGTTATGACTTAGTGGATGATGTTTTTCCACTGTCCCCATATGCAATATAAATTTCGATGCTGAAATTGTGGCTGTCTTTGTCGCCTAAGCATATTAGAACCAACAATTTGCCCAAGTTTGAAATCACTTAGCTCTAACGTAATGCACTCAAAGCTATACAAACCACTGTTCTGACCCTGATTGACACTTGCTCCATATTGAGGGGATTGCACAAGTGCCGTTTGTGGTCAAATACAACATCGCCACCAGAATGCTTGGCTGGCATCTGCATTTATGTTCAAACATATGTTTCTCACATTGTATCCGTACTTTTGTCCAACTCCATTATTTATGAATGTCACTGGTTGTAAAAGTTCATTTATGGAGAGGCAGTTAATGTTTCAGCACAATTTAAATTATATTTTCAAATGTTAAAGTTTCTTGATTAACTTTGTTATTATATAGTTGCATCATCAGCAAAGACAACCCGATGAACTTTAGTGATACACAATGGCTGATCATTTATATACAGTGTGTCCCAGGAGGAATAATGAATATTCAGGGATAGGAATGGAACAATCATTCGAAGCAAAAAAGTCTAATAAACATGTGCTCTAAAATACATGCCATACATAAAAGCTGTGAGCACATGTTCAGTGGAAGAGACATGTTTCACAGCAGCAAAGATTTTTTTCAGCACTTTTCCAGCTTTAGATTCTCAGTGTCATGTACCTGCATCGAGTTACTGGTGATTTTAATTACACTTTACCCAACGAGGGGCAGTCAAAAATATTATTTGTTGCACTGTTAGACACCTGTTGATTAGACGTTCTTTGTTTTTATTGCCTACTGCAGATATCTTTGCTAACACATTGAAAATCTTTCAAGAGATGATTCAGTTGGCCCGTGTTACTGAAGGGAAAAAGGGTGATGGATTTGGGGGGTGGGGGGGGGGGGGGGGGGGGAGAGAGAGAGAGAGAGAGAGAGAGAGAGAGAGAGAGAGAGAGAGAGAGAGAGAGAGATAGATTTGAGTTGTTTGGGTTTTACACTGAAGAGGCAAAGAAACCGGTACACCTTCCTAATATCATGTAGGCTCCCTGTGAACATGCAGAAGTGCCGCAACATTATGTGGCATGGACTTGACTAATTCTCTGAAGTAGTGCTGGAGGTAATTGACACCACGAATCCTGCTGGGTTGTCCATAAATCTGTAAGAGTACGAGGGGGTGGAGATCTATTCTGAACAGCATGCTGCAAAGCACCCCAGATATTCCAATAATGTTCATGTCTGGGGAGTTTGGTGGCCAGCGGAATTGTTTAAACGCAGAAGAGTGTTCCTGGAAACACTCTGTAGCAATTCTGAACCTGTGGGGTGTTACATTTTCCTGCTGGAATTGACCAAGTCCATCGGAATGCTCAATGGACATGAATGGATGGAGGTGATCAGACAGGATGCTTATGTACGTGTCACCTGTTAGTCGTATCTAGATGTATCAGGGGTCCCATATCACTCCAACTGCAGACACCTGCACCATTACAGAGCCTCCTCCCAGCTTGAACAGTCCCCTGCTGACATGCAGGGTCTGTGGATTCATGAGGTTATCTCCATATCTGTACACATCCGTCCCCTCAATATAATTTGAAATGATACTCGTCCGACCAGGCAACATGTTTCCAGCCACCAACAGTCGACTTTCAGTGTTGACGGGCCCAGGTGAGGTGTAAAGCTGTGTGTCATGCACTCATCAATGGTACACGAGTGAGCCTTCAGCTCCAAAAGCCTGCATCGATGAGGGTTTTGAGTGGTTTGTACACTGATATGATTCTCTTCAGTTGTCGTTGGTCCTGTTCTTGCAGAATCTTTTTCTGGCCTCAGCAATGTCGAAGATTTCATGTTTTAGCTGATTCATGATTTTCATGGTACACTCGTGACGTGGTCATATGGGAGAATTCCCACTTCATCACTACCTCGGAGATGCTGTGTCCCATCACTCATGTGCCAACTATAACACCACGTTCAAACTCACTCACGGCACCACATACTTGTTGTCTTGTATAGGCATTGCTGACTGCAGTGCCGTATTTACACCTATTTGTATTTGAATATGATATGCATACCTATACCAGTTTCTTTGGTGCTTAAGTGTATATTACTATTGGCAGTATTATGGTTTTATCTTACATTTTTCTTTTTATTCTTTTCTAGGATCACAAGCTGAAATTCCTGCAAAATGCAGTTTGACTGAAGAATCTCGAGCAACAGATGTCCAAAGTACTGTGTCCTCTGAAAGTGATTCACATTCATCACCTGAGATGTCTGAATCATCACCAGTGGAATTGCCATCATCTCCTGTTCCTCAAAAACCACCAGCTAACAGTGAAACTACACATACCTTATCTCCAGAAGAAAGAAACCTTGGAAAATATCCACCTTTCTGGGTACCTGATGCTGATGCACAGAATTGTATGCTGTGTAATGTGAAATTCAGCGTTATCAAAAGAAGACATCATTGTCGAGCTTGTGGAAAGGTATTTATCTGTTTGTTGCTCTAGACTCAAATTCTTGATGATTGCCAGTGCTCCATGACAGTTTTAACTTCTGCTCCACCAATAAATAAATATTAGTTTTATTTGCCGCTAAAGAATTAACCATCAGCAGTCACTTTTGGTCATTGTCGTTCTGTCAAACGTGTTTTACTGAAACATAACTGTTCACTAGGTTGGAGAACTCTTATGAAACTGAGTATTAGTCTAGAGCTACTCGTATCACAGCACATATTTCTAACAAGGGCAACTCACAATCGCACCACTCTTCCAAAACGGAACGCAAGAGTCATAACATGTGCTACTTGTGTAGAACAAATAGGAGGTACATATGTCTGGAGGTCCCTTCCTTACATCTCGCTGTTGCAAATGGATGTTACAACACAACACAGACACAAATTTAAATATAGTGAAGAGACACATCAGGATGGAAAGTTTGTAATTTTGTGAAGAAAATGGGGCATGAGGGAGATGTGAACCTGGATCTCCCTCATTGCAGTCCAACTCCATTACCATGTAACCACAATGCCAAGATCACTGCGGTTTCTTTGATGTTGCATATCTTGAGCTTGGACCGTTCACTGTTTCAATGTTGCTTCTTTTTTCACTGTTCAGTACAACTACTTCCTGTTTTCATGCTTGATCTGCGTTCAGTTTTTGACAGGCTGTCCATGGGCAATCTTACCACCAAATCTGAGGGGGCAGGGGGCGATGGGGAGTTTCCCTTGTAAGAAGTTGACTCAGGAAGTGTGAGATAGATGCAGGACCAGACAACACTGCCATTTTCCCAATGCAATGGGTGTTTCAGGCAAGCATAGTCACAGCATAGTGAATGTTACAAGCACAAAATATAATTTCTTATGTATTAGCTGTGACCAAGTGCTCAAATGAACATTAATATTAAAGAGAATTCTTTATTTTGTATACTCATTAAACCAACAGTACTATGACCATTGAAGGAGAAGAATCTTCAAATTCTGTATGCAATCACTCGTAGTACTGGTTTGCACTCAAGCCCAATTCAAAGGCATAAATGGTCATTGCACGGAAGTAATCACATTTCTCTGACCTTGTTGACATTTTCAGATATTTAGTGACACAATAGAAGCCTTTGTAACACTTTCAATACTCATACATCACAGAAACTTGGAACACTACATTGTATTTTTTGCTATAATCTTACGTTTTTGTACGAGGTGTAGAAATAAATGAGGAGTTTGTCAGTCAGAAAACTGAATGTCCCTCTTATGAACATAGTCCATCACATGGAGCACTCAAAATGCTAAGATCATGTGGCAAGCACATGTTTAAATAACATTACCCTGCACTGTTGAAACAGAGACTTCTTGATTATGAGCCATATCTTTTATAATTGTTTTGGGTCATTAAATGTAATTCAAGCATAGCTATATTCTATACGCTAATTAATCACTGCTGATTTCATTGTAAGTGTGTCTTTGTGGTTCATGTCATAGGTCTGACTTACAAGGAGCACCTTGAGTGCGAGATCATAATTTTAATCTTTAGTAAGGCTCATTTGAAAGTGTTGTATTAACAATTATGACAGGACAAATATTAGTTGCTAATGACTAACCACATGTATCAGGAGAGCGACAAAATAAGGCTCTGTCAAGTGCAGAAATCAACCTTCTATGGGACGTACGTATTACACTTCACAAAATAGACATAGTCAAACTTCAACAAACATTCAAAACAAACCATTAACTTGCACCATGAACACCGGTTGAAAAATGGTACGCCACAGTCATCACAAAGGTTCCCACCATAAAGATCGAAGGCAAACTCACTGGGAGTTACAAACCAATGACGTGCAATTAGGTATCCACTCCTAAATAATGCATATAGAATCATATTGATGTAATGGGGTGATGAGAACTGTTGGAATGTCATGGAATGCAACTGAATGCAAAGCAGTGTGTTGTGGAGCTTATCATGAAAATGGCTGTCCTTTAAGGTGTAACTACAGATAGTACCATAATGTTTTACAGGCATGAAAACAACAAACATCTAGAGGCTGAATTTGAATTTGCCCAGTGGTTAGGTAGTATGAACTCCAATGTCACACACTTTTCAGGAGGCATAGTTTGTGATTTTTATATGAAGACCAGGAATTGAGCCAAAATAAGTTATTTTGACCAACAATTGTCCAAAAGCAGTGCTCATACCATAGTTGTCGTTCTCTTACGCCTGTTTACAAACTCTTGCTGCTGTGGCATAAGTATTCCCTGCTGCCCTTGCAGTATCTCACACACAAGAAAGATTTGTGGGGGGCAGGGCACCTCCATCTTCTTGCAGCACAATAAATAGCTTTCTGACAATTTAACATCCAGATTAACAGCTGGCATATTTGTATATGAATGCATTAAAGGCACTGATGTTAGTTGACCTTGATACAACTCTCTTGGTACCCCTAATCCCTGGGTTCCTTTCATATGCATTTCCTCTTCAAATCTTGATTGGTTGGAGTTGAAAACAAATTCCGTACTGAATGATGGGATAAGTTTGTTTATACCATCTACAAATTTTCGGGCCGAGTCCGCAGTTCACTGTGCATCTAGTCGGTGATTTGTTGGAAATTTCATTATCTCTAGTCTTTCAGTTCTGTAGCAGTGTTTGAAGTTATGCAGCCATCCACTGCTACCCTTGAAATTTCTGTAATCTATGCTGCGCACAATTTGATGTGCATAACGTAGTAGGTTTGCAACCATGTCTATCCTCTAAATTGTATTGAGCATCCTTGAATGCCCAAATGCCAGTGTTTGTAACAAGTGTGCCTTGTCCTCCCTTGATTATGTATGATTTGTCTTTTGCACTACATGGTGAATATAGCTATGGACATATTCGAAGTCTGTTCATAATTGTTTTTATCATGCTGCTGATGATCGTCGATGTGCATAATTATGTTTAGTACCAGCTCCTTGGACAGCAATTGTCCATAACTGGATAACACTGGAGATGGGAACTGTGGCTCTGGATGGAAAATCATATGCAGCATGTAAAAAAATCATTATGAACAGATTTAAATAAGTTTACATAAGTTTACAGCAATCTGACCATGTAGTGCACATAAAAATTACAGATGTTCAAGGGCGGACAATGTACGTTTGTTACAAAAACTGTTGTTTGTGCATCGCAGGGATGTTCAATACAATTTATAAGATGTGTACGATAGTGATCTAGTCCATTATGCACATCAAATTGCGTGCAATTTAGATTACAATGATTTCAAGGGAAGCAGTGGATGGTAGCATAACTTCAAAGAGTGCTACAGAATTGGAAGATGTAAAGGTAATGAAATTTCAAACAAAGTATCAACCTGATGACACATAGCAAACTGTGGAATCAGCCTAAAAATTTGGAGATGAGATAAACAAAATTATCCTATTATTCAGTAAGGAATTTGTTATCAACTGTGATCAATCGAGATTTGAAGAGGAAATGCTTGTGGAAGAACCCTGGAAATTAAAGGTACCAACAGAGCTATTTCTGGATCAACTAATATCAATGCCTTAATGCATTTGTATACAATTATACTGACTGTTAATCTGGATGGTAAATTGGTGGGAAAGTTATTTATTGTGCTGCAAGAAGGTGGAAGTACTCTGCCCCATGTGATTCTTTCTTGTGTGCATGATTTTGCATTGGCAGTAGAGAATATTTACGTCACAGCAGTAAGAGTGGGGAAAGGGCTAAGAGAACTACTACTATGGTATGTGCACTGCTTTTGGGCAATAGCTAGGCAAAATAACTTGTTTTTGCTCGATTCCTGGCCTGCAAATAAGAGTCACTATCGTTTAGAGCAAACTATGCCTCCTGAAAAGTGTGTGTGTGTGTGTGTGTGTGTGTGTGTGTGTGTGTGTGTGTGTGTGTGTGTGTGTGTGTGTGTGTGTTTGTTTGTTTGTGTTTGTGTGTGTTTGTGTGTGTGACATTGCAGTTCATACTATCTAACCACTGTTTAGCCTCTGGGTGTTTCTTGTTTCCATGACTGTAAAACATAGCTTGGCCTTAAAGGATAGCCAGTTTCATGATAATCTCCATTACACACTGCTCCACATTCAGTTGCATTCCATTATGTTCCAACAGTTCTCATCACCCTGTTACACCAATATGATTCTATATGCGTTCTTTAAGAGTGACTACCTAGCTGAACGTTCTGCATGGTTTGTAACTCTCGAGGAGTTCACCTTCAAACTTGATGGTGTGAACCTTTGTGATCACTGTGGCGCACTGTTTTTCATTCGGTGTTCATGGTGCAAGTTAATGGTTTCTTTTGAATGTTGACTATGAGTATTTTGTGAGGTTTAATACATACATCCCATAGAAGGTTGATTTCTGCACTAGCCAGGGACACATTTTCTGTTGCCCTCCTGTTGCAGGTGGCAAGTCATTAGCAGCTAATATTTGCCTTGTCATAACTGTTGACACAACACTTTCAAATGAGGCTTACTAAAGACCTTGCACTCAAGGAGTTCCTTGTGAGTGAGGTGCAGACAGATTAAGACACTAAATTCACATTTGGGAGAAGTGTGTTCAAAATTCTCACCTGGCCCTCATATTTTACATTGGAGAGCCAAATAAACTGGTACACCTACCTAGTACCATGTAGTGCATCCACGAGCATGCAGAAGAGCCGCACCACAACCTGGCATGGACTTGATTAATGTCTGAAGTAATTCTGGAGGGAATTGATACCATAAATCCTACACTGCTGTACATAAATCCATTAGATTATGAGGTAGTGGAGATCTCTTGCGTGTTGCAAGGCACCCCAGGTATGCTCAATAATGGTCATATCTGGGGAGTTTGGTGGCCAGTGAGAGTGTTTAAACTGAGAAGAGTGTTTCTGTAGCCACTACGTAGCAATTCTGAATGTGTAGGCTGTCGCATTGTCCTATCGGAATTGCTCAAGTCCGTTGGAATCCACAATGGACATGAATGGAAGCATGTGATCAGACAGGGTGCTTAGGTACATGTCACCTGTTAGAGTCGTATCTAGGTGTATCAAGGGTCCCATATCACTCAACTGCACGTGCTTCACACCCTTACAGAGCCTCCACCAGCGTGAACAGTCCCCTACTGATACACAGGGTCTATGGATTTATGAGGTTGTCTCCATACCCATACATGTCCATAGGCTCCATAAGGCCATATCGATGATTTTTCGTTCAATGGTTCATACACTGACACTTTTAGATGGCTCAGTATTAAAATCTGCAACAATTTGCAGATGGGTTGCACTTCTGTCACCTTGAACGATTCTCTTTAGTCGTCATTAGTCCTGTTCTTGCAGGATCTTTTTCCGGCCGCAGCAATGTCGGGAATTTCACATTTTACCGGATTCCTGATATTTGTGGTACGCTCATGAGAAGATCGTGCGGGGAAAATCCCCACTTCATCGCTACCTCGGAGATCCTGTTCAAATAGTTCAAATGGCTCTGAGCACTATGGGACTCAACTGCTGTGGTCATTAGTCCCCTAGAACTTAGAGCTACTTAAACCTAACTAACCTAAGGACATCACACACATCCATGCCCGAGGCAGGATTCGAACCTGTGACCGTAGCAATCGCACGGTTCCGGACTGCGCGCCTAGAACCACGAGACCACCGCGGCCGGCGGAGATCCTGTGTCCCATCGCTCATGCACCGACTATAACTCCATATTAAAACCCACTTAAATCTTGATAACCTGCCATTTTAGCAGCAGTAATTGAGGTAACAACTGCACCAGACACTTGTTGTTTTATGTAGGCATTGCCGACTGTAGCTCCATGTTCTGCCTGTTTAAATATCTCTGTATATGAATATGCATGCCTGTACCAGTTACTTTGGCACTTCAGTCTAGATTTTCTATAGTTATCCTAAATAACATCAAGCAAGTACCTGAATTTTCAGGGTCATAGCTGATCTACTCATTAATTTTCGCTCATCCTGAACTTGTGATATGTTGCTTACACCACCATTGTTAACAGCACATTAAACCTTGGTCAGAAAAATAATGTATTCCCCAAGAGACAGTAAAAAATTTCTGAAGGGTACTGTTACTGCTCTTATTGAAAAGACTATTTAAACTCTGGGTTACAGTGAGAATGTACTGTGAATTCTGTAGGTAAGAAATTACAAGCTACAAGTAATTTTTTTTTTTTTTAAATTGTAAATCTCACTATCAAAACAGTTCAAACAACATACTTTCAAGCATATTATGGCATTATAGGCAGTGTTGGAATATACGTTACATATATGCAACAGGGACTGAAGGGTTTTAGGAGGTGATATCTCAGAAGGATCCATCCAATGCCTGTTACTTTTTCTTGCATTTGTTAATGATCTTTCATAATGACATTGACAGATGCTAAATTTGTGCCATTTTCAGGTAATATAAAAGATGTGATAAACAGGAAGAAAAGAATAGTTTTAAAGAAGCTAATAATTTTCATGGACATTAATAAATTATGTATCCAATTCATCACAACTAAACTTTGGAAAGGCGCAGTACATGCAGTTCAGATATGCATAACTTGTCAGCACAAATGAACTTATTTAGCTGATGAGTTTGCATTGGTGATCTCACTGAAGTTTCTCTTCGGTTCTCCCCTTCACGTTCTATTTGTCCCAGTTCTTGGTTTGTCTCCACAGATTGATGATAATTGACAAATGTTCTGAATTTAAATTTGTGCTGTATCATGTCACCTGTGATGCCAATTTCCAGAAAATATCTTTCAGTTTTAAGTAGACAGTTGTTCTTAACCTTTACACAAATGACAACATACATTTTGGTTCAGCTGTCATTATTCATTTTGAAAATTTCAGATTTTCTTAGTATGCTGATAAGATTCCTTTATAATCCACATTCCTCCTATACAGACGGGCCAAAAATTTTCTTTGCACTCTTCCTTTCTGTATTTCTGTGCCCTGAATTAGTGATTCACATCCAGTTGTCAAGGTCAGCAATGTATAAACTGCTTATGGTGTAATTACTGTGCTGTTGATGCCATGGTTTTCATTCCAGGTGATAGATATTTTATTGTATCCGTGCCGGGTGATTCTATAGGCTTTTTGTAGTTGAGGAATTCTCTCTTTGTTTACTTCATTGTTTAATCATGAAAGTTAATGATGGTGACAATGCCCTTCAGACATGAATGAATGTCCGAAGGAACAAATGTTCTGATGATTACAGCTGTGGTAATGAAAGTTGTATACTTTCCCATTAGGTTCTGAGTTATCTGTGTATTATTAATAGTAAATACCACATAACTGTAAATGTGACTTCATGTAACAGTGTTATTTCATTTTAGACTCTTTATTACAACCACCTAGGGATTATTTTATGTATTTAAGTGTGTACATATTTACACATTTATGACACATATTGTGTTAATTTTTCTTGTAAAATGAGCTATGTTTCCTTACTTCATCTGCACCCATGAGAAACCACATCATTTAGGACTTACAGGATGAACATATAATCTAAGCATATCAGTTGTTTAGTTATATTCGGTGTTGGAAATTCATCCGTCACCATTCTTGTCTTCAAGGTGCCCTCATCAAGCTGAGCAATTTGTTTAGAGAGCATGTTAATTAGAAAATTAGAAAAGTCATTAACTGAAAATATTCAAGGCAATATGACCCTGATGAAAATTTGAGGTGAGCTAGGAGACATATTTCGGTATAAGCACATGTACTATTCAATAGTGCAAATTCCCAGCAGTCAAGAAACTCATTTTATGTTTCTTGAAATTAATTATCTTGTATGGTAATTGAATAGGAGTTAATAGAGGTTGCCACTTTCCATTGTAAATTCTTTCATAACTACTTAGAAATTGTGTACTTAGAGTAAATACTTTTGTTACTTTAATTTTTTTGTACAAAATGACATACAGCAGCATTGATCCATTA
Organism: Schistocerca gregaria; assembly: GCF_023897955.1. NCBI lineage: Eukaryota > Metazoa > Arthropoda > Insecta > Orthoptera > Acrididae > Schistocerca > Schistocerca gregaria. Next base: position 36,219,723 of record NC_064931.1, on the reverse strand, counting down.
ACTCGGTAACTGATAATTTCGTATAATTCACTTTAAGTTGCAGTATGTGAACAGGATGATTCACATTTGTGTAAGGATAATAGTTACATGTATTTTCGTAAACCTATTACCAGCAACATTTTCTGTAATCCAAAATTCTGTTGGTTCTGGAAGTCCATATAGTTTAACTAAATTGTAGATCATCAGCTGAGTGTAGTATGTGACTATCTATTTATCTGTACAAAACTGACATTGCTTTGTTCACCAATCTTAACTTGGTCATGTACAAACATACTTCGTCTTACCAATTACCCAGACTGACAGCAGCTTCCAGATTGTCAATAAATGCTGACACATTCATAATCGCTCTACTCGAGAAAGGAGGCACCAGGCTAGTTGCAGTGGAATCCACAGAAGGAACAGGTACACTGAATGAAGGTTATAACTCTTCTGTCCCAGCGAGTTCACATTTTCTACTTGTTATCTGCCATTAAAGTAGGTGAAGTGTCCACATGCCTTCATAACATGGGAATATTCTGTGATAGCTCAGCCGTCTGCTTCATCAGATTCGTCTACTTCCTGTATCATTATTGCTCATTTTTTCAGGCATTTGTCCAACCTCTATCTACCAAAAATGCAATATACTTTAACTGCATCACACATTAACAAAGCAGTGGCAGCTACCACAAACATTCGAGCACAAGTACAAAAAAATCATATCAATCCATACGATGGATCATCCGATCGAGACTCGAGAACACTGCTGTGCCTCGTCCCATAATGTAGGCAAGTACTACAGGTAACTGGTACTGGCTGCATACATGTAGTTTGTGACCTGCCAAATTACAGTACTGGCACCTCGTTGGCTGTAAATAGTACTCCCTACAATTTCCGTTTAGCTGTAATAAATCTGTCAGTACGCATGGTTTGGTAAATTATACCTTCACATTCTTATACACCTCACTTCTAGCTATCATGGCAGTACACAAAACAAAAGGCCTCAAAAATATAAAACTCACTCAGCAAAACCATATTGCTGAACTGTATGTTGTGGATCAAAACACGGTCCTGGACCCAGCTACAGACATCAGTGACCATTTCTGATACCATATAGAGGGCAGGGGTGGCAGGCCTCTAAGGTGGATGGTGGAACTGGGATTGCAGAGGTCAGGAGGCCATTAGTTAACCACCATGGGTGTTGGAGTGGTGCAGTGATTGGATAAGTGGTAGTGGTTGAACATATCATCATGAAAACATCATTATTAAAACATTCATCTATTGCTCATCAACTACAACAGTCTTGGCGATACTCGGAGAAGCCGACATCCCGCAGATGTAAGCAGCAGCCTGTGAAGAGGTGCGTCCGTCGACAGGTAGTCCGCCAGTGTGCAATATTATTTAGCTGGTGGAGTGACGGCATCAGCAACTCGATAAGGGTACTGATTACAGCAGTGAGCGGCAGCCCACAATGCAGACTAGAGTCTGCACAGCATTGGGCACAGCGTGGAGTTGGACACTAGTTGATACTTCTAGAGTCATAGAGCATTGCTGGACTGCCCTCAGAACTGGTGGCTGGCAGACTGCTATCCCTCTGACTAGAACTAAGGAGTATTAATACAGGCTTGACCAGTCCTTGTTTTGCTAAACCATCAGTTTGTGTCATGTAAGCCATAACAGAACCATGGCATATAAGTGAATCAATCAGGTCAACATGCCACAGCGGCTCTGCCTATCTGCTGCATGAGCTCTATTAACTTCTGATCCCTCTGCTTGGCCTTAGCATGTGGTAACCTTAGGAAACCTCAGAGACAGTGCTTACCATATAACCAGGTACCCCTGATCTCACCTCACGTAGCCAGCCTGAACTGACCTGTTTTCATGGTCTCTTGCGTTCACAGTTGAAGACGTCTCAGTTTCACTCAGCTGTGCCCAGTAAATTATTTGTGGTGCAACTATTCTGTGTGGACAGATTGCTAATTACATTGTAAGTATTGAACCAAAAAGTGAAGTGTTGTAATTTGGAAGTTTTCTCTTTCTTTATTTTTTATTTTTTTCTTTATACATCAACTGTTGTGGGATTGTTCGTCCTGACTGCAGGTGCAATTTGTATCTGTATCCATGTATTCTGTATACGTGAGAACTATTTGAGTAGTTTTGTTTACAGTACATAATCTATACATTTCCAGTGTCTGTGGCACACACTGAAATGTGTGACTACACTTCGGTGAAAATTTTTGGTGACTTGATCAATCAAGTTGAGAAGTGGGAGCAAGCTATAATCCATCTGCAATATTTTCTTGGGTGCCCCATGCTCATTATTATTATTATTATTATTATTATTATTATTATTATCATCATCATCATCCCATCTTGAGGAGATGTGTGGCCCATTCTCACCCGACTCTAAGGAAACCGGCTGCCATGTGTATCACCTGTTGTAATTTCAATCCATTGTAAAGTCAATGTTGATATCCTACCTTACTCATCACCATGGTTTGCCGCCAGGAAATACTTGTCGGATGAGCACTGACTATGTTATTGACCCGATAGTGATCAGCTCCCTCATGGAGAGAGCTGCTACTTTACGTCTGGTTTATTGCACTGATCATAGCACTTCTACGATGTGACTTTTCAGCGGGAAAGTGACAGTGGCCTAGTTAGCTATTCTGAACCATTATTTAATAAAATACACTGATTGAATAATAACATTATTCAATATTTGTCAACAGTTAGTTAAACTTGGTGAAGTCAGCCTATTCAGAAAAGGTGAGCAATAGTCAGATTCAGCTACTGACAACTGACTGTGCTTCATCATATCCCTATCTTTCCTGTCGCCTCATAACCTGCAAAATAAAGAAAAAAATATTGTAGTTTGCATCACTGAATGTGCACAAATGTCATATTAGGTTTCTTGCTGCTTCCAGTGAGGGCTCATCTTCTAATAATCACATGAGCATGTAATATGCTATGCAATGCTGCCACAAAAGTACACAGTACAATGAAAATGCTAAAGACAACTGATGCATTTGTGTTTACTTTCAGTACCTGGTGTTAATTAAGTATTTTAAGGCAGGCTTCATTTGACTGAAAGTAAGGCCTATTACGCCAAATCTCCTAAGTTGCCTTAAAACCCAGAGGCTTCACCATAGTATCTTATGAGATAAAGGCAATGCAACACATGGAATGTGTAATCAAGCCATGAATTAACAAGTAAATGGTTATTACCACCACAGTGCATTAACTGCACAAAGAAACACATAGTATTGAGCCAGGAACGTCCTAAGTTCAGTGAAGAGAAGAAAATCCAAGAAATTAAACCAACAGAACACATGTGAGATGCTGAAATGAAGATCTTTAAGTCAATGCAGCCACGTAGCTTTGGTTTATCGTTTGCATTCACATTCATTAAACCAACTATTGAAGAGTATGTCCAACCCAAACCTGTAATGCTGTTACCAGCGTCTCATTGTGAAAATGCACATGTAAAGTTGCATTTAAAAAATTAAGAAAAAAGAATCCATCGTCAATTCTAATTTGATTCAGTCAACTACAGAGATCTGCCACTTACTGAAAATAGAGTGTGTCTCCCCAGCTACAGCTCTACTCCCCTCAAAGCAAAACAGAAAGGCAGCAGCCAGAGGCATAGCAAAGAAAGAACCGTGAAAGCCATGTGATCAGGAAACTTCAAAAAGGTCTTACATAGGTTGTGGTAGTCTAGATTTAGGCACTAGTACTGTATCAAAACCATGTGTTTTCCTAACCTGTTTGCCTGTCAGCAAGCCAACTATGCAGAAGGAGAAACCTATGTGGATAATGGCACTCATATGTCATTGGAAAATGAGTGGTTACAGAATGCTCATAGAGGACCTAAACATCCTAGTACTGGCAAAACCTCTGTGATTATGTCTACACTCAAGTTCTTAGATCCCACCATGCTGAGGATTGCAAGCTTTAATAGTCCTCACTAATAACCCTTAACAAGTTGTCTCACTTATTGGTTCAGGGCAACACCCCCTGTGGGCCTGTGCACCCACTCAGTGACGTCACACACATAGTCTGGTGCCGGTGCTCGCAGTCCGTTTGGCCACAGCAATAGACTGTTAAGGGAACCGCACGAGGAAAAATTGTAAAGAAATCTGACATACCTCTCTCATGAATTACAAGATTTCTTTTCTTAAATGACCCACCTCTTTTGTCTGTAACTTATTTCTGCATACCTTTTAGCCCCGACGTAAAAAGTGGCTGTAATAACTTCCACTATCTGAGGCATCAAAACTGCCAAATGAATGGACCCATTTCATTGTAGTTTATTTTAAAGTTGCTTTAATGGGGATTGTCACGACTTGTTTAATGACAGTCTGGTTAGCCGTTCAAAGGTCGTCAGCTATACAAAGTACAAGTGTTTGCCGCCAGTGTGCTCTTTTCCAATACCATTCCTAAACTGTAAGTGCTGTAGTATAAATTGTAAATTTCGAAAAGGCCTGTCTAAACGTCTGCAATGGTATATATTTATCTTTTATGGCTGACCACCATTCACCATTCTTCCATTTTGTAGTTCCTGTGTAAGATGATTTTTAATGACAAAAATTTTGATTGAAGCCACCCACAAAAGATTCTCGTATGCTCTCGTGGACTTTCTATTAGGGGTTTTGTTTTGTTTTTTAAGTTAAATATTGCATCACTTTGACGCAGGTCTAATAATGTGGACGGCATTTTGCAAAGTAGCAAAATGGCAGCTAACGTTTTATGGACACTGTTATTGCCACTGTTTATTCCTTATGTAGCAAAATCCATTTTAAAACCTGATTGGATGATATACCTGTGAATTAAAAAAAGAAACGCAAAAATTGGGCAAATAGTGTTCAAATTATAACAGCACCCCCTATAGAGAGACACTGGTAATAAGCAGTTGTATGAGTCATTTCAAAAACTAACACTACCATGAAAGACATGTTCTACGTATGTTTTAGTCCACCATTTCAGCAACCTTGTATTCATGCTTTTTTTTAATTTAAAGAAATTTCTCCTGTTAATAGTTTTTAAGTGAAATGCAGTTCTAATGAATGATATGATATCTCTTCTCAGTTTGTGCACCTTTCCCTAAGAAACTTTCTTTCCATTAAGAAAATCTCACTGACCCAAGATGAGTATGTAATGGTATTGCCAGAAAGTTTTGGTATGCCAATACAAATTTCAATGAATTCTTTCTCCGTAAGTTAACTAAATTTTCAATTATGTATTGAAATTACATGACGTCTCACAATACAGATTACCAGGTTAGAATTTCGCTGCTCTAAACGGAATACCTTTGAGGAAAGAATGTTTCTGTACTAAGAAATATATACATTAGAAACAAACTGTTTGCATGAATTACACATAAATAAATTTCGACTACGTAATAAATTTTCATTTCATCTGTTGAGAAGTTTTATCAAGTGATCTGACCTGTGATGAAATAATTGTGAAAAGTGAACACTTACCTTCATTTGGCATCACATTTGGGCTGCAATCACCAATGGCTTAGATACTTCGTTCTTCCATAAGTTGGGGGAAAGGGTTGGGGGTGGTGGTTCAGCTCTGTTTAGTTGCAATACTTGAACAGATCATCATTCCAAATTATGTATACTGGTAAACTATTAGAAACAGTTTAATTGTTTAGAAGTGGAACACAAGTTTCATCTACTGACCATGCTGATATGAATGAATGCAAATGAAATAAAAAATTCTGTGTATGAATGAATTTATTTATTTCTTTTATTCATCTTCCATACACTCTTGTCAATAATCACTAACACATGGAATGAGAAAAGTTTTAGATTATAGTGGTTCACAATAGAATATTATAGATGTACAGCATTAATATTATGTAGATACAAAATAATTAAGACTTATGGACACCAAGTCCAAACATTAACAATAAGCACATTATTGAGACTTAAGTTTCATAATTTTAGTAATAATAATGATAAATTTTGAACAACATTAATTATTAAATTGCTATTTTATTATCTCCAGGGTAGTAATGGAAGGTCTTTAAGTAACTGGGACACTAAAAGAATGCAAATAAAATGCTGCACCATAAAGTTTTGTGTAGGAAGAATGCATATGAAAGCACTGTAGTAGAAAAATGGTGATGCATATAGACATTATATTACGTCACCCTGTAAATTGCAAGTAATTACCATATGTAAGTGCATTTTATGTGCAAAAATGTGTCAATTGGTGTTGTAATATGATCAGTAATGCACTAGTTGGATCTGGACACATTAATTAGATTAGGTGAGTGAAAAGCAATTGTGATAGGCTTAAGCTTTTTGAATATTCTTTTATAAACAAATATATTCAAAAAGCCAACAGGGGGGCGTACCTGAGAGTCCACCTCAAAGATTTTCCTCGTCAGCGAAGATGAGCTAACAAGAAGGCACTTTATGGCACAGAGCAAGCATCTATTTAAAGAGCTCAGTCATTAGTCAACCTGAGGATTAGTAGCACTCAATAGTGCTTGTAACAGAAGTGAGAGCTGTTCCACAATTACATTACTATTAGATGAGGAGACCTGCCAATCATTATACACAAAGGAGGCCATGAAAGTACTGCAAAGCCCTCCCCTACCAGCTTCTCCATTTGTAATGGTAGTAAAATATATACAAATATGATCTACATAAGAAAATGTTGAGAGAACAACAGTTATAACAGATGTAGAGAAAGTAGTAAACTCAGAAAAAGAGAGGCAATTGTCGCAGAATGCACATCTGCACTCATAACAATGACATTAGTTGAAGACAGAGGAACACCACAAACACTACGTGAAATTGAAGTTTGTCTACCTAAAGAATACATAAATACTATAGTAGCTTTTTCAACAGTAACAATTAATGAATCATTACAAATTGGCAGATTCCTCACATATATCACAAGCTATAGTAATAACTTCAGTATACAAAGAAAAGTTTTGCAGAGAATGTAGAAAACTATAGTGCAATTTTGCTCTTGTCTTCCATTTATAGAAGAATGGGAACTATATTTATCACCAAAACAAACTAACCTTGTATGCAAAAGAAGTGGAGTCTGCTATAGCACAGTTTGTGTAAGTTTTTCTCAAAATAATAAAGGAAGGTGATCAAAATGGCATTGCCTTGTCTTTGTCAAAGGCATGTGCCATGTTGGACCACATAACTTCATTACACAAATTACAAATACTATGGATAAGGCATACTCGGAAAACCAAGTGAATTGATTTTTAGGTTTCACATACTATAAAAATATTACTATTGGTCCTTTCTGCCTGCCACCCCCCCCCCCCCCCCCCCCCCCCCCGGTATATATCATTCACCACCCAAACTTCAACTGAGAAAGAATTAGTGTAAGATTCTTTATATTAAAGGTATTCGATAAATATTTCAAGTTAAGCTTTTAGTGTTCATAGCTGTTAGCACCTGTATATTAAAATATTTATATAAACTCTCAGCCATAAGTTGCAATTTGGCAAGTTTGACTAGTTTCAGATTAACCTAATTAGTTCAGGTTAAGAGGCATTTGTTGATGTGCCAATATTACTGATGACAGGTTTTGTATTAACGATTTAAAAAGAATGTAGGATAAAGATTTCAAAATTATGTTGTAAGAGTTATAGTTTTTGCTGAGTATTTTTTGAATTTTTTTCCATTAACCTTTTTAAAGTAGTTGTTTAAAAATATCTTGACACCAACCCAAACAACACTTTTCATTATTGCCTGGGATGAATGTCCATTACAGCATACCCCATCAAATAATAAAAAGTCATTTTCGTGAAGAGTAGCAAGTGCTACTGCACAGGCAATAGCACATTGATTCATACAAGCCAGAAAATCTCTTTCATGTTCTTTTAGAAGTTCGCTGACGACAATATAAGTGTAGACAAACATATTTAAGTGTCTGATGGGTATTTCAGTCCTCCATGCTCAAGTCTCTGCATCAAACTAATATGTTCGTTTATTGGCAACTCCTTTTCAATCACAAGTTCATTAAGGCAACTCTCACATTTCAGCTTCTTAATCACTGCACGAGCACAGTAGCCTGCCATGAAAGTTAAAGACGTTGCAATATCTTTCACTGAAAGAACATTGTCTACAGTTACACTGACTTCTATGTCTAATGTGTTTGTTTCTTCAGCTTCAGAAGCCATAAAATTTTTTATGGCCCCTACTGTGATATTGCCATAGGAAGGAGAACATAACACTAAAGGCATTACACTTTGAATTCGAAGCTTCTTTTCTGCTTCATAGACTTGTGTCACTGAAACATTGTATTGGGTACCTGCAAGCTGTCTATACTTTCCAAAATGCCGGTCAAGCACATCTGTTTGAAGCTTGGCTGTCAGTAAATAGCTCATAAACTTTTCAGTACAATGTCGAGCAATCTCTACAATGGCATATGTTGTGTGCTGAATAGCAAAAAAAAAGTTTCTTTTGTGAGAAACCCACTTGACAGACCCTTTGCTTTCCAGACGTCAAGCCAGTCTAGAAAATCTAGCAAACATTGCATAGAAACGCTATCAGTTGTCAACAGATCCATATAAGGATTCTGTTTGTGTTTCCCTTTAAACATTGATTTCACATTCATGACATCAAATCATTTTGTTATTATTCGAATGTATTCAGCTGTTGATGGTGCATGTCTCAAATCAAATTTATCACTAGCTACCTCAATGCCCTCTGACACATGTCGATTGAATATCTGCAGCACTAGTTTCATGCTCTGTTTTTCTAACGATGTGAGGCAAAGTGATTAGAGAGACAATGTGTGACAATATTTTACTAAAGAACTGGAATCTATTTCATAAATCTGTTTCAGTGTTTTAAAAGAAGCTACAGAAAACTTATTTTCTTCCACTTCTTTTCTAACTAGAAACAGAGGATAAAACATATATTTACCATCATTTTATTGGTTCAGCCACACATTTCTTATGCATTTAACAATATGTATGGCATCAATTAAAAAGAAAAGTGGGTGATTAGGATCAGATGGATGTTTAAAAACTATATTAACAGCTTTATCCAGAGAAAACATGGACATGGTTTTGCTATTGATTTTGTTGTTGTCAGTTACAACACGAAAAACCCTATAGCCTATTAGTTCAAGGCCATTTATTGTGGCCAGTAGCACATAGTATTATGCCTTAGATGAAATAGTTTTCACCGGTAAAATGTGAACAACATCCCTGTACACAGACTTGACACTCTGCAACATAAATACAAATGCTGAATTTGCAGCACATTCCAAGTTATATGACATGCCCAAAACACTACCTCCTTCGTATTCCAAATAAGAATTTAGATGAACTTCATCTACACTCAAAACAACATTGACATCATTGCTGTTCAAGTATTGAAATTTCTGTCTTGCATAGGACAGGAAATTACTTCCCCCAAGCCTTTCGTGAGATGGATTTACATTAAATTTGCTGCAGGTCCTACACAGAGTGCTTCTATGTGGCATTTTCATTAATGAAGTGCTACGTAAAAAATTATAAGCATGAGATGAAATTGAAAATAGCAAACAACACACTATCATAAATGTAGAACTAAACCTATGATTAAATTTCTGGACATTTATGAGACTAACTTGTTCGTATCTAAAGTCTACCATCTCCTTTTTACTCTCCTGTAAACTGTCTTTCCGCACTCCTAGACTGTCTTTCACTATATCTACAATACTATCTATAGAAGTTTCGGAGTGCCCACAATCTGTCTCTGAAAACTCTTGCAGTACACAGACAATTTCATGGATATTGGTTACAATTACAGGAAAAGATCTTTTTCCTAATGTCTTAATTTGTACATATTTCTTAAACAACGAAACATTTAAATTACTATCTATAACGACAGAATGTGTGATTAATGGTGCTGGTTTTCTTATTATATTTAAAAAAAACACACAAAATCACTGTGTTTTTCGATCACACTCCACTCGTTGGGCAATTCCACTTCCTTCATATGCAACATCAACTCTTCTAAAGAACTGAAGCTGAAAGTGTTTTCATAGTCCTTCTGTGACACTAAACTATATTGTAACGCTGCAGCTAACTGCTCATTTTCAAGCCTTTGCTTTTTCTCCTGTGGCCCTTCACGTCTGCTTTCTTCCTTTGAAAGGTAGGAAGGACAGTTTGGGAGTAGTGATGGAACTGCATCTGGTCTCAAACGTGGTTTTTGAAGGGGGGCTCTTAATAACTGACCAGTCCTTTCGTCCACAATTTATGTTTCCCAAATAACATCATCCTTGTGGAAGTGAACATGACATACCTGTAATTAAAAATGAAAAAAAAAAAAAGAAAAACGTGCCTACAGATGAATGTGATGGCAATATTGACAGTGTGAAAATATTTTATGTATATAAAGCTAGTTTCTAGTTCTAAAATACAAATAGATTCCCAACTAAAATGCAGAGGAATACTCAAGTGATAAATGTGGCCATGACACATAACTGTAAAACAGTAACACTACAATATCAAAACACATGCAGTCACATGTCATGGCGACAAGCTCTTCAAGAGATGGTGAAATGAAGAAAGTACTTGCCCCATCAATAATTACAAACATTGACTGATGTTTGTAGCATAATTCAGTAACAGTGATAATTTTTTTTATAATTTAGCCTTGAAGCTTATATATTCACTAGAAGGGTGGGATTTTTGCTTAATGTCTTGCTCTATTGCCGCCACCTCACCCCCCCCCCCCCCCCCCTCCACCCATACCTCGGACACAAGAAAGCATGATGACACCAAACTCACACAGGTGTAATCCATAGAAGCAACTGTGAAACAGTAACAGAATAATATAAAGCAATTGTCACCCTGTGTAACCTTTAGAACTATGAAATACTTAAAGGTAGTGCTTTTTATCAGATAGGCACTGTTTTGCTTTTGTATTTCAGCTGCTATTTCCTAATCAATATATCAGTTCATAACTTACATAAAAACTGACAATATGATGAACTGATACATTTCCAGTTATGTGCTACCTATTAGGCTAAACATAGCCTACAATTGCTTTCAACTACTTTAGCTGTGTATCTATAAGACAGCTGTGTAGGCCAATGGAATGTATCTGAAATTCCTGACCCAGAAAGTAAGAATTTGTAAAATCTTCAAGTATTTTTTAATTTTTTACATGTTTTCACAGTTTCTCCGTTTGCATTTTGTGATAGCCTGTTAATCCATTCATGTAATCATTCATTTTTCCTGTCTGTGGTTCACTGTGAAGTCGAAAGCCTACTATATTCCCTAATAGTAACATTCCTTGTATTGACTTCAAATTCCCACCAATAATTTATTAAAAACAAGCGACTGAGACACTGTTTTTACTTCATTTTCCATTTCTGGGTACACCACTTTCCTTGTTTTTGAACAGACAACTTCCTAAAGACTTTTACAGCAAAAAGAAACAGAACTAAATACTGGAACCAGAATACGTCGAAAGTCATCTGTATCTTAAGTGCATGTACTTAATTATAAACAGAGTTTTATTCCTAACAACAAACAGCAAAAACAGTAATTATAAAGATATACTGAGATATTTAGCTACTTAAGTATGACTCTGCTTAGGCTATACTGGTTGAACTTGCAGGATACAGAATTCGTATAACCTAAACCAGCTAAACTGTAGAATTGCCAGGGCAAGAAAATGAAACACTATTTTCTTTGACACTTATGAAGTTAAGATCTGATATATTAGTCAAAATGTCGCTGACCTCCCTTACTGCATAAGTGCCTATTCTTTGTTAGCACACTTAACCTCTTTTAAGAAATAAACAAAACAAATACTCACTCTTGAACTTGAAGAAGGATTGAAGTTATCTCTGCGAATACTTGACAACCATTTCTTTCTGGCTTTAAATGTTCTTCATATGGAAACTGTTTCCATTGATTTTGGTTATTTACATTGTCTCTTTATTTTGCCTTGACTTTGCATGAAAGGTATCGTTTTAAATTCCAGCAAGTTAATTAGGCTTTTGGATTTAATATTTGATGAGAAATTGACTTGATTGCCACATCTCAATGAGTTGAAAATCAGATACCAGAAAGCATTTTAAAATCCTGAAATGCCTTAGCAAATATATGGTGAGTTACATAAATAATGTGAAAAATTTCATAAAAAGTTATTTACTGTACATATTCATAAAATTAATCAAAAATGTTTGAAATAGCATACTACTATGCTTCTCAAGGTAGTGTTTCCAGGCTCTATACAAGATGTCCTTTAGAGCCGATGTAACACAAACCTGAATGTACACAATTGTGTCCCAATGTTTCAAACCTGCTTTTCAATGAAAAAAGAAGAAAAACATGGGGGGGGGGGGGGGGGGGAGGGCAGTTTAGATTGTAGCAACAATTGGAAAGCAATGAGGTGTGGGTCCTGGCCAGAAAAATTCATTGACAATGAAGGTGCAATGGCCTGGCACATTGCCATGATGCAATTTCCACTTGTCCTTAATGTAGCTTTAACACCATGTGAGCTCTCTTTTCAGTGTTTTCAGCACTTTTAAATAGAAAGCTGCATTCACAGTGGTACTGTCTGTCAGAATACAAACAATCACACACACTTCAAATTTTTATCGATTTGGTAGGTTGATGGATGCCCACTAGCAACCACTTCCAAAGGCTTGCTAAATTAATGAAAACATTTTGGTGATGGACTTCCAAAATAAACACAGAATGACCCATTTTGCTTTGTTATGTATCCTCAAAACTGAGTTGTCCTGACTTTCTAGAGATGATAGGTCAGGCAACATTGTCAGCTAGAGCCCTGAAGAAGAAATTAACACTGGGGAAAGTTTTACCACCAGTGAGTGATAGTGTTAAAACACTGTATCATGTAATACTTCCTGAATATGTTTTAATTATGTCCTTATTTTTTAGGTCCTGTGTTCAAAATGCTGCAGTCTGAAGGCAAGTTTAGATTACATGGACAATGCTGAGGGTAGAGTATGTCACCCTTGTTTTGGAATTTTGGCAAAAGGTAGGAGTGCTAGACTTCAAAATGTATTATGCCAAAGCTTTATCAGAATTTTCTCCACTATCACTATAATTACTCTGCTAGCAGTACAATTACAAATAGTCAGTTCTGAAAGTGGTAGAATCTGTTATATATATAAAACGAAGGTTTAAGTAAACATAAAATTGTTAGTATTGCTGGCCAGTACTTAACTTAAGTCTTGCTGATGGAGACACACATAAAAGTTCAAGAAACTGCCATAGCTTTAGGGACTATTAGTTCCTTCTTTGGGGAGGAAAGATCAGTTGTAATATGCAGTGTTTTTCTTCCTGGTGGTATGCAGCTGTATTTAGTGCTATCACCTTTTCCCTTAAGTTTTAAAATGTGTTAAAATTATTTAGAGCAAAATGTGTTATAAGTATGTCAGTAGATGGCACTGTCTTCACGAATGAAATTTCCAATTTTATTTCGTACAAGTTGGTACCACACTTTCTTGTTTCATATGTTGGCCCCAGAAACAGGAAGTTATGCTCAGTTCACTTGCTATATCAGTGTTTCTTGTTCTGTGGTGTTTTCACTGTTACTAGTAGGTGTTTGGTAAATTTGTGGCTGCTCCAAGGTGAACATTCTGAAGTTGACAGCAAAAGCAGTCTAGAAATGATGAGTGTATATTGGAGGACATATTAAAATTTTGCATCATGTAGGTAAGCTATGGCCAGCAATTCTGTTGTCCAATTTAATAGTTTTCTCAAGTGAATTATATTCAAGTAAGTAATTTATCAGAATGGGCGCTGGGAACTACTCAGTTACTTTTCCACATTTCACAAGACAGTGCAAACTTCTACATTGTTCCTTTGAAACTGTATTGCATGAAATATAATTCTATAATGTAGATCTTAAGAGAGTTGTTATGTAGATGAAGTTTGCTTTCTTGTGATGTAGCTGCAGTGCCATGCAAATTAATGACACCCCTGCCACCCTGATTAATTTATATGCTTATACTACCTAATCATTTATGCCACCCTTGTTCATATCCCCATATTTTACATAGCTTATGTGTGTAAAAATTTATTTGTAAAATTTGGTATTACTTTAGTATCAGATATTCCGTTCTTTAGATTTCAAATTAAACTGGGAGTTTACGAAATACTAGATGAGAAAGTTTCTTACATGTAAAGATGACAAAACATATCCAATATGGTATGAAAATTCCATATAAAGCACTTGAGGTCTAAATTAACATTGAGATTCATGACTGCTTTACTTATGTAGTACACATATAACAGATGGTAACGAAAAAATCATCATGGCAGCAAGAGGTACTAACAAATCAAGATTTATTGTGGAAATTAAGTGATAGATTTGATTAAAAATTATGTATGTACCACCTCAAAAAGAAGGTAAAATGATTTGGAGATACGTTTATACACACTAATATTTGTGAAAATTTCAACATGATATATCACACTAAGCAGATTCAGAAGGATGTAGGTTGCAGTAGGTACTGGGAGATGAAGAAGCTTGCACAGGATAGAGTAGCATGGAGAGCTGCATCAAACCGGTCTCAGGACTGAAGACCACAACAACAACAATATCACTTATATGTAGGTCCAAGTCTTTGAGTGAACAGGAAGGGCAATGTTACACTGACCACAGTTGGTAAAAATGTCAATGTCATATGGCATTGTTGGTTGGGATATTTCACAGGGGTGGTTCAGCCATCTTTCTGAAGGGTTGCTTCCTCTGTGTCCATTGACACTTTCCTTGTGGATATGAGAGAGTTGTGTCTTATATGTATTTGTGGAATGTAGGTGAGTGTAACACATGCATGTGTGGTGCAGTGTTATGTTTGTGTTGGGTGTGATGATAGAGGAAAAAACACTACATTCAGTTATGTGCAACAAATAGTCATACCAACAATTAATGTATCACATGAGCAGGAGTCAGTAAATAGGGTAGAATGCTCCAAATTTTTGGGTGTGCATATTGACAAAAATTTCAACTGGAAAGAAGCGTGTCAAATTCCTGACATATTTAGCATATTTCCACTTAATAATTTATATGGAATAATTTTCTCGGGAACTTGTCACTTATAAAGAAAGAATTGATAGCACAAAAGCAAGTAGTAAGTAGGTACCTCTTGAAGGAGCTAGGCATTTTAACCGCACAATCACAATACATATATTTGTTAAATAATCCATCACAATTTGAGAAGAACAGTGATGTCCATACTTACAACACTACAGGGAAAATGACCTTTATTACCCATTTTTAAAGCTGTCAGTGGCTCAGAAAGGAGTTCAATATGCAGCAACAAAATTTTTTGATCATTTGCCCATAACATGAGATGTATGACAGGTAGCAAAGTAAGTTTTAATCTAATTTAAAATTATTTCTCCTGTACAACCCTTCTCATTTTTACTTAAAACCTGGTAGCCAGCAAAAAAAGTGTAGTTGCATGAGTAGAACTAATGTGTTCATTAACATTAACACTAATCATGTATACATGTCCTGTAGTTGACTCATTCCACATAATTTCAGTGAAAGAAACATTCAAATTATCTATGGGACATGTAATTAACTATAACTAACTAACTAAGGATGAAATGTGGTACCAGCACATAGCCTACTCCTCTCAAATAGCAATAAGGGGACCACCAAGCTTAACATCCCCATCCAATGGATTGATGAATGGATGTATGGATGGATGGATGGATGACAGTCCGCAGTGTTATGTACCCAGGTTTCACGAGATATTGCAGAGATGTGTGGAATGTAACCTAGGATGTTGATGCAAAGGCTGGTGATCAAGAACTGTATAAAAAACACACTCCACCCCTTTCGCCCAAGTACTTGCAGTGAAAATATTGTCTACCACCATTGTGCATACCGGTTTATAATCAAGTTGAGCCCCACCACACAGTAACCTCATCTACAGAGGTGGGAACTCAGTTGGTGGAAAGTCCTAAAAGAAAGTGGAATGTAAAAAGACACTGCCAGTTTGCAGCATCTATGACAGAGTGTGTTGTATCAGCATATGAGCGTCCCTGAATGAGGCAGAGTGATAGGTACCTGGCAGATGAGTTTGTCGTATAATATGTAATTTTGGCTTAGACAAGGCATGTTGCAGTTGAAGTGATTCACATGTGGATAGAATGACAAGTGGGAACTGAATCATGGAATGTAACCACAGCTTAGGGTGATCACTCTCTTATCCAAATATCTGTTATAAAACATTTTCTGGTAGTACGTACTGCCCTTCCTTCCAGTCAGGCAATGCCATGGCACATGTGATATGGAGTGTGTGCAGTCCTACAAAGAAGGGATTGTGAATTCATCTTACATGGCCTTCGGCCACCTAACATGTTTGGAATACAGTTGATCAGCATATCATCCATTATTGTACTCAGTGACCATGGTTGCTGGTTTAGAGACTTGTAGACAAACATCATGGAGGGAGAGTCCATATAAACATATTCAGCCTTCTTCAGTTCCATGTCATGATGTTTAACACTAGAGCCAGGTAACTTGATCTGAAATATTGTGTCTGTAATGACATTTCCTTTTGTTGTAAAGCTTTGAAGTGTTGTGACTGCACTGTAGAAATTGCAGACCTGTAACTATAATCATTGCCTTTATTTCTCATTGTATACCTAGAATTGTGACAGCTTTCATTTTGACCACTTAAATTTTCATTAGACACACGTCACTTAAGAGTTTAGCAAATGTTAAGTTGTGTTACACATGACAGTAACATGGTGTTGCAATGTATGCCAAAGTTTCGGAGCTGGTTATTGGGCCTCCCTATACCTAACGTTAATGATTTTCCCTTTATGGGGGACCAGAGTCATCTAGAAATTTTTGAAAGACATTTCAGCTATTTGACTGTTAATTGTGCCTTTATTTCACACAGTCTTGATTTCGGCATTGTAGTCATTCTCAGGTGAATTTAAAATATTAAAATAAGTCTGACCTGTTGGTTGGTGCATTGGGGAGAGGAGACCAAACAGCGAGGTGATAGGTCTTATCAGATTAGGGAAGGATGGGAAAGGAAGTCGACTGTGCCCTTTCAAAGGAACCATCCAAACATTTGCCTGAAGCAATTTAGGGTAATCATGGAAAGCCTAAATCAGAATGACAGGACACAGGTTTGAACCATGGTCCTTCCAAATGCGAGTCCAGTGTGCTAAACACTGTGCCATATTGCTCAGTAGTCTGACCTGACGGTGACATGCCATTGTTGGAAAAACATATTTCTGGTCTTATAGACCAGTTGTCATGATACAGGTACATATCCAAGATACATAATATTGCTGACAGAATGTGCAGTGAGGAACTATTAAAATACAGTATGGTATATTTAACAGCAAATATATTCATGTGACTTGCATTCATCTGGTCACAGGTTCTTTATTGATGCAGTGTCAAGGGATAAATTGGAAGACATTATGAATTTTTAGCTCTCTGATATCTGGAAACAAAGTTCAATAAGACTCAAAACAGACAAATTGTCTTTGGTATCAGAAGTTTGGAATCATTTCATTGAAAATAATTCCCTGCTATACAGTTGAGGACAAAACATAATGTTCGATGAACAGCTGGTGAAGATTTACACAGTATGTGGCTAGTAAGGCAGATAATATTGGCATCAAATGTTGCTTAGCAACCAATGTGGGGGCTAAATATATGTTGATCAGATTTCCACAACTGGGAAAGGATGAACGTCAGTCACAGAATGAAACCATTTCTGAAATATGTTGTCATGAAGTAGAAGGAATGTGATAACAGGGTTTTTCACATCTTTGCACCTGTTCGAATTATTGATAAGAATATAAGCTTAGTTGGTAGAGTGAGTGGGTTCGAGAAGAGGATGCCAATGTCAGTGTGTCAAAAGCACCACTGTATGAGACTACTGTGATGAATCATTGAGACACAACTGTTTCTCTTTATCAGGGCAAGGAAAAAAAAAAATGTTCTTGTTCTCTCTGCCCTTCATTCAAGTATAGAAAGTGTAGGATATTAATAATAAAATGAAACACAGGGTGTATATAGACCAGAAAAGGTGACAAGAAAATGTTCTGTGAAATCAACTTTGTGGAGGTGGTTAGTACAAGCATTCTATAATTTTTTTGAATTTTTGCTGGAATAAATGTATGCATTCTTTATAGAACTCCTAGAGGGAAAGTTGTCAGTCATAATGAATTTCTGCATCTTCTTCGTGAAGAACTAATAGGTGAACATGCACAAAAATATGCACCTCTAATCAGCAGCTGGTCAAATAAGGAGGAGGAACCTGTGAGTGAAAGAAACAGTCTCGAGTGTTAGAATGTGAGAATGAGATGATTGACATATGTGACACCCATAGGAAGCTGCTGTGTGGTTTAGGTATCAAAAAAGTCCTGCTGTTCTTGTGGTAAAGGGTCTGAATGTAGCATGTGAGGGTTTCACATTAAACTAAAGTCTTGCTGCCAGAACGATTCTACAGTCCTAATCAGTTATGTATTGTCAGTTGCCTAATTTATTGATGTTGCAGTTTTCACATTCTGTGGTGTGCTCGTCATTGACTTGTACAAGACATGTATAAATGAAATGAGTAGTATGCTCTGACCATTCTCAGCTTATATCAGTTATTGCTTGCAATTAGAAAAGAACAACACGCAGGGGTTGGACAGAAGAAAGAGAAAACCAAGATCACAACACTTTACTATGCCTAATACGGTGTAGGAAGCCCGCTGGCATTCAAAACATCTTCTAGTTGTCTCAGAATGTGTGAACATGGGTCTTTTATGATTTTGCAGTGAATGTTACAACATTTTTCCTGCAAAATAGTGGCAAGTTCAGGTAACGATGATGAAGGTGGGTAGTGATCGTGCACCCTTCTCTCCAAAGTAGACCACAAAGACTCAATAATTTTGAGATCTGGTGACTGTGGTGGCCAGGGGAGATGTGACAGTTCATCACTATGCTCACAAAACCAGTACTGGATGATGCGAGCTGTATGAACAGAGGCCCTGTCATCATGTAATGCTGCATCACCATAGGGAACAAAAGTTGTACCTTGGGGTAGACCTGATCATCTGCAGTGGTCACACAATCCTTGGCAGTAACGAACCTTGCAGGGTAACTGTGGAGCCCTTGGAATACCACGATATGGCTGCCCAAAACATGACACAACCCCTCCTATGTTTCGCTCTTGGGATGTAAAATTCGAAATGGTGTGAAAAAGGTTAATCCAACCAAGTGAATTTCCTCCATTGCTTGAGAATCCAGGTTCTTATGCCTTCAGCACCATGTATTCCTTTTAGGGGCATTTGCATCACTGATGAGTGGCTCTGGAATTCCAGCTTGCCCTGCAGGTCCCTGCTTATGGAGCTCCCTTTGTGTTGGTTTGGTGGTGACAGGGTTTGGGAGTGTGATATTCAGTTCTGCAGTGACTTTTGCATCTCTCTCTCTCTCTCTCTCTCTCTCTCTCTCTCTCTCTCTCGTCTTCATTGACTATCACAGTCACTCAACACACACTTCGGTCTGTGCTGTGACTTAGTGGATGATGTTTTTCCATTATCGCTGTACACAGTATAAATCTTCGATACAGTGCCTGTTGAAACACCAAACACTTAGACTCCCACTGTACAAGCACATACAATTTGCCCAAGTTTGAAATCACTTAGCTTGGACATAATGCACTCACAACTAAACTGAACATTGTTCTAATCACTACTGACACTTGCAATGTATTGAGGACATTGCGCAGGTGCCATTCGTGGTCAAATATTGCAGCGGCACATGCACACTTGGCTAGCATCTAAATTTATGATCAAGACACGCAGTTCTTGCTGTGTTTCCATATTTTTGTCTAACCCCTGTGTATTTTTTACAGGTGTGAGATCCTGCACATGTAACTTTAAATGAGGAGAAACACGTATAAAATTAGGGAATAGATTAGAACCAGATTGCCCGTCTCTTCATACAACATAATTCACCTCCAAACATTCAACGAATCTGTTTGTCATTTGATGCTTGCTATGTGAGGTGATTTTTATAGGAACCCGGAAGACGGTAATAGTTGAAGGTGTCCTATCTAATGGCGTTCGGGGGCAACACAAATTTTATTCTGTCTTTTGAGTAATTATTGGCTGAATTTAAAAATTTATAATACTGTCATAACCTATTGATGTACTCAACGTGAACGTATACACAATACAAGTGGATTGTAACGTGATTTTCTTGCAAACAATGCACGGATACATGCCATGTTTACGCTATGCAACCTACCACGTATTATGGTCATCTGACATACGTACTACAATCACCCATTGTTTGCGTAGTTGTGCCGTGTAAGCCACATTGTGTAGTGTACCATCGACGGATTCGTTCGCTGTGTAGTGTATGGTGTTAACTGAGTTCGTACAAGCTCTGCTAACAATGCCACACATCTACAGTAGTAAGGAATATGCAGATACAGTGTATGTTTATGGCTTCTGCAATGGCACTGCTACCGCTGTAAGAGAATGATACCGCAGGCGCTTTCTGACTAGACAATTACCTGATCGCAGGGTGTTTACCAAAGGGTTTATCACTTTGCATACAACAGGCTCTCTTTTAAGTAGACATTTCTAGTCTGAGTGTGCACGTCAACTGACTTTGCAAGAACAGGAAGAAATTATCGCAAATGTTGAGCGAAGTCCCAATACGGGCATACGAAGAATGTCCCTGCGTATGAATGTCCCACAGACACGTGTATGAGAAACATTACATGCGGAAAACCTGTATACATTTCACATACAGCGTGTCCAAAATCTCCATGTTGGCAACAATGCCCAACGACTTCAGCTCTGTCACTGGGTAATTGAGAATGGTCACTTGTTTCCATACATACTATTCACTACAAAGCTCAGTCTTCATGCTGTGGAATAAACAACACATGCAATAATCATCGATGGTCACGGGAAAATACACACACTTCAGTGGATAGAAATTTCCAAGTTCATTTTGCCATAAATGTTTGGTGCGGCATGATCGGTAACCTTTTGATAGGTCCATTTATTATCAATCAGCGATTGACGGGAGAGAGGTACCTGCATTTTCTGGAAAATTCATTTGTTTAACTATTGGTAGACGTTCCTTTAGCCAATTGAACTGGAATGTAGCTTCAACATGATGGGGCCCCTCCACATGCTACCTTACATGTGACAGACCATCTCAACTGCACCTACCCTCATTGCTGACCTTACACCTTTAGATTTCTGTTTATGGGGTTGGATGAAATCAGAGGTGCACAAAGTGAAGGTAAATACACGAGATGAACTGCTTCGTCACATCATGGACACTGCTGAATTGATTAGGAACCAACCACGGGCAATTGAACAAGCAACACAACATGTTATCACTAGAGTGCGAAAGTGCATTGACGTTCGTGGTGGGATATTCAAACCTACTCTGTGTACTATACAACATCTGTACGATAAATGTTTAAGTCGTTTGTAAAAGACGTGGCACATCTTTTTCAACTGAATACATGTAACATGCATGTTGTAATGCATTATGTGCTAAATGCAAAGTAAATAAACATTATGTAAAAATGTGTAACATAACTTTACTTTCCTGTAATGTTGTTTTCAAGAAAATCATGTTACAGTCCAGTTGTATTGCGTATAAGTTTTTCAGAATTAAAGTTCCTTTCAATTCCCATACCTCCGGAACAAAGTATTTGTGGACCTATGTTCATATAACATTTTTTGTTCAGAATTACTTACAGTATCACTGTGTGACCTTTCCTCCCCAAGCACCCTGTGTAGTGTTATGTTAATATCTTAACACAATAAGACAAGCATCACAGAAACTGTGCGCTTGTCTTGACTGTGTGCGCATACCTGGACTTTATTCAACCAGTATTTGAGAATGAGAGCACTAAGTGACTTCCAGCAGAATTGACACACAATTTCAAACCTGTATGAAACTTTTTATCACTGACTCTATTTGCGACACTGTTTACAGACAGTGTCTACATACTGGGTGATCAAAAAGTCAATATAAATTTGAAAACTGAATTAATCACGGAATAATGGAGATAGAGAGGTACAAATTGACACACATGCTTGGAATGACATGGGGTTTTATTAGAACCAAAAAATATAAAAGTTCAAAAAATGTCTGACAGATGGCGCTTCATCTGATCAGAATAGCAATAATTAGCATAACAAAGTAACACAAAGCAAAGATGATGTTCTTTACAGGAAATGCTCAATATCTCCACCATCATTCCTCAACAATAGCTGTAGTTGAGGAATAATGTTGTGAACAGCACAGTAAAGCATGTCCGGAGTTATGGTGAGGCATTGGCGTCGGATGTTGTCTTTCAGCATCCCTAGATATGTTGGTCGATCATGATACGCTTACGAATTCCGGTAACTGCAAAGCCAATAATCGCATGGACTGAGGTCTGGGGACCTGGAAGGCCAATCATGACAAAAGTGGCGGCTGAGCACACAATCACCACCAAATGACGTACGCAAGAGATCTTTCACCCTTCTAGCAATACTTTTTTTTTTTAAGTAAATTCCCATGTCATTCTAAGCATGTGTGTCAATTTATTTTTTACCTCTCTATCTACATTATTCCGTGGTTTATTAAGTTTTCAAATTTATATTGACTTTTTGATCACTCGGTAGTTCACAAAATGTGCCTGCAAAATTATAAGGGGCAGCAAATGAAATCGGGACAGATGGAAAGAAAGTAAGTAAACTCTTTACTGTTTCAAAAGTAATCACCATATCTGTTAATAACATTGTGAAACAAGGTGGTGAATGCCTTGATGCAAAAACATTTGCAGTTGCCTACGGAACCATGATTGTACGCAGGCATACACCTCTTCATCCGAAGCAAGTCGATGGCTATGAATGTCTTTCTTCAGGACTCCAAAAATATGGAAATCACATGGGGTAAGATCGAGACTATATGGTCCCAGTGAAATTTCTACAATTTAGTTGAAACAACTTTGGTCCTGAAGAAAGATATTCGTGCCTGTCGATTTGCTTTGGATGAAGAGGTGCATGCCTGGTCACAACCATGGTTCCATAGGGAACTGAAAACACATTTCCATGAAAGCGTGAACCATTTTGTCTCACAGTGGATAAAGTGCGTTAACAGTTATGCTGGCTACTTTTGAAATAATAAACAGTTTATTTATTGCTTTCCATGGGTCTCATCTTTTTTTGAGTGCCCCTTATGTGTCATTGTATGGCGCATGGTTCAGGAAATATGACATCAAACACTGAGATGCATGACAACCTTGCTTTTGCTTAAAATGACACTAATTACCCAGACTGTATTCACCCCGTGTTTCATAATGAGAGCACTAGGTGACTTACAACAAACTTGAAATGTAATTTCAAACTTTTTCATTATTAAATTTTGGAACCTTATGTTTGGATCAGGATCATGATCATGATTTTCTTGCTTAGGACATAAGGACAACACTGATACCTACATATAAGAATAAGGAAAAAAGAAAGACAACAGAAGATGAGTATGTGCCATGAGATGAATGAGTGTTAAATAGAGGCTCAGTAATGTGTAACCTCTTTTGCCAAATCTCTTATTTTGTATAATTTGTGCAGCTCATGGTTTTTCTATTAAGTAGTGAATTTAATTCCTTCGCTTGGCATTGGGTGGTTAGAAGTAAAATGAAGCAATAATAAAAGAATGCTTCCCAAGAACTTTGGTGTGACCTTGAGTAGTTCTTGCTTACAACAAATGAACCTGCTAGAATGCAGAAAGAGTTTACTCATTGCAGGGTCTCCATAATTTTTGCATTAAGATATTTTTAAGATAGTTCAAAACAAAGATAACATAAGCAAACTATAATGTGGAAAAGAATGAATTATGTCAAAACCAGTTATTTGAGTTTCTGAGATGGGGATTGATTATGTAGGCTTTTATTCATGCTTACAAATTTTCATAAGTGCTCCAGTTTCCTGGGCAGAGTAGGTTTGCTTGTGTTGGCTGAGAGTACACAATGTATTAGATACAAGATGTTGCTTATGCAGCACCTGCTAGAACATAACTGAGATAAAAAAGATAAAAAGAGCTAAAAATTAATTTATACCTTGAAAAAATAACTACTTTCACTTTAACTTTTAATTCACCGGTAATTAGATGGTGGGTCCGATCTGACCTAAATGCTGTTTCAAGTAAAGAACCCCTGGCATGGAAATGCTGAGGAATTTGTAGAAAACAAAGTGTGCATTATTCAAGCAATCACATGACTTGGAATTCAGGGTTTGGAAACAAAGAACTCCAGAATTGACAATTATGGAAAGTATAAACTGCTACTCACTGCAAAGATGACATGTTGAGTCGCAGACAGCCGCAACGAAAAGATGATTACACACTTAGCTTTTGGACAGTGCCTTGTTCAGAAAAGAAAGGAACACACACACACACACACACACACACACACACACACACACACACGCAAAAGCAGGCACCTGATGCACGCATGACCACTATGTCTGGCATCTCTGGCCAGACTGCAATGTGTTACAGCAATGTGTTGTGTCTGGTGTGGAACAGGGAAGGTGTACGAATAACAGGGTAGGGAAGGGTTACGACTAACAGGGTATGAGTGTGTGGAAAGAAGACTGCTGTCTGGCAGAGTGCATAGGGACTAGATGGAGGCAAGACAAGACTGCAGGGGACAGCATCGGGAGGCTATTGGGCAAGGAGGTGGGGTGGGGAGAGTGGAGGGGGGGGGGGGGGGGGGAGGGAGTGCGGGAATGGGGAGCAGGAAAGTAGAGAAGCAGGGAAGGGAAGATGGGCAGATGTGTTGATACAGTGAGGGTGAGGAGACATGAATGGGGAAATTACTGGGAAAGTTGCCATTCATTAGGCTATGAGTGAGTTAT
Source organism: Schistocerca gregaria (assembly GCF_023897955.1). Taxonomy (NCBI): domain Eukaryota; kingdom Metazoa; phylum Arthropoda; class Insecta; order Orthoptera; family Acrididae; genus Schistocerca; species Schistocerca gregaria. Next base: position 36,194,870 of record NC_064931.1, on the reverse strand, counting down.
TGAACTGTTCTTATTGTAGAATATATGCCTGCCTGTTGTGGTATGTATTAAACATGTGACTGTCTGAACATGTCAGAATTGAAACTGCTTGCTCTTTGCTTCTCTCCACTTTGCTTAAATTAATATTAAATGTAACATTATCGTAAGTTACCAATAAGTGTGTAACTTTTTTTGTGGTTGCAAGGAAAATTTGTGGAAAAAGCCAAATCTGTTGCAGTATATTTGAAAGTCTGAGAGGCATTTGGTTGTTGTTATTACTATCTGTGATTGCCATGTGATGATGTTTTATAATATATCAGTAAAGGAAAAACTGGTATATAATATAGATATTTTATGCACAACTTTAACTGCTGTGGGTATTGGATGCGGAAGCAGTGGTGGTGGCGGTGGTAGTGGTAGTGGTAGTAGCAGTAGCAGTAGCAGTAGCAGTAGCAGTAGTGTAGCATGTGAATAAACATTATTTAAATTTGTTGCCAGCATTCATAAACGACCATGTGGAAAACATCGACACACCTGCAGTTTCAAATAATGAAAATAGCCTTACCTCATCTGGAACTCCTTTGGGTAGGCAGCCAAACCCTAACAATCCTATGGAGTACTGCTCTACAATACCACCGTTAGAACAAGCTGCTAGTGCTGTGCATCAGCCACTTCCAAGTGTTCTGGTACCTGTTGGAGTATTAAAGAGAGAAGGTAAATAGCATACAAGCCATACATTTTGTGTCACTTTCTGCTGTCTAGTTTAATGTATATTCTATAATCAGTCTGTGCATTACAAATCATAGTTATTAAGGTAACACTGTTTGCAGTGCAAACCAGTTAGTAGACTCATAATGCTTTTAAAAATTAGCTAGAAGCATTATGTAGAATCTGAATGATAGTAGTGAAGGGCTTATCAGAAATTGTGGAATTTATCTTTAAACTTGTTACTCATTATTTACTATATTAAGAAATAATTTGTATCTATTGTTTCTTTTAGTATTCTTACCTTTTTTCTTCCGTGTTCTGTCTTGTGCATTAAGTGTTCTTGCATCAGAAGATGGAGAAGTGTGAATTGACTTTATTTAAATATGAAATCTTTGTAATGCCTTTTGCTAAGATACATGTTGGCACAAGTGTTGATTTAAATGATTCCCGACATTGGTTGAGTTGAATGCTTTTATGGTCACAAGTTAATAGTTTATCACCAGTGTTGTAATGAAAGTTACCAACGTTCCACTTGATTTACCCACTTAGAAAAGATTCTGAATTTGGTTTTTGTTGCAGACTGTTATACACAGCCCATGATTTTGATTCAATATGTAATTAATTGGAGATACATTGCTTGTCTAGGCATTACTTTGATTAATTTCCTGTGCTATGTGATTCTGCCATTAGCCTCATGTACACAGGGTGTATACGATCCGGGACAACCGGGAGATCCGGGAAAAACCCGGGAATTTTTTCATCCGGGAGAAAACCGGGAAAAACCCAGGATATTTTTAGAATTCCGGAAATTTTTCATTGTTTGAGTTTTCGGTTAAATTTTTGGAATTTTGACAGGGAAGAACCGATACTCTATCAAAGGATATTACTGTATCCTGCTACTGCAGAATTATACTTCAACAATAAAACATAAACGAGAGAAAAAAATGAAAAAACTTAAATTGCAAAGGAAATGCCCATATACAATGATGACACACAGTGTTCATGCAAGTGTCTGCCAATTGAAAATGTGTCAAAGGCTTTAGGTAGACTATGCAGTGCTTCATAACAACAAATTGCCTCCAGTGAGCGTGAAATTGCAACTGTTTACAGTCGATTTGTTTTAGCAATTACACACGAGCTCATGCGCATGTGCAGTTGAGTCACGTTTGGGTAGTAGATTCTCCCACTTCTGACTACAGAAATGTGGCTGTTGGCTGTGAAAGCAGTCGCAGCAAGCAGCTAGATGCTTCCAGGAAAAGGGGGTGGTAAATTTATGTTCTACAGGGAAAAAAAAAAACCTTGTTTCACAAAGCGCCTAGCATCCAGCGCACGTTTGTCTATCGATTATTCATATGATTTTGAAAAGCTTCCCTGTTGGCTTTTGAACACATTTTAAGTTGATTTCTGAATGAATCATAAGTTGACTTTTCAATGCATGCATAACGTACATGATGTGTGCCAGAATAATTCTCGTCGCATCTAGAAATAAACTTTCCGCAATACGAGCTGAGGGAGTAAAGTCGAACGGATGAATGCCAATCGCTGTCTGATTATGTGGTTGATTGGGTTTGCGAATGATCAGTATTGTTATAATTACTAGCGTAATCGATAGATTCAGACTACCAGAATGGAAATAAACGACTAACAGGAATAACAGGTGTGAAAGATTACATATTATCTTCTCGGAGTATCCAAGAAAATGAAATTTTGACAGAAAATTTTTGGCCAGATCGCTACATTAGTAAGGACCAGTTGTGTAGTCCCCGGCTAACAGACTTGTAAGTTCTATTCTGGAAGTAACCAGGAAAACGTGTTGTTCGAACACGTAATAACGCCTAACCGGACAATAATCGCGGGATAACTAAACCTGTGGTTCTGATAGGGTTAGTGAAGTTAATTGGCAAACAGATTTTGACAATGGCAGGAGTAGCTACAGAATTGGTGATGACAAGATTGTTTGTTAGAACGAGGAAGGAGAAGAAACCGGGACATCACACAAATTATGGGAGAATAAGATGATTCCAAATTTATATAAAAATTTTGTAATACTACTTTTCGATCTCATGCTTGAGAAGCTGGTGGGTATGAATGAAATGTGAAACTATTTCCTAACAAAAAGCTTTTTGCTTGTAGTAGGCCTAATAAGCATTTGATATTGGTACTTCGTGGATTATATTCTGTCGTGTTATAAAAATGGCCATTTGTGCCAAAACAGTCTCATTTATTTGGTGTGTTACGAAATTGCTACCATATTAGAAAGGTCTATTTTGTTTTATCTAGCAGAGTTACAAAATAGACGTAATCAGATCGAGAAACTACACCAGTCTTGGGTATTATTTGTATTAACAGCTTTTTCAGTATTACATAACGAAATTTTGATTTTCCGTGTAGCAAAACGTTTGATGAACTTTGATGAGGTAATAGATTTTTCTGCAGGAAGGAAAGCACGCCATGTAAAGCTGTAGCAAGATTAGAGAGAAAAAAGAATGCTAGGAGCTAAGGTTTGAAGAAATGTGTAATTTCTTGCTTATCTCTTGTCAATATTGGTTTTATATATCCTTTATTTAATTTTATGTCACACAAAACAGCAAGTTATTAACTAATAGGCAATAAAGAGTTCAGATTTGCTGAAGAGTTCTTGTTCTCTTGATTACAAATAATTCCATCTGCTATTCATTGCGAGATTTTTTTATAGAGGGGCAGGCTGTCAAACCGGCCGACTGGGAGCAGGAGAGGGACCACAGGACATTTCAATTTCCACTCGCCTGAATATAGTTTGGACATGCGGTAGAAAAATGCTTAATGAAGAGTGGCACTGTACTTTGGCATACTTAAGACCAAATAATATGGCTTACATTTCCTCGAATATATATGTTTTATGTTTCAGACTTTTCAGAAGGATGTGTGCTACAAGATGAACATATTTTTGAAAATTCGTTTTTTTTTTTTTTTTTTTTTTTTTTTTTTTGTAGTAGTAGTAGTAGTAGTAGTAGTAGTAGTAGTATTAGTATTGACTCAGTTCGCAAATGTCGTAGATCCGGGGCTGATGTGCAGAGCAGTCTGAGTTATAGTGGGTAGTGTCCACATCACATGACCCGTGTTTACATTTAGTTATTTTGCTGTTTCCCCTTCGTTTACTCTCATGTCAAATGAAAACAAAACAGATATCTGTGGCCGGGAGCTATCAAGTGAATTAAAACACACTCACATAATTACGGAAGACTAAAATATGTCATTAATTTCATATTTTATTTTATTTCCACCTTTCTGACAGTCAAGGATTAATCGCCTTGTGGAACAATGAAGTTATTTTTGTCTGTCTGCTAAAGAAATTTGACTTTTGTTAACCTTTTCCGCAGAGGCAGTCAATGTATCTGAAACGAAATGTTTAATTCCACTGTACTGGCTAGTTTCAACTGTCCGCTGCAATTCTCAAGTGCACAATTTCATTTTCTAGCATGTATGGCATTATGTCATAATAAAGAACCAAACATGATATAATACAGTACTGGTGCTCCAAGAAAATTTACATCCCAAGAAACACACTGAAAAGTTTAAAATCAGGTCAAGGTCTACTTCATTGGGAATCCGGACGTACGAATGTGCTCTTTAAGTATGCACTTTAACCTGTAACTGGTGAGGTGATATTTTTGTAACACAACTGGTGAGGTTGGGTTGTAGGTACCCAATAATTTCCATGGCCCTCATACTTCAGTGGTCAAGGAGAAATGAGAAGTTTCTACATACATTGCAGAAGTAACTTTTATTGACATCTCTGAACAACTTTTGCCAGCAGAAAATTATTTACAGTGAACAGAATAGACAATTTTTCAAATATATGTAAGTCAATAACAAATTTTGCAACATGTCACGAAATACATATATCTGCAAATTTTTTGTAAACAAATAAACCAAATTTGAATATTACAGTATAAAGCAACAATGAACCTTTATAAAAGCACATTATTTTTTGACAAGTTATTATGCACAGAAGAATTGACAAACCATTATTCTACGCAATATTGGCATACAGGAATCGTGCAGGTTCCGCAAATTGGTATGTTGCAGCTGTTACAGACCTTTTTTGTTTTTCTTTCAGAGCCTGGTGGGCACTTCTTACACCTCACTTGTTTGCCCAAGTCTTGTCTGGCTTCACATGGAACTGGTATCTTGAGAATTCTGCTGATGTTTAGCAGCAATTCAGGGGGCAAATTGTCGTTTTGAAGTCGACAATTGAGATGAGGGTCTACGAGTTCCTTGGCAGGATTTTTTATGTATTCCAATCTGGTTAGCTCTGGATTCCCTGGGAATCCACAGTAGATAACATAGGCATTTACTAGGCTAATGTGCATTAGAGTGAAAAATATGGCTAATGGCCATTGCCTTGGGCATCGACTTGTTGAGTATACTGTGTAATTCTCATCTAAGGCGTCGACCCCACATTTTGTGTTGTCATAAAAGGCAATGATTTGTGGTTTCTGGATCAGTTGACTGGGTATGGTGCAATGAGAATACAAGTAGGATGGCCTTGCCTTTCTTTTGTACATAAGAGAGTAGTGTTGTCTCCTTTGTGAAACCATAGAGAGCTTCTCCTACTTTTCTTTCCTTGGCACATAAAAATTCTTTCGGCATTTCTTGTTTTTTTTTTTTAGTGTTCCTGCGTATGCCAAGCCCCTTTTACATAGTTCCTGTATGAGGGCAATGGACAAAATCCAATTATCTGCTGTGATATTGCGGTTACTTCCGATAATGGGTTTGGTCAATTGCAACACTGCTTGAGTTGGCTTGGAAAAATTTCCTCTCCTCATCAGTGAGTGTTCTGCCATCACTATCCTTTCCAGAGTAAATGTAGGTGTTTAGCAAGTAGTGGGTTTTTGCATCTGCCAAAGCCATTATTTTGAGTCCATATTTTCTAGGTTTGCTGGGGATATACATTTTAAAGTGGCATCGACCACAAAAGCCCACCAACATTTCGTCAATGCAAGCGTACATTCCAAGTGAGTAACTAGCCATACAGTTTTTCATAAACTCTTGGAAAACCCATTTTATACTAGCTGTTGCATCACATTTTTTCCTCCCATCTCTGTCTGAGGTGTCATCAAAACGTGTACTGAGCAGTAACGCCAAGATCCTCTTCAGTGACATTGTACAACGAAAAATATCACGACCAGTACCGTTGGTTGCAAACATAGCTTGAAGATCTTCATTATTAGATTTGAAGATGGCTGTGAACATGAGAATCCACGAAAAAGCCTTGAACTCGATCAGATCCAAGTCTTTGTTGACAGTTCTTGTGTCATCAGATAACTTTTCCCTCATGAGGGCCAATTTTTTTATTGGTTTGCAGAATTATTTCATTCAGTATTCTCTCACTAAAAAGTAGCGTCCAAGCAGTCTGGGGTCTACAAATCTGACCAAGGGCTTTAGCAGGGCCAATTATTCCCAGTAAATGTGAAACGATATTATGTTTCCTTGTGCAAACATTTGAAGCTGGAGGTTTTTTGGACCATATGAAACAGTTCTTCCCATAATACATCTTTCGCTCGTATTAACGATTCTGCCTTTTTGAAAGGGGTTCTTTTTCGTCTGATGACCATGTGGTTGTAGTGAACTTGGTTATGATCAAGGAACTGTAGCATTAGGTATACCATGCACTTCAGTCTCAGCTTCACATACTTTTTGCTCTGATTCGGTTTCATGGGCACTCTGTAAACCATTCTCTATAACATTTTCATCCCTATTACATTCACTCTGACTCATCCAGTATAGATCTCACCCAGTCACCAAATCCAGGATCACTAGATTTCATAGACCACCTTCTAGATGGCATGTCAGCTGAAAATTGGAAAACGAGGAAATCTCAAGGTAACTAACGTGGTTATCAGTAAGCAGAGTTTCTAGTAATAATGAATCAATTAAACTCACTGCTTTGATGAGAACTGCATTCAGGGTTATTATTTATCACAGGAAACCTGCTAGATGCCATACTACCTATAAAATAGAATACGAGAATATTCAAAAAAAAAAAAAAAAGTTCCACAACTAGTGAGGTTGGGTTAAAAATACCCAGTAACTTTAAAAAATCAAACAACTCACCGCTCTGTTGAGTACCACGCTTCAGGCCGACTTACAACAAACTGACTTGAAGGTATAGGACAATAAAGGGGCTTCAAAGATTTAGGTGAGTATCTGACATCCAACCATCACCAGTTACGGGTTAAATGTGCACATTTTAATATTGTTCACGAAATTCTGATGCTCTTGCAGTATCGTCTGATGTCTTGTTTCTTTTATGACATAATGTATGATCTTTCAGTGTTTTACATGTACATACATACGGGCTTCATACGTCATGATAGCTTCCCAAGTGCGGTGTCGCCTGTCATCTGCGCTTTCTGGCAACTGCTGAAATGAAGCTATTTCCAATAGGCCATGGGAAAATATTGCGAATAGTCTTTTTAAAAGCGTTACTTTAAAAGTAAATAAACTTTTACGTAAATTGAACTATGTGCAAGAATGTGATTCTTGAGTTTCTCCCGGCTGATGCTGGCAACATGTATGATTGCCGAAATATTGTGCCCGTTGGACACTGTAGACCGGCAGTACACCCGTGGATATTTTGATTATGTTCAAGAATGTACCATGAATTTATTAAATCAAAGAGCGTTTGACTCTCATTTAAAAATCAACTCTTTGATGACGCGCCATTTAGAATAATTTCGAACCCTGAAGATCAGACATTTATGTCGTCATTAAAAAGTTTACTGGCACATTTGTGTGATATATTTCAAGTGTAACACGTGCAGAAAAGATCAACAGTATATGCAAAAGCTTAGCTTCTCTTGCAGCTTGAGAACAATATTATATGTGAAAACTTTGCTTTTCTTGTAGCAACACTATGTAAATTAATTTAAACTATTAACTTTCCCTATTTGTGTGTTCATGCTACTTAACAGTGATGTTGCTATTGGCTGACTACATCACATGTCCTATGCTCTGAATACCCGCTGTCATCGGCTGGCAAGATCACGTGACATGAGCTACGAACGGCCTACAAAAGTACATCGAAAACTCGATTTCCATGCTTCGGAAAGTAACATGTGGTGTTTGGTGGAATTCCAGTGTATACTTTCGTAGTACGAAAATACACAGCGTACATGTTGCTGCACATCAAAGGTGTTTCCAAAACGTGTCTTGTTTTCCCTGAGTTTTGTTTTCTAAAGTGCCCATGTATAAAACTGTAACCATTCAAAGGATTGATAAGAGAAAATATACTGTCAAAAGTGTACACCAAAAATAGACTTTAGAAGATCTCGCAAAGTGACTACGTGTGCTGGTAGAGAGTTCAGTTCAGAATACCAGCATCAAATTCCAACTAAACACATATGTACCATTCTCAGGTTATGTTTCTTGCCAATTTGGAAAATACAGTTTTGAGGAGGACACATTTAAAGTATTGGATTACATTTGTGGTAGTTAAGTTAAACATGCTTCTAGTCAGCGATCCCTGAACCCTACAGCAATCCTTCCAAATTCAAATGTAGGTCTTCCTCCATCTTTTTTGTGTCTGTGGTGGTCCTGCAGGCCTTTTTGGCACCATCTGTCATCCACTGTTAGAAGAGCAGATTCTTTCCATCTGATTTTGTGTAGATGTTGTAACAGGTCAGTCCTATCCTAAGTTCAAGCATGTTCATAATTTCCACAATGCCTGTTACTGTTAGGTCGTCTTTGAAATTATGTGCTGCCACGTTGGCTGCAACATCGACTATTTTTTTTCCCCACTGTGAGTAGCTTTCAGACAACTTTTCCACAAATCACCTTGTAACCTTATAGTGGAGTTCCTGGCAAACTTAGGATGAACACTAAAATAAAGTAGACACCCCAGAGAACATTTTAAGCCAAAAATATCAGATTCCTATAAAAATATCAAATTCCTGACCCCTTAAGGTCAGTTATCTCTCAATAACTAACATTATATTTTGAATTTAACAGTTTCATCCTGATAATAGCATTCATAAATAGGTTTGAATTTCAGAAGAGTTGCTCTGCTGAGATTGCCATTTACACATTCATCAACCAAATTTTACAATAATTAAATAACAAAATAGCACCAATTGGCATTTTCTGTGACCTACCTAAGGCATTTGACTAAGGGACTCACAGTATTCTCCTAGATAAACTGAGGTTTTATGGGGTGTAGCCAAATGATGGATAATGGCATATCTAACCAAAAGAATGCATGGAATTGTACTTTATAGCTAAACCAGTGTGAGCAGGGCTGAGTCTTGTGACTGGGGATAAATCACTTATGGGGCTAGGCAACGCTTGCTCTCAGATCCACCTTGTTTCTCATACGCATAAACGAATTTTGGTCTAATACGCAAGAAGTGGAATGAATTCTTTTTGCGGGTGACATTAGTTTTGTAATCAGTCAAAACATACATACAGCAACAGAAGAAATGGTAAATAATCTTCTTGAAAGTATTATTGAGTGGCATTCTATAAATGGTCTTTTTCAGAAAGGTACAATATATTCAGTTCTGAACATCTAGAGGTACTACACAAATGATAAGTGTAACACATGGTAAGGAGGATGAAAACGTCAACAATTTTATGTATCCATTTTGATGAGAATTTAAACTGAAAAAAAGGGAAAACATTTTTGGAACTCCACAAACAACTCATTCCAGCCACATTTGCACTTCTGATCATTGCAAATCTTGGGGAGAGGCAAGCCAGTAGGCTGACATGTTTAGAGTATTTTCATTCAGTAATACTGTTTGGAATAATGTTCTTGTGTACATTATCTTTAAGAAACAATATTATGGAAAGTTTCTACTCACCATATAACAGAGATACTGAGTCGCAGATAGGCACTACAAAAATACTTTCACAATTGAAACTTTTGGCATTTAAGGCCTTCGCTCTCTCTCTCTCTCTCTCTCTCTCTCTCTCTCTCTCTCTCTCTCTCTCTCTCTCTCTCTCTCTCCAGTTGCCTGAGACTGTGAGACTGCAGTCAAGTGTGCGAGTTGGTTTGTGTGTTTGTGTCTCTGTCATCTATTGTTGATGAAGGCCTTAACGGCTGAAAGCTTTAATTGTGAGAGTCTTTTTGTTGTGCCTATCTGTGACTCAGCATCTCCGCTATATGATGAGTAGCAACTTTCCTTTTCATAATATTGTTACATACCATCCTGAATATTCTGGTGTTTGATTATCTTTAAGAAAGGTCTTCACTGCTTGAAAACATGCTGTGGGAATAATATTGATCATCTTGTAAATATTTGTTTAAGAAGTTAGACATTTTGCTTACTGATTCACCCTATATTTATTCCCTCATGATGTTTGTTGTAAATAATCCACTGCAGCTCAAAAGTAGTGTCCTCTCTTAAGAAAACAGAAGAAAAAACTACATTAATTATGCCACATTAAGATTAGCTTTAACACAAAAACATGTGCGTAGTGCTGCCACCAAATTTTTGAGCACTTACGCAGTGATATAAACTATCCAATGGACAATAAAGTGAAATTTTAAAATGAACAAAACTTTCCCTTGACAACTGCTCCTGTTCCATAGAGAAATTTGTGTTTTTGTAGTCTGTAAAAAGTGGCAGTTAGGAATCACCAACTCCAATCTGTATTATTTTTTTTTTTACTTTTTAGGGAAAAAATGCAACTTTTAAGTGGTTAGCATATAGCTGTGTTTACATATGAATATGTTATTTGAATGTAAAATGACTCGTTCGGCATCATTATGATAAATCATACAAATAATCTATGAAACGTGAAACTAGCTGTTACAGTAAGTATTTGGTACAGTATATGAATAGGTGTTACCATGAAACTTCCTGGCAGATTAAAACTGTATGCTGGACTGAGACTCGAACTCGGGACCTTTGCCTTTCGCGGGCAAAGAGCACTTCCCCGCGAAAGGCAAAGGTCCCAAGTTCGGGTCTCAGTCCGGCACACAGTTGTAATCTTCCAGGAAGTTTCATATCAGCACACACTCCTCTGCAGAGTGAAAATTTCATTCAGGTGTTACCCTGTCATCTTGTGCAAAGACCAGGTTTGCCACAGGTTATAGGATTCAGGGAAATCAGAGAATTTCAAACATGTCAGGGAAATTTAGAATAAAAAAACCACTGGAAAAATCTCATTTTTGTCTCAGTAGGTGAAATGGTTTGTTTCCTGAGGTGTCATGCATCATCGCTGGCTGGGTGCAGCTGAGCACCTGTGCTGCTTCCCTACTTCATCATTCTTAATGCTTCTCCTCATTGTATTACTCCCCTCAGCTTTCAGTCAGTGCTGCCAGCACGTCTTGCCACTAGCCTAGCAGCTACTGACAAGAGGCAGGGAGGCATGAGGAGTGATTTGTTTGTATCTGGTTCTCAGAGACTGTAGATGCAGTGGCCAGAGACGGCAGTCATGTGAGCATGAGTTGTTTCTGAGTGACTGTGTGAATGCATGTGTGCTCTCATTTTCTGACAAAAGCTATAGTTGAAAATTTGGTGTGCGAGTGTGATTGTCTTTTCTACGTGCCTGTCTGTTGCTCAGCAAACACCTTTACAGTGAGTTGCTACCTATCCTCATTATTATTGATTCTCAAAGTACTTGAACAAGTTACTGTTGCTTGATTGATTACCGTGGTCTGATTTCATCAACATCAACATCAACATGCTGTCTGTGGCTCGTAAATAGCTGGCCATATGAGTGGATTTCTGTGGCTGGCCAAAACTCTAGGCCGTTTCTGTGGGTATCTGTAATGAATCGGGCCTGCTGGTCTGAAGCCATTCGGTTTCCACTAATGTGCAAGCCCTGCCCGTTTGATCTAGTCTTACCAACCTGCCTGCAGGTTGGGTCTGTCTGTGTGTATAGCATAATGGGCAGATTTTCGTGGTTTATCCTTGGACTCAGGGCAGTGCTCCTCAGCAGGCCAGAGGCCATGAGGAATTGCGAGTGTCTCACAGCAAGTACATTGTACAGTGTGGCGGTTTATACGCATTTTATTTGTTCTAGTACATTCTGGCACTTCAAAAGTAGTTTATATGTGAAAAAGTATGGACGATAAGAAAATGAAAATTGTGTCAGTCACCGGAAGTTTGTACACTGTGCACTCATATATTTCTCGAAAGAAAAATCACAAAATATGTGTAAAATAATAGATATACCACAGTGGGTAATAACCGACAATAACAAACATAGTAGAAACAACATTTTATTGGTGGTCACCTGCAGTGTTTACACAATTATTCCCCGCATTATACACTTCTTTCAAGAGGCCTACGTTTTGCTGAGATTATTTCCGAAATCAGTGAAGGTATTTTAAATCTTTCTTGCCACTCCAAGGAAATGTGTGTTTTTGTCACCAAATGTGGTGGTGGTGGTGGTTAGTGTTTAACGTCCCGTTGACAACGAGGTCATTAGAGACGGAGCGCAAGCTCGGGTTAGGAAAGGATTGGGAAGGAAATCGGCCGTGCCCTTTCAAAGGAACCATCCCGGCATTTGCCTGAAACAATTTAGGGAAATCACGGAAAACCTAAATCAGGATGGCCGGAGACGGGATTGAACCGTCGTCATCCCGAATGCGAGTCCAGTGTGCTAACCACTGCGCCACCTCGCTCAGTCACCAAATGTGTTTTGTTTTATTGAAATAAACTAACATCAGTGGTCTGAATGAAGCACATATACCAGGCTGTTCCAGCTCGGCGACTCCGTTGTGAGCCGCGGAGCGCTCCCTGCTCCAGGAAGCCGTGTCGCTCGCTGTGACCTTTCAAGTGGGCCGGCACGTGGGACGACTGGCTGAGGCAGGTGACAACGCAAGCGTTTTGATGTGTCAGCTGCATCTTACAAGATCGACAACCTCATACTCTTAGCTGCTAAGACGTGGTGACATGCTACACCAGGAAATACGATGTTCAGGAAATAAATAAGAAAAAACTATTTTACAAGAAATTGCACACTAAATTTATTGGGCCTCTGTAGCTTGACATTTTCTTTTCATTACAAGATCGGAAATATCAGGCGTCAAAGTGTTCACAGCGTTATTGCGGAGGATGGCTTTCATTGTTGCATTCTGAAGAAACAGTTGTCCCTTACTTTTTACTCTTTTCATTGCTGAGAAAAGCTGCTCACAACAATACGTAGATCCAAACATGCACATGATCTGAGCGACATTGTTGTGAAACTTGGGAAATGTTTTTTGCTGTAATGAATGATACCATCGTGACAAATCCAACGTGTTGTAGTACCACTCTTTCAACAAAGTTGAATTTTGCAAATCTATAATCTCCAATTGAAGTGACGGTGACAAGTCATCGGAGGAAATTGAAAAAGGAGTGTTGAACACCTTAAGTTCCATTTCCAAACTAGTGAGGTCTCGGAATCGTGTTTCAAACGATGTGATGAGGTGCTTTAACTTTGCTCGGTAATCGCCGAAAGTAGTACCTTCAGGGAGTTTTAAAGAAGCAAGACGATTGAAGAACGTTAAATGTCCATTACTCATTTGCCTCTCAAATAAACGTAACTTTTCCATGAACACTTTGATCTGGTCATGCATGTCAACGATTAGCTGCCCTTTGCCCTGCAATGACAGATTTAAATTATTCAGATGCATATTTCCTGGCGAATGGCAAAGAAAACATCAAGAACTTTTCCCCGACTCAGCCAACGAACTGTACTGTGGTAATGTATATCCCCATACTCCGCTTCCATATCTTTCAGGAATCCTTTGAACTGGCGATGATTCATACCATGACGCCACACAAAATTCACACAGTTCACGACATCTTGCATTACGCCACCTAGCTCTACTGTTTCAGCACCCAGGGCCTCTTGGTGAATAAAACAATGAAGAGTCAAAATGTCTTTTCCCGAATTCCTCCCTGAGTTTATTTTTCAAACGAGAAGCAAAACCTTGGTGACGCCCGATCATTTGTGGTGCAACGTCTGTCGCTACAGAATGGAGCTTATCCCACAACAAATTCATATTGTCTACTGATTCACAAACAGCTTCAAAAATGTCACGTCCTGTTGTGGTGTGATCGAGTGGTACAGCGTCCAAGAGTTCTTCAGTTACTTGCAGCTCCATGTTGACACCACGCACAAAGACTGGAAGCTGAGCACAGTCCGATATGTCGGTGCTTTCTTCAAGCGCTAGCGAAAATGCGACAAAGCTCTCCATCTTTTTCCTGAGCTGTGTCTCTAAATCCACTGCCATGTCCAGGATTCGACGAGACATTGTTTGCTTCGACAGGCAAACCCCTTCAATTGCCTGCACCTCCCTTGGAAACAAACATTCTGCAACTGCTACCATGCACGATTTTACGAGTGGTCCCACCGAAAATGGCTTGCCACTGGTCGTAATGATGTGAGCGACACTGTAGCTTGCTCGAATTGCAGATTCAGTAGTGTTTTCTCTGCTCTCATTCACTTGAAAATTATAAACGCATTACAGAACACGAACTATGTTGCACGTTTTGATACCCTCCATATTACGAAACCGTTTTAAAACTTACATCTCCTGTTATGTCGTTCTTAAGCCTGGCTACCAGTTTTCTGCGTGCAACGCCTTCTACCTGATCGTAGTGCGCTGCGTGAAGACGTGTATAATGTCGTTGTATATTGTACCTCTTTGCAGAATGAAATACTTTATGACATACAAGACACTGAGGACGACCATCCCTCTCAATGAATAGAAAGGTATCCTCCAATAGAGGTACAGGGCTCCCGCGGCTAGTCATAGCTGTCATTGAACACGGATTATTGCGTCAGTTGCGGCTGCATGGGGCAGTGAGTTTGCTTTCCCCCTCCACGCGGGCTCCGAGGTGCCGGTGAGCGCTCTGGAGCGCTCCGGCTCCCTGGAGCTCGGTTGGAAATGCCTGACATATACCATTTGGCTTGCTTTCTCCATCTAAAAATAGTTCATTACAAAAGATGTTGGTGCTGGTACTGAAGATTTTTGCTCACATCAGGAAACGCCATCTGCTTACAAGCTTTTTGTTTTAGATATTTCCTTGTTTGCGCTATTGTTTCTTGTACCATAGTTGCAAAGACAGTTTGTCAACTTATGTTTTAACTTACCCTTGAGATCTCAAAGTTTGTCAGGGAAAAATGCTAAAACTTGTCTGGATATCAGGGAATTGCACTTTCGGAAACTTGTGGCAACCCTGAAAGACATTGGTGACAGTGCTTATGTACAATGTATGGCAACTCCTTCCTACATCTACTCACTCTTATCTTCCCCTTGAGGTGATGTTTCGTAGTTGTGTTCCAAATTCATTTCAGTATGTGGTACAATAACTCTAATATATCTTCATTAGGCAGTAATATAATTCTTAAATGTCATATACATTGTGGCAGGAAAAACAAATCGCTCATTACTATGGTTCAAGTGCTCACCTCTACAAAAGCCTGTCGGCTGTCCAAGGTATTTTCCATGTAATGTGGTTTCTTTGTAGATCTTCAGTATCCTCTATATACACAAATGATCTGACACACAGGGGTTAGCAGCAGTCTTCAGCAGTTTGCTGATGATTCTGTGGTGTATGCGAAGGTGTCATTGTTGAGTGACTGTAGGGTGATACAGGATGACTTTGACGAAATTTCTAGTGGCTGTGATGAATGGCAGCTAGCTCTAAATGTAGGTAATGCAGATGAGTAGTAGAAACAATCATGTAATGCTTGAATACAGCATTAGCTACTTGACACAGTCACATTGATTAGATATTTGGGCTTGATGCAGCAAAGTGAAATGAAATGGAGCAAGCATTTGATTGTAGTAGGGAAGGCGAATAGTTGATTTTCATTTATTGGGAGAATTTCAAGAAAATCTGTTTCATCTGTAAAGCAGATCACATACAGAGCACTAGTGCAACTCATTGTTGAGTACCGACTGAGTGTTTGGAATCCTCACCATGTTGAATTAAAGGAAGACATTGAAGCAATCCGGAGGTGGCTGCTAGATTTGTTACTGGTGGGTTCAATCATCATCACAGGTGCTACAGAGATGCTTCAGGAACTCAAATGGGAATCACTGGCAGCAAGGTGACGTTATTTTCGAGGATAAATATTGAGAAAGTTAGAGAACTGGCATTTGAAGCTGACTGCAGAATGATTCTACTGCCACCAACATATGTTTACCTTAAGTGCCATGAAGATAAGAAAAATTAGGACTCATACAGAGACACATGGACAGTCACTTTCTCCTTACTCTACTTGTGAGTGGAACAGTGAAGGAAATGACTAGTAATGGTACAAGGCACTCTCTGCCATGCACAATATGGTGGCTTGCAGAGTACATATGTGGATGTTGATCCTGTAGCAGTTAGTACTGATGGGGCACTAATTTTGATGATTGCAACACAGCTGCTGAATAATGTTTCTCTCAGATTTGTTGCCCCTATGTATGTTTGTATTTGTTGCAGGTTATTGTGATCTGTCAGAAACTGATTTAGTTTCTTATATATATTACTCTTCTGTCTGCCAAGAAGTATCATAGTGCTTCACACTTTTCATAGAAAATTATTTAATGTGAAAGTTAATAATTCTACCCTTCAGGCTATCGTATTTAGTCTGAATACCAACAATATGTTTTAAATATCATTGCAGTTAACATAGCCTGTTTGTTGAAAATGAGTAGTACACACTCTGATGGGGATAGTGGTATGCACATGCACAGATGGTTATAGTATTGCATACACAAAGTATAAAAGGACAGTGCATTGGTGGAGCAGTCATTTGTACTCAAGTGATTCAAGTGCAAAGGTTTCCGGCGTGCTAATGGCAGTGTGGTAGGAATTAAAAGACTTTGAATGTGAAATGGTAGTTTGAGCTAGACACATGGGACATTCAATTTCTGAAATAATTAGGGAATTCAATATTCCGAGATCCACAGTGTCAAGGGTGTGTCGAGAATACCAGATTTCAGGTATTACCTCTCACCACGGATAAGGCAGTGGCTGACAGCCTTCACCTAACGACAGAGAGCAGCGGCAGTTGTGTGCAGTTGTCAGTGCTAACAGACAAGCAACACTGCATGAAATAACTACAGATGTATTACGACATGTCTTTTAGGACAGTGAAGTGAAATTTGCCATTAGTAGGCTGGGGAGCATGACATTGACTGCAGCAGCGCTCTTGGGCTTGTTACCATATCGGTTAGACCCTGGATGACTGTAAAACTGAGGCATGGCCAGATGAGTCCTGGTTTTGGTTGGTAAGAGCTGGTCAGTTGGTAAGATTTGGTAGCAGGGTTAGTGTGTGGTGCTGACTCCACGAAGCCATGGACCCAAGTTGTCAACAAGGCAGTGTGCAACCTGAACTCGGTCCTCTCTGCTCCAACTGAACTGATCATTGACTGGAAATAGTTATGTTTGGCTGCTTGGAGACCATTTACAGCTATTCATGTACTTCATGTTCCCAGACTACAATGGAATTTTTAAGAATGACAGTGCGCCATGTCACCAGACCACAATTGTTCGTAATTGGTTTGAGGAACATCCTGGACAATGCAAGCAAATGATTTGGCCATCCATATTGCCCGGTATGAATCCCACTGATCATTTATGGGACATAATTAAGAGGTCAGTTTGTGCACAGACTCCTGCAGGGGCAACACTTTCACAATTATGGACAGCTGTAGAGGCAGCCTGGCTCAGTATTTTTGCAGGGGACTTCTGACAACTTGTTGAGTCCATGTCACATTGAGTTGCTGCACTACACTAGGCAAAAGGAGGTCTGACAGAATGTTAGGAGGCTGATGAGGAGGAGATGACTTTTGTCGTCTCAGGGTATGTTGTTCATACTTTATTTCAAAGTGATATTCAGTTGTAGATATGCTGATGAATGTTAAATATTGTTGTTATAAATCAACTGTAAAATAAAACTGTTATTTATTGGAGTCGGTTAAGAAGACTATGTAGGGAAGTGAATGCCAGATCAGTGAACTACCATTCCTTCTGTTCAGAAAGTATCACCAAAGAGAGATCAGTATGAGCTTTATGGTAATGTAATGTTGTGGAAAGCACTTGGTTCAGATTATGGTCTCAATATAATAATTTCTGTTTCCTGGTGCCCTTCCCACTTATGCAGTGTTGGGATTTTTCTTCAGTAAGACCAAGGCATGTCTCCGGACCAGTATTTGTCAAAGCTGAGCTGTAACTCTGACCCCAGTGACTTTGCTTTTGAGAGGACCTGAAATTCTGGGCAGAACAAGTGACTCTGGTTTAAAAAAAAGATGAAGTTTTTGAAAAGATTCAAACTAAATTTTAAACTAATCTGAAGCGATCCTACAATCAGAATACCACTTTCTCCTGGTAATGTGGAACACATTTCGATTATGGCTCTCTAGGGCCACAATTTAATCCCTTTGTGTGTTGAGCAATGATCTGATGCCTTGCACTGGAAAAAGAAAGGGCAAGGGGAAACATCATTGACTTATTTCCCTATTTATTAACGAAAGGTCTGTCTTAAATTTTTCTTTACCATCCTGCAAAATGAGCAGTGAGACTGTACCTCCACTGGCCCCATGGGAGGGCTGTTGAGAATCCTGTGAATTTCAGTTATGTCTTTTGTATTTGAAGTATGCCTTGGGTCACTCCATTCCCAGGTTTCTTCTAGTGGGAAAGATGACACCGCCAGTGGCTGAAGAGCCCAAAAGCAGCTGGTCGTAGGGCTTCACGCTCATCCTCAGTCCAGGAGACTGAGCCAGTGAAGTCCTCCTAGCCAGGGAAACCCAAGGAGCAGCAAGAGAAATCCAAAAAGAAAACCCCTAAGACCAAGGAAATCGCTGTAGCATCCACACCACCACTACCTACAAGCTCTGCGTCTGATGTAGTGGTGGAGATTCTGGCGTCCGATGAGGACCTAGATCTCGCGAGACTCTCAGACATAATGGATATAGACTGCTCAGGCAATAAGTCAGTGGCAGCAGGTGACTCTGAGGCGTAAACAGCCTCATTCAGTGTTCCATGCCTTCCCAGTCTCACAATGATGTCATCCTCCAGTGGAATTTCGGCTGTTTTTTCCAATGCCTGGCTGAGCTACGACAACTATTATCTTTACACCTGCCATCTGCATTGCCCTCCAGGAAAACTGGTTCCTGGCCATGCGGACCCTTGCCCAAGCAACTCTGAGGGATATTACAGGAACCGTAGCGATTATAATTGAGTATCAGGTGGAGTTTGCGTTTATGTCCTGAACTCAGCCTGTAGTGAACATGTGTCCTTTCAAACCCCTCTTTAAGCTGTGCCTGTCAGAATAAGGACGACACTGGAAATAACTGTCTGCAATGTATATCTTCCTCCAGAAGGTGCAGTAATCCCTGAATGTATTAGCTGCACTGATTGATCAAATCCCTAAACCTTTCCTACTTCTGGGAGATTTTAATGCCCGTAAACCCTTGTGGGGTGGTACCGTGCTTACTGGCCGAGGCAGAGATGTTGAAACTCTACTGTCACAATTCGACCTCTGCGCTTTGAATACTGGGGCCTCCACTCATTTAGGTGTGGCTCATGGTAGTTACTCGGCCATTGATTTATCAATTTGCAGCCCAGAACTTCTCCTATCTATCCACTGGAGAGCACAATACGACCTGTGTGGTAGTGATCACTTCCCCATCTTCCTGTCACTGCCCCAGTGTCAGGCACATGGACGCCTCCCCAGATGGGCTTTGAACAAGGTGGACTGGGGAACTTTCACGTGTGCTGTCACCGCTGAATCTCCCCCACACAGTAACATTGATGTGATGGTTGAGCAGGTGACTAGCACAATTGTTTCTGTGGCAAAAAACGCGATCTCTCGCCCTTTAGGGTGCCCGAGGCGTAAGGCAGTCTCTTGGTGGTCGGCAGAAGTCGCTGAAGCAATTAAGGAGCGTTGGCGAGCTCTAGAGCATCATAAGCGGCACCCTTTCCTGGATGACCTCATAGCCTTTAAATGGCTCCGTGCCCGTGTTCCTTACCTCATCCAGCAACAGAAGGAGGAGTATTGGGAGATATATGTCTCCACCATTGGGTGCCACACATCACCTTCCCAAATCTGGGTAAAGATTAAATGTCTTTTCGGATACCAGGCCCCAACAGCTGTGCCTGGTGTTACCATAAATGACGAGATATGTACCAATGCAAACGCGATTGCCAAGCACGTTGCTGAGCACTTTCCTCGAGCCTCTGCATCGAAGAATTACTCCCCAGCATTTGGCACACTCAAATGGTGTCTGGAAGGGAATATCCTCTCATTCAGTACATGCTGCAGTGAATCCTATGACACCCCATTTACAGAGTGGGAGCTCCTCAGTGCCCTTGCATATTGTCCTGACGCAGTTCCTGGGCCTGATCACATCCACAGCTAGATGATTAAACATCTCTCATCTGACTACAGGCGAAATCTTGTCATCTTCAACCAGATCTGGTGCGATGGCGTCTTTCCATCGCAGTGGCGGGAGAACACCATCATTCCAGTGCTCAAACCTGGTAAAAACCTGCTCGATGTGGATAGCTATTGGCCTATCAGCCTCAGCAATGTTTTTTGTAAGCTGCTGGAACATATGGTATGTCAACAGCTGGGTTGGGTCCTGGAGTCATGTGGCTTGCTGGCTCCATGTCAGGGCGGCTTCCGCCAGTGTTGCTCTATCACTGACAATCTTGTGTCCATTGAGTCCGCCATCCTAACAACCTGTTCCAGACGACAACACGTGATTGCTGTCTTTCTTTACTTACGTAAAGCATACGGCACAACTTGGGGACATCATATCCTTGCCGTATTGTGTGAGTGAGGTCTCTGGGTACCACTCACGATTTTTATCCAAAACTTCCTGTTGCTCTGTACTTTGTGTGTCCAAGTTGGTGACCCCCATAGTTCCATCCATATCATGGAGAATGGAGTCCCGCAGGGCTGTGTATTGAGTGTCTGTCTCTCTATTTCTAGTGGCCATTAACAGTCTAGCAGCAGCTGTTGGACCCTCCGTCTCACTTTCTCTGTATGCAGATGACTGCTGCTCCAGTACTGTTATTGCTGAGCATCCACAAGGTGCAGTCATGGGCTCTAGCCCACGGCCTCCAGTTTTCAGCTGCAAAGTTGTGTGTCATGCATTTCTGTCGGCATCGTATCATTCATCCGGAACCCGAACATTACATTAATGACGGTCCACTCACTGTAGTGGAAACATATCAGTTTCTAGGACTGGTTTTCGATGCTCGATTGACTTGGCTCCCTCATCTTTGTCAACCTAAGCAGAAGTGCTGGCAGCACCTCAATGCCCTCCGTTGCCTGAGCAACACCAATTAGGGTGCAGATCACTGTACATTGCTGCAGCTCGACAGAGCCCTTGTCCAATCCTTAATTGACTATGGGAGTGTGGTTTATGGTTTGGCAGCGCTTTCAGCTTTGCATTTACTTGACCTTTTGCACCACTGTGGGATTCGATTAGTGACAGGAGCTTTTAGGACAAGTCCGGTGACCAGCGTACTGGTGGAGGCTGCTGTCCCTCCACTGCAGATGAGGCGTTTGCAAATGCTTGACAGTTATGCAGCACACATTCATAGTACCCCTAAGTATCCAAATTATCTTCTTCTTTTCCCACCCACGGCAGTCCATCTCCCGCATTGGCAGCCCAGATCGGGGCTAACGATTGCGGTTCGCGTGCGGTCCTTTCTCTCCGAACTGGAGTCCTTCCCTTTACCACCTCTACTTCCGGTCTATTCACGTACGCCTCCATGGTGTACGCCTCGACCTTTTTCATGGCCCTAAGGACTCCGTTAACCCCACTGCTATCTGCTGTCACTTACTCTCAATTCTTGACGCGTTCCCGGGCTCTGAAGCAGTTTACACTGCCGGCTCATTGGCTGATAGTCATGTAGGCTCCGCATATGTTAATGGAGGACATATTGAGCAGCACTCCTGGCCAGTTGGCTGCAGTGTTTTCACTGCAGAGATGGCGGCCATATCTCGTGCTCTTGAGCACGTCCGCTCATGTGGTGACGTGTCATTTCTCCTGCATATTGACTCATTGAGCAGCCTACAAGCTATCGACCAGTGCTACCCTTGCCACCCTCTGGTAGCGTCCATTCAGGAGTCCATGTATGCCCTGGAACAGTTCTGCCATTCCGTGGTGTTTGTGTGGACCCCAGGCCACGTCGCAATCCTCGGCAGCAAACTTGCCGACAGGCTGGCCAAACAGGTGACGCAGAAACCACTTCTGGAGATAGGCATCTCCGAAGGTGACCTGCGTTCTGTCTTACACTGCAGTGTTTTTTTTTGCTTTGGGAGACAGAATGGAATTACAGCACGCACAACAAACTGCGTCTCATTAAGGAGACTATGAATATGTGTGAATCTTCCATGCAGGGCCTCTCGCAGGGAATCAGTTGTCCTGTGCCAGCTCCGCATTGGCCATACGTGGCTGACGCATGGTTACCTACGCCGTCCTGAGGCCCCACCTCATTGTCGCTGTGGCTCCCTAATGACAGTTGTCCACCTCTTGCTGGACTGCCCACTTTTAGCTACTGTGCAGCGGGATTTTAACTTTCCCAGCACCCTACCCTTGGTGTTGGGTAACAATGCCTCCACAGCAGCTTTAGTTTTATGTTTTATCTGTGAGAGTGGGTTTTATACTTCTATGTAGGTTTTAGCATTTGTCCTTTGTCCTTCTGTCCTCTCCACCCTAATGCTTTTAAGGTGGAGGTTTTAATGTGTTGCAGAGTGGCTTTTCCTTTTTATTCTTGTGGTCAGCCAGCCACTGTGATCCGTTTACATGATTTACTATCTTATGTTTCTTGCGTCTTTCTGTTGTTTTCGTGTCCTCTTTTGTTCCTTGTAGTGGTAGTTGCCTTCCCATCGTTCTTGTTGCTTTTACTTTCTTTCCGTTTTGTATTATATGTTTCATCCGTTTTATTCTCACACTTGTGACATTGGTGACATTGTTTTATTAGGAACAAGGGACTGACGGCCTCATAGTTTGGTCCCTTCTCCCGCCTTTAAAGCAACCAACTAACCTCTTTGTTGTATGAATTTTACTATCATAGGTGTAAACTTAAAAAAAAAAGATTTATTGGAGGTGCTTCAAAGTTAATATATTTATCTGGTTTCATGAAACATTTTCAGGTAGTTCAAGGCCAAGAAGTGAAGTCACTAAACAGGTAATGTTTAGTGATGGTATTCGTCCTGGCGGAGACTTAACGGAGTTGGATGGTTCATCTGAACCAAGAATACCTTATCGCCGCCAGGAAAGGACTTCGAAGAGGATTGGTACACCACCTGGTCAGTAGATATATGTTCATATTTTTTTGTCTTTAAGTGGCTTGCATGAGGAACTAAAACAATTACTGCTTTACTGTACTCATTTTCCGATCCCTTTTTCCAGCAATAAATGTTTCCAAAATTTCAGTGTCAGAAGCATACCTACAGTTAAACAGATCTGAACAGTTGTAAGACACACCACATTTTAATGCATAGTATTCCATTATTGTGTTCACAGAGAAAAAAAGAATGTTGCATTTCTATTGCAACTACTGCATGATGGTGTACTTAACTGCATATACCAGAATCAAATGTAGAGGAAGAGCACACAACAACAGCAAAAATTCAGCTGCAAGATGCATTGGTTTCTTGTTGTAGAGTTATCAGGGGGACTGATAGGACAGGCAGAAGAAATGTGTCTTGTGGTAAGCTGAACATGATCTTTGAAAGGACAAATCTCTCCACTCAGAGCTTGGGGAGATACACAATAGAGTATCAGTACTAGATTCCTGAGAGTGCGGAAGTGCTTCTTATAAGATGGCAGTCTGTATGTTAGTAGACAGAACCCTTGTGTTAAGGTGAAATAATTTCAAATATATAAGAAGAAACACAGTGTGATGAAAAAGACTATGCATATGAAATAAAAGTGCAAGGAAAGGCAAATGCAGTGTTAAGGGTTTGCAGCAGCGAAAACGTTCGAAAGATGAGGATAATTAAAACGATGGTGAGTGGACAAGGTAGTGTGAAGTAGGCAACAGTGGAGAATTGTGTAACTTCACACCTGCAGTTGATAAGATCAAAATCTATGTTGCAGAGAAAATTCGCAGCTGTGCAGTTATGATGTCCTATTATTTGGAGCAAATATTCAAATTATTTGAGAAGATATGTCCTCGTCACTGCATACATGTTACGAGGCAAAGAAACAGATTTTAGAGGAAGGACTCTGAGATGGTCAAAAATTTTAAACGAATATATCGTGCAATGCCTACACAATGTAAGGGGTTTGTTGATAGGTTGAGAAAAATTTTAGGTGGTTCATACCTCGGGGCATATTTGATTAGCATTCCTATCAGTATACTGTAATTAGTTTGGTCTTGATCTTTGTATATTTCTTGGTAACCTTAAGCGTCAATTTTTTTCTATTCCTGTAGCTAATCCTGAAAGCTTGAGATTTGAGGGAATTTTCCATTCTCCCTGCTTGCTCATTGTATAAGAATTGTTTGGCTGAAAGTAATTGTTATATCTGCTTGATTATTTTAAGAGTGTTGTTGCTTGGTTGTAAGTACTTGTTACATCTGTCATTAATGTAGATATGGTAATTGAACATCTGAAAACATAAACATAAACAATTTAAAAAATTAAGGTTACATTTCAGCGAGTAACTGCGGCACATAATTGCCGATAAGCACATAAACAAGATGGAACTTTGCATACTATCTTTTGGATGAATTATTTATTGCTAATGTATTTACTACATCAGTGATTTTTATGTAACTTGTAATTTTTCTTCAGCTTTCAGATTAGAACATACCTAAAACAGGAAGACATATAAGTAACTATTCTTCATTTGCTCCTTCCATTAATGGTGCAAGAAAAAATCCTAATGTATGGCAGTATCTTCGTAGTGATTCACAGAGTATAGATGTTGTTGACTTCCATACTTACGATTGACTTCTTAAGATAACTTCAAAGCTGTAAACCTTGAGTTATTATTTCTTGTCTGAGTGTTTATACAGTCTTGACTACGTTCAGCAGTTATGCTTTTTAGTGTGTATTGATGTCCAAACAAATTGTTTGATTCCATTAAATATTTGCTGGTGCTAAATTTAGTTATTGAGAAAGGGACAGTTTGTGAAGAATTTTTAATTACATGTTCTAGCACCCAATGAGTAGCATATGTGTACGAGGTCAACAGTTGCTACTTCACTCATGAAATATGATCATTTAATACTTAAAGATATATTTCTTGCTATAACATGACTGAAGTAGTATAATTTGAATCGGTTTTGTTACACTCGTAGCCGTGACAACTTCCTCATAAGTGATGGATGGCCAAAATAGTGTACAAGGGAGTGCAGACAGTATGATTATGTTGTATTTGTTGTCTGCTTTTTGTACTGTTAGAAAACCTAGTGCTTCTGAGGTAAGCTCTATGGTTCTGCAGTTTCTTCATGTATGTAGTTTGGTAGTTGTTTATTCATCCACAGCCCATTTTTCAATGATACTAGACATTTCAGCTTAATGAAACAGTAAAACACAATGAAAAGTTTACAATTAAACATAATTTAAGTTAAGAAATCTGTATAATTCATTTAAGATCTAGTTTCACCAGGACTTAGACATTGTTTACAACTGGACAATTTTAATGTGCCAGAAAAATTCAAATTAGCACAAACTTCAGTGCAAATTGAAAAACTCTCTCTCTCTCTCTCTCTCTCTCTCTCTCTCTCTCTCTCTGAAAATACCCTTGCCTTTCCATCAATTTCTTCATGCTTTGACGCTTATGTGCATGAAAAACTGACTCGGCATCCTTTTATGATTAAGACTTAACGTTGTCACAGTGGTAAGACACTAAACTGATGTTTGGGCAGAATGGATTCAATTTCTCAACCAGCCATCCAGTTTTATGTTTTCTGTGGTTTTCCCAAATAACTTAACTAACCCAACTAAATACCTTAAGACAAATTCTAGGAAAGCTCCTTTAAAAAAGCCAGTTCCAATTTCCTTCCGCATCCTACCCCAATCTGAGCTTGTGCTCTGTCTTTTGTGATGTTGTCGTTGGAATTTTAAATCCCAATCTTGTTTTCTATCTTCCATAATTAAGGATATGTTGAATGCGGGAAGATGACTAGAGGTTAGTATTCTCCATCACAAATACTGAGTGAATGAATTTTAGTAACATATATTAAAGTGGAAGTACATTGTAGAAATGTTTTATTATTCATTTATATTACATTTTTACTGGCTTCTGCTTTGTGTTACATGTGATATGTTACTGTATATGCTAGCCAATGGCCACGCTACAGTGGTAAACACTGGTTCCTGTCAGATTACCGAAGTTAAACACTGTCGGGCTTGAGTAGCACTTGGATGGATGTCTGTCTGGGTCTGCCAGGCACTGTTAGCAAACAGGGTGCACTCAGCTCTTGTGAGGCCAATTGAGAATATACTTGATTGAAAAGTTGCGGCTCCAGCCATGAAAACTGACAACACCTGGGAGACCGATGTGCTGACCACATGCCCCTCCATATTTGCATCCAGTGATGCCTAAGTGTTCAGACGGAGGGACATCAAATTGTGCAGTTTCATTCCCTGGTAGAAAATTTTGTTTTGAGTTTATTTTCCCTTGGTAAATGTATGGTAATGCTAGATCCTGTTCCACAGTCATGGGTAGGGCTATTTGTGTAATAACAACAGATATTTTACTTAGGGTTGATAGATGCAATCGTGTGATGCTGATGAGCCGTATTATTATTATTGTTGTGGATGGCTGGAGAGCCAACACCGTGTTACTAGAGGAGGCCGAAAGGCATACGATTTAGCTCACGCAGGCTGCGTTAAGTCTGGAACAGACAAGGAAATTAGAATTTAGAAACAATGGATGTAGCTGGTGGAATACTTAACTTTAATCCATTAAGGATGAATGTCGCTCTTGACGGTATATAGTTCTCAATATCAATAGTGACTGATAATGGCGCCTTGCTAGGTCGTAGCAAATGACGTAGCTGAAGGCTATGCTAAACTATCTTCTCAGCAAATGAGAACATAAATAGGCAGTGAACCATCGCTAGCAAAGTCGGCTGTACAACTGGGTGAGTGCTAGGAAGTCTCTCAAGACCTGCTGTGTGGCGGCTCTTGGTCTGCAATCACTCATAGTGGCGACACGCGGGTCCGACGTATACTACCAGACCGCAGCCGATTTAAAGGCTACCACCTAGCAAGTGTGGCGTCTGGCGGTGACACCACATTCCTCCCCCGCAAATCGGCGTACGGTTGTGGCATAAGGCTTCCGCCCACCGTGGGGAGGACCCCATGTTGACGTATGTGGCGAAGTGGGGAGCCTAACAACAGGCGAGGCTGTGCCACCCGCACCCTGCCATTCGGACCGCGGGGAGCTAGGAAACGCCTGAAAACCTGCTCCAGTGTGCACGCAAACATGCGGTGTATGTGCCCGTAGAGAGACAGGAGGGGCCGAAGGGTCGACCTCCATCGGGCCAGGGCATCCGACGGGCGAAGACGACATATGGTCCGGAGTGGGCAAGAGTTCCATGTCGGAGGACAACTGGTCACAGGAAGCAATTGGCGGCGCGTTACCCAGGGAGGCGCCTGGTGGTTGCAGCGTCGCGTCCACTGCAGGTGTCACCAGCGGGAGAACAGACGGCGGCGGCGGTGGCGGCGGCGGCGCATCGCCATGGGGCATAATGGAAGGCAGCGTCGGTAACACCTGAGGCTGTGGCGAGCCAGTATATGGGTCCCCGGGGTGCTGACCGGACGGCATCATCGCTGAAAGCAGACGGCAAGCGGCAGATCCCGTGCGACGTCAGAAGCGCAGCTGATTGAGATACCGACGCACCTCATGAGAGGCCGCCAAAACCAGATACATAGCGCGTCCGAGGCAGCGAAGAATGCGCCCTTCGAGCCAATGCCATGAACCTCGGTAGTGGCGATAGTAGACAACGTCGCCTTTAGCAAAAGCAGGTCTCTGCCGCTGCACAGGAACCTGATGCAGCAGGTGTAGCAAAGACATCAAGGTCCGATGAGGGCACCCGTGGAGCAACTCAGCCGGCGAACGACCATCTCGGGGCTGAGAGCGATACGAGGACAAAAGAGCAATAACACGTCCTCCCAAGAATGCGACTCTTTTAACTTCAACATCTGTGACTTGAAAGTCCTGACCAATCGTTCAGCGGCACCGTTTGACTGTGGCGAAAACGGCGCGAACGTCAGATGTTGAATACCATTGGCCTTGCAGAATGCGGACATGAATTGTGGGCCATTGTCAGAAACCATAGTCTGTGGAAAACCTTCAATGGAAAAGGTAGCAGATAACGCTTGGATGGTGGCAGATGACATCGTGGAAGACATCTGGACAACAAAAGGAAAATTACTGAATGAATCTACCACAACCAACCATCGAGCATTCCAGAATGGACCAGCAAAATTGATGTGGAAGCGTTGCCAAGGGGAAGTGGCTTTTGGCCATGCAAAGAATTTCTGCGGTGGTGCTGATTGTTGTTCGGCACACACCATGCAAGAAGAGCACATATTTGTAATCGCGGCATCGATTCCGAACCAAGTACACTGCTGACGAGCAAGTTGTTTCGTTCTCACTATACACCAAAGTCCTTGGTGGAGAAGCTGTAACACAGAGGACTGTAACGAACGTGGTACCACGACCCTGGACTGATCATTATCAGAATGCAACAGCAAAACACCATGTCGTACAAAAAGTCTCTCCTTGTGAGCAAAAAATCGGCGAACCAAAGGGTCCCCGATCCGTGACTTTGACAAGGGCCATTGCGTAGCAACAAAATGCAGAACGAGAGCAAGGACAGGGTCCGGCACCTGTGGCTGTAATTACACAACGAAAATCAATCTGAAACGATTTGACCACATCATCAGTTTCCGCATCAGTGAACATGCAAGCAAGTTCGGAGGAATCATATGCTCTATCCTCAGCAACAGGCAAGCGGGACAACGCATCTGCGTTTCCATGCTTAGCAGTGGACCGATACAAGATATTGTAGTGGTACTGCGAGAGGAAAATAGACCAGCGAATGAATTTCTGTGCTGTATGTGGAGGTACAGGCTTGGTCGGATGAAAAAGCGATGTCAAAGGTTTGTGGTCTGTGATTATAGTAAAGTGACGACCATACAAGAAATCATGAAACTTTGTAACACCAAATACAAGAGCCAATGCTTCTTTCTCGATCTGTGAATAATTTCGTTGCGCAGACAAGAGCAATTTCGACACAAAGGCAATAGGGCGATCGTGCGATCCATCTTTGTGCGCAAGCACAGCACCGATCCCGAAATCCGATGCATCCACCATCAACAAAAGGGGCTTCTAGGGATTGAATGGTGTAAGGCAAGTATTGGAAAGCAACGCCAATTTCAACCGGTGAAAGCCGCGGTCGCATTCTGTAGTCCAGATGAACGGAACACCCTTACGGCGTAAGCGATGAAGCGGAGCTGAAATGGAAGAGGCATGCGGCACATAGCGGTGGTAGTAATTTATTTTTCCCAGCACACTCTGTAGCTGCTTCAAATTCTGCGGCGAAGGCAAGTCTTGTATGGCACGGAGGTGCATTGGACTGGGATGTATGCCTTCGGCATTGAGTACATGTCCCAAGTATGGCAAGTCACGAGCAAAAAACACACATTTGTCCTTCCGCAAGCGAAGACCATTTTGTTGCAAGACCTGAAATAATGTTCAGAGATTGGCCAAATGTTGTTCTTCCGTCTTTCCGGAGATTACAATATCGTCCAGATAATTTGCTGCAGTAGGGACCGATGCACAAACAGTATGCAGATATTGCTGAAACAATGCAGGGGTGGATGCACACCCGAATGGCAGTCGTTGGAATTGATACAACCCAAGATTCATGTTAACCACCAAAACGCGCTGTGATTCTTTGTCCACCGGTATTTGCAAACACGCATCTGTGAGGTCCAACTTCGAAAAATATTTACCCTAGCACAGTGTGTCAAAAAGATCTTCCGGGCGGGATAAAGGAAAAGTTGCAATCACTAGTTGTGGATTCACTGTTGCCTTGAAGTCCACACAAAGTCTCTCTGATGCCCAGAGAGAAGCCTGCACACGTTCAGTTACACCTTGTGATTCCAAATCGTGTAATGCTTTTGCGACCTCATCACGCAATGCGTGGGGAACATTGCTCGCTCTGAAAAACTTCGGTTGCGGGTTTACTTTCAGTTCCAAATGTGCTTTATAGTTCTTAGCGCAACCGAGGCCTGGAGCAAAAATGTCTGCGAATTCTTCACATAGATGAGAAACACTGTCTGAAGGCACCGTCTGGTTCACTGATAGGACCTGATTTACTATAGACAAGTTAAACAACTGAAATAAATAAAAACCAAACAAGTTCACTGCAGAAGAAGAACGAAGGACGTAAAATGACACAAGTTTTGTTTGTCCTTTGTATGCTGCAAGAAGGCTGCACTGTCCTAACACAGGGATCTCTTGACGTGAATAGTTAGTTAACATTTGCGGCACGCAATCAAGGTGTGCTCAGCAGTTTGCAAGTGTCTTGATTGATCAGTGAAACTGCAGCTCCGGTATCGGGCTGGAATGGTATCACTTTGCCGTTAATGTCCAAATCTACAAAAAGTTTATTGTCCTGCTGACGACAAAAGCGACTGTCTCGTGCAACGTGAACTGACACTGGTACATAATCACTTGCGATTTGACGGGAGTTCGGGCGATGTCGACGCACACTATTTTTGGGACAAACACAGTCACAGTTAGAGAGAGTGGCACTGGGCGGAGTGGAATGAACTACATGAATTTCCATGGTCGAAGTTTCGCGAGCCTGGGTATCCTTGGTTCGATTCCGATTCCAGCGCGAAGCAAAGGGCCTGAAAAGGTTTTAAGCTTCCGATCTGAGATTTTTCTGGCAAACACTCTGAACATGTCCTTTATTATTACAATAAAAGCAAATAGCTTGGCGTGACGGGCAATTCTCACGCGAATGTTTAGTAGCAAATCGCAGGCATAATTTGATCACTGCTTTTGCTTGCCTGCGCGGCACACGTGGCTGAGAGTTTGGCGGCCGGGCGCGAGGGCTGTTTACTGCTCCGTGCAGCTCGCCCGGCGGGCTGGTTAACCTGACACACTGCTGGCGAAGTTTCAAATGATTCCTGAGCAAAGTCAAGTGTGTCCTGCCGATCCAAGACGTCCATCACTTGTTGAAGGGAGGGATTGACTAGTTTCAAAATCTGTTCCCTCATACGAACATCAGAAACATTCTGTGCAATTGCATCACGTACCATAGTATCTGAATAAGGGAGTGCACATTGACACTCAAAAGCACAATCCCTAGTAAGGCCTTGGAAGGTTGCAACCCACTCCCGATTTGTCTGACCTGCCGTACGTTTTGTACGAAAGAAGGTATACCTTTTCGCAACTACATTGACTGATTCTTTGAAATATGCATCTAATACAGACAAAATTTCGTCGTAGGACAGAGTTGCTACGTCGCTGCAGGGAAATAATTTGACTGTCACACCGTATGTTTTCACCCTGACTGAAGATAACAAAAAAGACTGCCGCTCGTTACCTTGCATTTTGTAGGCGGCTAGATGGAATCCAAATTGGCATGACCACTCCGTCCAGCTTTCCAGTGCAGCATCAAAAGGTCGAAGAGTTGGTGCAATAGCGTGTTGTGGCTGCGTTAGCAGTGAAGCGGCTGCTGCCCCATCGTTTTGCATCACACGTAGACCCTGGACGAGCTGTCCAAGGGCATCCAGTAAGGCCTGCGTCTGCTGATTCTGTAAGCGATAAAATTCGGACAGTACATCTGGAGATTGTGGCTAAGCCATTACACAAGTAAATCAGGGCAATATCGATAAGAACACGGTTGTGCCTCGTCGTCAATGTTGTGGTTGGCAGGATAGCCAACACCATGTTACTAGAGGAGGCCAAAAGGCACACGATTTAGCTCACGTAGGCTGCGTGAGGTCTGGAACAGGACAAGGAAATTAGAATTTAGAAACAACGGACGTAGCTGGTGGAATACTTAACTTAATGAACGTCGCTCTTGATGGTACATACTTCTCAATATCAATAGTAACTGATAATGGCGCCTTGCTAGGTCGTAGCAAATGACGTAGCTGAAGGCTATGCTAAACTATCTTCTCGGCAAATGAGAACGTAAATAGGCAGTGAACCATCACTAGCAAAGTCGGCTGTACAACTGGGCGAGTGCTAGGAAGTCTCTCTAGACCTGCCGTGTGGCGGCGCTCGGTCTGCAATCACTCATAGTGGCGACACGCGGGTCCGGTGTATACTACCGGACCATGGCCGATTTAAAGGCTACCACCTAGCAATTGTGGTGTCTGGCGATGACACCACAATTATTATTGTCATTATTATTTTGTTCTTATGGATCTTCTCTACATTTTCAAAATTATATCCATATTTTAATAATTTAATCTCCAAAAATGAGTCCATAACTAAAGAAAGAGTAGTCATGAGAACTGTATGCAACAATGACTGTGTGTATGTAACAATGACTGTGACACACTTGCTATTACATGTTGTTGATAGGATTATAATGTTAGAACATGTTGTAGATAGTCTCCTTGCTAGTATCTTTATAAGCTCATTCCACTTCAGCTGACGATCACCAGTAAAAACTTCATGTTGTACATTCAATGGAAGTATCATCTACGTTTAATGTGACACTATAATTTCCCCTATTTCAGCAAATATTAGTGACATTTGATTCTTTTGTGTTGTGTGTTAGTTTATTACATACTGACTGATTGTAAACATCTTTTGTGGTGTTTTATCTGAGATTACAATGGTGTTCTCATAAACGAAGATACTTACTTCCCCATCTCTAATACATTCCTAAGTCACTTCTGTATATCAAGAGCAATTATGTTCCTTACATATAACCCAAAGATGAACCTGTATTAATTTATTTTCTGTCTGATAATGCTTCACAAGATACACTGACGAGCTGAAACATTATGGCCATCTGCTTAATAGCCTGTTGGGCCATCTTTGTGACTCAATATATTTACAATTCTGCGTATTAACAATTCTACAGTTTTTGGTATATTTTTGGAGCTATGTAAGCACTAGTTGTCTATGCACAAGTTGTGTAATTCCCGTAAATAACTGGTCGCTGATATGTGTATGCGGTAATGGCGCTAGATAGCCATACAGATGGGAACCATCGGATGCACATCAGGTGAATTTGGTGACAGAGACATTAATTTGATTGCGCTGTCATGCTCCTTGAACCACTGTAGCACGATTCTGGCTTTTAGACACAGTCAGTTGTACTGCTGAAAGACGACGCCATTGTCAGGGAAGACATCAAGCATGAAGGGGTGCAGGTTTTCCACAGTTGACCTGATGTCTTTGATTACTACCACAGGTCCCATGCAAGTGCAGAAGACTATCTGTCATAGTGTAATACTGCTCCCACCAGCCTTCATCTGTGGCATGGTGCATGTTTTGAGCAGTCGTTTTCCTGGATGATGACATTTGTGGAGACGACCATTGACCTGGTGTAGGAAAAACTGATTCATCCAAAGAGCTGACATGTTTCCAGTGATACACAGTCCAATCTCGATTATCCCAAGTTCACTACAATTATAAATGACAGTGTTATTGGGCTAACATGTGAATATGCTGGGGTTGTCTGCTGCGGACACCCTTGTTCAACAATGTGTGCTGAATTGTACATGTGCGTCCACCGGCATTGTGCTCTTTCACCAGAGGTGCCACAGATCGCCATCTGTGATATTTTACATAGCAGACAAGCCTCCAAGAAGAGTTGTGGACAGCCAAACACTTGGCGACTAATGGTAGTTTCACTGCACTTCTACCACATTCTGTAGATGCTCACGACAGTAGCATGTGAACATTCGACGAGTTTCACCATTTTTGAAATACTTGTTCACAGGCTCTGCATAATAATAATCTGCCGTTTGGCAAAGTCATTTATCTCAGTGGATTTCACCATTTGCAGCGCAAATCGTTGCTAGGGTAATCCCCCATCCATCTCTGCTTACCTTACTTTTCTTACTGCGTCATGTGCCCGCAACACCACCAAGAGGTATCCAACTTTACAGTGGGCAGTGGTCATAATATTTTGGCTTATCAGTGTATATTTATGCTTAATTTAAGTTCTCTCTACGTCTATACCCTGTTTCTCATATATGATCTGAGACAGTCGTTGTCTTATTCTTGTTGATTCTAGCTTTTCTGTTATATGGTCAACAGTGACAGTGGCCATGGGTAGATTTGAGACCAATGTCTGGCCGACTGGTGAATTAAATGTCCAATTCTTTAAACCCCACCTTTGCTAATTCTGTATTTCTGTGGCAAAAGGGATACTCTACCTAAACCTACAATGTGTGAAGTTCTCCTGGACAGCACACTGCTCATTTATATTTTCAAGTACACAGTAGCAATAAACCTGTGAAACATTTCACGATCACTGTAGGTGAGTGGCCAGTAACAATGTAACAAATGATACAATACGTGAAAGAAAAGCTATTGGACTTTGTTTAACATTCTTTATAAATGTTCTGTGTGTCCACCCTTCACCACACGGCATACATCTGATCCGTAATCTAATTCCACCTATACCCAACTCAACATATTGGGTGAAGTGGATTGGGGGTGACGCGTTGCTTCTGTGTATAATTGGGTTGTGGCAGCGGCTCATGGCAGGGGTGCAGGCTGATGGCAGCTCAGTAAAACAATATTAAAGGTCAATCACTTTATTGTAACTTGTGCAGCTACACTCATAAGCCACAGTGTGGTGGCAATGCCCCCTTGGTGTGTGGTGCTGTAGGTATGTACTGCACGGTGTTGGCTGGCACCCAGCTGGTAGACCGTGATATATGTGCACTGGAAATCTAACACCCACCGGCAAGCTAGCAGTGCATGACCCATTTAGGTGTGGTGCAGTTGCATGCAGGTGGCGTCAGTGGTGCAGAAGATGGCTGGGAACACTTGCAGAGGATGCAAGGGAAGGGAGGATGGCTGTATTCCCCCAATCATGACTCACTGTCACCTGGGCAGGAGTCATGCTGCTGCTGGAGTTAGTTGGGAAGTACCCCACCATACAAGAGGTGTCAAGTCTGAGAATGAGGGTTTGGTATTGGAAAATGGTGCAGTAGTGGTGGCTGACAGGGTTTATAATGGTTCCTTGCTGACACAAGATGCTGCAGTGCTTGGCGGGGCCCCATCATCATAGCAGGTGTGCTGGACAGTGAAACTCTCTGTTAAAAATTGATTGTTATTTATACTGGTCAGTAGGTCACTTTCACTTCTGCTAATGCCACACTTTTATGCTTCCAAAGTAACGGTAAAAAAAAAAAAAAAAATAGTGATGGGTCTATACAGGAGTGATGATAACAGCTGCTGCGAGATAGTGTTGCAGTCTTCAAGGTTGTGTAGTAGATATGGAACATAAACGCTATCTGTGATGTAACCTCATCAAGAAAAAATCGCAATAGTCAAGTCTAGCAACCCTGGTGGCTACTCTGATAACTTCAAGTCAGTAGCCGCAACACGACCTATCCAGCAATGTGGCATTGTCTCAGTCAGGTAATCTTGTACACATCTACATCTACATTTATACTCCGCAAGCCACCCAACAGTGTGTGGCGGAGGGCACTTTACATGCCACTGTCATTACCTCCCTTTTCTGTTCCAGTTGCGTATGGTTCGCGGGAAGAACGACTGTCTGAAAGCCTCCGTGCGTGCTCGAATCTCTCTAATTTTACATTCGTGATCTCCTCGAGAGTTATAAGTAGCTTGGTTGTTGAGTGTAACCTCCACCCATAATATTTCACAGGAACTATCCACTTCAACTTCACTACAGGATAAACTACTACTAACAGCGACAAACATGCCACCACCGGTTGCATGCAGTCTATCCATTCTAAACACTGTCTGTGCCTTTGTAAAAATTTCGGCTGAATTTATCTCTGGATTCAGCCAGCTTTCTGTACCTATAATGATTTCAGCTTCGCTGCTTTCTATCAGCGCTTGAAGTTCCGGTACTTTACCAATGCAGCTTCGACAGTTTACAATTACAATACCAATTGCTGCTTGGTCCCCGCATGTCCTGACTTTCCCCCGCACTCTTTGAGGCTGTTGCCCTTTCTGTACTTGCCCAAGGCCATCTAACCTAAAAAAACTGCCCAGTCCATGCCACACAACCCCTGCTACCTGTGTAGCCGCTTGCTGCATGTAGTGGACTCCTGACCTATCCAGCGGAACCCGAAACCCCACCATTCTATGGCACAAGTCGAGGAATATGGAGCCCACACGGTCGCAGAACCGTCTCAGCCTCTTGATTCAGACCCTCCACGCGTCTGTACCAAAGGTCCGCAGTCAGTCCTGTCGACGATGCTGCAGATGGTGAGCTCTGCTTTCATCCCGCTAGCGAGACTGGCAGTCTTCACCAAATCAGATAGCTGCTGGAAGCCAGAGAGGATTTCCTCCGAGCCATAGCGACACACATCATTGGTGCCGACACGAGCGACCACCTGCAGATGGGTGCACCCTGTACCCTTCATGGCATCCGGAAGGACCCGTTCCACATCTGGAATGACTCCCCCCAGTATGCACACGGAGTGCACATTGGTTTTCTTCCCCTCTCTTGCTGCCATAAATTTTGGAAATGTGAAAAGGTGCCTTATTGTTGAAAGTTTAAGTCCCTGCTATGAGTTTTAAGTTGTGCTGTGAGCCACGTTTGTAGCATGTCAAGGTAGGCGATACCATTGACAGTTTTCTCAGCTAAGAAGAAAGGTCCATGAACTGTCTGGTTGGACATGACACACAACAAGATAACATGTTCGATGCTTGCATGTGATTTTGTCTCCCATGTATGTTGTGTAGGTTGACCTTTCCTGGCATATGGGGGGAAAAAGTGGCTACATCATTGAACATTTATTTGTTTGTAAAGTTTTGATTTTCAAGTGGGTCTGCTTGACAGTACAGAACTGCAGATGGTGTAATTTGTTATTGTGGCATGCAAGAGCTGCAATTTGTACAGTTTCACTCTTAATTGCTTTCAAAGGATTATTGACCCCCTTGGATAAGAGATGTTGAATTTTGCATTGGCTTGGTAGGTAAGTTTTGTGGGGTTTCGCAGCATTACGTCCCTCACTTGATCCTCATCCTCTTTCTGTTCTGACATACCTGCTCATATGCCCAAACATTTTCCATTGCAAAACCAACCATCATCCTCACATTTCTTGTACCACTTTCTGTGCTCTTGTAAAATGGTGGTGTATTGTGAAATTTGCTACAGAAAGTTCTTTACACACTCGCTACCAGTTGCCAGTAGGCACATTGCAGCACAAAAATGGTTTTCTGTTCTTAGTTCGCTGCAATTTTCGGTAACTATGTCAGTGGCGCTCTTGTTGGTAATTTTCCAAACTAACTTGCTGCACTACATTAACTTTAGAAGTTTATCTTTCATGTATTGTTTGTCACGTTATATTTAGCCATTTCACTATACCAATTTTTTTAGAATGTTTCATGGACATCATAATTATGCTGTAGTTTTTACACGTGTAATAAATGATTTGCTGTTGTTGTCTTAAGTAACTAAAGCACAGTTGGGAGCTCATATTAATTGATGACAGCTCAGAAATTAATACCTCTTAACTGCACATAATGCTGTCAGGTACATGTAAATAATCATAAAGACCTGGCCAAACAGAATGCATCCTTCCAGCACAACTTGCATTGTCATGAATGAACACAACGTTTTTCTGTGTAAGAACCCATAAGCAGAGCAGCTGGCTGCTGCAATTGCAGCTGCAGCGGTCACCATGTGAAAATGGCTTAGAGCAAAGTCAGTATTTGGTTGGCATTTGCCAGGCAAATGTCATGTTGGCAGCCAATGTACTAACCTCACAAAAGACACACATTTTTCATAGAAACAAATCTGTTGGCCTAGGAACACCTCCACCTTATACTAGCATTGTTAAAAGATTGTGAATTGAAACACGGTTCCAGTATGGTAGAGGCTTTGGAAAGATGTTACCAGAGATGTTCACATTCCATTTTAACCTGTTCATGATTGCCTGTTAGGGGGGGAAGCTGCCACATGTTATCAGCGGAAGGGACAGGTTGCTTTGCTCTCATCTGAGCCAAGCTGTGCCCAACCTAAGCAAGCTAAAGGAATCCTGCTTGCCATCTTACCACTGTGCTACACTATGCAGCAGGTGTTCCTGTATGCTTTCATTGCAGTGTTTTTTATAGGGTTTGGAAGTTGATGAAAAATCATCTTTTTGTCTGAGTATCACAAATGAAGCTAAAGAAATATGTATTCAAATTTGGCTCATTTTAGACCAGATAATGATGTATCTTATTCATCCTTTTTTTTTCAGTGTATTTTGTGATTATTTATTTATTTATTTTCACGTGAACATTTTTCTCTGCAACTTCACCCTTTTTTCTCTATTCAACCCATCATCATGTCACCTCTAATATGTGTCTTCTGTAGGAATTAGAAATGTCTCTGAAAGCCAAGGTCTTCTGCACTTACGCCTAAGTACCTGAAGATTTCTATTATAGTGCAATGCCAACTAAAGTAAGGTTTTGGAAGTTGAGTTTCTGTAACCTTGGTGTGTTTCAGTCAAATGTGGCCCCAAGTTACACCAATTTTAGTTATTTTTTTCCAGGATGTATATTGCGTGTACGCTGAATTCATTCTAAGTAGACAAAAAAAGTTCATTTTTAATTCCCTGAATGCATTTTGGTGAACATGAAGTTTATTTCTCATATTAATTAATCTATAAAAGTACATATCTGAAAGAAGAACATTTGCTTTCGTACTAAGCTTTCTTCGCACTACATACATTCCGTACCATCAGAATGTGGTTTGTAACATCCACTTAGCCATTTTTTTTCCTATTTCAATCAGTTTTTTTCCTAAGTTAGAAAGCCTGTATACTGCTAAATGGCCTTAAGCCCTTAGCTCAGATCTCCACACACTATGTCCTGTTTCAAAATATTTATGGAGTGAGGAAACTGCTGGTCAAATGTACAGACATGTTGTAACATACTTGATATTTCTGAATGAGTGTTTAGTACCTTTTTACACAATTTGCGTTGTGAGATGCCTTCTGATTTATTTGAAGCTGCCTCATAAATACTCGAAAACTTTTCTTTTGCTGTAAGTGGGCTCTTGTTTCATGTCTGGTATACATTTCCTGATTCTTAATTTTTCCTCAGTCTCCTTTAAACTTGGGGTGTTAATTTCACTGTGCCCACTGTTATGATAAATTAGCTGCAGTGAAACTATCTGTGCAAACATATACCTGGTCATTTGTTAGTCATATTGGACTAATAGCGCGACCTGCTGTCAGGTGCAGCAGGCTGAACAGCTCCCGTGTAGCTTGCAGAAACTCAAGTTGGATGCTTTAACCACTGTGCTTCAGTATACACCCACTTGTGTGTGTGTGTGTGTGTGTGTGTGTGTGTGTGTGTGTGTGTGTGTGTGTGTGTGTGTTTTGCGGCGGGATGAGCTGCTTTAATGGTTGTGGTGGAAATAGGGACAGGCAGGGTGGAAAGAGAATGTGTGCACCTCTGGGTGTTACCAGGAGTAACAAGTCTTCTGAGGCCATTCTGTAAACATACTCTCTGGGGCTCATGTTGGCAGAGAGAACTCTGCCTTCCATATGCTGAGTTTTTTCCCCTTTAAAGAAACTTGTCCACTACATGAGCCCTTTGTTGTCAAGTTTTGTAGGACAAAATTTTCAGTATTGAGCATTATACTGAAGGTGTTAACATAGTATGCTGCCACACACAAAAGTATTTGATAACTGGTCAACATAGTGTTAATATAGCAGGGCTTCTAACACTGGGCCTACTGCTAAGGTCCTTCAGTAAGCATATGAAGGTAATAATGCAGTAGTAGAGAATGAGGAATGAAGTTAGTGCTAGGAAACAACATACTGGCAGTTCTTTGTTGTAGCCGATCATTTAAGCTGCCTCACAACCAGTGGACACGCCCATGTGACACAATTTAGGTACAGCTTGTGGTTCATGTAATGTTAAAACAACAGCTGATTCCTCAAACTGGGGGGGCTGTCAAGTACGGGGTCCCACGGGGTTCGGTCTTAGGTCCTTTACTTGATATACATTAATGACTTACCATTCCACATTGATGAAGATGCAAAGTTAGTTCTTTTTGCTGATGATACAAGTATAGTAATAACATCCAAAAACCAAGAAATAAGTGATGTAATTGTAAATGATGTTTTTCACAAAATTATTAAGTGGTTCTCAGCAAACAGACGCTCTTTAAATTTTGATAAAACACAGTATATACAGTTCCATACAGTAAATGGCACAACTCCAGTATTAAATATAGACTTTGAACAGAAGTCTGTAGCTAAGGTAGAATTTTCAAAAATTTATAGGTGTGTCCATTGATGAGAGGTTAAACTTGAAGCAACACATTGATGGTCTGCTGAAATGTCTGAGTTCAGCTATGTATGCTATTAGGGTTATTTCAAATTTTGGTGATAAGAATCTCAGTAAATTAGCTTACTATTCCTACTTTCATTCACTGCTTTCGTATGGCATCATATTCTGGGGTAATTCATCATTGAGTAGAAAAGTATTCATTGCTCAAAAACGTGTAATCAGAATAATTGCTGGAGCCCACCCACGGTCATCCTGCAGACATCTATTTAAGAATCTAGGGATACTCACAGTATATATATATTCACTTATGAAATTTGGTGTTAATAATCCAACCCACTTCAAAATTAATAGCAGTGTGTATAGCTATAACATCCAGAGAAAAGATGATCTTCACTATGCAGGGTTAAACCTGACTTTGGCACAGAAAGGGGTAAATTATGCTGCCACAAAAGTCTTTGGTCACCTACCAAACAGCATCAAAAGCCTGACAGATAGCCAACCAACATTTAAATATAAATTAAAAGAATTTCTAGATGACAACTTCTTCTACTCGTTGGCTGAATTTTTAGATATAAATTAAGGGAGGAGAAAAAAAATCCAACTTAAACATTAGTGCCATGCAATATTTTGTGTAATGTAATATCTTGTACAGACATCTTTTATTAACCTGACACGTTCCACATCATTACGAAGTGTCGTATTCATGACCTATGGAACAAGTATTAATCTAATCTAATCAGAGTTTTTGAAATTATCTACAGTGACACAACTTGCAGAACATGTACTGTGTCGCCATCTGGCAACATTGGAGCATCAAGTAGAGATACAAAAATTCATTATCTCTTTCAATGGGTTAAGAATAGAAGTAGAACGTCATCAAAACATTGACAGTTAAATGTGGAAAGACGTGGATATATATGTGTCCTAATCATATATCAACCCACACAAAGATGCTGCTGCAGGCAGAGACAATCTTTTCAATGCTGTGCTTATGCTTCATAAAGTATTTTGGCATCTCATCAGATGTTTTAAAAAAATGATCTATTATTTCTTATGAAGAACAGCAAATGTCATTTGTCTTGGCCCAGTGTAGGTCTGGGCCATCCTTGCCAAACCTGATAGGTGCTGAACCTTCCTGCTGATAGAAGTTTTTGCCATCTTTTTGTGTGTACCTGACCTGCCTCCGCCCCTTTCATTAAATTGGGGGCATGCAAACAGGCCTTCCACATATGTTCACAGTACATTATTGCCAGCCATGCAGGGTTAATTTTGGTTGATGATATATTGATGAGAACAGAGGTTACTAATTAGCGGCAAGTCGTAATAAATACCATGCAGTATTTAGATTTTAGAATTAGGGAGCTTCTCCTCAACAGGATGATTCTGGAACATTGGTGGTTTGAACGAAAAGAGGTTTGCATGTAGCATTACATCTCCAGGCGGCGTAGTAAAATAGTCATGCAAGTAGCAGGAGATCACTCACATTGCCTGGTTCTGAGGTTGTCTGATGCTGTGTAGCCACAAAGCTGCAGTTAGGTTTTGCTGCAATCTTTAAACATGGCAAGTGTCTTCTGTTTTCTGGTTGAAATGCAATAAATGTGTGATCAGAATAAATAAAAAAAATGTGTTGTAGCTTGTTACTTATAATATAGTCAGTGTTTGTTCTTAACAAATTATTTCTACCAACAGCATTTTTTTTTTTTCCGTATGCATTGGGAAATAATACAGTACACATTATTACATCCATCACAATACTACTACTTATCACCATAACTATTTCTGCTATTAATGAAAACTACACTTACTACCATATCCGATTATGTCTACCACTGTCATTGCCGTACTACTTGATTCCTTCCTACCTTTCATTAGTATAGACTACAACTAATTGAAACAGTTATGAACATTAATACCACCACTTTTTGTCTTCCATATGTCACTATGCATTCCATCGCATCCCAGTCCAGGACACACCCTGCCAGTAACTTGGGCACTGTAGAGGAAATTGTGGTTGCATTGGCTTCTTCTGTTGCCTGTCAGCTTTCTGGTTGCAGGCGACAATGCCCTTATTCT
This sequence comes from Schistocerca gregaria, assembly GCF_023897955.1. Taxonomy (NCBI): domain Eukaryota; kingdom Metazoa; phylum Arthropoda; class Insecta; order Orthoptera; family Acrididae; genus Schistocerca; species Schistocerca gregaria. The sequence continues at coordinate 36,152,725 of NC_064931.1, read as the reverse complement.
GATGGACAATCATTACTGTAGTGATGAGTGCAGCCACATGCCAACCCATGTTACCTCAGTTCTAGTTCCTAGGGTAGTGAGTGACAGCTCACGGCTATGATTCCACTCTGTTGTTATGATCACCATGCATCTGCTGTCACCTGTTTTTCTGCTATAACTGTTAATCTCAACTGTCTTTGCTGCGTCTGTTGTCAGTCTTCTGTCACAACCTACCATAGTGCAGTAGATTGGGGATAATTGATGAGCTAACACCCTACCCAAGCCTTTCTGGAAATAACATGGTGATATTATCCATGATCTGCCATGTTTTCTCACAATGCAGTATCACCTTGACATAGAGTCATCAGTCCCAATTCAGCTGCTGCTGATCAGTATTGACAACATTGGCATACAGTGGACATCCGCATATAGTATGTTCAGGTGCGCCTTTTTCATCACAGGCACGTTCAGAAGGATGCTCAGGTCATCAGCATATGCTACTACTCCTACAGTTGCTTCTTATCATGCAGCTTGCCTAACACCAAGATGAGTACCAGATTTCAGAAGAGAGGGCTACTTACAGATCCCTGTGGGCAGCCTTTAGAAGTTTCTTTTGTACAAGTTTCTCCCGGACATGACAAAGTTGCTCTCTGTTTTAGCAGTTGTTCTCAAAACAGTTGTATAATGGTGAAATGAAATAAATTCTGACATCAGCCAACACTGTGCTTGAAATGAATTCAGTAGTGACAAGTGAAAATTTGTGCTGGGCAGGGACTCGAACCTCAATTTCTGCTTATCACAAGTGGTTGCCTTAGTGCTTGAGCTGTGCAAGCATGGTTTCTGTCTGACCCAAATTTCCAACTTGTCGCACAATGCTTACGTAACACCCCCTGTCCACCGTACCCATTGCTCACCGCATCACACTGGATTCTCGCAAGAGTTCAGGAGAGAGAGTGCATCAACACTGAAATGAAATGATCTTAATGGCCATCAAGCCATATACATTTATATATGTGTAGTGTCTGTTCTTTTGGACATATCTGAATGAACAGACACCACACACATATATATACAAAAGGTGTATAATGCTTGGGGGCAGTCCAAGCATCTCATGTGGTCAAAAAGAGCTGCCCGCCATAAAGGATTGCAAGTCCACCCTTACAGTTAAAACATACAGGGTGTTTCAAAAATGACCGGTATATTTGAAATGGCAATACAAACTAAACGAGCAGCGATAGAAATACACCGTTTGTTGCAATATACTTGGGACAACAGTACATTTTCAGGCAGACAAACTTTCGAAATTACAGTAGTTACAATTGTCAACAACAGATGGCGCTGCAGTCTGGGAAACTCTATAGTACGATATTTTCCACATATCCACCATGCGTAGCAATAATATGGCGCAGTCTCTGAATGAAATTACCCGAAACCTTTGACAACGTGTCTGGTGGAATGGCTTCACATGCAGATGAGATGTACTGCTTCAGCTGTTCAATTGTTTCTGGATTCTGGCGGTACACCTAGTCTTTCAAGTGTCCCCACAGAAAGAAGTCACAGAGGTTCATGTCTGGCGAATAGGGAGGCCAATCCACGCCGCCTCCTGTATGTTTCGGGTAGCCCAAAGCAATCACACGATCATCGAAATATTCATTCAGGAAATTAAAGACGTCGGCCGTGCGATGTGGCCAGGCACCATCTTGCATAAACCACGAGGTGTTCGCAGTGTCGTCTAAGGCAGTTGTACCGCCACAAATTTTTCGGATCTGAAAAATGGGCCAATGATTCCTTTGGAAGAAATGGCGGCCCAGACAAGTACTTTTTGAGGATGAAGGGACGATGGGACTGCAACATGGGGCTTTTCGGTTCCCTATATGCACCAGTTCTGTTTATTGACGAAGCCGTCCAGGTAAAAATAAGCTTCGTCAGTAAACAAAATGCTGCTCACATGCATATCGCCGTCATCAATCCTGTGCACTATATCGTTAGCGAATGTCTCTCGTGCAGCAATGGTAGCGGCGCTGAGTGGTTGCCGCGTTTGAATTTTGTATGGATAGAGGTGTAAACTCTGGCACATGAGACGATACGTGGACGTTGGCATCATTTGGACCGCAGCTGCAACACGGCGAACGGAAACCCAAGGCCGCTGTTGGATCACCTGCTGCACTAGCTGCGCGTTGCCCTCTGTGGTTGTCATATGCGGTAGCCCTACCTTTCCAGCACGTTCATCCGTCACGTTCCCAGTCCGTTAAAATTTTTCAAACAGATCCTTTATTGTATCGCTTTTCGGTCCTTTGGTTACATTAAACCTCCGTTGAAAACTTTGTCTTGTTACAACAACACTGTGTTCTAGGCGGTGGAATTCCAACACCAGAAAAATCCTCTGTTCTAAGGAATAAACCATGTTGTCCACAGCACACTTGCACGTTGTGAACAGCACACGCTTACAGCAGAAAGGCAATGTACAGAATGGCGCACCCACAGACTGCGTTGTCTTCTATATCTTTCACATCACTTGCAGCGCCATCTGTTGTTGAAAATTGTAACTACTGTAATTTCGAAAGTTTGTCCGCCTGAAAATGTACTGTTGTCCCGAGCATATTGCAACAAACGGTGTATTTCTATCGCTGCTCGTTTAGTTTTTATTGCCGTTTCAAACACCCTGTATTTATGCAAGTCTTTATCACCTCATTTATTGTGTCTTCTGTTGACTTCCCACTTCTGAATCCATATTGTTGGGAGTTCATTTCATAAAATAGTCTTTTTCTCTTGTAATATACCACATAACAGCTTATCCAAAAATTTCACTAAGGTATCGAGAAGGAAAACTGGTCTTAGGACTTTGGAGCAGCATTTAAACAATAAAATTCGATGACAGAAATTATAGGACGTGCAACATGTGTTGTGCAGTCTTACCTCATTATCACAACAATAACTCTCATTCTATCACAAAAGATTCAGTTTTCTGTTATATGCTGATGATACTAGCGGATTGCAGTAACGCTGGTTTAGATATGGTTGGCTTTTTTGGCGCTACTGTTGTAATAAGGTACTCGTCTATCATGCCATTCGCTTTCTTATCCTTTCCAATCTAGATTTCAAAAGTTCTAAATTGCAATCATTCTAAATTTATGCTCTTCACCAAAGGCTGATTTTGTTCATGGCCATCATAAGCTCTGTTAAAATTAGACTAAAGTTTCTGTTAGAAATGACATCAAGCATAAGTACATCATTAAAAAAAACATTTGGGCAAACATACCATTTTGAAACAAGCCATCTGTTAAAAAGTTCCTCTTCACAATTAAAGCATAAGACACAAGACACAGGTGATTACAAACAAACACTGAAGTCATATTCATGATACCCTCTATTGTCTGTTTTGTTGGTTCTTGGTAGAATATTTGATAGATTATGAATGAAACACACACAACATTTGTGTAGTATTGTACAATACTTAGTATTTGTTTCATAAATCAGTTTTTGGCTGTTATGCCATCATCAGGTACAAAGATAAGTATGTGTTGCAGTGAAATTTTGTTGGATTAAAGATTTTAAACTAGTACATATACAGAGTATTTCCATTTTCAGGGATGAAAAATGTTAATGTTAGAATTTATAGGAAACCTACCACATCGGAAATGGTAACACTGGCCTATTGTCAACACCCAGTGACCCATAAACATGCTGCCATTCATTCAATGGTACATTGCCTAAACTCATCCTCATGAGTGAAGGCAACTTCCAAATGCAATTAAATGCATTCAGATAAACAGCATCAAATAATGGCTATCCTCTTACCTTTGGTCTCAATAATGCACAAAAAGTGCAAACAACAGGCGTACCCTCTTCTTTACCCTTTTCTTGACCCACCACCTTAAGAACACAACAAATGGTGCACAATTACATACTTAGGAAAAGTCTCACTGGATGGAGCCATTAAGCTTAAATACAGGAATGTAAAAAAATCATTTTATGTGCACAACACTTTTTACCCAATGGTAAAGACAACACTCCAGCTTTGGAAAAGAGTAGAATGTATAAAATTACAAGTAATTGTGACAAATTCTGGCAGGGCAACATGTACCCAGTTGACGCAACACCACAGAAGCTGGAAACTTTTACAGGCCACCTGTGTAAAGAAGACCATAGTTACAACATGAAGTATTGCATCACATCCTTGACGGAAGGAAGATCAGCTGTCTTAAAATAATGGAAATTAATAAACACATGTCCATCAACCTAAGCTTAGTGCTGAATGACAAGACACAGTTTCCTTACTCACCACTTCTAAGGGCAGAAACTATGCATAACCCCATCCAGGCCGTGTCGTACATTACCCCCCTTACTCATATGCCCCATTTTTCTTTATTTAAGTTACTATAATTTCTTTCATTGTGTTAAAAAAATTTACTTTGTATAATGATAACTGCTTCACTCATGTGCTTAATATCACTATTATATCTTATCTGTTCTCTTAGGACCTATTAAAGACAAGACTATTTTGTTCAGCCACATCTTTGTATTATGCTACCAGAGTTATTTGTTGAATTATTTTCTTGTACGTATAACTGATGTAATTTGTCCGTAGTTTGTTAGTTTATGCGTCACATATTTTTTCTTAGTTAAACAATCTTACATCGCATTTACACTTAAATAATCCCTTTTGTTTTATTCCTAATTCCAACATTAACATTTTGCATCGCTGGATATGGAGTTGCTTTGTAGATGCACTAGTTTAAAATCTTTGATTCAACAAAATTTCAATGCACCTGTGCACGTGATGATGGCATACCAGCCAAAAACCAGGTCATGTAACAAATAACAAATATTGTAAAATATTACATAAATGTGGTGTGTGTTTTTCATAATGCTCTGTGAGTGTGGAGCAACACAGATGACCTTCCCCCTGCTCCAGTGTACCCAATGTCCAGCAACATGCACAACAGACGATCTGCTAATGCAATGCCAAAAACAATAGAGGTTGCTAACTTCTGGGTGGCAGAAGTGTAAATAATTGTCTTGTAAATATATATACACACGTCATGTAAATATTGTACATTATTTTATACACCGTAAATGTTTCTGAGACTAATAAAATAAAATAAAAAATGTACATTCACCACAGCCAGAGGGCAGCACTTCCATATGTTGAATGCCATATGAAACTTCTGTGTGTTACATGCAAAAAATATTATGCATAATTTTGTCACATGTTAAGTCTTCATTGGTTTTGTACAACTTATCTAACAGCAGAGACAGAAAATCGATAACGTATGCCTCAGTCACAATGTTAAAATCAACATTCAACAGTGAATGTTTAAAACTTATGTCAAAATACATACTATTTAAAAGTCTACACCAGAAATGTAGATAAAATTAGCATGAAAATGAAAGTGCATTAAGTTCTGCTAAATTATCAGATTCATTGTTTTACCCAAAGCAAACCAAAGCAGAGTACCATCTGTAACTCTAGAACAGCTGTGGCAATATAATTTTATCTACATTTGTTTACAATAAATCTGTTAAATACAAGCTACACATTAACTTATTTACTGTTGCAATAACAGTCAGTATTTAAATCCATTTTCCAGGTAAAGTACTGGACAAGTTTTTAACATTACTTGCAAAAAATCTTGTATTCAGTTTAAGATAGAGCAGGATGTTATGGCTTCCTTTACAGTGTCAAATTTGTGCAGTACATTTATTAGAAATATTGATAATGAAGTTGCTTTCTTTATCCTAATGTAGTGTGAGCTGTAATTAATATGATTTGCCTTTCAGGAACACCATCCACCACAAGTCATCGGACATTAAGGGCATTACTTCCTTTGGACCCCAATACTAAAAGTTACATCCCGTCATATAAAGGTAAGAGCACAAAAATACAGCTGTACAACATTTTTGAGTTTTTATAGCTTTTATTAGATATTTGGTTTTAGTCAGAGTCAAACATTGGTACATGCTTGATTTGTTCATGTAGCAGTCCTCTTATTACTGAAAACGTGACCAAAGTTTATTTTTTATGCAACCATTCATTTTACATTTCATACTAAAAGGCCTTATTCCATTTAACTGTCATTGCAGTTATCACCACATGGTGAAATAATGTGAGTTTGCATGCATAACAAATGCCTGCAATTAGAATTAAAGAAATTTAATATTACTACTTGGGGGAGTCATCCCATGTGTGGAACTGGTCGTTCCAGATGCCATGATGAGCACATAGTGCAGTTATCTGCAGGTTGTGGCTTACGTGGGTACCAACAATGTGTGTCACTTCAGGTCAGAAGGGATTCACTCTGATTTCTGGAAGCTATCTCAAGTGATAAAGATAGCCAGTCTTATTTCTTATTTTAAGGCAGACTTCAGCATCTGCTGTATCATCGACAGAATCGATGGACCTTTAGTACAGAACTAAGTGCAGGATCTGAAGCAAAGGCCAGACATTTTACAACAATGTAAGCTACTGATCACTTGACTTGGGTCATAGGATGAAGAGGTTTCAAGTCCTCCTTAATACACCGCTGGAAAAAAATAGTACATCCTTTTAGACCTTTCCAATTCACTCAAGATTTATTGTTGTGGCAGTGCATGTGCAGTGTATGAAATGATTACATTTACAGATTAGTAGCACGAGCTGGTTTTGTGGTACCAGGTATCAACCCATACTGAAACACCCATGTAATATGGGTGTAGCCTTCACGGACGACAATGCGGGTGCTGATTCTGGCAACTAGTCAGTTTTACAGATGGCAAACACTGTGCTGGGATACATTATGCCGACCCTGCTCAGCCTGCTCACATAGTTCTGTGAGTACCGATGACCGTAGCAGTCTGGTCCCTTTAACCCCCACCATAGTTTTGTGAGAGTTATTGGTTGATGAAGAGTCACTTCTCGTCCCATCATATCCCATACATGCTCAATTGGAGACACGTGGTAGCTAGGGATGTTGGTGTGAATCTTGCAGATAATGTAGAGTTTCGTGGGCAGCATGTGGACGAGCATTATCCTGTTAGAACAACACACCACCTTCCTGTTGCAAAAATGGCAAAAGAGTGAGTCTAATAACATTTTCCACTGGTTAGCATCCCTTCCAGAAAAACCTAAGTTGAACGAGAGTTGTAGCTTATGGCAACCCAGACCATAAGGCCTGGGGTGGGGTCAGTGTGTCTTGGGCGAATGCATGCTATGAGGCAGCACTCACCAGGTCTACATTGTACATGCAAATGGCATGCAAGCAGAATTTGATTTCATCCCTGAAGACTATGGCATGCTGTCCCATCTTCCACGTGATACTCTAATGGCACCAGTTGAGCCATGCATGCCTATGTTGTGGTGTGAGTGGAATATGGGCTAGAGGTGTGCGTGCCCATAGTTCCACTGTCAATAACCAGTTCGCAAAAGATCGTGTTGGCGCATCTGCGCTCACAAGCCGTCTTATTTGTGCTGTGGTAGCTGTACAGTACGATGATCCTGGCAGGCATCTGTGCTGTGTGGACATCCAGAAGCTTGTCTACAGGTGTGTGAATGATCACATGATCACCGATACCAGCATCATGGCACAACTGATGCAGCATGTCCAACTTGTCTGGCTGTTCTCTGAAAGGACCATCCCACCACTTGGAAGGCCACAATTTGACCCCTTTCAAAGTCATTTATAGGCTGTACGAAGCAAGAGTGCATCACCATGGTATGGTTGCCTGCTTGCTTTACATGTTTGCACCACATTGAGCCTCCTGGCTGTGAGTATTCCCTGTTAAAGGGTAGCTACAGGTGGTGCTGTGGTAGCTGTGCCGTATGCTACGCAGGTGATGTTGGAACCATTATCAATACATCTTCTATCCCCCAGGTGGCATATCCTGTCATCAGATCAAAATTGACAACTTCCTTCCAAGTGTACTAACCACCCCCAAGCAGTGTATGTGAGGTGTCCACTACACACAAGAGGTGGTTTTATGAGCAGCAGGATACGACTTTTTTTTTTTTTTAGGTTAGAGGGTCTCAGAAAAGGAAAAATTGAAATTGTTGAAATTGTTGTTGTAAATTGCTCTAGATGTGTTAGGAAAGAATGAGAGCTCCAATTGCTCATACAAAGCACTGAAGCAGAAATTGTTACAGATACTAAAAGTTGGCAAAAGCCAGAGATAAGTTCAGCCTAAGTTGTACCAAGAATCTATTGGTCTTCAGAAATGATGGATTAAATTCAGTTATGATCACATGTTTGTTGCTGTTAGAGGTAGTTTATCACATAATGAAATAGATGGTTACTGTGAGTTAGTAAGGGTGGAGGCTATGCTTGACAACTAGAATAAATTAATTATAGATTTCTTTTGTCAGCACCCACTCCCACTCCAAACGCAGATGATACAATCGCTGAAAGGTTAAAGGAAAATTTGAATCACATATCCGATACAGTTATAAATGGTGATGACTTCCGTTTACTCTCAATATGTTGGCAAAAGTACTTGTATAAAGTTGATGGTAGTCATAAAACATTGTCATAAATTGTAAAGATGTTTTCTTTAAAAATAATTTTAATTAATCAGTTAGTTTAGGAGCACACACGAAGTGTAAATGGTTGCCATAATGTGCTATACCTCTCAGTGATAAGCATTCCTGAGGAAGTAGAGATCATCATGATGGATATGGTAGTTAGTGACCACAAGCTCATTGTAGCGTGACTGAGTGCTGTAACATCCAAAACCATCAAAAACATATTATTTAAAAAGCAGGTAAAAATTGTCTTGTTCTCTACCCAATGGTGGAAGTCTTTGGTGTTGGCCTGGTTAGGTCTCTTAGGGGCCTACTTTTTCCAGTATTACCTTTATCCATTTACTTTGCATAACATTTGGGCTGAAGTAATTTTGGTCTTCTTTAGGGTTTTGACCTACATATATTTTCAAAAACTTTTTCTGTAGTATGATTCCACTGGGAAGAATACAGTGTTGAAGATCCTCTGCACATAGTACTGTGTAGACTAGCGTACATGCTTAAAAGCCAATACAGTAGCCAATCCAATGTGGTAGGGTTGTTATGTACCCCTTAGGTAGAGCCCCCTGAAAACACAGGGATCACACTTTGACGACTTAGCTGTTGGTTCCCCATGTATACCATGCAGTAGATGCCTGTCTTTGGCATTGTGTACTCCCAGCAGTGGCTGTCACAGCAGATGACCCATACTATCGCTGAGTGGTCCCTTCCTGAGGAGAGCCTATGGTCGGAGTAATTGGCATCGGGGCAGAAGTGGCACTCATGAAATTTATCAAACAAAATCTACACAATAGCTATACCGATGTGGCTGTCTAAACAGATAGGTGTCAATATTTCAGTGCAGACAGTTAAAATCTGACTGCATTCCCTATCCTGGTCACCCCATGGGGAGAGAGACAAGCCAGAAGTCTGGGAACTAAACATTTTATTCGATGCCTGATGTGTACTGGCGCATATGGCTGTACTTGAACAGAGATTTGCCATTATTTTTCATAAACACACAGGAGAAAAATATGGAGAAATAGACACACTGGGGAAAAAGAGAGAGAGAGAGAGAGAGAGCCTCCTACTGCACAATGTCAAGCACTTCTCACACATGGAAGACTGCTGACATACAAGTGACCTTTACTCCTTCTACAACTTTGATGAACGTGGCACAAGAAGTTATCTTTCATGCAGACCTTACCCTCCACACAGATGATGAGCAGTGAGCAAATTTAGCATGAAAAGGCGTATATTTTGTCTGACAGTACAAAAAGGACCAAAAGATGAGCGAATACATACAGATGCTTCCATCTTAGCTTTTGAAGGAAACATCCTGTTATGGTGTGTAGGTGTGATCCGAAACCTTACATCTCATCACTTATGAGATGTTTTCGCTGCTTACATTTTGAACACATCATTGCACTGCCACAGCAGACCCAAAATACAGAAACTGTGGAAGATGCCTTCATGAAGGTCGTCCTTGCAAACAACTGCCTTTCTGTGCAACATGTTTGGAACACCATCCACCAGAATATGAACGCGTGCACCCAGTTGACTTCATGACAAATTTGTGTCGAAGTTATGGCTATCATCCCATGTACCTCAACTTTTGCAAAACCAAATCTACCATCCATTACAAACAAAGAACGTACAACCAAAACAAAAAAAAATATATGCAAGAGAGATTCCCATCTTTCTTGATTTCCAATCTTACATAGTCAGCAGGAGCCTTCCAGCGGATGGAGACAATTTGCATCCCTCCAACAGCACAAGAGGGGAAGACCCCAGTCCACAGTTTCTTCCTTCCAAAATACGACTAATGTAAAGTTTGATACTAGTCAGTATATAAAAGAGACTAAGGGGTTAAGCCAACGAAATGTTCATCATCTTATATCAACCTACAACCTGAAAAATTACAGGAAGGGAAACAGTGGAAACAGAAAAAGAAGGAAAAATACAGAAAACGAACAAAGCAAAGAACTAATTCATTGGTTCTGATGGGGTTTGGACACTCCTTGACCACAAAATACTGTCTGAACACCATGCCAAAAGCTCAAAGAAGGCATTGGGCTACTGTTCTCTCTCTCTCTCTCTCTCTCTCTCTCTCTCTCTCTCTCTCTCTCTCTCTCTGTGTGTGTGTGTGTGTGTGTGTGTGTGTGTGTGAGAGAGAGAGAGAGAGAGAGAGAGAGAGGAAGGGATTGGGGGGGGGGGGGGGTTGTCATAATTAATGGCGTGGTAGTATGGACCAAAATAAGAAAAATATTTGCAGCAAACACGTGCTCTAAAACACATACCGTGAAAGTTAGGAGCACTTGATCATTAAAAGAGTTGTTTCAAAGTAGCAAAGATGAACAAGTGCTCATAGCTCTTAATGAATGCATTTTAGAGCACGTGTTTACCAGGTGTTTTTTTCTTGTTTTGGTCCATGCTACCAGTTCCCAAAATATGTAAAGCAAAGAACTTGCAGTAGAAGAGATTCGTTTCACAGTATCGAAGGTGAAAAATTGCTCGTTTCCAACCCTATGTTTATTGAGGCTTTTTTGCTTCTAGTATCGTGTACTTTCAACTGTATGCATTTACGCCATTAAGTGTGTGTGTGTGTGTGTGTGTGTGTGTGTGTGTGTGTGTGTGTGTGTGTGTGTGTGTGTGGGTGTGTGTGGGTGTGTGTGTGTGTGTGTGGGTGTGTGTGTGTGGGTGGGTGGGTGGGTGGGTGGGTGGGTGGGTGGGTGGGTGGGTGGGTGGGTGGGTGGGTGGGTGGGTGGGTGGGTGGGTGGGTGGGTGGGTGGGTGGGTGGGTGGGTGGGTGGGTGGGTGGGTGGGTGGGTGGGTGGGTGGGTGGGTGGGTGGGTGGGTGGGTGGGTGGGTGGGTGGGTGGGTGGGTGGGTGGGTGGGTGGGTGGGTGGGTGGGTGGGTGGGTGGGTGGGTGGGTGGGTGGGTGGGTGGGTGGGTGGGTGGGTGGGTGGGTGGGTGGGTGGGTGGGTGGGTGGGTGGGTGGGTGGGTGGGTGGGTGGGTGGGTGGGTGGGTGGGTGGGTGGGTGGGTGGGTGGGTGGGTGGGTGGGTGGGTGGGTGGGTGGGTGGGTGGGTGGGTGGGTGGGTGGGTGGGTGGGTGGGTGGGTGGGTGGGTGGGTGGGTGGGTGGGTGGGTGGGTGGGTGGGTGGGTGGGTGGGTGGGTGGGTGGGTGGGTGGGTGGGTGGGTGGGTGGGTGGGTGCGCGCGCGCGCGCTGCGCGCGTGTGTGTGTGCGCACTAGTAAAGTCAAACATGTTCAGTGAACAGATACCTACACTAGACTCAAGCATAGCTGGTAGAGTACAGTTCAGTGTAATGATGACAATCTGCAACATCTACATTCCTCATGACACAGACATTACCTACAGAGAAGTGAGTAACCTAATTAACAGTTACCCCAGCCTTTCATTTTGCTGGGAGATTTTAATGCCGATAATCACATATGGATCAGCAGTCTAACTCCCTTGACAGTCTGGGAACTAAATAATGCTTTAAAACTATGTAGGGATACATCGCCAGGGCTAATTAACATTCATAGTAAAATGTTTCAACATCTTGGTGATAATAGTAAAAACTCTGTTCCAAACTCTTCTAACAGGATTTGGCGAGATAGCAAATTTCTATAGAGATTGGGAGTGGGAGTGAGTGTGTCACTAATTGAAATAAATTGTTAGAAAGGATGGTTAATGTGCAATTTAGAGGGTGTTTAGAATCTAAGAGATGTCCTTTCCCAATTCCATTGCAAATTCTGAAGGTGTTGAACCACCACTAATCATCTCAAATGATTGGAGTGTGGGATTAGTGTGCCCTATACTGACATCTGATCACAGGTTGTTTGATTTACCCAAGGTGTGGAGTTGTCACACTTTATCAACCACAAAATTTTCATCACTTAGACAATTTAGAGTCAGGATGGGCACAACCCTTGGTAACAAATATGTTCAGGAAAAGGGAGTTCCACAGGGATCAGTTTTAAGTGCCACACATTTTGCAATTGCAATAAATAGTGTAGTGACGTGGTGGGATGTACACCAGCATTGTATGTTGATAATCTTTATTTATAGTTCTTTATTTCAAATTTCAACTACAGACAGCTGTATGGAAGACACGAAAATGGGAGCAAAGCCATGGGTACTATTTCTCACCAGTTAAGTCAAGCATTAGGCATTTCAGTAGAATATGGCTTTCCCATCCCTGACCATCACTATACCTCAAAACCTAGCTGATCTAAGTAGTAAACAAGTAAAATTTTCTAGGACTTCTTTTTGATCATAAACTTACATGGTTACCACACGTACAAGTCAAGACTTCCGGCATTAAGAAACTCAGTACTCTGTTTCCTTGGTAACATTTTCTAGGATACAAATCCAACTGTTCTGCTAATATTTTATAAAGATTTTTGAACAAGCCCAGTCAATAGCCTTCTTGTAGAGGTGGCTATACCAACATTGAAAATATGATGCCAACAAAATTAGTTCACTACACAGTCATGATTAATGAAATGTGAAACTACCTCTGTCATCTCATTTTATTCCACAATCCAGCAGTTTGCTTACTCATGAACCGCCTGGGTACAGGACGATCAGCAGCAGTACGACTGGAAGACCTCTGACAAGAACTTCAATTTCCTCCTGTTACCTACATGCAATACTGTCGCTCTTGGACACCTCCATCGTATATTCCCCAACCAGCTGTAAGAATGGACCTATAGTGTGACACCAAAGAAAATATAACTGCCAATTTTCGTATCTGTGTATTTTATTCAGCAATCCTGATGGCTCCAAAGATAATGACTGATTCAGCTATGCATAAGTACACAACCTGAATAGAGAACAATGTTCTTTAACAAAAGAATGCAATATTTATACTGCAAAGCTAATAACCATCTGTAGAACACTACAAAACATAATGGCTTTCCCTCAACAGAATTTCACTACGTGCAGTGAGTCCTTGAGTACTTTCCCAATAATAGACAAGTGCTGTACAAAACGTCCAATGGATCTCTACCATCTGTAATCAACTGCATTCCCTCCACAGCACAGGTATATCTACAGTTTTTCTCTAGACACTGAGTCACGTTCCCATTCCAGGTAATGAGCTGGCTGACAAACTTGCATAATAAGCAGTGGGTATGGAAACACTGGAATTGGATATTCCAACTGCTGATTCAAGATCACACGTTTGATGCCATGTCCTGAAGAAATGGGAAGACAAATGCCAAGAAACCACAGAGTGCAATAAATTATGGACCATCAAATACACCTCCAAGGTCTGGTATTCTCTACAGAGCTCAAGAATGGAATATGTTGCCTTATGCCATCTCAGAATTGGACATACCAAAATAACTCATGAATTTCTACTATGACAAGAACAACCCCCATGGTGTAGTTTTGGAGAAACATTAGTGGTTTGCAACATCTCTGAAGATTGTACAACTACATATGACCTGTGTCATAAAGTGAACATTAAACACCACTAATCAGAGATCCTAGTGGACAATAAAACAGTTATAAGTCATGTGCCACACTTCCTACAAAGGAGTGTATATTACAACAAGATTTAAAGCCAACATAGTTTATATGCCGGCTTAGGGATCGGAGGTGGGAGAGCGCGCCCCTCACTGCCGATTTAGCCCTGAAGTGCCACCCAATCCATTCTTCACAACTGAACCTTCCATGGACAACAGAAATCTCTTGTTTCGATCTCTGAACCTAAGATACTAACTACATATATTAGGTTCCAGTTTTGACTTTTACACTGTGATCTTAGTTTTATATTTTGACAGTTGAATTTTTGTAGGCTAGTTACCATTCACGTACCTAGTGCAAAACATATGTTAGTTTTATTAACTAAAGAGAGGAAAAAAAACCTTTGGATGACGAGAGGATCAGTGGACTAATAACCACATGGTTGGATACCGTTAATGTATCATCATCATCGTCATCGTTGTTATCGTAAAAATTTACCTGATGCCTTCATGGGAGATATTCTTCATTCTTTTCACATTACATTCTTCATACTATGTAAACATACTCCTCCAAATGTGGCTTCAGTTCAAAGAAATAGCGTTGACAGCAGTAGAGCTTTATATCAAGTAAATTAATAAGAAACAGAACAGATTCCACATGGAACACAAAACAGCTGTGAGCAAAGTTGCAGAAGCCTTGAAAAAAAAAAAAAAACCATGCCAGATTTAAAAGAATGCAAAATCTCCAAGGCTGGCAATTATTTACAGACGTTCAACACTTAGTGTGGCCATCAGTGTGAGATTTACATGATGAAACTCTGTCTTGGAATTTGGCAGCAAATCAAAAGACATTCTGGTCGTATGTAATGCATACCAGCAGCAAGGCACAATCAGTACCTTCACTGCATGATAGCAATGGTAATGTAACCGATGACAGTACCACTAATACAAACATGGTTTTCTGAAATTTGTTCACCAAAGAAGATGCAGTAAATACCCCAAAATTTGAGTCAAGAACAATTTTCAACATGAATAATTTGTAAGTACATACCTTTGGTGTAGTGAATCAGTGTATGTTACTTAATAAAGGTGATCCTTGCAGTCCAGACTCTGTACCAGTTAGGTTACTTTTGGAGTATACTAATGAAATAGCTCATACTTTAGCAGTCGTATCCAGCCAGTTGCTCAGTGAAAGATCCATACTTAAAGATTGGAAAGTTGCATAGGGAACACCAATACACAAAAAAAGGGATAAGAAGTAATCTGCTGAATTATAGACCCATATCATTGATGTTGATTTGCAATGGGACTTTGGAACATATACTGTGTTCGAACATTGTAATATACCATGAAGAAAATAAGCAATTGACACATGACCATCATGGTTTCAGAAAATATTGCTCTAGTGAAACACAACTAGTTCTTTATTCACACAAAGTAACATGTGCTATCAACAAGTGATCTCTAATTGATTCCCTGTTTGTAGATTTCCAGAAGGCTTTTTACATGGTTTCTCGCTACAAACTTCTAATCAAATTGCATGCCTGCAGTGTATTGTATCAGTTGTGCAACTGGATCACAAGAAGTCTTATAGGCCCTCTGCTGTTCCTAATCTACATAAAAGATTTAGGAAACAATCTGAGGAGCGCCTTTAGATTGTTAGCAGATGATACTGTCATTTACCATCCAGTAAAATATGATGCGAGATGTGGCAATCGATCCAAAACAATAAAAAATGAGAGATCTATCATATGAGAACTAAAAAATTCCTTTAAATTTTGTTTACACAACAAATTACACAAATTTATAGGTTTTTGATTAATGTATGTATTTAGAGATTACAGTTATGAACATTTTAAAGTAAAACCAGAAGATATTGTGGGAAGGTAAACCAAAGATTGTGTTTTATTAGTAGGACTCTTAGAAGGTGCAACAAATCTACTAAGAGGAATCGGAGCTTGCACCAAAAGATTTAGGTGATTAGTTTCCCTACATACTATTTGAGAGTGCAATGGTTGAGAACAAGTCTGAAAGACATTGTATGAACCCTCTGTCAAACACTTTTATCTCTGGTGAATAACTTTGAACTGTTCTGCTAGTGGGGGCATATATTCTATGTACGGTTAAAAATCCTCTTTTGGAGTATTTCTGTATGGTATGGGATCCTTACCAGGTAGGATTCACAGAGAACGTAGAAAAAGTTCTAAAGAAGACAGTTTGTTCTGTGTTATCACAAAAGATGGCAGAGAATGTCACAGAAATGATTAGAGAGTTGGGATGCCAATCATTAAAACAGACATTTTTCATTACAGTGAGTTCTTTTCATGAAATTTCAATCACCAGTTTTTTTTTCCAAAAGCAGTAATATTTTTTTGACCTCTGTGTACATAGAGAGGAATGCCCATCATAATAAAATACGAGAAATCAGAGCTTGCACCAAAAGATTTAGGTGATTAGTTTCCCTACATAGTACGTGAGAGTGTAGTGGTTGAAAGCTAGTCTGAAAGGCATTGTATGAACCCTCTGTTTAACACTTAATATCTCTGGTGAGTAATTTTGAACTGTTCTACTAGTGGAGGCATATATTCTAAGTATGGTTAAAAATAAACAGACATTACTGGTCAAGCTGGGGCTTCTTTCTGTACAAAGCCTACATAATATGAAGATGACGATACTGATCTGGAGCAAGGGAACAGTTGAATCTGAGTTTTATACAGGGCATATTATTAGGGGAGGAACCAAAATTTAATAATTCTAAATGTGGGAAGAGGTCATTATATTAACCACCATGGTTGGTGACTGTTTGTCTTGCAGCAAGTCAGGGAAAACATTGAGGAATGACCATGTCTCAGAGTATGGTTGTTGCAAACTATTAAGATCAATTGAAACACATTTTCTATGGATGCAGGAAACTAGATGCTGTTAGACAACAATGCAGAGCAGAATCATAAAAGTAATAACTCTCCCAATGTTGTGACAAATTCATAAGAAAGAAATGGAAAATGGAGGGTTTTTCTTTCTTGTCTCTCTCTAATTCATTTAACAAATGTGAGGAGATTAGAAAAAATTAATATTGATAAAATTAGCAATTTTCGAAAATTGACAAGAATTGATGCTGATATCACTGTTTGTGGAAAGAAATTTCAAATTATAGTAAAAGATGTACTTCTGATACTTAGACTTATTTTATGACACTTACTAGTTTGGTTAACACATTATTTGTGAAAATTCTGTGGGCTCTGTTTAAAAAGTGATAAAATTCACATAAAGGATTCACGATTGTACATTATCATGTTGAAATAACTAATTAAATAAAGGAATCAAACAATAGGAAGTCCAGAGTGCTATGTTGACTGTCTGTTTCAGCATGTGATGACACAGGCTTATGAGGGGCGTTTCAAAAGTCCAAGAGGTGTCATCACTGGCGCGTATTGAGGTCATGTTTAATTAGTAGCATCTTTGGAAAGAACTCACACCAAGTTTCAACTATATTGGTCTATTTCTTTGTGTTTGGCATTCGTGTGAATCAAGGAAGTCGAGTGATTGTCAAAAAATGGATGAAGAAGAATTTCGTGTGGTGATGAAACATTAGTTTATGAAAGGCAAAATGCCTCAGGAGACTAAAGAGAAGCTTGATAAACATTACGGTGACTCCACACCTTCGATTAGAACAGTTTATAAGTGGTTTCAAAATTTTTGGAGTGGTCATATGGGTACAATTCATGCTGAATGTTCCGGACGCCCTGTGGGGGTTATAACTCCAGAAATCATTGATAAAATCCATGATATGGTGATGGATGGCAGAAGAGTATAGGTGTGTGAGATTGCTTGTGCTGAGGGCATCTCGAATGAATAGGTACATAATATTTGTTGTGTTGGCAGAAGAGCCAACACCGTGTTACAAGAGGAGGCCGAAATGCACACGTTTTAACTCACGCAGGCAGGCGTGAGGAGTGAAGAACTATACTGACGTGAGGTCTGGAACATGACAAGAAATTATAATTCAGAAAGCGGATGTAATTAGTTTGATACTTAACTTTAATCCATTAATGATGAACGTCGCTCTTGAAGGTACATGATTCAAAATATTATCTGTTCAGAAGACATATAGTAACTGAATATGGCGCCTTGCTAGGTCGTAGCAAATGAAATAGCTGAAGGCTAAGCTAAACTGTCATCTCTGCAAATGAGAGCGTATGTAGACAGTGAACCATTGCTAGCAAAGTTGGTTATAGTGGCGACACGCGGGTCCGACATATACTAACGGACCGCGGCCGATTTAAAGACTACCACCTAGCAAGAGTGGTGTCTGGCGGTGACACCACAATATTTTGCATAAAAATTTGGACATGAGAAAGCTATCTGCAAGATGGGTTCTGCAATTGCTGACGCTTGACCAAAAACGGAATGATGTGAAGTTTTGCAAGGATGGTTTGCAGCTGTTCAGGAAGAATCCGCAGGACTTTAAGCGTCGTTTTGTCATTGTGGATGAAACATGGATACATTACTATACTCCTGAGACCAAACAACAATCTAAACAATGGGTTACCAAGGGAGAATCTGCACCAAAAAAGACGAAGACCAGTCCTTCAGCTAGAAAGGTTTTGGCGATTGTCTTTTGGGATTCGCAAGAGATAATCTTCATTGACTATCTGGAAAAGGGGAAAACTATTACAGGTGCATATTATTCATCGTTATTGGACTGTTTGAAGATTAGCTGCATGAAAAACGCCTGCGATCAGACCGAAAAAGCCCTTTTCCATCATGACAATGCACCAGCACACACCTCAGCAGTTGTGGTCGCAAAATTAATGGAAATAGGATTCCATCTCATTTCACATCCCCCCATATTCTCCAGACTTGGCTCCCTCAGACTACTATTTGTTCCCCAATTTTAAGAAATAGCTTCCGGGACAAATATTTTATTCAAACGAGGAGGTGATTGCAGCAACTAATAACTATTTTGCAGACTTGGTCAATTCCTATTATTCAGAAGGTATCAACAAATTAGAACAGTGTTGGATAAAGTGTATAAGTCTAAAAGGAGACTATGTCGAAATATAAAAAAAGTTTACCCCAAACACATAAGTAGTTTTTGTTTTTGCATGGGCTTTTCAAACACACCTCATATGGCTTAATGCTTAGAGCATTTGAATTTAAAAAATACAAAGCTATTTCCTCCTCTAGTAGATGGAATGGACAATGCCAAGTTTTTGAAAACTGGAAATAAATGTCTGAGCTGTGATTGAGATCAAATAAATTTGGTTATTGCACACACAGTGATTTTCATGCTCCTACGGCATTTGCGTCTTTTGATCAAAAGAAATAGTGAGTTATGTTGATTGTTTTACTAACTGTTAGGCAGATTATAATCTTGAACTGTTACTAACTGTTAGGCAGAGTATAATCTTGAACTGAAATCAAAAGTTTCATTTGAAATATTTTTGAGATGATTACTGTTCATTTAAATAAATTTTAATAAGTGTACTGCGACATACATGGTGCCAGTGGCAAGGATGGTGTCACACAGTGCCATGGTGGTAGCAGAAAGATTGTTTGAAAACAGCTTGGGCTGTTCATGTTATTGTCGGAGGGTAGGAGGGTTGGAACTTAAATAGTGGAAACTATTTATTCACAACCGATAGAAAAGAGATACATGTTTGCACCTGTTGCTCTCCTTCAAAGTAGTCACCAGCTTTGTGTAGAACCCATTGCCAGCAATGTGGAAGGCATAGTATACCATTAGCAGAGCCTATTCTATTGATAGTGTAAGTGGGGTGGTTTAAAGTTATGGTGATTCTCGTGTACGACTGTGATGGTGTTATCCTAACGCATTACATTCCTCCACGACAGACCTTCAATTCACAGTATTACTGTCTGCTTTTGGAGCATCACCTGCAACCAGCTTTGCGAAAGAAGCGGCGACACTTTCTGCGCAATCCACCCATCATTTTGCAAGACAATGCATGGGCGCATTCAGCCCTAGGTATGGCTGCTCTGTTCGATCAATGGGACTGGGAAGTCCTGTACCATCCACCATCCTCTCTGGACTGAAGTCCTTGTGACTTTTTACTTGATTCCGAAGATGAAGGAACCACTTCGTGGCATTCGCTTCAGAACTGTTCTCCAGAGATTCGACAGGCAGTAGACCGCTCCATTCCCACCATCAGAACAGACTCTGCTATTGGTATGCCAAGCCTTCCACATCACTGATAATTGGCTCTACACAAGGCCGGTGACTAATTTGACAGACAATAACAGGTGCAACCATGTAACTCATTTGTATCGATTGTGAATAAATAGTTGCCAGTATCTAAGTTCCAACCCACGTATAAGATCTCCTGTGGTAATGTTGGCTGTGGGTTGCAGTTGCAGCAAGCTGCTGTCTGTACCTGTACTATTGGTTGTATCACAGGTAACCAAACTAACAGAATAACACTCTTGACTACACAGTATTGACCTCAATTGTAAAAACATATCTAGATAAAAAAAAATTCTCTCACCATGCAAAAATGGCTTCTTCAACAAGACGTAGACTAGTTTCCTTCTTGAGATTTGTCAAATATGAGTTAATGTCCCATTTCTCGTTACCTCAACATCAGTGCCACTGTAGAGGCTGGGAGTAGCTGGCCTTTACAGTGGATGATGGAACTGGGTTGTTAAGAGGTCAGGAAGCTGATAGTTCACCCTGAGTGGGGTAGGCCAGTGGTGGAATGGCGAGTGGATGCCTGGTTGTCATCTGACATTTTGTCATGAAAAAAGCATTGTTAAAACATTGATTTATTGCTCAGCAAACTGCAACAGTCGTCACGATACTCAAAAAGTCATCACCACAAAGCATAAGCTGTACACCGCTGGCAAGAAGGTGCTGCTACCAGCGAGTAGCTTGTCATTTCTGGCTGCTAGCGGTGTCACTCAGCTAGTGAAGTGATGACAGTGGCAACTCGGCAAGGACACTGATTTCAGCAGCAGGCAGTGGTTCACAATAGCAGCCACACAGGCTAGAGGCAGCAATGAGATTCGGGCATGGTAAGTTGGGCACGCAGTATCACTCTGTGTGGAGGAGATGCCTCTCAGCAATAGTGCCTGCCCATGCTAGGGGAGGTGGACAAAAATGAGTTTGCCTATGGTGACTGACCTGTTTTTAGCCTCAGGCTCGAGCTGTAGACAAACAGCATTGGAGGCCAGCAGGGGTTGAAGTAGGCCAGGAGGTGGCCACCAGTTCAAGAGTACTATGTCAGCAGCAGCAGCAATGTCACGAACAGCAGGGCCACACATAAAACTGACAGAGTCTAGCAGTGGCATCTAGTTGATCCATCCAGACTTGTAAACCAGACCCCCCCCCCCCCCCCCCCCCTCTCATTTCCCCATTCCCTCCGGCTCAGAACTGGTTGGTGTCAGACTCTTACTGTCCAAAATACGCCTCAACCAGTCCTCATTTTGACGAGATGTCGATAAGATTCGTGTAAGTAACAACAGAGCAACAATTCAGACACGGACAAATCAGGTCATTGGCAACACAGCTGCTCTGCCTTTCTACTGCATCAGTGATATTACACCTCTGGTCCCTCTGCTTGGCCAGGCTGTGTGACAACTGTTTGATGCTTTGATGACAGTACTTGTTGTATCACCAGGTTACTCCTGACCTGCTTCCATGAGGCTCTCGCATTACCTGTGGTAGTGCCAAATTTTTATTCAGCCATGCCAAGTAAATTAGCTGCAGTGCAACACTATGTTAAACTTGACACTTCTCTGTGTACAAGGCCTTGATATGACCCTGTTCTTGAAATATGGATTCACTGTTATTGTTCTATTAGGTCATTGCACTTAAAAAATTGTACATATGGTGCATAAAGAGTAAATTTGCATGTGCATTTACCATCTACTCTATTACTGGTCTCTGTACTCCTTGAGCACCTGCAAGTTTTATCATTGCGAACACTCCATATGAATCATCTGTAAGGAATAAAGTTTCCTGGTCTTCATATGAAGTACTGTCTTTTGGGAATTATTATAGCAAATATTGAAAATTTTTGCCAAAATTTGAGTAGATTGTTAGCTTGGCAGATAAGATGGTTCAAAAATGTTTAAAAATTGTAACTCAGTATTATGTACTGTTTTAGATAAGAATAGATTTGAGCAAATCCTACAACTTAGCTGGTAGCCAATAATGAACATTAATTTAGTTAGATAAACATGTGACATTAGTGATACAAATGATCTGATGATGCACTCATTGTATAATCTGTGACAATGTGTTGCTTTTGAAATGTTTGAAACTGATATTTGTATAAATTTGAAGTTATTTCTCTTGGACACTTTACATGACTGTATAGTAGTAGTAGGTTACCGAGTAAACAATAAGTTTTACATTTAACCATGTCAGGACATTAATTGTGTGAGTAGAAAGATATGACTTCTGCACAGCAGTGCAGATGGTACAGGACTGTGTGTACAGGAATGTACTTACTAACAGGCAAGCCATCCAACTATTTCTTCTTATTATCATTGGGTTCCTGAGTGAGAATCAGTAGCTCCACATGCACTGGATACAGATAGACAAAGATTCAGCCAGACCACCGACTGGGAAGAACACATTATGCAAGCTATTGAAGTAGTTCCAAGTGGTCGAGGTGTGTGATACATCTCAGTGCATTGCATGGAGGATACTTCAAGGGCAGTTCATTATCACCACCATCAATGTGGTATTTTGCCAGCCAGTCACCACCCACAGGAGAGAGAACTTTGATCGTTAGTTTATTACATAAACTGATATTCGGTTGTTGTACCTCCAGTCTTGTGTATAGCTGAGAGAATATTTGGAAGATATGGAATAGCAAACTTTCACACCCAGCATTTGTGAGCAGAAGAAAATCATCATGGTACAGTTTAGGCAAGACACCAGCAAGAATTTAATATGTTGAGTGGAAATATACCTTAGTGTCTGGTAGGTCCATATGTTCTCTCATAATGTTTTGCTTGTGCTCTCTATTCACTACAAAGACTTTATTTGGAACACTCTACCAGACATGCTACAGACTGGACTACTTTGAAGCAGCTTATGGGTTATGCAGGATGAAACTGAAGCACATATCAATCATAAATTTTCTGCAACAAGACATTTATAATCTACACACACTTCATCATTGAGTCAAGGAAGTCTGCAAAACCACTCGGCACTTTTAAGAATGATTAAAAAAGTAGTGAGTCCATAAGCTGATAAGTACATGTTTAGAAGCAAGAGGAGGACATTTTAAACATTTATAATAACTTCCTAACTTGACAGCTTTGTAAACAATTATTTCATTAATAATCCAAAAAAAGTGTTGATAGCCATATGGTTATATGGACATTTTTCCTGGTTTTGTTGTCGGGAATCTGGTCCCAGATAGTTCTGATACTCGATGCATATTGGTAGGATGAGGCAGGATGAGTCCATTGGTTGTTCAATAGTTTTCCTTCCCGTGTCTTTAGAATTCAGCCCCTAGAGGAAGTTAAAGTATTTAGTGCAGAGTAGGGCAGAGTTCCTCATCTGCTCCGCCATCCCTAACACCATCAAAGTATTTCACCAAGTATACACAACCAATATAAATTTCCCAATACACATAGGGCTCCTTTATCCTGCTCCATTCTCCTTTAATAACAGGAAAGAACAACCCATTCTGCTGAATTGAAGGACATTAGACACTGAAGGAGTCAGATTCAAACGCCATTCGTCCAAATGTAAGTTAGCATTGTTTCTTAAATACCCTTCAGGATATTGTTGGAATGGTTCCTTCTGGTAGCCCATGACCTATTTGATTCCCCAATCTTGGCCAACTGAACAAATATATGGTCTCTCTTGACAGGATGGTAAACCTAGGCTTTCTTCCAGAGAAACAAGTAAACAGATATTGGAGAGTGTCAAGGAACACAAAATTAAAGAATATGCAGTTCTCACTTAGGATATCAATTTTCTGTTGAGCCTGGCCATTGTATATCAGTTGGAGGAGAAATAGCCAGAAATGAAGGTGAAGCTGTCTAGCCAAAGTTTACCACTCCTATCGCTGGGCTGGGGCAGAGTAGTTTTGGACTGCCTGGATTCATGTTGTCTTCAGACATATTTCATTTTATTCTCACGGGAGACCTTCCTGACAGTGGCATACACACTTTAGTGTGCTGCCATACTTCAAAGGAATGTGTCATAATCTCATTAGGGCAACTATAAACATGATGGAATTATGGCCTACCCTTTGTTAACTAATGAGAAGATTATTGTACTATGCTTATTAAAATGTGGTGTATTACCTACACATAAGAACTGCAGTGATGATTATAGTAATGTATTTAGTTGTTCTTTTTTTTTAATATTGTGTATATTTCAAAAAAGAATCGTTTTCTTGAATTTTTAATGCACGTACCCGTGCACTGTGTGTGTGTGTGTGTGTGTGTGTGTGTGTGTGTGTGTGTGTGTGTGTTATGGGCCTTTAGCAATATTTTAACTGTCATACATTTTTAACCACATAGTTTTGAATGGACTATAAAGAATACGCTGTCAGACATCTCAACAGAAGCCATCATCATTGTCCTTTAGAAACAATTCATGTAATATCTGTTACCTGACCTGCTAGTTACATTGGTGATTGTTATATCGGTGATTGTTATAACCATAGGCACATCACTCAATGTTACTGAAAACTCACACTTGGTAGTAATATTATGAATCAGTTATTTAATGGCATCAAAATTTTTGTGCATTACTGCTATTGAAGGATGTTTAGAGCACAGATTAGATTCAAAAAATATTTTTTTCCAGTAGAACTTTTGAAACCAGTTTCTGTTTCTCTTGAAGGGAAATACAGTTGCAAAAAGCAGGTCAGTGAACAGTGCCAGTCTTCTGTGCTAAATCTTTTTTGTGATTATCCAAAAAAGTACCATAACAGGTATATTTCAGAATGTGGGTTATTCAGACTCATGAAATGTAGGAAAGGGAAAGAGTGGGTGAGAAATTGTAATGGCTACCTGCACAGTGCATGGTGGTATTGTAATGACAAAAGTTGAAAATTTATACTGGACTGGGACTCAAATCCAGATTTACTGCTTCTCATGAGTGGTTGCCTTAAAAACTTGGGCCATCCAGATACGGCCCCTACCAACTCAAATTTCCAGCTTACTGCACACTGCAAGGCAATGTCTCTCATCCAATAAACTCACTGCTCACAAAACCTGATAACCATAGTAGTTGGGATGACATTTGTGCACTAGCACAGAAACAAAATCCAGGAGCCATTACCCTCTCTTTCAGAAATGTGTATATTTGAGTGGTATCTATTCTGTCAGACATATCTGTCTGCTGGAGTGGTTGAGGCAGCTGCTCATGAGAAGCAGTAAATCCAGGTTTGAGTCCCAATTTTTATCAAAAGATTAATAGAAGAAGGATTCTGTGTGAATTTTCTCTTCCGGAAATATTTGGCGCCAGGAAAGTTCTCTGAAGTCAAAATACTGTCTTACTATGATACTTTGCTATGTCTCAATGTGCATATTGATACCTTTGGGATTCTCACATGAAGTTACAGTTTGGTTTTTGAATTGATTACTAAAGTTACTTTCTGATTGGTTGCTCATTTGTGACCCTATTCCTAATTTGTGTATTTGATGACATAATCAACTTGCGGAGTGATGTTTTGGAGTCTTGATAATGAACAAGACTAAAATGCCTATCATTTATAAACTTGCGTCTAAATGACATCACTAAATATGTTGCATATTATCATGAATAAATGATTATAAAAATTTTAATGATCAGTGTAAATTTACTGAGAGACAGGAGTTAATAATACTTAAGCAAATAATGCAGTAATGCTCATTCAATCTGCCCTGATTCCGTAGTTGTCCCTCAGAGGGCATTTGACATTTACACGCAGCAGATGAAGTAGTATAAAATAAACAACACATTTGTCATATAATGCATCGTCAAGGGAAGGAAGTATCAGTTTTTTGGTTGGTGTGTCACACAAGAATCCAAGACAATGACCAGGCTAATGTGGCAGCAATGGTCACTTGCTACAGAAAACAGTGTACTTTCACATGCTGTAGCTTCAAAGATTTGGCTGCTGATGATTCTGCCGACCCCGCCACTCCAGTAGCTAGATGGACCCTGGGGCTATCCATTCTGTGAACGTGAAGTAATGTGTACGATCCACGAGAGCCTTTACCTCAAACAAAAATAGGTACTAAATTCCTTGAAAAAGGCAAATGTTGTCATATACAAGAAAGGGATTGGCAAAGATCCATTGGTGTCAGAATTGTAACAAGCCCTGTGGTGCCTGTTTAATGTTGTATCCAAGCTACAGAGAGAATCTTGCTTACCTCTGACTTGAGGAGCGTAGAGCCTGAGCAGATTGGCTTCTGAAAGGCTCTGTGTGCAGAGTTTCTCAGAATGACGGACACCTCAGATGCCAAGTCTGTCACAGAAACAGTGGTTGACATGGGCAGAGCCTTCGACAGCGTTTGGTGCTAAGTACTGTTTGACTGCCCAAGGGATTGAAATGTAGAAATTGCTGCAGTGACAGATGAGCTGTTCTGCCAACCCTTGGGTGGGTGCTAGAGAAGCAGACCATAAAAGGATGTCCACTCGGTCCAGTCTGTGGCCCAGTGTTGTAGGCTTCGTTGCATTTGCAAAGAACTTCACAGGTGGCATAAGACAGATCGAGTGTTGGGCTGCACCAATGGAGCAAAAGTGCCAGTATATTGGTTTTGAGGAGAAAATTCTTTTCTTAATGTGGAAATCAGTGGGTGAAGGTGATGATGATGATGAGTCCCATACTCCGTTTACCGAGCGTAGGGGAGCGACGCGGGAGACCCGCGCCGCCATACTAGGCAAGGTCCTAGTGGAGGTAGTTTGCCATTGCCTTCCTCCGACCGTAATGGGGATGATTGATGATGATGATGATGAAGACGACACAAACACCCAGTCATCACGATGCAGGTGAAAAATCCCTGACCCCGCCGGGAATCGAACCCGGGACCCCGTGCTCGGGAAGCGAGAACGCTACCGCGAGACCACGAGCTGCGGACTGGGTGAAGGTACAAAATAAAAAATAAAAAATAAATAAAAACCTGCTGTAGTTTAAGTTGAAAGTGGCTTCAGAATGATTAAGAGTAGTATGCTACCCTCTGACACATAGCAGCCTCCTCCTGCAGGAGACACCCCAGGGGGCTCACAACTCTTGTGAGCATGTGCGTGGCTACCATAGGGCTGCAGCCTTTGCAACATTACTTCCTTTCCATACTGCAAGCATATCTTCCAATATCCCTTCCCCCCTCCACCTCATCGGATGGATTTTTTTGTTGCCAGCACTGCTTGGACCTGGTTTATAATTGAGCCTCGAGTTTCTGCTTTAGGCAGATTGTACAACTTTTCAGTAAATAAACACATGGTCCTCATTGTTGTGTTTGACCTACCACTAATTTTCAAAATTCTCCAGAAGTGCAGATGATGCAGGGATGGCCACCCAATGCAGTGTATGCTCCACCTCCGTGCCTTTCTGGCTGTGCACTCTTCCCTTCAATCAGGTAATACACCAAGAACCCATCACGGTAGCCGTCCCATTGTGGGAGGGGAGGGCAGGGAGGTTGTCAAGTATTTGGCACTGAGGCCGTGTGGTGCCCGTGGGGAGAGCCCCTGTTCGGAGTGGGTTGCACCATGGTGGATGAGATGCAAATGAAGCGGATGAAGTTATCTCCTGCTGGTGGCCATACAAACCCACCAGTCTCTATGAAAGGACAGTCCTCTTTCAACATAGAGAGATGCAGCCCTAAAATTTTCCCTTCCCTGGCTACGCTGTGGGAAGAATATAGGGCTAAGCGGCAAGCGGAGCAATACTCCTCAAAATACTTGGTTTGTACAAGGATTTACAATGATTCATTCTTGGCCACAAAGCCCTTATTCTTCGTGGGAACTTAGATGACAAGTTTGGGGAAGTGGCAGCCATCTCTAAAATGTAATCCCGGGTTCGATTCCCGGCGGGGTCAGGGATTTTCTCTGCCTCGTGATGGCTGGGTGTTCTGTGATGTCCTTAGGTTAGTTAGCTTTAAGTAGTTCTAAGTTCTAGGGGACTGATGACCATAGATGTTAAGTCTCATAGTGCTCAGAGCCATTTTTTTTCTAAAATGTAAAGTGGGTCAGTTTTTATCATAGTGGCATCCCCTGCCCAGTCAATGGGCACTGTTCCATTGTAACAAGATGGGTGACATACCAGTGATTGTCACTCCACATAACAGTCTAAATTTGGTTGTGGGCATCAGTTTCCACAGAGACCTGTTCTTACAAACTGAAGATGAGCTACATGCCAACTTGGAGTGATGGGGTGTGCACTTTGTCCATAATGTATGTAGGGGGCTAAAGGGCAATATGGTTGCTACTGGTGCCTTCATCTTGTCTTTGAGGGCAATTTATTGCCAGAAAAAGGTATACCAGTGGAATGTGAAACCGTATGTTGTCTTGCTGCTTCCCCGACACCAACTTTGAGATCGATGGGTTCCCACCCACCGGTGACATTGGCCCCCATCTCCCAGTCTGAGATGAATCACCTTTGTCTGGCTTCTTTCACCAGGAAGGGAACCCTAAGGCATAACCTGCCCCCTTGGTCCCTTCATGGCCTCACAGTACATCGACAACGTTATTCTCCAGTGACTTTGAATGGTTTTTTCCATCACTTGGCTGAGTTACAATATCTGTTAAACACTTCCCCTGCCTTCTGCATTGCCCTTCAGAAGACTTGAGTTTCTAGCAATGCAGACGCCAGTCCTTCATGGGGATGATATAAGAATTGTGTGACCTATGACAGGGTATCGAGCGGGGTTTGCACATATGTTCTAGACACTGTGTATAGTGAACTTGTGCCTATCAGTACGCCTTTGGAGGCTTTTACCATCTGCAGTGTTTACCTCACTCCCATTGATAAAGTGTCTCGAGATGTACTGTTTGTATTGGTGTGTCAACTCCCCCCCCCCCCCCCCCCTCTCAACCCCACCTTTCCTTATCTTGGGTGATTTCAACACCCATGACCCCTTTTGGGGTGAAACCATTTTGACTGGCCTGGTAAAGACCTCAAAAATTTACTGGCCCAACTGGATCTCGGCCACTTGAATGTCAGTACACCCACACACTTTGGTGTAGTACACAGAAGTTTCTCAGCCATTAACCTTTCCATCTGCAGCCTTTGTCTTCTCCCATCCATCCACTGGAGGATCCACAATAGCCTGTGGTAGCGACGACTTCTCGATCTTGCTATGCCTCTCTCAGCATCAATCCCCTGGATGCCTGACCAGATGGGCTCTAAACATTGCCG
This sequence comes from Schistocerca gregaria, assembly GCF_023897955.1. Lineage (NCBI taxonomy): Eukaryota > Metazoa > Arthropoda > Insecta > Orthoptera > Acrididae > Schistocerca > Schistocerca gregaria. Next base: position 36,123,464 of record NC_064931.1, on the reverse strand, counting down.
ACTAGGGTACTTTCACCTGTCCTGCCGACCTTGGCTCCCCATCACGTGGAGATATCGATTAGGCAGTCCACAATACAACTACAGCCATTCTTTCAGCAGCTGATTTAGCGGTCCCCTGTTCCTTGGGTTCACCCTAATGGAAGACAGTACCTTGGTGGTCATTAGAAATTGCAGAAACCATTAGAGGTTGTAGGTGGGCTCTCCAACACCATAAGTGGCACTCATTGTGGGGCACCTCATTGCCCTTAAGTGGCTCTGTGCCCTGGTCTGCCATGTGATAAAAAGATGGAAGTAAGAATTGCTGTGAATGGTATGTTTTAACAATAGGACCACGTATCTCTCGTTCACAGGTTTGAGCTAATATCAGACGTCTCTACGAATACCAGACACATGCAGGTGTACCTGATATTACCTCAAATGGCACTGTCTACACTGACCCAGACACCATCGCCAAACATGTTGCTCTGCACTATGCTCGAGCCTCAGTGCGACACAATTATCAATCTGCATTTCGTGTTCCAAAACAGCTGATGGAGTGAAAAATATAATCTCTTACTACATGCCATGTGGAGCCATATAACGTGCTATTCAGTTAGTGGGAATTTGTCTGTGTCCTAGCCCACTGCCCAGATACAGCCACAGGGCTGGACTGTATCCACAATCAAGTGATCAAACACCTACTGGCAGATTGTCAGTGTCATATCCTTGCCATCTCTAACCCCATCAGGGAAAGGGCAAGTTCCCATCACAAACGTGATAAGACATCATTGTTCCAGTTCTGAAACTGGGTAAGCACCATCTAGAGATGGACAGTTATCCTCCAATGAATATGTCCAGTGTTTTCTGTAAGTTGCTTGAACGTGGAGTGAGCCAGCAGATGTGTTGACTCCTTAAGTCTGTGGATCTTCTGACTCTGTCCCAGGATGGTTTTCAGAAGGCCATTCCATTACTGATAATAGGGTTTACCTGTAGTCTGCCATTTGAACAGCTTTTGCTTGATGTCAACACCTTATAGCCCATCTTCTTCGACCTGCAAAGGCTTATGACACCACACCCTTGCTACATTAAAAAAGTCTGGTCTCTGGGATCCACTCCCGGTTTTCATCCAGGACTTCCTGTTGCAGTGTATGTTTCGGGTTCAAGTTAGTGCTTCCCACAGTACCCCCATATCCAATAGAATGGGGTCCCGCGGGGCTCTGTACTTTTTAGTAGCCATAAATGGATCAGCAGCAGCTGTGGGATCCTTAGTATCAACCTTCTTGTACACTGATGACTTTTGGCTGTACTATTGCTCCTCTAGTGTGGGTGTCGCTGAATGTCGATTATGAAGCGCCATATGAAAGGCACAGACATGAGCTGTCACCCATCACTTTCGATTTTCAGCCACCAAAACTCAAATTGTGCGCTTCTGTTGACATTGTACTCTTCACTGACCTTGTACTATTCGCCCACAAACAGAACTTCACCTCGACAACCAGCTACTCAATGTGATGGATACTCATCGCCTGTTAGCACTGGTCTTTGATTCTCAATTGACTTGGATTCCCTATTTTTGCCTGCTTAAGCAAAATACACTTTGTTGCCTGAGTAACACCAGCTGGGGGGGTGCAGATCGTACTACCTTCTGCAGCTTTACAAAGCACTGATACAATTATTATGGGAGTCTGGAATATAGTTCAGCATCGTTCTTAGCATTGTGGATACTGAATCCGATACACCACTGTGCGATTCAACTTGTGACAGGAGCCTTTTGAACTAGCCCTGTGAAAAGCTTACTCGTGGCCATTGAGCATCAGGTGCCAACAACAGCTTGTCAATTATGCTACCCACATTGGCATCTCCCCTAAGCATCCAAACTACTGACTATTCCTTCCAAACATGGTAATCAATCTCCTGGAATGGCAGGGATTACGATCGCAATCCGCATCCAGTCTGCCTCTCTTAACTTCAGTTGTTTCCTCTTCCACCTGCCCTCTGGATCCACTCCCATACACCTCCACAGTGCATCCCTCAGCCACAGTTTCATTTACGTATCACAAAGTCTCAATGACTCGTTTCATCCGAGGCCCTCTGCCGCCAATTTTTCCCCATCCTTGGTGCATCCTGGGATTCAGAAGTAGTCTATACTGGTGGGTGGATGGTTGCTGTTCATGGATGCTTTGCTTATACTCTCACGGGACATATTGAACTGTGCTCCTTGCCGGGTGGCTGTAGTGTTTTACTGCGAGTTGATAGCCATCTCTCGCTCTGTTGAGCACATTTGTTCCTGCACTGGTGGGTCCTTGCTCATCTGTAGCGAATCCTTGACCAGTTTGCCAGCTATCAACCAGTGCTACCCTTACCATCTCTTGGTCATTGCTATCAAGGATTCCCTGTATGCCCTTGAACAGTGTGGACGCTCAGTGGGATCATGGTCCCAGGGAATGAACTTGGTGATACCCTGGCCAAACTGGTTACCAGTAAACTGACTTTCAAGATCGGTATTCCGGAAACACCTCAAATCAGTATTATGCCATCAAGTTTTAAGTGCCCGGAATATGGAGTGGCTCACTCTGGCACTTAATCAAACTAACTGTGGGTAATAAAGTAGAATACTGGTATGTAGAGATCCTCCATGCAGGCCTCTCGCGAAGACTCTACCATCCTTTGCCAGGTCTGCATTGGCCATACTTGGCTGACTCACGGTCATCTCCATAGTGAGGACCCGCACCACTATCCTTGTAGCTCCGATTTGACGATGGTCCACATTTTGACGGACTGTCTCAACCTAGCTGCCCTGCGATGGGCACTTAATCCACCTCACTCACTACCACTGGTTTTAGGAGATAATGTCTCAGTGGCTGACTTAGTTGTACGTTTTGTTTCTGAAGCAGGCTTTTACCATCCTTACACCACTTAACATCATTGGCACCTTGAGGGGTTGGCAAAGCACGTTGTCTCCTCTGCCCAGACCAGGCTGCAGCTGTCTGGGCTTGTCGGTCCACTCTGGTCCTCACCCTGCCTGCTTTTTAACTCTTTTTCCTCCCTCTTGCTTGCTCTGTTAGACTTGTTCATATTTTGTCTCTCCGTGCTTATCTTGCACTGTCCATGTTGCTAGTCTTTCCGAGGCAATCTGAGTGGAGTACCTATGGTAAGTGGCAGGTGCTAAGGGGATGTATGTCCCTCACTGTACTGTTTTCAGGGGCTTATGGCTGCTCCCTAGATGGGGCACCTTGCCTGCCTTCCTTTCTATGTCTCCCTTTCTTATTTTTGCCCCCTATCTCAGCTTTGCTGACCTTGGTAGACCTTGAGGTTTTCTTCCCGTGGGTTTTGCATAGTAGGCTGCATTGGATCTACAGTCATATAGATGTGTCTGTTCGAGGAAGAAGGGACTCATGATCTGGTAGTTTGATCCCTTTAATCATCCAACCAACCAATTCAGCAGGAGAACCCACAAGTGTACTGTTGGCATGATGTACCAGTTTCAGTGCACCATATTTTAATTTTCTACGTGTTATACACTGATAAGAGAGCAGCAATTTGTCTAGATAAAATTCTGCCCTCCGTTATGTATAACAAAAGGACAGGTATGGAAAAAATTGCATGTTTTGTGTGTAGTTCATATTCTTGCCCAAATTAATGGGTGTAGTATCAGTGTAATTCTTTCTTGGCTGTCATTTACTATATTACTTATTTAACCATACCTGTAGCAAAGTAATATAAGCATGGACACTAAAGAATGTTTTGATGTGTACCACAAATGTAGAAACTACCACTTTGATCACACAAATTGTACAGTATTAGTTCAACCCTTGTAAATTGTTCCTACAGTAATTACATTGTTTGTGTATGAAACTAAAGGACATTGTTAGTTAAAATTCTGTAAACATTAGTTGGCTGCATTGCTGGTGGTGAAAACTACTATTGTGGTTTCACAGCAGCAGCCTGTCTGCACCAGAGGAGGAGTGTAAACAGCTGTTCATCTGAGTGAAAGTGCAGGCATTAGAAGGTGATTTTTCAGTTTGGAAAAGTGAGTCTGCAACATACAGTATCTCACCGAAGGCGAAGATAGTGTCAGAAACACTTGAAAGATGATATACACTCTAAGACACAGAAAAAAAGAAAGACACACAACACCAAGTAATTATCTGAGTGCGATGGAAATTGGTAGTTTCTACTGCTTGTCTTTGTGCTTGCCAAATCCTACCTTAGCCAGCAAGGTCTCAGAGTCTCTCCCCAGTTGAGAACGTTTGGAGAATTATGGGTAGCATCCTAGAACCAACTCATGATTTTGACAATTTATCACACCAGTTGGACATATTTGGCATGACATTCCTCAGAAGGACATCCAACAACTGCCAGTTATTGACTAGGTCAATTTATGAAGTTCCTTCTGTTGAATAAATCATCCAATTTTCTCTGAAATTGTAATGGTTTGTGTGTCTGTGCAAGTGCATCACATCTCAACCGATTCCCATCCAATTTGAATAATTCCTTCAGGGTTCTCTCTCTCTCTCTCTCTCTCTCTCTCTCTCTCTCTCTCACCTGTTCAGTAAGCTTTATTTCTTTAACTCATAGTAGGTTTCAGAAACAAAAGTGAATTTGTGATAAGATGATGATATTTCATTTATGATTTGGTCCTTGATTCTGGAAAGGTTTTCTAGGTGTCTTCAAATTTCTGACTTTCTAAATCATAGATTTATTTTGTGGACTGTCAGTGGATTTTACATTATAGGAGATACAGCACAGTGTCAGTTTTACATTTCCAAATCACAAGTAATAGTGATAGTTTTTACTTTCATGAACATAATTTTCTTAAAAAAATGTTAAGCTGGAATATAATTATTGTTTCATTTGTACTAGGTCTTCCTCCACTGGCTACAATCATCAAAGGCGAACTGCGATTGGATGAAGAACTGGATACAGAAAAATTAATAGTGCGTCTCAAGAATGAAGATGAGCCTCCTGTTACATTTGCTCTCAACAGGAATCTATTTGTTCAGCTAAAAATTGTTAACTGTGAGTAATTGAATGTCTTCTGAAGTTACCTATAGAAACAATTGATAAATAGGTATGGTAACGTCAACAAAATAATATGCAGTTACGAAGAGCTGTAAGAGATGTTTTGCCTACAAAAATTTTACTCGTAAGAATTCAAGAAACAACGTAGTACTTCAAACATATACATGGTTATAATACATGGTTATAAATGCAGTTGCAATAGTAGCCTCACATAAAAATAGTTATTACGTTGAAATTGGAGACAATTTTAGTGTTTCACATTATCATACTGACTGTAAAAATCTTTTGAAATTAGTTGCTGTGTTCCTTCCTCCAGTGATATTACTTAGAGATTGCAGGGTAGTTAGTGCAATATGAATTTGTGTGATGTAAAGCTTCTGAAAATGTAAGGTTGCATTGTCTGACGTCATATATGAAAAAAGTAAGGTGATACAGTTCTGCAAAGAGGTAAATTTTGTGTATAAATTCAGTATTTATATACAGAAGACATACAAATTGTCACACACTAACCCAATTAACTTGCTTCACATATGATGCTAGTGTATGGTCTAGTTGAAAAGGCAGTATGATATTTCAAATAATTAATTTTCATTCTTCAAGTTTTTTAGGAAAATTTGCACTAACATGCAATTAATCACCACTACCTTCTTAGGGGCCTCAGCCAAACTAGAGTCCGGTCAGTGCTGTCAATCCTCTTTAACAATAAATGGTAAATGTGCTTCAACAACCACTATTAATAATAACAGTGTAACCCTGCAATGTTAATTTGCACCTGATTTTCCATCAACATATTTATGATTTTCCTGCGATTTACACATTACAAGAAAATGTTTGTGGAGAAAAATGACACTGACATGATGTTGGCCATCCAGTAGTGTTTACAAATATTATGTAGTTAGTGTTTACAAATATTACATGGTTGTTTGTTGTTGTGGTCTTCAGTCCTGAGACTGGTTTGATGCAGCTCTCCATGCTACTGTATCCTGTGCAAGCTTCTTCATCTACCAGTACCTACTGCAACCTACATCCTTCTGAATCTGTTTAATGTATTCATCTCTTGGTCTCCCTCTACAATTTTTACCCTCCACACATCCCTCCAATACTAAATTGGTGATCCCTTGATGCCTCAGAACATGTCCTACCAACCAATCCCTTCTTCTGGTCAAGCTGTGTCACAAACTTCTCTTCTCCCCAATCCTATTCAATACCTCCTCATTAGTTACGTGATCTACCCACCCAATCTTCAACATTCTTCTGTAGCACCACATTTTGAAAGCTTCTATTCTCTTCTTGTCCAAACTATTTATCATCCATGTTTCACTTCCATACATGGCTCCACTCCATACAAATACTTTCAGAAACGACTTCCTGCCACTTAAATCTATACTCGATGTTAACAAATTTCTCTTCTTCAGAAACGCATTCCTTGCCATTCCCAGTCTACGTTTTATATCCTCTCTACTTCGACCACCATCAGTTATTTTGCTCCCCAAATAGCAAAACTCCTTTACTACTTTAAGTGTCTCATTTTCTAATCTAATTCCCTCAGCATCACCTGACTTAACTCAACTACATTCCATTATCCTTGTTTTGCTTTTGTTGATGTTCATCTTATATCCTCCTTTCAAGACAGTATCCATTCCGTTCAACTGCTCTTCCAAATCCTTTGCTGTCTCTGACAGAATTACAATGTCGTTGGCGAACCTCAAAGTTTTTATTTCTTCTCCAAGGATTTTAATAACTACTCCGAATTTTTCTTTTGTTTCCTTCACTGCTTGCTCAATGTGCAGATTGAATAACATCGGGGAGAGACTACAACCCTGTCTCACTCCCTTCCCAACCACTGCTTCCTTTCATGTCCTCGACTCATAACTGCCATCTGGTTTCTGTACAAATTGTAAATAGCCTATCGCTTCCTGTATTTTACCCCTGCCACCTTCAGAATTTGAAAGAGAGTATTCCAGTCAACATTGTCAAAAGCTTTCTCTAAGTCTACAAATGCTAGGAATGTAGGTTTGCCCCTCCTTAATCTAGCTTCTAAAATAAGTCGTAGGGTCAGTATTGCCTCAGGAGTTCCAACATTTCTACGGGATCCAAACTGATCTTCTCCGAGGTCGGCTTCTACTTGTTTTTCCATTCGTCTGTGAAGAATTTGCATTAGTTAGTGTTTACAAATATTACGTGGTGAAGTTTCTTGACACCACAGCACTTGACTCAGCGGATTTGAACTGGTAAACGTGTAAAAGTTGGAACAATTCATGCCGTATCTCCCGCTGCTGCCAAGCTCTGCTCGGCAAAATGGCTGATGGGAGTAACTAGGTTTGTTTGAATCATGACAACAATTTCCAAACTGTTTCTACTGTGCAAATGCAGTTTCATGATTTTTCGTGGTCATCGTGACACCTTTGTCAAGCCATGGTTAGTGTGTTTTGGCGTATGGCAACTTGGAGCGCTAGTTCACACTGTCATTCACTTTGCAATGCTCAAATGTTTTTAGTTTAAACACAGTGCCGGTTACGTATTTTGTTATGTTGAGCAAAACGTATTTCGAGAATTTATTCTCGCTGTCAAGTGCAGCATTTGTGTATGTATTTTTTGTGATGTTACAGAAACAAATAATGTGAGTGATAGTTTGCGTTTGTGTGTGGTTTTCTACATAACTGATGAGGCACAGTACCTGATAATCTCAAAAAGATGACTACAGTGCAAGAGACGCAGAATAACACACATTCAGACACCATAAAAAATACTTATTTACATGTTTGCACTTGGCAATGAGAAAAAACTTTTTTGAAACACGTCATGCTAAGCATGATAAAATACATAACTAGTGTAGTATTTCATTATTTAAATATTAAACAAGTCCATGATAAGTCTTTTGATGCCTACTATGCACATATGTCATACACAAAGTACAAGGGGGGCATCCTGTGCGTTACTTTTACAGCTTAAAATGTTATTTCCCACAGTTTACGTTTTCCTGTGTTCTGCACCATTTTTTGGAAGCCCCTTGAAAAGTGAAAATGTGAGGTTTCACTGTATGTTGGAACATGAGGTATCAAAAATCCTGCGCCTTCCTTGCTGTTCATGTTAATACCAAGGGAACTACGGGGGTGGGGGGTAGAAAATGTGAAGAACGTGGACCACTAGTTAGTACTAACACACAACAAAGATGAGAAAAATAGACTACTGCAACAGAATTTGTCTTGACGTACCATATGTTGCTATAACTGTCAAAAGTTCAGACAAATTGTGATTGCATGTAGCTCAAGCAGCTTGTGGAAATAGAAAGTCTGGATCAACTCCTTGCACATAAAGCCCCATTTTGCATCAGTTGTGGGGAAACCATCAAGAGTGTTTGCTAAAGACCAAAATATGCTAGAACAGAAGGCCACCAAATAAATATCTTTTGCTGGAGCACAGAAGGGATTTATATTAGTGCAGTCATCAATGTTTTTGAAGTTGTTTGCCTTTACTGTTTATAAATTTATTGTTAAGGTCCATAGTGTTACACTAACACAAGATGGTATAGCCTGCACTCGTGAATATACCTGTAAAGCAATCACCACAGTCGCCAGTTTGGAGTACTGGAGACCTCCATCAGTCTCCCTGCCTCATGCCTGAACACACAACTTCTTTCTTTGTAAAAGAAAAGAGTATAGACAAAGGAAAACGAGCACTGAGGAAACAAAGTTGAAGAATGTCAGAGCAGACATATGCCTCTGTTGTAGAAAGGTCCAAAATTGAGCACATCATGTATACCATGCAACCAGCAAGTTCTAAAAGAGTCCTCACATACTCCATATTATCGCACAACATTTATGCCTAGGAGGCATCAATTAGAACTCTCTTCTTCATAGTGAACGTGGTGGTGCTCAATGATGTAGAGCTTGAATTTATTGTGATTGCGGTCACTACATGCTGCTGAAATAAAAACAAGAAGCAGCAGTGATGTGCAACAGATTGGCTTGTCAGGTGGTCTATACACAACCGTACTATCATGCTAATAGACCTTGCAGCAGAGTAAGACGGCTATTGAAATTTTGTAAGGATGAATGAGGAATCTTTCAGTGAATTGGTGAACCTTATTACATCTTATGTACACAGAAAAGATACTGTCATATACATGTTGAATTTCACTTTGAACAATGCTGGAAGCAATCTATAAACTTGAAAAGAGTAAGATACATTACTGTAGAGGATAGACAGCTAGCACTGTTATTGTGCAATAAATAATTACACTTTTGAAACGAACAAATAAGCAGTTGTTGTGTTATTTCCCTGCACTTAGAACACTTTTGCTGAATGTTTCCACAGCTAATTACTGAATAAGTTTTACGTGTGTAATCCGACCACCCTAAATGCATTTAAACAGATGATTCCTTTCATCAGTCTTTCCTAATGTATTCTTGTTCACTATCAGTTGTTTACACATTCGCAAATCACAAAGTCTCTGCAGGAACTGCCATGTATTGTACTGTATTACCCTTATACAATATGATATATTGTGCAGTATAATGAGCAAACATCAATATTTTTAAGGCTCTGCAGTCTCCTTCAATATATTTTCTGAACCATCAATACCACTGTCAGATTGTCAACGTTATTGCACAATGACTTTTGAGCATCCCAGGGCCCCTTTTGGTGTCTTTCTCCAACATCTTTGACTTGTCACCAGATTTGAAGGACGAAGACATGTCTAATCACTGAAATGATCACCATTATTTAGTGGAATAGGAATGGGTTGATGATCCATGTAGAGTAATTGGAGAGCGTTCTGCAGGAAAGTTCCTTATGTGTGTCTCCAGGAGATATGTTTCAAAGATACGAGCACACTTCTGGTAAGCGGCTACAATCTGCATGAAATAGACTACTTTCGTGGAGACAAGGTCAAAGGCAGGATGTCCATATTTGCTAGTGACACACATTCTTCTTAACCAGTGTCACTTCACTCTGAGCTAAAAACAATCACCATCAGTGATGGTTTGTGTGTGTGTGTGTGTGTGTGTGTGTGTGTGTGTGTGTGTTTTGGAGGGCGAGGGGGGGGGGGGGAGGGGGGGTTGCACACATCACTGAGTGTGTGTGTGTGTGTGTGTGTGTGTGTGTGTGTGTGTGTTTTGGAGGGCGAGGGGGGGGGGGAGGGGGGGGTTGCACACATCACTGAATGTAATCGAGTGCACTTTTTATATGCCAGTGCGTGATCGTAAGCAACCTCAGGCAAGTATACCCTCCATTCCCTTCGAAATCTTAATGCTCAACATCATGTTGAGTTCTGCTGATACAAGCCTAGGGAGTAGAGTTATAGGAAAACTCATCCTCACAGAAGACACCGATCCATTGAACAGAGCTTTTCAAATTTCTACAGAAAACGTCCAATGTGTCATATTAGGGGACAAAAAAAGATCTTGGGAAGAAACCCTGAATTCCATTAACCATTTCACATCAACTACACAGTCACTTCAAAGTGTAAATTGTAACTTCTCGTTATATTGTACCAATTCCGTTTTTATGTATGGTTTGTTTTGTAGCATTTGGATGGAGTAAGAGTAATAAGTTGGTAAGCTTGCCAAGTGTGCCTGTCAAATGTTTGTCGTGATGGCAATAAACTCAGGTTGTAATATAATAATAATTTCAGATGAAATTCACTAGTAATGTTTTAGGTTGTTGTTGTTGTTGTTGTTGTTGTTGTGTTCTTCAGTCCTGAGACTGGTTTGATGCAGCTCTCCATGCTGCTGTATCCTGTGCAAGCTTCTTCATCTCCCAGTACCAACTGCAACCTACATCCTTCTGAATCTGTTTAGTGTATTCATCTCTTGGTCTCCCTCTAAAATTTTTACCCTCCACACTGCATTCCAGTACTAAATTGGTGATCACTTGATGCCTCAGAACATGTCCTACCAACCAATCAATCACTTCTTCTAGTCCAGTTGTGCCACAAACTTCTCTTCTCCCCAATCCTATTCAATACCTCCCCATTAGTTATGTGATCTACCCATCTAATTTTCAGCATTCTTCTGTGGCACCACATTTCGAAAGCGTCTGTTCTCTTCTTGTCCAAACTAGTTATCGTCCATGTTTCACTTCCATACATGGCTACGCTCCATACAAATACTTTCGGAAACAACTTCCTGACACTTAAATCTATACTCGATGTTAACAAATTTCTCTTCTTCAGAAATGCTTTCCTTGTCATTGCTAATCTACATTTTATATCCTCTCTACTTCGACCATCATCAGTTATTTTGCTCCCCAAATAGCAATACTCATTTACTACTTTAAGCATCTCATTTCCTAATCTAATTCCTGCAGCATCACCCGAATTTAATTTGACTACATTCCATTATTCTCATTTTGCTTTTGTTGATGTTCATCTTATACCCTCCTTTCAAGACACTGTCCATTCTGTTCAACTGCTCTTCCAAGTCCTTTTGCTGTCTCTGACAGAATTACAATGTCATCGGCAAACCTCAAAGTTTTTATTTCTTCTCCATGGATTTTAATACCTACTCTGAATTTTTCTTATGTTTCCTTCACTGCTTGCTCAATATACAGATTGAATAACATAGGGGATAGGCTACAGTCCTGTCTCACTGCTTGCCCAACCTATGCTTCCCTTTCGTGTCCCTCAACACTCATAACTGCCATCTTGTTTCTGTACATATTGTAAATAGCCTTTCTCTCCCTGTATTTTACCCCTGCCACCGCCAGAATTTGAAAGAGAGTATTCCAGTCAACATTGTCAAAAGCTTGCTCTAAGTCTACAAATGCTGGAAACGTAGGATTGTGTTTCCTTAATCTTTCTTCTAAGATAAGTTGTAGGGTCAGTATTGCCTCACGTGTTCCAATATTTCTACGGAATCGAAACTGATCTTGAATGAGATTTTCACTCTGCAGCGGAGTGTGCGCTGATATGAAACTTCCTGGCAGATTAAAACTGTGTGCCCGACCGAGACTCGAACTCGGGACCTTTGCCTTTCGCGGGCAAGTGCTCTACCAACTGAGCTACCGAAGCACGACTCACGTCCGGTACTCACAGCTTTACTTCTGCCAGTATCCGTCTCCTACCTTCCAAACTTTACAGAAGCTCTTCTGCGAACCTTGCAGAACTAGCACTCCTGAAAGTAAGGATACTGCGGAGACATGGCTTAGCCACAGCCTGGGGGATGTTTCCAGAATGAGATTTCTGCAAGGTTCGCAGAAGAGCTTCTGTAAAGTTTGGAAGGTAGGAGACGGATACTGGCAGAAGTGAAACTGTGAGTACCGGACGTGAGTCGTGCTTCAGTAGCTCAGTTGGTATAGCACTTGCCCGCGAAAGGCAAAGGTCCTGAGTTCGAGTCTCGGTCGGGCACACAGTTTTAATCTGACAGGAAGTTTCGAAACTGATCATCCCCGAGGTCGGCCTCTACGAGTTTTTCCATTCGTCTGTAGAGAATTTGCGCTAGTATTTTGCATCCGTGACTTATTAAACTGATAGTTCGGTAATTTTCACGTCTGTCAGCACCAGAATTCTTTGGGATTGGAATTGTTATATTCTTCTTGAAGTCTGAGGGTATTTCGCCTGTAATAATAGTATTTACCACATGACATAGTTCATTCATTTATAAAGGGACATTTGTAATTGCTATAGACTTTGTTGATGTTGCCAGTGATAAAAATATAAATATGTCTGCTGATGAAATGTGATTCATGTTTCATAAACTGCTCGTTAAAGAGCACTCAATTTGAAAAATACAGCTGTGGAACTGCTTGTGTTGTTAATAAGACTTTTTTTTACACCTTTTAAAATTACAGGTCATGACTTGCATTTTCAATGATTATTTTCTTATTTTGTGGTAAAGGAAGAGTACAAATAGGTAATCTGAAATATATTTTCATGAAGTAGGTGACTGGAAGATTACACAACAGCAGAAAAGAAAACAGAGTCATACAAACTATTTCTTTTAGTTTTGAGAAAGTAGTCTTCTAATATTGACACTAATTATTTTTACCTGAACTTTGCAGTGAACTGCTGTGTGAATAGGACATGTTGGTGTTTTTCAACTATTGGAATGAGCTCTGTTGGGCAGGATGAAATAGTTATAATTCTTGAATGTCTACCAGATGAATCTTCAGTTCCAAGGGATATTTTTACACACCTGAGCACCTTGTATCAGGAGGCATCTAGAGGTAAGTCACTAAAAGTTATGAACTAAGAAACATGTTCTCTCTTAGTTATATATAATGGAAATAAGAAGCAATTTTTCTGGAAAAAGGTCTCCCATATAAATAATTCTCTGAAGTAACTAGTTTCACTGTGTCTGGGGAGTTATTTTATTTTACTTCTTGTTTAATGTCTGCTGTGAGAGTTTGAATTAGTACATTGAAAAAACCGAGCTTGCAATGTTTACTTCTTTTCAAGCTGTGAGTTCTGTTCTCTCATGTTTCATTCTTAACAGAAGTTACATTGAGTAGTTGTTAACATGAGCACAATTTTCATTTAGTCATTAGAGACTTCATGATATCAGCTTTTAATAAAACTATGCTGAAGTGCATAACATCTAATGGAAACTTTTTAAAAGATTCTGAGTAGAAAGAAAAATGAGACACTTAGAAATTTAGACCTGTGGAGACTTCACAAGACATTGTCACACTTAAAATTTCTTTGTCTTTATTGTGTTTACTGTTTAGTTATTTAAAGAAATCATTTGCACCAAAAGCTCAATATCCTGTAGGGTTGACCGTGTTGATTTCTGGTATATTGCCACATTATTTTCTTTGCCTCAGCATGTAATGATTCCTCATTCAGTGAGGTAAAAAACAATCTTTTATTTTTGATAGTTAATTATTCCACAGTGTTGTGATATAAGTCGAGCATTGCTGTGTTGTCTGTAGGGTGATCAAATAAGGAAATATTTCAGGGAGCATTCTGATTTGTGGACACAGCTAGGAGGCAGATTTAAATGTTTAAAGTAACGTTGTCTTAGATATAATAGAATGAAAATAATGGACCTAAAAAGTAAATTAAACAGATACAGTGAAGGTATGTAAATCATATGTATGTAAAGAAAGGATACAATTTACAAGAACAATACCAGCTGAAAAAAAAGCTGTGGAATTAAGTCCAGAAAAGTAAATAGAATAGCCAGTAGATAGTTTTTGTCATAGCAAGGCATGCAGAATGTCACATAATAAGACACCAGCCTTGGCTTGGCTGTGTTGGATGGCGGACGTTTTGAGCAAGAGCAATCGCGTTGTGTCATTGTACAGAAATTTTTAGAAATTAAAAATGGTGTGTCATGATTCGAGCCTAAGTGCAGATGTGCACACTATCAGGAACTTATTGCAAGTGCATAAGCCATGTCGAACATTCACAGAAAGTGCAGTATTTGTGTACTTACTAAGCAGCAGTATGAAGCAACAATAGTCGGAAACTTGTAATATGTTAATAGACCCATTGAAAATAATGTGTGGTTAACTTTAACACCTCATTCAATAGATATTGTTTTGTTTATCCACAATAGACTACCCAAAGAAGTTAATACAGCTGTTCATAGGACATCAGCTGCTGTTTTGAATGAATACAATCGGTACTGCAGATCCACTTGCAGCAATCCTGCTTAGTTACCCATATCCAAACTCATTTTTAAGTCTCTTTCCAGTATGCAGGATAAGTAGACGTTAAAAGGTAAAGAGTGTATGAGATGCAGTATGCAGTAGTCATAGTTGCTGAAGGTGCGGCATTGTCGAAATTGCTAAAAAGTGAGTCATGTCCATGAGATTGGGAAAAATCAGCCTAGTGTCCAGTGAGTGACATTCAGTGCATCAGTTTATTCAGTTAATACTCGGTAATGAACTTCCATTTGAAGAAAACTCATGTTATTGCATTGAAAGTCTCTGTAACTAAAAGTAGTACTTCAACTGCTACTATTTCAAATAACCTATCACTATGGTATGTCCTACTTTTTCTACATTGCTGCTGTTGGTGTTGCTGCTTGTCCAACAAAACTGAGCAGTTTGGAGCGCACAATGCCAGTATTGTTCTTGAAATTATGAAATTACAATTGGTAATCACTTTTGACAGATAAACAATTATTTGGTTAGTTGTTCCCACAGACTGCGTGAAGGTTCCTTAACGTAGAAAACATGTTATGAGTGCCCCTCTACTGAAAAGGAAGTGCTGACTGGAGTAGGAGCTGGAGGAGGAGAGAAAAAACTCAATCCCAACCAGCTGAGATCCAGATAACATTGGACAGGCATACATGGAATGACAAAATCATTGGCAGCCTTGTGGTATCCAAAATAGGAATTGTAGACATCCCAAATGAACTCATATGTAAATGGTTAACATCAATAAACATTTAAAACAAGATCAGTAGTTACATTGTCACTCACCATTTAAATGTCCACTTGGCCTATAACTATGTATGAAATCTAAGTGGAAAGAGTGATTGAATCTTGGCTGAATTATATTTAAGTTAATCATATTTGTAGTCCAGTTTGCCATGAAAGAGCCACTGAAACAGATTGTTACAATAAATCTAATAATTCTTGCGAACTTAGAGTATACTCTGATTTATATCAGACAAAGTGGCACATTTTTTTTCAGAAGATGCACATGCATTTTAGAGAAGTATGGTCCAAATGCACATCTTGCCGTTGCAACAAGTGCCAAACATTACTAGTCAATTCACCATGTCTTATCGATCTGCCTGACTGTGTAATTAGTTAATATCAGTAGGTTTGCAACTATATTCACATCTCTGATACTGATACTGATACTGTATGTTGATCAATTTTGTCTTAAAATGCCCGTAGCACCTAGTTATTCCTTAAACTGACTCATAAGATAACTCTGCTAAGGCCATAACAATTGAAAATATTGCAAACTATTCTGCCATTACTGAATGGGATGATATCATCATCACTGCTTCTGAAAACATCATTTATCCTAGCAGGTTCTTGTTTAACAGGATTAGCATGCATTAATTACATTACTGCCGTAAATAAATCTCATCATAGTGTAAAACATCATTAAGTTTTTCGCAGCCCAATATGCAGTTGTTGTCATTGGTCGCTAAGACCACCAGCAGTATTAGCGCACACAACTAATCAGTCATGAGCACAATTACGACCAACAACTGCTCGGAAGTCAACACATCTGGAATAAACCCAATTTAAACTGAAGGTCAGTGACACAGTAAATATGACTTCAAGCCCCCTGAGTAAACCCCATTCAGACCTTGAAAATCTATTATCACAATGTCCAATCCTTAAGCAACAAAACTGATGACTTAAGCATTTTGCTGATCAGTGAACTCAGTGATACCTCAGTAGTATGCCTAGCACAGCAGTGGCTCTGCACTTATGTAGGTAAGTTAATCTCCCTACCAAATTTCAAATTGTGTGAACACTAATCCAGATCAAAGGATGGACATGGTGGGGTTGCCATCTTCATAAAATGACATGTTGAATATAGCCCACTTCCTACCCCAAGGGAAATAGGAACAGACGACAGAAACAGGGAGACATTGATTAACATTGCAAAAACTTATAATCTGCATGGCCTTGTAAAACGAGCCCACTAGAATAACACCCACATCCAAGACAGCTCTAGATCAAACTTTGCAAATAGAAATAAACTTAACCCAACATTAGAAGTATACAATGCAGGATTCAACGACCACCAAGTTGTCATTCTAAAGGTTGATGTTAGCAAAGATACCTCAAACTTAGTTCCACCTAAACCTTTATGAAGGTTTTTCACTCAAGATAACTTGAACAAGCTAAATGCCCTTCTTAGTAAAGAAAAGTGGACAGAGATGTACACAGCCAATGATGTCAACATGAAATTCAACATATTTCTTGACACAATGATCCACCACTCTGAAGAGATTTTCCACAAAAACCAGTAAGAATAAATAATAATAAGAGAAACAAGACTTGGATTACACCAGCTGTAAAAATCTCTTGCAAATATAAAAGACTACTCCACATGTTATGTAAAAAAAGTAGTGACTCCCACCATCTAACAGAATACTGTAAAAACTACACATGTATCGTAAGAAGAGTTATAAGACAGGCAAAACGCATGTAAAATGATGAGTACATTGTCAAATCCAGCAATAAAGTAAAAGCAATGTGGAATATTATAAAAAGGGAAAGATGGGAAAGCAAAACTACACACACGTACATAGAAATCAAACTCAACAATGAATCTATATCTAATCCCGAAGTTGTGGTGAACTCTAAACAAATTCCCTACAAGCATAGCTGAAAAATTAGTAACAAATAATCGTAACACAAACTACCAACCAGCAAACCAAAAATATCACACATGTTCAGAGTCAATTTTCATTACCAAAGTCACTGTAAATGTTGTTGCAAATGCCCTCAGAGAGTTAACAAATTCATATTCAGCTGGAATTGATGGTATCTCAGCAGCAGTCATCAAAAATTGTGTACACACAATTACTGAACCATTAACTCACCTCTGTGATTGTTCTTTCCAAGCAGGTACTTTCCCTGAAGCTCTGAAACTTTCTAAAGTAATTCCTGTCTTCAAAAAAGGTGTTAATAAAGATATGAATAACTACAGGCTTGTCTCAATCTGATCCTGCTTTTCTAAAGTTTTTGAACAAATAATGTACAAAAAACTGATGGACTTCATTGGGGGGGGGGGGGGGGGGGGGGAATAGATTTCCTAAGTTTAGCTCAACATGGTTTCAGAAGCAACAAATCTACAGAAACTGCAGTATATGATAGCATAAATACACTATTAGATCTGTTAGACAAAAAACAACTAAGTGGAGATAAGGTTGAAACCCTGAATCCCACATGTTGAATGAGGAATCTCTTTCACTTTAGTTACTGTATGATACACAAAAATATTTTGAATCTATTTCCATGTCAGTGAATAGGTACTATAGCCTAATAAAATAGTTAATGTCATCTTATCAAAATCTTACTAGACACTGAGATCCAGGCATCAAATTAATTTTATTATTATTATTATTATTATTTTCAAATGAAGCTATACTATTTTTAACTTTCAGAGTAGTAGATCGAATCGAGTTCTGCTCCTCTTTTCTTCATAAGTTAGTACATCGTCAAGTAATTCTTCAATAATAACCTACAACTGTTATGAGTTAAAAATGCGGCTCCCTGAATAATTCTATAATCAGTGTAAACTAAATGAATTTCAGTATATATCCCAGTATGTCCAATATATGAAATAATTGTACTGCTGTGTGTGTGTGTGTGTGTGTGTGTGTGTGTGTGTGTGTGTGTGTGTGTGTGTGTGTGTGCACTCAGTTCACTCGGCGCTGCGATTTAGTTGAGAAGAGGCAAAGCATGACTCACAGGACCTGACTAAATGCCCCCAGTCAGCTACTGTCCAGTATCTGTGTTATTTGGCCCATGGGAGACATGCAGTTTTGTGTGGTGCTGTGAAGAATGCCCTTTGCATGGTATCCAGCTACAAATGTTCATCACTTGCAGTTGCCTTCACAATGTTTACTCAGAAATTGCTTGAAATGGACCTGTGTTCACTGACACCAGCAATTCTTGTTGAGTTTGAAACCATTTGTCACAGACAGGACTTGACATTCACCTTTGCTGTGTGTCAGAATATTTTTATGACCACTGTTGTTGCACTCTCTGTGTTACATGGTTGCAAGTGATACACCATTACTTGTAGACACATTGGACACTTCACATCCACATTTCATCTCATTTTACTACACTGATACGTTGCAACTGACTGACCCGTATGTACCATTTCACTGCCATGACCTCTGTCTGTGGGAGTGGGTCACCATTCCTACCCCGTATACAGCCCTTAATGAGGTTTTCTGTATCTTTATGTTAAAGGAAAGCTGATTGGCCTGAGAATCTTGACACATTTATTGAAAAAGTTGTACTTTCTTTTATGTAGGAGATAGAAATATCAACCATTTTTGCTCTGTGTAGGTGAAGATTCTAAAATTACTATTTTAAGCCCTGTTCTTGAGTCAGTACCCTTTCAGTGGCAAACAAGAGTAACTCATTATGTTGTAAACATTTCATTTCTTGCAGGTAGAATGGTGAGTGAATTGGGCCATTCTGTTTTACAAGGATCAGTCTTCCTGGGCTCATCAGAATATGGTGGTTTTATTTATATTAGACCATCCTTCCAGTGCTTACATAAACTGATTCTTCCACCTGCTCCCTTTTTGATAGGAATCCTCATTCACAGGTGAGTAATTTTTGTATATTTTATTTTACAATTTCTCTCAAATTTAATGCTGTCTCCCCCCCCCCCCCCCCCCCTTTCAGAACACACATTTGCCTGTGGTGAAAAGTTGATAATATTGCTGAGATATAAGGTTATGTATTGGTAGAATAAATATAAAGAAGATTAATGAGCGGACAGCTCTGTGCTGTGGAAGGGAGGCATGAAAAGAATAGATGAACAGAAATTATATCTAAAGTTTATTTAAGCAGAGCTAACGTACAGATATGATGAGAACTTAATTCTAGCTATTTAAGACCGAATGTTATCTGTCAGCAAGCCATGTTAGAAAGCTTCTGAACAGTTATGAACAGTTAAAAACTGTGCTGTACTCAAATCAAGACTCTTCAGGCTGTACTAGAATTTGTGAATGACATTGATGCTCATCTAACTGGAAATGCTCCTTAATAATATTAATAAATAATTCAACTGAAGGCTGTAGAAAAGAACATTTTTGAGTATCAGGAGATTTCAGCTTAATAACATGGTAAATTGGGATATTAGAATACAGTAACGTGTGAACTGAGAAGCAGTGATATGAATGAATCAAAGTGTAGCATTGATGTGAAAAGACAAGAGAAGCAAATAGTCATTCCTATAAATGGAAGTGGTTTTTCATATAACAACATAAGAAATTACTGTCAAGAATCCATACTAAAAGAGGACATTAAGTTGAGAATGTGGGTCTCACGGGGAGGACGCCAAAGATAAGGCCCTGCAGTCTCACTATCCTCTGTGTCCGGGGTGGCTCAGAATGGGAGTGCATCTGCCATGTAAGCAGGAGATCCTGGGTTCGAGTCCCAGTTGGGACACCATTTTTAACTGTCCCCGTCGATATTTATCAACACCTGTAAGCAGCTAAAGGTCTGGATTTCATTGTAATTTCATTCTTTGAGAGCTGCAAGATCACCAATGGTATCTGTTCTTTCGGCCATGTCCGAAAGAACAGATCCCATCTTCATATTCGTATATATTCTCACTGTGTCCCCAGCTAACAACTGTTCTGTCTTCTGCATAGTTAAGCACTTACTGTACACTGTCGGTAGATAATGAAGACATGATATAAACAATAAGAGTTCCAGAACTGACCCTTGCGGCATGCCACACTTCACCATGGCGAGACTAAAGTTGTATTCTTTAATAATGTTAATGTACCCCCCATGAACCATGGACCTTGCCGTTGGTGGGGAGGCTTGCGTGCCTCAACGATACAGATAGCCGTACCGTAGGTGCAACCACAACGGAGGGGTATCTGTTGAGAGGACAGACTAAGGTATGGTTCCTGAAGAGGGGCAGCAGCCTTTTCAGTAGTTGCAGGGGCAACAGTCTGGATGATTGACTGATCTGGCCTTGTAACACTAACCAAAACGGCCTTGCTGTGCTGGTACTGCGAACAGCTGAAAGCAAGGGGAAACTACGGCCGTAATTTTTCCCGAGGGCATGCAGCTTTACTGTATGGTTAAATGATGATGGCGTCCTCTTGAGTAAATAGTCCCCCATTAGGATCTCCGGGCGGGGACTACTCAAGAGGATGTTGTTATCAGGAGAAAGAAAACTGGCGTTCTATGGATCGAAGCGTGGAATGTCCGATCCCTTAATCGGGCAGGTAGGTTAGAAAATTTAAAAAGGGAAATGGATAAGTTAAAGTTAGATATAGTGGGAATTAGTGAAGTTCGGTGGCAGGAAGAACAAGACTTCTGGTCAGGTGAATACAGGGTTATAAATACAAAATCAAATAGGGGTAATGCAGGAGTAGGTTTAATAATGAATAAAAAAAAAAAAAGGAGTGCAGGTAAGCTACTACAAACAGCATAGTGAACATATTATTGTGGCCAAGATAGACACGAAGCCCATGCCTACTATAGAGTACAAGTTTATATCCCAATTAGCTCTGCAGGTGACGGAGAAATTGAAGAAATGTATGATGAGATGAAAGAAATTACTCAGGTAGTGAAGGGAGACAAAAATTTAATAGTCATGGGTGACTGGAATTCGAGCGTAGGAAAAGGGAGAGAAGGAAACATAGTAGGTGAATATGGATTGGGGCTAAGAAATGAAAGAGGAAGCCGTCTGTTAGAATTTTGCACAGAGCATAACTTAATTATTCTCTTTCTCTTCCTCTAACCTATCTACCTCTTCTATATCTCTTTCACCCCATTCTATCGTCTTATGTCTCTGCTCGATGAGAATAACTCACCAGCTGCAAGAACATAACGAGAAAATTCCCAACTAACAATAGGACTGACATTCACAAAAGAAAAGTATATGCATAGTCATTACTATTATTATTATTATTATTATTATTATTATTATTATTATTATTGATTGTTATAATAATTTTTTTGATTGTTATAATTATCATTGTACTACTGTTATAATCTCTATTTTTTTTCCTTAACATCAATACTGTATAATATGTTATATGTCCTTAATGTTCTCTAGAAACTGTAACTCGTTCAATCTGAGTATGCCTGGTTAGGTGTAAGAGAGGGCCTGAAGGCCCTAATCTTGCCAGGTAAAATAAATGCATAAATAAATAAATAATCATAGCTAACACTTGGTTCACGAATCATGAACAAAGGTTGTATACATGGAAGAATCCTGGATATACTAAAAGGTATCAAATAGATTATATAATGGTAAGACAGAGATTTAGGAACCAGGTTTCAAATTGTAAGACATTTCCAGGGACAGATGTGGACCCTGACCATAGTCTATTGGTTATGAACTGTAGAAACTGCAAGAAGGTGGGAATTTAAGGAGATGGGACCTGGATAAACTGACTAAACCAGAGGTTGTACAGAAAATGAAGTAGGCAAAAAGGAATACAAACATCTCAAAAATGGGATCAACAGGAAGTGCAAAATGGCTAAGCAGGCATGGCTAGAGGACAAATGTAAGGATGTAGAGTCTTATCTCGCTAGGGGTAAGATAGATACTACCTACAAGAAAATTAAAGAGACCTTTGGAGAAAAGAGAGCAACTTGTATGAATATCAAGAGCTCAGATGGAAACCCAGTTCTAAGCAAAGAAGGAAAGCAGAAAGGCGGAGGGAGTATATAGAGGGTCTATACAAGGGCAATGTACTTGACGACAATATTATGGAAATGGTAGAGGATGTAGATGAAGATGAAATGGGATATATGATACTGCGTAATGAGTTTGACAGAGCACTGAAATACCCGAGTCGAAACAAGGCCCTGGGAGTAGACAACATTAGAACTATCGACGGCCTTGGGAGAGCCAGTTCTGACAAAACTCTACCATCTGGTGAGCAAGATGTATGAGACAGGCAAAATACCCTCAGACTTCAAGAAGAATATAATAATTCCAATCCCAAAGAAAGCAGGTGTTGACAGATGTGAAAATGACCGAACTATCAGTTTAATAAGTCACAGCTGCAAAATACTAATGCGAATTCTTTACAGACGAATGGAAAAACCTGTAGAAGCCG
Organism: Schistocerca gregaria; assembly: GCF_023897955.1. NCBI lineage: Eukaryota > Metazoa > Arthropoda > Insecta > Orthoptera > Acrididae > Schistocerca > Schistocerca gregaria. The sequence goes on along the minus strand of NC_064931.1, from coordinate 36,100,761 downwards.
ACCTCAGGGAAGATCAGTTTGGATTCCGTAGAAATATTGGAACACGTGAGGCAATACTGACCCTACGACATATCTTAGTAGAAAGATTAAGGAAAGGCAAACCTACATTTCTAGCATTTGTAGACTTAGAGAAAGCTTTTGACAATGTTGACTGGAATACTCTTTTTCAAATTTTAAAATGTGGCAGTGGCAGTGTGGCAGTGGTAAATACAGGGAGCGAAAGGCTATTTACAATTTGTACAGAAACCAGATGGCAGTCATAAGAGTCGAGGGGCATGAAAGGTAAGCAGTGGTTGGGAAGGGAGTGAGACAGGGTTGTAGCTTCTCCCCGATGTTATTCAATCTGTATATTTAGCAAGCAGTGAAGGAAACAAAAGAAAAATTCGGAGTAGGTATTAAGATCCAGGGAGAAGAAATAAAAATGTTGAGATTCGCCGATGACATCGTAATTCTGTCAGAGACAGCAAAGGACTTGGAAGAGCAGTTGAACGGAATGGACAGTGTCTTGAAAGGAGGGTATAAGATGAACATCAACGAAAGCAAAATGAGAATAATGGAATGCAGTCGAATTAAGTCAAGTGATGCTGAGGGAATTAGATTAGGAAATGAGACACTTACAGTAGTAAAGGAGTTTTGCTATTTGGGGAGCAAAATAACTGATGATGGTCGAAGTAGAGAGGATATAAAATGTAGACTGGCAATGGCAAGGAAAGCGTTTCTGAAGAAGAGAAATTTGTTAACATCGAATATAGATTTAAGTGTCAGGAAGTCGTTTCTGAAAGTATTTGTATGGGGTGTAGCCATGTATGGAATTGAAACATGAATGATAAATAGTTTGGACAAGAAGAGAATAGAAGCTTTCGAAATGTGGTGCTACAGAAGAATGTTGAAGATTAGGTGGGTAGATCACGTAACTAATGAGGAGGTATTGAATAGGATTGGGGAGAAGAGAAGTTTGTGGCACAACTTGACTAGAAGAAGGAATCGGTTGGTAGGACATGTTCTGAGTCATCAAGGGATCACAAATTTTGCATTGGAGAGCAGCGTGGAGGGTAAAAATCGTAGAGGGAGACCAAGAGATGGATACACTGAGCATATTCAGAAGGATGTGGATGCACTAGGTACTGGGAGGTGAAGGAGCTTGCACAGGATTAGAGTAGCATGGAGAGCTGCATCAAACCAGTCTCAGGACTAAAGACCACAACAACAACAACAACAATAATAATGTTAACCTCTTTGTGTTTGATTTACATAACTGTATATTGGTCTCATTGGTATGATTGTAAGACACGTATTGTTAATTCTCTTATAATATAAATTTCCAGTTTATTAAATGGCATTTCTTGAGGAACCACAGCAGTGTGATTGCAAGTAACAAATCTGCAACCCTTTCTTTTCATACTCAAGTCTCACACAGAGATGATGCAAGTCTGTAACCATAATCATTAGTAAGTTTTTATGACATAATCTGTGGTATAAAGTTGATTCTTCTTCTTCTTCTTCTTCTTCTTCTTCTTTTTCCATTTCAAGCAGAGGGTGTTGGTTCATTCCAAAATCAAAGAAATTTAACAAAACTGTTTTCCCATCTCTTCATTGGCTGCCCAACATTCCATCTACCTTTTTGGTTGAAATATAATGATTGCCATGGTAGGCACTCAGGTGGTGTCTGGCATCCATTTGATGTGGTCACACCACATTTCTTGGTGACGTCTAATCTTTTCTGTCATTATTGTTTTCACATATAGTTGCTGTCTTATGTCTTCACACCACACACTGTGTCGTAGAATTAGCCAAGAAGTGACCTCGGCAACCTCATCTCAGATACTTCAATTCTTTGTACCTCTCCATTTCTTAGAAATCAGTTTTCATTATCATACATAAGAGCAAGCTTAGCCACCACCTTGTGTAATCTTATCGTATTAATTAGTACATGTGTCCGTCCGTGTCCTCACACTTCTGATGATACCTTAGTGACTACCTCACCATGTACGCTTACAATAGGTTGCTTGTCATTCTAAAGCATCAGAATTCCTAGCAACGGCTGTCTTGCCAGATGCTTTGTGTATGAAATACATTAACCTCCATGAAAATGGGTATTCTTTTATGGCTATATCTTTAGTTGGGAATGGATATTTTAATGCTGTTTCTTATGGCCCTGCAGCCTTCCTTTTCCTGGCTACCACCTGGGAGGAGGGCCTGACTCAGCGTCTTGGGGTGAAACCCTGTCCCCGCTACCTTTTGAGCTCAGTGCTTTCTGTATGAACTGGGTCAGCCCTTTAAGGGCTTTTGGTGATATTTGCACTTTGTTCTGTGTGGACATTTTTAGCATATAGATTCTGATTTGTATCACATTGGAAGTGGTTGCCATCCAGGTCCACAGTTGCTCACAGTTTGCGATCTCTATCTCCCTTCCTGCAGGCCGTCTATGCCAGCCACCTACTTGCCTGTCTCTGTGAGCACTGCCGGGGCAGATTTGTGGCTTCACACTAAATTCCTTTTCGCTCGGTTGTGGATCAACTCTTGGGGGCCACCCCTCTGTCTAACAAACGTTGCTCAGTTAAGGGGAATCCCACCATATAGCATTCTTCCTTCTGACTCTCCTGGTGGGAATCTACCACTGTCTATGTAGCAGCCCTGTTAGGTTGATGTAGGATTGTTAGTCCAAAATGAATCACTTACCACTTTTGTAGTTGTGGATCCCTTCTCACAATGATCCCTATTTTGTTGGCCTGCCCTCACCATTTGGCCCTTCACACTAAATATATCCTCCCACTCTCCTTGTCCTGGGTGTTAGCAGGTGACTCTTGCACGGTTACGACTATCCTTGGTTCTTGTTGTGAAAGTGATTTGCCCTCGCAGATTTAAGTACCTGAATCCCTTTCTAGAACTGGAGTCCCAAAGGTACCATTGGTGTTGGTCTGTGAGGCCTTCAGCCGTGCCTTTGCACCAGACAGGTTTTATCCCACTTTCTTGTACTTTTGTCTGGTTTGTTTTGCCTTTTCTTGTGTCTTCTTCCCGTTGTGTCGCGTAGTATGGTTGGGGATCGGGATGGGTCAGCAGCGGTGCCAGTGCCCCATCATGCAAAGTGTCTCTGCAGCCTCCTCTGCTTTTGCCCTTCCTCACTTTCCCCCATCACTCATGTCCTTTTCTCTTCCTGCCATCCTTACATTCCTGCTGCCTCTGTGTTTGCCCATTTTTCTTTTTCAATGACTGGACTGGACCATACTTTTGATGTTGTTCTTTCCTCAGTTTCTGCCACCTTGGGTCTTGGGACCAATGACCTTGTTGTTTGTTCCCCCCACCCACTATGGCCGCCACCTGATGCTCATCAATAACCCAACCATATAACATTACAGGATTGTTTTTCCTACTCCTCTGCATTAACGTACATTTGTTCTACACTTGGAGCAAGCTGCCATTCATCAACAAACTAGAAATTTTTGTTGTACATGTTTTGTCAAAAACACATTAATAAATCAAATGTTATCTTTTTAATGGATCATAATGATTACATTTGAATAAATTAAATTAATCTGAATTATGGCTACCAGTGAGTAGTGTATAATATAGTGATTATCCAGTTTTCTCTGATTTTGTGACACTGAATATGTCTTTCTGGACAGTTAAGTGGATTAAGGCATTCCTAAACTGCATCTACATAGCACACTACCCAGTGTGGGATGTGTGGTTCCCTACTTCAGCAACGTCGTATGGGTTTATATTAATGAGCCATAACGTTATGACCAGCTGCTTAATAACATGTTGATCCACCTCTGGAATGCAGTGCAGCAACAGTTCTGCACAGTATGAATTTGACAGTTCCTTGGTAGGTTTCCAGAGGTATGTACACAGGTCACACATTTCCATGTTCATTTGGTTTCAGGTTAGGTGAATTTGTACACCATGACATCAACACGAGTTCACTATCATGTTCCTGAAACCACTGTTACACAATTCTGGCCTACTGACGTGACAATTACCCTGCTAGAAAATGCCTTCGCCTTATGGAAGACATGAAGTATGAAAGGACGCTGGTGGTCTGCAATAATGTTCACATAACCCACAGCTATCATAGTGTTTTACATTACTACTACAGATCCCATGGAAGCACATAAAAATGGTCCTCATAGCATAAAAGTGCCCCCACCGGTCCATGCCCATGATGGGCTGCTCTTTTCTAAGCTGGTATTTGCCTGGATAACAGTGTATCTAGACACGACCATCATCGTGGTGTAACAGGGTGTATACGACCCAGGACCCTGGAATTTTTTCATCCAGGAGAAAACCGGGAAAAACCCGGAAATTTTGTAGAATTCTGGAAGTGTTTTTTTCTGATAAGAATCAATACTCTAACAAAGGATATTACTGTGTCCAGCTACTGCAGAATAATACTACAGAAGTAAAATATGAAATATGAACGAGAGAAAAAAAAAGACCGAAAATAAAACTTAAGCATAACAACAAATTGCCTCCAATGCGAGGCCAACGTCTCGTGGGCCTCGCTCCTATGAGCATGGTGTCACGCTACCGGCCATTAAAATTGCTGCACCATGAAGATGATGTGCTACAGATGTGAAATTTAACCAACAGGGAGATGCTGTGATATGCAAATGATTAGCTTTTCAGAGCATTCACACAAGGTTGGCGCCGGTGGCGACACCTACAACGTGCTGACATGAGGAAAGTTTCCAACCGAATTTTCATACACAAATAGCAGTTGACCGGAGCTGCCTAGTGAAACATTGTTGCGATGATGCCTCGTGTAAGGAGGAAAAATGCGCACTATCACGTTTCTGACTTTGATAAAGGTCAGATTGTAGCCTATCGCGATTGCGGTTTATCGTATCGCGACATTGCTCCTCGCATTGGTCGAGATCCAATGACTGTTAGCATAATATGGAATCGGTGGGTTCAGAAGGGGAATATGGAACGCTGTTCTGGTTCCCAATGGCCTTGTGTCAGTAGCAGTCGAGATGACAGGCATCTTATCCGCATGGCTGTAACGGATAATGCAGCCACGTCTCAATATCTGAGTCAACAGATGGGGACGTTTGCAAGACAACAACCATCTGCACGAACGGTTCGACGTCGTTTGCAGAAGCATGGACTATCAGCTCAGAGACTATGGCTGCGGTTACCCTTGAAGCTGCATCACAGACAGGAGCGCGTGCGATGGTGTACTCAACGACGAACTTGGGTGCACGAGAAGCAAAACGTCATTTCAGGTTCTGTTTACAGCATCATGATGGTCGCATCCATGTTTGGTGACATCGCAGTGAACGCACATTGGAAGCGTGTATTCCTCATCGCCATACTTGTGTATCAGCCGGCGTGATGATTTGCGGTGCCATTGGTTACACGTCTCGGTCACCTCTTGTTCGCATTGACGGCACTTTGAACAGTGGACATTACATTTCAGATATGTTAAGACCCGTGGCTCTACCCTTCATTCGATCCCTGCGAAACCCTACATTTCAGCAGGATAATGCACGACTGCATGTTTCAGGTCCTGTACGGGCCTTTCTGGATACAGAAAATGTTCGACTGCTGCCCTGGCGAGCACATTCTCCAGATCTCTGACCAATTGAAAATGTCTGGTCAATGGTGGCCGAGCAACTGGCTCGTCACAATATGCCAGTCACTACCCTTGATGAACTGTGGTATCGTGTTGAATCTGCATGGGCAGCTGTACATATACATGCCGTCCAAGCTCTGTTTGACTCAATGCCCAGATGTATCGAGGCCATTATTACGGCCAGAGGTGGTGGTTCTGGGTACTGATTTCTCAGGATGAATGCACTCAAATTGCATGAAAATGTAATCACATGTCAGTTCTAGTATAATATATATGAATACCTGTTTGCCGGCCAGTGTGGCCGTGCGGTTAAAGGCGCTTCAGTCTCGAACCGCGTGGCCGCTCCGGTCGCAGGTTCGAATCCTGTCGCGGTCATGGAAGTGTGTGATGTCCTTAGGTTAGTTAGGTTTAAGTAGTTCTAAGTTCTAGGAGACTGATGACCACAGATGTTAAGTTCCATAGTGCTCAGAGCCATTTGAACCATTTTTGAATACCCGTTTATCATCTGCACTTCTTCTTGGTGTAGCAATTTTAATGGCCAGTAGTGTATTAGGTTCGTTTGAGCAGTTGGGAGCAGGCTCATGCACATACACAGTTGAGTCGCGCATGTGTAGCACCTTCTCCGACTTCGGGCTACAGAAGTGTGGCTGTTAGCTGTATAAGCGGTAGCAGCAAGATGCTACCCGAAAAAATTTTACTGGTTCGCAGAAGCTGCCAGATTCATTGGGGACAAACTGGGGTATCCGGCCCGGGTGGCAAATTAATTGGGGGAAGGTGGGGGGGGGGGGGGGGGGGGGGGGGGTCACCGAATTCACATTCTTCAGGGGAAGAAAACCTTGTGTCACAAAGCGCCTAATATCCAGCGCACGTTGATCTATCAATTATTCATAGATTTTGAAATGTATCCCTGTTGGTTTTTAAACATTGTTTCAACATATTCTAAGTTTATTTCTGAATGAATCATAAGCTTATTTTTGAATGCATGCACATTGTACGTCATGCCTCTGCCAGGGGAATTCCCATTTCATCTCGAAATTAACTTTCCTGCAGTCAGAAGGGAACAGAGCTACACGAGCTGAGCAGAATAAAGCCGAAAGGGCGAATGCCAATCACTGTTTGGTTATGTAGTTGATTGGGTTTGCGAATGATCAACGTTGTTTTAATTACCAGCGAAATCCGTAGATTCAGACAACCAGGGTGGAAATAAATGACTAACAGGAATAACAGGTAAAAAAGATAATACGTAATCTTCTCGGTGTATCGAAGAAAATGAAATTTTGATAGAATTTTTTTGGCCAGACCACTACACTACTAATGGGCAGTTATACAGACCCCGGCAGCAGCTGTCTAAGTACTATTCTGCGAGTAGCGTGGAAAATGCATTGTACGAACACGTAATAATGCCTAATCGGAGAATAAACGCAGGGGTAGTGAAGTTATCGTGAGAACAAGTTTTGACACTGGTAGAAATATTTACAGAATTAGTGATGACAAAATGGTTTGTTAGAATGAGGAAGGAGAAGAAATGGGGACATCAGACAAATTATGGAAGAATATGACGATTCCAAATTTATGTAAGAATTTTTTACTACTACTTTTCCATCTCATGCCTGAGAAGCTGGAGCATATGAATGAAATCTGAAGCTATTTCCAAACATAAAGCTTTTTGCTTTTAGTAGGCCTAATAGGCATTTGATATTGGCACTTTGTGAATTATATTCTAACATGTTAAAAAAGTGACCATCAGTACCAAAACAGTCTCGTTTATTTGGTGTGTGTTAACAACTGCTGCCATATTAGACTGGCCTATTTCGTTTTATCTAGCATACAGTGACAAAATACACATAATCATATCAAGAAACCACGCCAGTTTTGGGTACTCTTTGTATTAATGACAACATTTCGGTTTTTCATGTAGCAAAATGTTTGATGAAGTTTGATGAGGTAATAGATTATTTCACGGTAAGAAAAGCATGCTATGTAAAGCTGTAACACTTGTGGACTGTTTTAGCAAGAAATACGCTGGGAGAAACTGAAGAATACCATCCAATATTAATTGCGAAGTGTTTTTTATTTTTTTTATTTTTTTAAGGAGGGGGAGGGGCTGGATGCCAAACTTGCCGACTGGGAGCAGGAGAGGCACCACAGGACATTTTAATTTCCATTGTTCTGAATATAGTTTGATGGCATCCATTACAAAATATTATACGTTTGAACTCCACAGAGCGAAATACAATGACGTGTGATGGAAGAATGCTGGGTAAGACGCATGGCATTGCGCTTTGGCACACTTAAGACCAAATAACATGTCTTACATTTCCTCGAACATATGTTTTATTTATCAGACTCTTCGGAAAGAAACTACAAATGAATGAATTTTTGAAAAGTAGATTTTTTTCTGTAATTTTTGTGTCCTTCCTCAAACGCTTGAGGGAGGTAGGAGGGGGTAAGACCACTGATATTGCCACGGTTCGAAAATATCTTTGATCGGGTGCTGATGCACAGAGCAGTCTGTGTTTTAGTGGGGAAGGTGGATTGTCTCCACATGACCCGCCTTTACATTTAGTGATTTTGCTGTTTCCTCTTCGTTTATTGCCCTCACGTCAAATGAAAATAAAACGAATTTCTGTGGCTGGGAGCTATCAAGTTAATTAAAATACATACACATAATTACGGAAGGCTAAAATATGTTATTAGTTTCAGATTTCGTTTTATTTCTACATTTCTGACAGTCAAGCATTAATCGCCTTGCAGAACAATGAAGTTATTTTTGTCAGTTTGCTAAAGAAATTTGGCTTTTATTAATCTTTTCTGCTGAGGCAGTCAATTTATTTGAAACGAAGTGTATTCTACACTAATGGCAAGTTTCAAGTATTCGCTGCATTTCAAAAGTGCATCTTTTGATCTTCTAGTACGTATGGCATTATGCAATGCAATAATAAAGAACCAAACATGAGATAATACATTACTAATACTCCAAGAAAATTTACATCCGATTCTGAACATACAAATGAGCACTTTATGCCGAATTACGCATTTTAGAATGGTTCATGAAATTCCAATGCTCTTGGAGTATGCTATGTTGTCTTGTTTCTTTTATGACATAAGTGTTTTACACACACGAACATACAGGCTTCCTGCGTCATCGTAGCTGCGCACTCTGGCAATTTTTGAAACGAACCTATTTCTAACAGGTCTTTGAAAATATTGCGAATGGTTGTTTGAAAAGCGTTACTTTCAAAGTAAATTTCCTTTTATGCAAGCTGAATTATGTGCAAGAATGTATGATGAATTTCTTAAATCACAGAGCGTTTGACTCACATTTAAAAAACAATTCTTTTAGGATGACCATTTAGAAAAATTTTGAACCCAGAAGATCAGACATTTATGTCTTCGTTAAAAATTTTACTGGCACATTTGTGTGATGCATTTTAAAGTGTAACAAGTGCAAAGAAGGTCAGTGTTGTATGTGAAACTTTAGCTTCTCTTGCGGCTTATTAATCTTTGAGACCAGTATTACATGTGAAAGCTTTGTTTTTCTTGTAGCAACACTACGTGTATGTATATTAACTTTTCCAATTTGTGTATATGCGCTACTTACCAGTGATACTGCTATTGGCTGTCTGCATCACGCGTCCTATGCTCTTAATATCCGCTGTCGTTGTCTGGCAAGATCACGTGACATGAGCTATTACAAAAGCCCATCGTAACCTTGATATCAATGCTTCAGGAAGTAACAAGCAGTGTTTGGTGGAATTCAAATTTATACTTTCTTAATACGATAATATGCAGCTTACATGTTGCTGCACATCAAAGATGTTTCCAAAATGGTTTTCTTTACTGAGTTTGGTTTTCAAAAGTGCCGGATATTCTACGCTGGTTGCTAAAACCATAACCACTCAAGGGATTCGTAAGTTTTACTGTTCCGAGGAAACGTACACTGTCACTGTCACTGTCACTTTCACACAGGAGAAAATGTAGTTTGAACCGGGAAATCAGGGAATTTTTTTTCTTGTCCACATATACACCCTGTGTAACAAGAAACACGATTCATGTAACCAGGTAACACGTTTTCGTTGATCTGCAGCCCAATCTTGATCCCATGTCCAGGGTGTATACGCCCCAGGAGATCCGGGAAAACCTCGGGAATTTTTTCATTCGGGAGAAAACCGGGAAAAACCCAGGAATTTTTTAGAATTCCGGGAATTTTTCATTGCTTCAGTTTTCAGTTATTTTTTGTAATTTTGACTGGTAAGAAACAATTCTCTATCAAAGGATATTACTGTATTCCGCTGCTGCAGAATAATACTTCAACAATCTAACGATAGGAAAAAAACTTAAATTGCAAAGGAAATACGCAATATACGACGTCACACATTGCTCATTCAAGCATCTGCCAAAAGCAAAATGTGTCAAAGGCTTTAGGAAGACTGTGCAATGCTTCATAACAACAAATTGCCTCCAGTGTGTCAAAGGCTTTATGTAGACTATGCAGTGCTTCATAACAACAAATTGCCTCCAGTGAGCGTGAAGTCACAACTGTTTACATTAGTTTCGTTTTAGAGTTACTAGAAGGCTCGTGCGCATGTGCAGTTAAGTCGCGTTTGAGTTGTAGATTCTCCTGCTTCTGGCTACAGGAATGTGGCTGTTGGCTGTGCAAGCAGTCGCAGCAAGCAGCTATATGCTACCGGGTAAAGGGTGCACTGTATTCGTATTATTGAGGAAAAAAATTTGTTTCAGAAAGCTCCTAGCACCCAGCACCCGTTTGTCTATCGATTATTCATATGTTTTGAAACACATCCCTGTTGGTTTTTGAACATTTTTGAACACATTTTAAGTTGATTTCTGAAAGAATTATAAGTTGATTTTCGAATGAATCATAAGTTGATTTTTGAATGCTTGATGTCTCTGTTAGGAGAATCCTCGTCGCATCTAGAAATTAACTTTCCGCAGACAAAAGGGGACGGAGCTATATGAGCTGAGGGAGTAAAGCTGAACAGATTAATGCCAATTGTCTGATTATGTGGTTGATTGGGTTTGCGAATGATCAGCGTTGTTATAATTACTAGTGAAATCTATAGATTCAGACTACCAGAATGGAAATAAATGACTGATAGGAATAACAGGTGAGGAAGATTACGTATTATCTTCTCACTGTATCCAAGAAATGGTCGTGCGGTAGCGTTCTCGCTTCCCATGCCCGGGTTCCCAGGTTCGATTCCTGACAGGGTCAGGGATTTTCTCTGCCTCGTGATGACTGGGTGTTGTGTCGTCTAGCGGTTCTAGGCGCTCAGTCCGGAGCTGCGCAACTGCTACGGTCGCAGGTTCGAATCCTGCCTCGGGCATGGATGTGTGTGATGTCCTTAGGTTAATTAGGTTTAAGTAGTTCTAAGTTCTAGGGGACTGATGACCATAGATGTTAAGTCCCATAGTGCTCAGAGCCATTTGAACCAACCATTTTGTATCCAAGAAAATGAAATTTTGACAGAAAATTTTTGGCCAGATTGCTATACTAGTAAGGACCAGTTGTACAGTCCCCGGCTCGCGGCCACTTGACTTCTGTTTTGGAAGTAACATGGAAAACGTGTTGTACGAACACGTAATAGCTCCTAAATAAATAATAAAATAATCACAGGATACTTAAACCTCTAATTCTGGCAGGGTTAGTGAAATTTATCGGCGAATAGATTTTGACAATGGCAGGAATAGCTACAGAATTGGTGATGACAAGATTGTTTGTTAGAACAAGGAAGGAGAAGAAACGGGGACATCATACAAATTATGAAAGAATAAGACGATTCCAAATTTATATAAAAATTTCTTAATACTACTTTCCGATCTCATGCTCGAGAAACTGATGCGTATGAATGAAATGTGAAACTATTTCCTAACATAAAGCTTTTTGCTTGTTGTAGGCCTAGTAGGCATTTGATATTGATACTTCGTGAATTACATTCTGTCTTGTTATAAAAATGGACATTTGTGCGAAAACAGTCTCATTTAAAATGGTTCAAATGGCTCTGAGCAGTATGGGACTTAACTTCTGAGCTCATCAGTCCCCTAGAACTTAGAACTACTTAAACCTAACTAACCTAAGGACATCACACACATTCATACCTGAGGCAGGATTCGAACCTGTGACCGTAGCGGTCGCGCAGTTCCAGACTGTAGCGCCCAGAAACGCTCGGCCACCCTGCCCAGCAGTCTCGTTTATTTGGTGTGTGTTACAAAATTGCTGCAATATTAGAAAGGCCTATTTTGTTTTATCTAGCAGACAGTGATGAAATTAGATGTAATCACATCAAGAAACCACACCAGTCTTGGCTATTATTTGTGTCAACAGCTTTTTCAGTATTAGATAATGACATTTCCATTTTTCGTCTAGCAAAACGTTTGACGAACTTTGATGAGGTAATAAATTCTTTCGCAGAAAGGAAAGCATGCCATGTAAAGTTGTATCAAGATTAGAGAGAAAAAAATGCTAGGATCTAAGGATTGAAGAAATGTGTAATTTCTTGCTTATCTCATGTCTTTATTAGTTTTATGTCTCCTATATTTAATTTTATATCCCACAAAACAGCAAGTTATTAGCTAATAGGCAATAAAGAGTCCAAATTTTCTGAAGATTTCTGACCTATCCAGTGTAACCCGAAACCCCACCACCCTATGGCACAAGTCAAGGAATCTGCAGCCCATATGATCGCAGAACTGTCTCAGCTTCTGATTTAGACCGTCCACCCGGCTCTGTACCAAAGGTCCGCAGTCAGTCCTGTTGACGATGCTGTAGATGGTGAGCTCTGCTTTCATCCTGCTAGCAAGACTGACAGTCTTCACCAAATCAGATAGCCGCCAGAAGCCAGAGAGGATTTCCTCCGATCCATAGCGACACACATCATTGGTGCCGACATAAGCGACCACCTACAGATGGGTGCACCCTGTACCCTTCATGGCACCCGGAAAGACCCTTTCCACATCTGGGTTGACTCCTCACCAGTATGCACACGAAGTGTCCATTGGTTTTCTTCCCCTGCCTTGCAGCCATATCCCTAACGCCTGACGTTGGAGCTCCCAACTACCAGTAAGCCTACCCTCTGCGACCGCCCAGATCTTGCAGACTGAGGAGCAACCTCTGGAACAGGACAAGCAACCATGTCTGGCTGAAGATCAGTATCAGCCGGAGACAGAGCCTGAAACCGGTTCGTCAGACAAACTGGAGAGGCCTTCCGTTCAGCCCACTGGAATATGTTTCGCCAATGCCACACCTCGAGATGGCCTCACACTCTACCACAGGTGACGGGTCAGTCTCAATGTGGGCAGTGATGCTCCCACAGTGATGCCCATTGGCAACAGCCTCAAGCTGTATGACCGAAGCCAACACTGCCTGAAGCTGGGAGCGAAGGTATGCCAACTCAGCCCGCATCCGAACACAGCAGTCACAGTCCCTATCCATCCTAAATACTGTTGTGCAACGTCTGAACTAATCTTGAGAGAGCACAAACAATTCAACACAAAATTTAAATGTTATTAAAATACAAGTAAATGTAGCAATGCTGCTACTTGTGCACTGCTGACACACTGCTCAGCAGCAGGAGGCTAACTGTACTCTGAGTAACATACAAAGACTATTTGAAAGAAATAAACAAATTACAGACGATTACGCTACACTACGTGCTGTGTGCGGGTGCAGGAGGAACTGGCCGCAGTTCGCGAGCAGCTGAGCATGCTGTTGGCCTCGGTCAGCCGCCTTCAGGCTGCTGCCTCAAGGTGCAGTGACAGCGGAGGGTCTGGTGCGTCGCTTGAGACACTCCAGGTGTCGCTTGCTGCGTCCGCTGACTCAGCTGCTGAGCCACCTTCTAGTGTACCCGGCACGTTGGGGCTGTCCTCACCTCAGGGTGAGTGGCGGACTGCAACACGTTCGCATTACTTGAGGCGGAGGGCCAATGTGGAGGCTGGCCTCGCCCATTCATCCTGTCAGTGGGCAGGTGGCCACACCTTCAGCAGGGCCCGAGCAGGCACACGGGGGACAAAGGCTTGCTGGTTATTGGGATCTCTAACATTAGGCATGTGATGGAGCCCGTTAGGGAAATAGTGTACAGGGCTGGAAAGAAATCCAACGTGCACTCGGTTTGTCTACCGGGGGGCCTCATACAAGATGTGGAGGTGGCCTTGCCTGCGGCTATCGAGTGTACGGGCTGCAGTCGTCTGCAAGTAGTTGCTCACGTCGGCACCAATGATGCCTGTTGCTTGTGTTCTGAGGCGATCCTCAGTTCGTACAGGTGGCTGGCGGATTTGATGAAGACCGCTGGCCTCGCAGGCGGGGTGCAAGCAGAGCTCTCTATTTGTGGCATCGTTCCCAGAGTGGATCGGGGTCCTTTGGTTTGGAGCCGAGTGGAGGGTCTCAACCAGAGGCTTCGTCGACTCTGTGATGGTCTTGGCTGCAGATTTCTAGACTTGCGCTATTGGGTGGGGAATTGTAGGATGCCTCTAGATAGCTCAGGGATGCACTACACAAAGGAAGCGGCTACTCGGGTAGCAGAATACTTGTGGCGTGCACATGAGGGTTTTTTAGGCTAGGCAGTAGTGCGAGGTGTCCTGATGAATACTCACAAGTTGACGTGCAGGCAGGGAAATCAGGACACGCTCAGTGTAAAGACACTTCAGCTATTAAGATATTAGCAGTATATTTTCAGAGTGTTCCTAATAAAGTTCCTGAATTTACTGCCCTCCAGGAAGCTTGTGGCGTGCAAATTATTCTCGGGACTGAGACCTGGCTGAACCCTGAGATAGGAAGTTCTGAAATATTTAGTGAGGGTTGGAACGTGTATCAGAAGAACAGATTGGACACCGTAGGAGGTGGTGTCTTCATTGCAGTTGACAAAAATATTGTGTCTACTGAGGTCGAAGTAGAGTGTGATTGTGAAGTTATCTGGACACATTTAACAGGGCTGGGGGAAATAAAGTTAATTGTGGGGTGTTATTGCCGGCCACCACATTCCACCATGACAATTCTATAATCATTCAGAGGTAGTCTACATTCTGTATCGCAGAAGTACCCGGATCATGCTCTATTAGTCGGAGGCGACTTCAACCTACGTAGTATAGACTGGAATGTCTGTGGATTCATTACAGGCGGTACAGACAAGCTGTCGTGTGAATTACTTTTGAACACATTATTACAAAACTTTCTTGAGGAGCTAAATCAATAGCCAACGCGTAATGGAAATATTTTAGATCTGGTAGCCACGAACAGACCAGACCTCATCGACGGTCTCAGTGTTGAGATAGGGATTAGAGATCATGATGCTGTCATTAAGACTATGGTTATGAAAGTTAAAAAGTCGGTCAAGAAGGCTAGGAGAGTATTCCTACTAAAAAGAGCAGATAAGCAGTTGTTAGCATCCCACTTAGTAAATGAATCGACTTCATTTACTTCCGGCACGATGGATGTGGAAGAATTATGGGCAAATTTTAAACACATTGTAAATCACGCATTTGACAAGTATGTGCCGAAAAAGTGGGCTATGGACAGAAAAGACCCACCATGGTTTAACAGCGCAATTCGGAGAATGCTCAGGAAGCAAAGGCAGTTGCACGCTCGGTACAAGAAAGATCGGGAGAATGAGGACAGGCAAAAGTTAGTAAGAGATTTGTGCTGCTGTAAAAAAAAGCAATGCGTGAAGTATTCAACCACTACCACTGTCATACCTTAGCAAAAGATCTTGCTGAAAACCCAAGGAAATTCTGGTCTTACGTAAAATTGGTAAGTGGGTTGAAGGCTTCCATCCAGCCACTCACTGATCAGTCTGGCCTGGCAACGGAAGACAGCAAAACGAAAGCTGAAATTTTAAATTTAGCATTTGAGTAATCTTTCACACAGCAGGATCGTACAAACATACCGCCATTTGAGTCTCGTACAGATTCCCGTATGGAGGACATAGTGATAAACATCCCCGGGGTTGTAAAGCAGCTGAATGGGTTGAAAATAAATAAATCGCCAGGTCCTGATGGGATTCCAATTCGGTTTTACAGAGAGTACTCTACTGCATTGGCTCCTTTCTTAGCTTGCATTTATTGCAAATCTCTTGCCCAACGTAAAGTCCTGAACGACTGGAAAAAAGCGCAGGTGACGCCTGTTTGTAAGAAGGGTAGAAGGACGGATTTAACTAAACAAGTGCGCTAAGAACACTCAAACAAATTTTCAACTTGACTACTACGCTTATATGAAAGCTAAATAAGTCACTTGCTGCCACTTGCTGCCACTTGCTGCCACTTGCTTCCACTTGCTTCCACTTGCTTCCACTTGCTTCCACTTGTGCACTGCTGACACACTGCTCACCGGCAGAAGGCTAACTGTACTGTCAGTAACGAAAAAGAGTATTATATCTGAAAGCTTAGCTTCTCTTGCGGCTTATTAACCTTAGAGACCATTACTATATGTGAAAGCTTTGCTTTTATTGTAGCCACACTATGTATATTAATTTAAACTATTAACTTTCCCTGTTTGTGTGTTCGTGCTACGTAACAGTGATGTTGCTGTTGGCTGAGTACATGATGTGTCCTATGCTATGAATATCCGCTGCCATCGGCTGGTGAGATCACATGATATGAGCTATGACTGGCTTACAAACATGCATCGCTGTATTGATTTCAGTGATTCAGAAAGTAATATGTGGTGTTTGGTGGAATTCCAATGTATACTTTTGTAATACGAAAATGCGCAGTGTACATGTTGCTGCAGATCAAAGATATTTCCAAAACATGTCTTTTTCCCTAAGTTTCGTTTTCTAAAGTTCCGGGAAATTCTACGCCGGTGTATAAAACCATAACCTTTCAAAGGATTGATAAGGGAAAATATACTGTCACTTTACACAGAAAACATGTGTTTTCACCCAGGAGAAAGTGTATTTTTAACCGTGAAATCTGGGAAAACTCCGGGAATTTTTTTTCCTTGTCCCCGTATACACCCTGATGTCTCATGTGTAACACTGTGCACTGAATGGTGTGCTCTGAACCACTTCTGCTTGCACAAGCTTTGTAGTCTGTTGTCAGATCTGCCACTGATTGATGTCTGCCGCCTTTATAGAGCAGGCATTTGTGATGAGGCCTTGTCACTTATTTATGATTGGGTCAGTTTTTCAACCATGTTCTGCAGATGCTCTCAGCAGGAGCATGCAAACAGCCGACTAGCTTCACATGTTCTGAGATGCTCACTCCCAGGTGAGAGGCCATAACAATTGGCTCTTTGTCAAAGTTGTTTGTGTCAGAGGATACCTGCATCTATATACATACTCCGCAAACCAACAAATGTGGCCATATTGTGGCTAGAATGATACCCCAGTCATCTCTACATTGACATACTTTGCTTAGTGCGTCACATGCCTGCAATACCACCAGGCAACAGTGAGTCTCACAGTGGGCAGCAGTCGTAATGTTGTGGCTCATCAGGTTACATCATGCTTGTGATATAGAAGTTTATGTTCATCCAGTATCATTGAATTATCTTTCAAACTCTGACAATAGGGTAGTCAGTACTTTACTTTCCATTTTAGCTGAGAATGTAAAGAATCTGACACAAGTTGTTGTTTTAGTTGAACTGTATTTTAAGAACATTTGAAACAATAGAAGATTTTAATAGTTCTTTTCCCATTGGCAACAGGATGGGAATCTGTCCACGCTCTTCCACTAACATTGACAAATACAGATTAACATACTGACCCCATTAAGATAGGGGGTAAGGCCAGGTGGAAGAAGAAGAAGAAGAAGAAGAAGAAGACTTGAGAATTGGGAACCAAGAAACTTGTCAGTCCAAAAATATTGTGAATGGAAAACCATATTACTACAATACCAAGAAAACACCCATTCTGGCCGGCCATACGCAAATATATTTGTAGAATATAGAAACGTGACGAAGACACATTTGGCGGGCAGTGGTAAGGTAAATGCTTTTTACGACGCTTGACGTGTAGTTGGCCAGCCTCGCAAATAAATCTTTGCTTGATGATTGCCATTGCCCACCAAATGTGTCTTAGTCACTTTTCTATATTCTACAGATGTATTTGTGTATGGCCAGCCAGAATGGGTATTTCCTTGGTATTGTATTAATATGGTTTTCCATTACTCCCCATTCTGCGAGTTTAATAGACAGAACGAGTGCCATGCTGATGGGAACGCACAATGAGTGGCTGTGCATCTTGGTACACATGTCTGTCACCCCCCACCTGTTCCTGTGCCCCCTCGGTTTGTTTCTGACCTGCCATTCCTTACTTTTATGTGCCTATGCAGGTATTCATAGTCGGTCCGTTCTACATTCATGATGTTTGTATAGTTGGTGAGAGCCTTTTATAGCAAGTTAGTACTGTTCTGGCGCATACAATACCTAAGATCATAGTGCCGAGACAGGTAAAACCCAGCATACAGGTTTTAATCACTCGTCACATTGTATCCAAGTCATGTTATGAACAGCTTACTGTGCGTTTATTCCTAACTTCCATATATGAATAAGGGTAAATTTTAATACATAGTTTTGTATGGCGTTAATATGAATAATACCTTTGCTTCAGGTGTTTTTACTCTGTAATTGATGTACATTATAGTATGTATAGTATGTACAGTAAGTGTATGCGAAAGTGTTCTTTGCATGGGTATTTGATTAACAGCAATAGTAAAGTTGTATTGTATTAGCAATGAGTGGTTATACTGTGGGACTGTGTGTGCACTGCTTGGACAGCACTATCTAGTGGTCGGTTGTGAACCACTAGAATTGTAGCTGGTATACCTGCATGGAAAAGGGCAGTGTGATGCTGACTGTTGTTAGTCGAGCAGCGGTCATGTACCATATAGTTTTATCTTGTGACTACAGTTTTACAAATCTTACGAAAAGAATAACCGTGAGAGCAGTTGTTTTTTATTTTTTGTGACAATGATTTTACATCAACTGGTCTGCCTCATGTATCGTTATATCCAAATGGTTTATAAATGTTAATTTACATTCGGGTATGTGGTACTGTACTACTAGTAATGTAAATAGTGTAATTCATGTAAGCCCTCCTTCAAACCGGTCATGTTATATCTTCACAGATCCGATGATGGCACCTTCAGAGTGTTGAAACCAATTATCCAGTAAACAGTATTTACGTGATCTTGGCTTTTGAATTATTTCTACAACAGTGTGATTGCCCCACTATGCACTATGTGTTCATTGCTAAACAGTTTTTCTTGTCCTAATTTGCTTTGATTTTCCGGAATGCAGATATAAAGCTGCAGAAATAGTAATACACTGATACTTATCACTGGCATTGTTGTATACGAATGTGGCACAGCATTTATTGGCTGCATTTGCTCAAAATGGTAAAGTGTGATTTGCATGAAACCTGACATACTGGCTCCACATGCGGCGTTTTAGGGGATAACAAGAACCTTCGTCTTCACTTCAGCTATGAATTACCTATTAATTACATCTCCTCTACACATTTACTTAACGTAAACTTCATAATTTTGTGACTTCCTTATCCATATTAGTTCCTGAATCTGTTTAACCAGGTCAAAGAAGCCTGGAAATCAGTAGATGTTGAACCTACTTGCCATTCAGAGTGGCAAGTGTCACAGATTTCTCTTGGTAACCGTATATTGACCCTTATATGTTGTTCTAAAACTATTCAATAGTTTTTCTTTCATACTTCTGCAAGTTTCATTGTGGTGCATATTTCATACTTCGTGTAACTTTTTCTTCCGTTTATGCAATTCACGTTTAGATCTTACAAAATGAAACCAGCTTTGCTCATTGCTTAACTTTAAGTGCTTTCTCCCTCCTTCGTTTAATCAAAAAATTCACAGCCTCACGTTTGTCACTGAAAGCTGTTACTGTGCATGTGTTCTTTGGGCTTGGGAGGTATTCTGTTTTTGTTCAGGACTTTGTTAGCACAATAATCATCATTCGAACAACAGTTAAAGAAACATCAGAGTTATTTATTCTAATGTTTCTACAAATTCTAACGAAATGTCAACATTATTTGAATGAGTGTCCATTAAAGTAATATATATATGTAGGTCATTGGGAGTAGTAGGTGATTTTGATCGCATACCACGTTCTTCATATTTTGTCTGCTCAAAGTTAAAAACATTTATTGGATTCTACGTTACACTGGAACTCTGGAACCTACACAAATACAGATGCTATTAATATGAAATATTCACAAAGAAAAATAATTAAATTTTTCCTCCATTGTTAACACTTAGTGAGTGAGACAATTGTAAAATTATTGTTGATATTGAATGAGTTGCAAATTCGAGTGACAGTAATTGTGAACAGTTGCGCCAGAGAAACTATCAACAAAAGCTGTAATTTGCTTTACAAATAATGAACACATTGTGTCATGTCATCTGTTTATCGATGTACCGACAACAAAGGCATTGTGCATGTTATCTGTTTGTCAGTGTGCTGACAGCGAAGGTTATGTGCCTGCAGTGTTGTGGACACACTATCTGCTGTAGCTACAGCAAGGATTTGCACTACTCCAGTCACCTGGTGCACTATGAATTTGGCAGCTGTCAACATTTAAAAAAAATAGTTGCAGTGTGTCATAGCAGCTAAAATTTTTACATTGTGCTTCTTCCTGTATAAAAAATTTCAGGGCAGATTTTGACATGACAGGTCGGATTTTCCCCTTGTAAGATGGGAAAATTTAGTTGAAGCTCATAAGAAAAAGAAGCTACATTGTCTAACAATGAATTTGCAGATAGAAGTAAATACTGATAACTGCATTATTTGTAACCTTTGTTTTGTAATCTACAATTTCTGAAGTATAGTTGAAACATTTATGTGTAACAGGTGTGATGTTATATCAAGAATCATGTGACACCTTAGACATGTGTTGCTGTGATCCTAACAAAAATCAGTAAGATAGTACCTTCTTTTCATTATGTGGTTGTTAGTCAATAAATGTGAAATGTGAAGTAAAATAATAATAATAATAATAATAATAATAGTAATTATTATTATTATTATCATCATCATCATTGTTGTTGTTGTTGTTATTATTGCTTAAGAATAATAACTTGTCTTCCACCTGCTGTGTGGCACGTTCATTTTGGATTTTTTTTTTCTTTTCTTTGTGTGTGTGTGTGTGTGTGTGTGTGTGTGTGTGTGTGTGTGGAAGTGAAACATTTCTCTCTGTCTTTGCAATACTCTGCAGTAGGCCAGTAGCTCATTAAAAGTTACTAGTCCCGAAAATTGTGTTCCAGACCTTTTCTCTGTGAAAATGTCTTGTTCTATGTATTTTCTTACTGACATGACTTGCTTGTTTCATTAGCAACACATATTGTGGCTCATCCTTTTACCTTTGAAAAACCTCTATTGCACAGACATGAAACTTGAGTTCTCCCAGACATATAAATGTTAAATTCTCAGTTGAATCACTGGGTGATGTTATAGACGACCACTGACATTTGGACAGATGAATACACTGTCATTTTCAAGGCACAAGTGCAATGAGAGAGCACTGTGCAAAGAAATTTGAACCCTCAGTAGTGGGGATATGCTGAGCAAAAACCATAATTTGACATATGAAGTAAGACCACATGCACGTGACTGCACATGCACACCTGTGCGACTGTGTGTGTGCATCCCCCCCCCCCCCCCCCCCCCCCCACACACACACACACACCGTAAAAACTAACGCCACAACAAAAGATGAAAAATGTCTGAAATTATCGAAGTGAATTTTATTACCCACATGTGAGCAAGTAACATTTAACTGTACCCATGCATTGTTTGGCTGGAGAAAGAGCAGAAGTCCAAGCAGAATTAAACAGAAACTTCCTTCACTGTTAATGACGTGACATGCTAATTTAATCTCAACTCTTCCTTCTTAACACTATCGTAATAGTTAGAAGTACATGCCAGTCTCTCTGTGTTATGTTCAGTAGGGTATTGGTGCCAGGGCAGTGTTCTGCAATAGCAGATTCTCTCAGTTGTTGTAAGCATCTTTGATACTTATGCACTATATGATATATATGATTGGTAGACAGCCACCTTACGCAATCCAAGGTCAACTCTGATCTTGGATAGCAGTCGAAAAACACACTTCACTCCATGTTTCTGCAGATTACCGCCAGTCCTGTTGTAAATGCCACTTGTGTATGGCAGAAAAGATGCAGACTTAAATACCACCCCATTGCTTTCATCACTAACCTTATTTGCACCAACTCACAAGCATTTACCAGTTTTTGTTTTGGTTGGTTCTGTCACACAGGCTGTTTTCAAACCACATCCAGACACTGTTGAGGAGGTTAGGAGAGAAACGTGTGTTGACTGGACCGTGTTCATTCAAGAGTAATATTATTACAACAAATAAAAACTGAAGAGTTTCCTCATAGGTCACCCCTTCTATTCTGTTGAGGAGTTTCATGAAAAATTAAGTTGATTCTTATGTTATATTGTTGATTACATTTACTTAAACCTATGGCTTGACTTTCTTTGAGTTCATAAACATTTTATTTTATCTGTTATTATTTTTATGTTGCAATTTCATGTACTGACACAGTCCATGACCTTGGAGATTTTCTCCTCAATTTGGTCCTGCAGAACTAGATGTGTAAATAAATAAGTAACAGCTGTGAGTAATGTTTTGTGTACACTCAGTTTGGATCCTGATAGTTTCATCTTACTCACAGACAAGGACAATACAGTGGTCATGTTGGACAAGCAATAATTAAATTTTCCCCGAGACATTTAAGTCTCATCTTTATGTACGATAATGATGGAAGCTGAAGAAATGAATTAAAATTTGTGCCATGGCCAGCAGCCGAACCCAGGTCGTCTTGCTTACTAGGCAGAAATGCTAACCATTACCACTGCTGCACTATGGTCAACATTGCTGCACAAACAATGTAGGGGGAAAATAAGCTGAAGATAAGAATTGAAGTTTGTCTTGGGGAAGGGATTTGACTTGAGTAGTTCATCCAGCATTGTTGACCATAGTGCTGTAGATGTGTAAAATGGTTAGCATTTATGCCTAGTAAGCAAGAATACCTGGGTTCGAGTCATGGCCGTGGCACAAATTTTAATTCATTTCTTCAGCTTCCATCACTATCGTAGATAAGCAGCATTATGTTCAAAAGATGCAGTGTTTACTACCTGATCCACCATAGTTGCTGACGCCATGCTGACCCAACAAAAAGGGTTTAGTCATTAGTGGGAGACCAACAGTCTCTCGCAGAAAAGTTTGTTCTTGCAAGAGTCTATAAAGATTCCTAACTGTTGTTGTCTTGTCTGTACTAAACTGTATGGTCTTCAGAATATCCACTAGGAAAGGGTTCCTGCTTGTTCTTTTGTAGATGACACTGGTGCTCAGACATACAGTGTATCCCACTAATAGATCAATGTGCATATCGCTTTAGGAATTCTGTAGGTTTCTGATATTTTAATAAGTTTTGATGCGGTCTCTCTCTTCACTCGTGTACCTTTGTCTGATTCGTTATGCTTAATTGGCAATAGGATTGGTGTTTAATTAACTAATCTGTTTCAACATTTGTTAAAATACACTTACTTCTTATTCAATTACCAGTTCTACAAGTATACAGATGGAGATGTGGAGCCCTTTGACACCAATTGTTGCCTGTCTGTTTATGGAAGATTTCAAGGAATGTGTCCTGGAGTCGGCAGTATTGAAACTTACATGCTTTCTTTAGAATGCCAACAATACTTTTTTTGAACACCTATATTCAGTCCATTCGAATATTTGCTTCAGTGTGGAGGTGGAGAAGAATGGCTGCCTTCCCTTCCTTCCAGGAGGAAGGTTGATGTTACATTGGGACATGCTCAGCTCAATTCACACTGATTTGTATCTTCAGACTTAAAGTTGTCACCACCTAGCTCAGCATAGAGGAGTACATTGTTCCTCGATATATAGAACCCACGTCATCTCAGATTTTTAAAGTTTTTCAGCTGAATTAGTCCAGCTCAAGGTCACTTTTTGACAGAATTGATATAGTGAAAGAGTAACAATAAGGATATTCTGTCATGCCCTTCCAGCATTTGGGCTAGTGTTATTAAGGAGGCAGTTGCAATAAAATTAGGATATTCTCTCATGAATAGGTTGGAGGTTTTTGCTCAAATTCTGCTGAGAATACAGCTCTCTTAATGCAATTACTGTATAAAAATGATAACTTCTGACATTGGTCATCCTTGGTTGTACAGTGGTGCTGGTTTTTATAGTGTATGTGTTATCTTTCTACATGTGCTGTATTCTGGTTCTCGGTCAATGAAGCCCTACCTCCGAGGGTCTAAATTTTCTTGCGTGGCACTTTCTCATTGCATTTGTGCCTTGTAAATCCATGGTGTTCATCCACTGAAATATCGACAGTTGTCTAAAATGTCATCTGGCTGCATTTCCATAAATTGTTTGAATATTATATAAATCTTTTTCATATACACTCCCAAAACTATTTCTTTCCAGATGGGAAACTCCATGGGCAAAAGTCTTTCCAATTCGGCTAATGCTGAGACTCGGTGCTGAATTCAGGTACTACCCATGCATGCTGGTGTCTGTCCGAGGAAGAAGACCAGTGTATTGTGAAATAGGACACACAATTATTAATCTTCTAGCGGTGAGTATTCAAGCATTTTCTTATGCTAAATATTTATAATTTGTTATTTCATTAAACTTGAATTACTCAATCATTAATCTTATAACTACAAAAGCACAAAAAATATTGCATGGCAGAAACATGATCAGCAAATTCACAAGAGTCATAAATTCATTACCCTTGTTTTACTTTTGTTGATTTTCATCGTACAACCTCTTTTCAAGACACTAACTTTTCCATTGAAATGTTCTCCCAGGTCCTTTGCTGTCTCCAACAGAATTACAGTGTCATCAGCAAACCTTAAAATATCCCACCCCCATAAACTTTAACACCCTTTCACAATTTGTCATTTCTTTCCTTTAATACTTGTTAACATCAGGGATAGGGTACAACTCTGCCTCACTCCCTTCTCAAGTGGTACTCCCCTTTCATCCTCTTCCACTCTTAAAACTTCAGTGTGGTTTCTGTACAGGTTGTAAATAACCGCTTACTCTTTTTATTTTATACTTGTTACCTTCAGAATTCTAAAGTGTGTGTTCCAGCCAACATTGTCAAAAGCCTTCTGTAAATCGACAAATGCTATAAATGTAAGTTTACCTTTTTTCAGTGTCTCTTCTAAGGTAAGTCATAGGACCAGTATTGCTTCACATTTCCCTACATTTCTCCAGAACACAAACAGAATTACCCTGTTGGCGACAAATCACTGTAAACGGTAACTACTGTAAAATACCTTTGAGTAGCCATCTATAGTAAGTCTTAAGTGGAATGACCACATAAAACAAATTGTAGGGAAAACAGATGCCAGATTAAGATTTGTTGGGAGAATCATACAAAATTTAATTAATTCGTGAAAAAATTGTCTTACAGAGCACCTGTTCAACTGATGATGGAGTATTACTGATCAGTTGGGGACCCTTGTGAGATTGGATTAATACAAGAAACAGGGAAGATACAACTAAGAGTGTTGTGTTTCATCTTGTGATTATTCAGTTGGCATGGGAGCATTACAGAGATTCCAAATAAACTCCAGAATGTTAATGCTGCAAAAGAAGTGGCATATATCATGGGAAGTTTACTATTGAAATTCTAAGAGCATAAATTCCTTTCACACAAAATGATCACATCAAAAAAAAAAAAAAAAAAAAAAAAAAGAAGAGAGAGAGAGAGAGAGAGAGCGCGCGCTCATGTGGAAATATACTGACAATGATTTTTCCTTTTGAAAACATTACTGGAAGTTAACAGCAGTCTTATAGATAATTAAAATACTAATCAGTCACGATCACAAAGATTTATGAAAAACTAAAAATAACACATTAAATGGTAAGCAGTTTTGTTTTCATCAGATATCATCTACAGACCATGTCTCAGTAGGTGGTGAGCAGAGATGATGGGAGAGCATTGGTAAGTGTCAGAGGAGACCACTGGTAACAAGACATGGTCTGAAGATGATTTTTTGATAAAATTACTGGTTACCATTTTGAGATGTGATTTTTAGTTTTTAATAAATCCTTGTGATCAAGGCTGATTAGCATTTTAATGATTTTTTCCATGCATTATATTCAAATGGAAAAGAGAATGGCAGAAATGTAGAAGTAAAAAAGTACCCTTTTACACTCACTGTATTGTGGGTTGTGGAGTGTTGATATTTTAAAACAATTTTCTTGTGGTCTTAGTCATTCGAATTGACATGCTTTGCATGTTAGTGAACAACTCATAATTGAAAATCTTTCTTAAATGCAACTTGTTCCCATAGTGATCTCTTTTCTCCTCCTATATGTAACACGTCACAAACTTTCGGCACTTTTTTTCCAGAGAGATTACAATATGCCATTGTTAAATCCCTTTGTAAGAAAGATTATATGGGAGATGACAGTAACTACTTGGCCATTTCACTAGTGACATCATTTTCCAAAATTTCTCAGTAGGTGATGTATTCTATAATATTATTCCAAGTGAGCAAAAGTAACATCCGCAGTAAACCGCAGTTTGGATTTCAGAAGAGTTGCTCAAATGCGATTGCTATTATCACATTCATCCAGTTATCAAATTTGACCAGCATTTAATAAACTAAGGTTTTATGCTGTATAGTCAACCAATGGATTATGACATATCTAACGAAAGACTGCAGAAAGCTGTACTTTATAATTCAACCAGTGTAAGCAGCAGAGATTCTTCTGACTGGGGAGAAATTGCTTAAAACAAAGTAGTTCAACCATATTTACACTTCGAACCAATGCAAATTTTGGACGAAAGAAAGCCTTAATTACTCAAAAATGTGCTGTAAGAGTAATATGTTTTGCTCCCTCATGATCCTCTTGACATCTGTTTAAGGAGTCAGGCATTTTGAATCCTCAGATAGGATCACTAGGCTGAGTGTACCCTGTACGAGTCCTCCCACCGAGGAAAAATCCATGGCAGCACTGGGAGTCAAAACCAGGTCCTCAGTATGGTAACCATATATCCTGACCGGTAAGTTAAAGAGGTGGATGTCTTGACTATTGTTCCACAGTATATCTATTCCCTCATTAAGTTGGTTGTAAATAAGCCACTGCAGTTCAAAAGGAACAGTGATGTACATAATTACAATATCAGAAGAATCAAGTAATATTAATTACTCTGTGTTAAATTCATTTGTAGCACAAAAGGGTACACAATGTTGCAACCAAAAACTGTGATCACTTACCAGTGGTATGTCTGCCAGACAGCAAAGTAAAATTTGAAAGCAAACTGAAAAAGTTTCTCCTCGACAACTACTCCTGTTTCATAGAAGAATTTCTATTTTTGTAATGTGCAAAAGGCGGGAGATAGGAATTACTAACAAAATTGTTTTTTATTTGTTGTAAATGGTCATTACGTAACCATATTTACAAATGAATGAGTAATGTGAATGTAAAAATCACTTGTTCCACATAATTACAATTAATCATGGAACATGAAACTAACTAGCTACATGTAACCCCATTTAGAACTGACAATGACCAATGGTAGTAAGAGCATAGAACTGTCTTTAATGATTTGTATGTATAAGAAATCAACTTTATCCTCATTTGTTAGTGTTACAACAGCTATTAAACTTGACTGAGTTATTTACAAGATCCTCTTTATCACGTAAGCAAGAATAACTATTTCTTATTTTTTGATTTTATTGGAAATGAATTTTTATTTTTGTTTCAAGCCAAATATGTTAACACTTAGTTGTTTTATGGCATCTTCAGGTGTCTACAAAGGAATTAAAGAAAATATGTAATTGATTGTGTAGCTTTATTTGACAGCAGCATTTCTAGGCCAATTAGCTCAATAAAAAAAGCCATGGTGTACATAACAATATCACTGATAAGCAAGAGACCATTGAAGTTTTTCCAGAAGAGTCAACTGATGTGTGTGAGATATAGGAGACATAAAAGATATTGTTCTATTTACACTCCTGGAAATGGAAAAAAGAACACATTGACACCGGTGTGTCAGACCCACCATACTTGCTCCGGACACTGCGAGAGGGCTGTACAAGCAATGATCACACACAAGGCACAGCGGACACACTAGGAACCGCGGTGTTGGCCGTCGAATGGCGCTAGCTGCGCAGCATTTGTGCACCGCCGCCATCAGTGTCAGCCAGTTTGCCGTGGCATGCGGAGCTCCATCGCAGTCTTTAACACTGGTAGCATGCCGCGACAGCGTGGACGTGAACAGTATGTGCAGTTGACGGACTTTGAGCGAGGGCGTATAGTGGGCATGCGGGAGGCCGGGTGGACGTACCGCCGAATTGCTCAACACGTGGGGCGTGAGATCTCCACAGTACATCGATGTTGTCGCCAGTGGTCGGCGGAAGGTGCAAGTGCCCGTCGACCTGGGACCGGACCGCAGCGACGCATGGATGCACGCCAAGACCGTAGGATCCTACGCAGTGCCGTAGGGGACCGCACCGCCACTTCCCAGCAAATTAGGGACACTGTTGCTCGTGGGGTATCGGCGAGGACCATTTGCAACCGTCTCCATGAAGCTGGGATACGGTCCCGCACACCGTTAGGCCGTCTTCCGCTCACGCCCCAACATCGTGCAGCCCGCCTCCAGTGGAGTCGCGACAGGTGTGAATGGAGGGACGAATGGAGACGTGTCGTCTTCAGTGATGAGAGTCGCTTCTGCCTTGATGCCAATGATGGTCGTATGCATGTTTGGCGCCGTGCAGGTGAGCGCCGCAATCAGGACTGCATACGACCGAGGCAAACAGGGCCAACACCCGGCATCATGGTGTGGGGAGCGATCTCCTACACTGGCTGTACACCTCTGGTGATAGTCGAGGGGACACTGAATAGTGCACGGTACATCCAAACCGTCATCAAACCCATCATTCTACCATTCCTAGACCGGCAAGGGAACTTGCTGTTCCAACAGGACAATGCACGTCCGCATGTATCCCGTGCCACCCAACGTGCTCTAGAAGGTGTAAGTCAACTACCCTGGCCAGCAAGATCGCCGGATCTGTCCGCCATTGAGCATGTTTGGGACTGGATGAAGCGTCGTCTCACGCGGTCTGCACGTCCAGCACGAACGCTGGTCCAACTGAGGTGCCAGGTGGAAATGGCATGTCAAGCCGTTCCACAGGACTACATCCAGCATCTCTACGATCGTCTCCATGGGAGAATAGCAGCCTGAATTTCTGCGAAAGGTGGATATACACTGTACTAGTGCCGACATTGTGCATGCTCTGTTGCCTGTGTCTATGTGCCTGTGGTTCTGTCAGTGTCATCATGTGATGTATCTGACCCCAGGAATGTGTCAATAAAGTTTCCCCTTCCTGGGACAATGAATTCACGGTGTTCTGATTTCAATTTCCAGGAGTGTATATGTGTAGTTACATATAAAATGAATATAAACCCATTGATTGCTGTGGCAGTCTTTGGGACTAAGTCCACCAAGGACCATCTGGTAAGCCCATAGAGTGCCACATCAGTTATGTATTTGACACTAACATTCTTCTACTGGGCTGCACCAAACACACAGGTGAAAAACTCTGTTTTAGAGGAAACTGTTACACATCAGGTTGACACCAAGCTGGATTTTGAATCCTGTCCTGAAGTTTTAGACATAGAATGCTTGGCCTCTTGTGCACAACAGAAGAATATTTACATGAATACCACGTGTACAAAATATACTGCTCATACTTCACAAATAACACATTTATTAGAATGTTATTTATACCTAAAATACTTATTTTCATAGGGACAGGGTAATTACTTGTGATCTTTTCAAAGTAGCCCAAACATATTATAATTTCAGAATATTCGCTGGTGGTGCTAATGTGCCTCGCTTTCTTTTTTTCTAGTGACACATCTTTTTTCAGTTGTCTTCAGATTACTGTAGCTCAATATTGCGTTCATGTCATTTTTCTTTACTGATCCCTTTTTGTCTGAAAAGGTGCACTTTACATAAAGTATGTTATCCATAGTCACTTCCATCCATCACCAGATCTGATACCATATTTATCAGAGAATAAGATGACCCTGAAAATAAGATGACACCCTCTCTTTCTTTCTTCTGTTTTTATCTTTTTATTTTGTAAGGCTTCTTGGGGAAATTTTATTTTTAACATAATTTGGTCAATGAACTTTAAAAACTGTTTTGTTGCTATAAAGTATCTATCTACAAATGTTAACATTATACCTATCAAAACTTATGCCTTTTATTGATTGTATATGTTTCGATAGTAAAAGAAGAAAGAAAATTAAAAGGATTTATTTTCAATTTCTTGTTTACTTACTATTTCTGTTGTACCAGTATTTTTAGTAGTAAATAATAATAATAATAATAATAATAATAATAATAATAATGACAATAATCACTCCTATAACTATCTTCATTTGTAAGCCTACTGGCATTTCTTCCCTCCTAATACTCCTTGCAAAGCAAGTCATCTTCTTAGCTATCTGTAGCACTGGATATGCATACCTTTTTAAAAAATCCTTTCATAATAGATTTACTCAAGGTTCTGCCCCAGGCAGTAAAGATCCATTGGCCCATGATGGGTACTGAGGGTTTCCTTACCTTCCCTGATGGGGCAAGGGCATATTCTCCCGGCAGAAGCCACTAACTGTAAAACTGTCACAGGTGATCCTTAAAAGTTCTAGTCACCACAACAACATCCATTACTCAAAGTTGTATGGTCAAGCAAGCAGAAATTATCATCAGGTCTGTGTTGTTCTATGCTGTCAGATTTTTAACTTCCTGGGAGAGATGTTCCCTGAAAGAGCCAATACGAGCATGTTCCTTCTGTTAAGCAGAGAGCCTCATATTTTGTTCCAGATAACCTTAATCCAATCTAGCATCAGGTCATTTGTGATACAGCTCTTTTCTTGGCATCTAAAGATAATCCCTGCAGGCAGTTTTTTGTTTTCAGTGTTATTTTCCTGCAAAGAATCACAAACCAGGGGGAGCCTCCTTCCACCTGCTATTGCACCCAGCATTACTGTTATTCTGGACATTTAATTGCCAGAAGTACTTATAGGCACATTAATGCCCTTCACATCGACAGTAACATTTGACAGCATATCAAAGTAAAAAGGAGTCTGATGGGCATTGCCAATATGACCTAGCAGTCAGTCATTCTGATTCCTAAGATTGATTATATGTCATATGCCATGGGAAGTTACTGAGCTAGCATAGTTCTGCAGTTTTAATGTAAGCACCACCCTCTTCATCGTGCTCACACACCAGTCAGTAGTTGCTTTAAATATCGCAATGCATGCTGTTGGAAAATTCTTCTTCATGTCCAGTGTCTTCATTTGAATAATTTTTCAAGTAATCGGAAAGGCTTCATTGCATTTCTCTTGCACATACTGAACAAAGTAGTGCTCCAAATTGTAAAACTTTCCCTGTTTAAGTCACCTGAAAGTTTGATATGTAGAACTGATGTCTTTTAATTTACTTTTTATCTGATGCCACCTATGAACATTCTCTTCTGTGACATAAAATTTTCCTCCTGCTATACAGTCATGTGTGACTCTGCTTCGTGAATCACCATTAACTTAAAATTAATGTTTTATTGTCTGCTTGAACCAGTTGGGAACTGCAAACTCGTAGATTTACGTTTCTCAGCTAAGTCTCAGCTGTAATTTGCATCCATTATTGGTTGCTACAGTTTACATTTTTTACCGGTTTGACAATGTAAGCATACTGAGTGACAACTACGTGATGTCTAGGCTCCCTACAGCTGAATCTGGAGAAATCGGATTAATGCTGTAACCAGCCTAGAAAATCAGCCGTGCTGTAGAGCAGTGGCAGCTTTAAGGGCGCCACACATGAATGATGGAAATTGCGATATATTCAGAAATAAACAGAGCAATGTTTTCGACAAACAAGGATATAAAAGTGGAAGCATAGCTTTGTGTTTTCCAATACATTTTCTGTATTAATTTGAGACATGAACTTCATTTGCATGGTCATGTTGTCCTCAATTGTTATATGAATATCGAACATATTTCAAATATGTTGCTGGCCGTTGTGGCCATGCGGTTCTAGGCTCTACAGTCTGGAGCCGAGCGACCACTACGGTTGCAGGTTCGAATCCTGCCTCGGGCATGGATGTGTGTGATGTCCTTAGGTTAGTTAGGTTTAATTAGTTCTAAGTTCTAGGTGACTGATGACCTCAGAAGTTAAGTCACATAGTGGTCAGAGCCATCAAATCTGTCTTTGAAACAAATGTGTTTTGTTTTATTGAAATAAAACATCACAAGAGGTCTGTAAAGAAAGATAGATAGAATTTGGCTTGCTTTCTGGACTGGAAAACAGTTTGTTCCAAAAGATTTTTATGATATTTTACAGTATTTTATGTCCAGTTTTCGGTCACATGAGGAAACACTGTTTAATTTCATGTTTTCAAGTTATTCCTTCATTTGGCATGGCTGATTCCAGCCTAATCCCACATTACAGAACTGTGCATTTCGTGATATAAAACACAACTCAATGCAGCACGACAAAGTGATGTGGGAGTAGGCTGTAATCAACAGTGCCAAAGGAATTCCATGGAAACATGAAAGCAGACAGCATTTCCTGATGTTACCAAAAATTGGTCTTAAAATGCCATAAGTAAATTCAACGTCTTTCATAATGAACTGTGTTTGGATCCAGAAAGCAAGCCAAATTGTAATTGTCCGTCATTACTGATCGCTGGTGATGCTATATTTCAATAAAACAAAATGTGTGTGGTGACAAAATATGCATTTTCTTGTAGTTGCAAGAACAGATTTAAAATACCTTCAATATTCATGGAGCAGTTAGACACAAATGAAGTTAATGTTGCAAATTAATACTGATGTAGTCCTAAAAAAGCGAAGCTATGCCTTCAAAGATTGCGGTGTGGCAACAACATAAGCAGCACTGATGTTTATTCTTGCTTGTCAAAAATATTGGAATGCTTGTTTACAAATATGTTGTAACTTCCACCGCTCATGTGTGGGGCCCTTAGAGCAGCCACTGCTCTTACAGCATTGTTGATTTTCAAGATTAACTATAGTTTTAATCCAGAATCCTATGAGGTCTGCCAGTTCAGCTGCAGGAAGCCTGTAGGACACTATATTGTTGTCATTCAGTATGCTTGTATTGTCAGTGCTGTGAGAACTGTAAACTGTTGCAACCAATAATTGCTGCATATTACAACTGTGACTCAGTTGAGAAACAAGGATCTACAATTTCAGCAGGAAGAAAATTTTGTGTCACAGAAGTGAATGTTCATAAGTGAACAGCCAGTGTCGGTTGATCACAGCCATTGTGCTCCCTGCCGCCGTTGGATAAGCAGCTGCAGCAGCAAGTCGTATAACCCTAGCTTACTTATTTGTTAGATAGTTTAATTAATTTCTTTGCGTGTTTTTGGGTACTTGCATTGTTTAATTCATATATTTCGGGTGTATTATAGTATTTGACAGTTGTAGCATCGCACTTTAGTGTTTACTTGGTAGATTCTTATTTAAATTGCTTGTGAGTTTCGTATAGGAGGTGCAATTTCGAGTTTTAGTTACTGTAATCGTAAATTCAGCAGATTGTAGCGCAGTCGTTAGGCATTTGTACAGGTTAGTTGATACATTCTTTGCGTGTTTCGCTTGCGTTATCTAGTCACAGACTCGTATTTCAGTAACTGTTGTTCAACATAGATTAGAATGGACAGGGACTGCGATTGCTGTGTTCGGATGAGGGCTGACTTGGCATCCCTTCGCTCACAGCTGCAATCGGCGCTGACTTCGGTCGCGCAGCTTGAGGCTGTTTCCAATGGGCACCACTGTGGGGAGCCGGACTTGGGTACCACAGGAATGTCAACCTCGTCCCATCTGTCCCCAGATCGGTCTGCCGCTGTGGTTGCCCCGGTTGCTGCCCGCAGTGGGGCTGAGCCCTCGCCTGTGGTTGATTGGGAGGTTGTTCCAAGGCGTGGCAGGCAGCGAAAGGCGTCCCCGGAGGCTGATCAGAAAGCCTCCCCGGTTTCGCTTGCGTTATTTAGGCACGGACTCGTGTTTCAGTAACTGTTGTTCAACATTGATTAGAATAGACAGGGACTGTGATTGCTGTGTTCGGATGGGGGCTGACTTGGCATCCCTTCGCTCACAGCTGCAATCGGCGCTGACTTTGGTCGCGCAGCTTGACGCTGTTGCCAATGGGCACCACTGTGGGGAGCCGGACTTGGGTATCACGGGGATGTCAACCTCGTCCCATCTGTCCCCAGATCGGTCTGCCGCTGTGGTTGCCCCGGTTGCTGCCCGAAGTGGGGCTGAGCCCTCGCCTGTGGTTGATTGGGAGGTCGTTGCAAGGCGTGGCAGGCAGTGAAAGGCGTCCCCGGAGGCTGATCAGAAAGCCTCCCCGGTGCGTCTGACAAACCGGTTTCAGGCACTGTCTCTGGCTGAGCCAGATGCAGCTGTCTGCCCTGTTTCAGAGGATCATTCTCAGCCTTCAAGGTCCGGGCAATCGCAGAGGGTGGGCTTATTGGTAGTTGGGAGCTCCAATGTTAGGCGCGTAATGGGGCCCCTTAGGGATACGGCGGCTAAGGAGGGGAAGAAATCCAGTGTGCACTCCGTGTGCATTCCGGGAGGAGTCATTCCTGATGTGGAAAGGGTCCTTCCGGATGCCATGAAGAGCACAGGGTGCAGCCAGCTGCAGGTGGTGGCACATGTCGGCACTAATGATGTGTGTCGCTTTGGATCTGAGGAAATTCTCTCTGGATTCCAGCGGCTATCTGATTTGGTGAAGGCTGCCGGTCTTGCTTACAAGATGAAGGCAGAATCTGCAGCATCGTTGACAGAACTGACTGCGGACCTTTGGTGCAGAGCCGGGTGGAGGGTCTGAATCAGAGGCTCAGACGGTTTTGCGACCGTATTGGCTGCAGATTCCTTGACTTGCGCCATAGGGTGGTGGGGTTTCGGGTTCTGTTGAATAGGTCAGGAGTACACTACACTCAGCTGGCGGCTACACAGGTAGCGGAGGCTGTGTGGCGTGGACTGGGCGGTTTTTTAGGTTAGAAGGCCTCGGGGAAGTGCGGGATGGGCTGCAATGTCAAAGGGTGCTTGGCAATTACAGGACGTGCTTGGATCAAGGAACAGTCGGAATTGTAGTTGTAAATTGTTGTAGTTGCGCTGGAAAAGTCCCTGAGCTTCAAGCGCTAATAGAAAGCACAGAAGCTGATATCGTTATAGGTACAGAAAGCTGGCTAAAGCCTGAAATAAGTTCTGCAGAAATTTTTACAAAGTCTCAGACGGTGTTCAGGAAAGATAGATTAGGCAGAATTGGTGGTGGAGTGTTTGTGTCTGTCAGTAGTGGTTTATCTTGTAGTGAAGTCGAAGTAGATACTCCATGCAAATTGGTATGGGTGGAGGTTATACTTAACAGCCGAATTAAGTTAATAATTGGCTCCTTCTACCGACCCCCAGACTCCGATGATACAGTTGCGGAACAGTTCAGAGAAAGTTTGAGTCTCGTAACAAATAAATACCCCACTCATACGGTTATAGTTGGTGGGGACTTCAACCTACCCTCGGTATGTTGGCAAAAATACTTGTTCAAAACCGGTGGTAGGCATAAAACGTCTTCCGAGATTGTCCTAAATGCTTTCTTCGAAAATTATTTCGAGCAGTTAGTCCACGAACCCACGCGAATTGTAAATGGTTTGGAAAACACACTTGACCTCTTAGCCACAAACAATCCAGAGCTGATAGAGAGCATCATGACTGATACAGGGAACTGATACAGGGATTAGTGATCACAAGGTCGTTGTAGCTAGGCTCAATACCATTTCTTCCAAATCCATCAGAAACAAACGCAAAATAATTTTATTTAAAAAGCAGATAAAGTGTCACTAGAAGCCTTCCTAAAAGACAATTTCCATTCCTTCCGAACTGACTATGCAAATGTAGACGAGATGTGGCTCAAATTCAAAGATATAGTAGCAACAGCAATTAAGATATTCATACCTCATAAATTGGTAAGAGATGGAACGGATTCCCCGTGGTACACAAAAAAGGCCCGAACGCTGTTGCAGAGGCAACGGAAAAAGCATGCGAAGTTCAGAAGAATGCAAAATCCCGAAGATGGGCTAAAATTTACAGACGCGCGAAATTTGGCACGTACTTCGATGCGAGATGCCTTTAATAGGTTCCACAACGAAACATTGTCTCAAAATTTGGTAGAAAATCCGAAGAAATTCTGGTCGTATGTAAAGTACACAAGCGGCAAGACGCAGTCAATACCTTCGCTGCGCAGTGCCGATGGTACTGTTATCAACTACTGTGCTGCTAAAGCGGAGTTATTGAACACAGTTTTCCGAAATTCCTTCACCAGGGAAGACGAATGGAATATTCCAGAATTTGAAATACAAACATCTACTAGCATGAGTTTCTTAGAAGTAGATACCTTAGGGGTTGCGAAGCAATTCAAATCGCTTGATATGAGCAAGTCTTCAGGTCCAGATTGTATACCGATTAGGTTCCTTTCAGATTACGCTGATACTATAGCTCCCTACTTAGCACTCATATACAACCGCTCGCTCACCGATAGATCTGTACCTACAGATTGGAAAATTGCTCAGGTCGCACAAGTGTTCAAGAAGGGTAGTAGGAGTAATCCATTTAACTACAGACCTATATCATTGACGTCGGTTTGCAGTAGGGTTTTGGAGCATATACTGTATTCAAACATTATGAATCACCTCGAAGGGAACGATCTATTGACATGTAATCAGCATGGCTTCAGAAAACATCGCTCTTGTGCAACGCAGCTAGCTCTTTATTCGCACGAAGTAATGGCCGCTATCGACAGGGGATCTCAAGTTGATTCCGTATTTCTAGATTTCCAGAAAGCTTTTGACACCGTTCCTCACAAGCGACTTCTAATCAAGCTGCGGAGCTATGGGGTATCGTCTCAGTTGTGCGACTGGATTCGTGATTTCCTGTCAGGAAGGTCGCAGTTCGTAGTAATAGATGGCAAATCATCGAGTAAAACTGAAGTGATATCAGGTGTTCCCCAGGGAAGCGTCCTGGGACCTCTGCTGTTCCTGATCTATATAAATGACCTGGGTGACATTCTGAGCAGTTCTCTTAGATTGTTCGCAGATGATGCTGTAATTTACCGTCTAGTAAGGTCATCCGAAGACCAATATCAGTTGCAAAGAGATTTAGAAAAGATTGCTGTATGGTGTGTCAGGTGGCAGTTGACGCTAAATAACGAAAAGTGTGAGATGATCCACATGAGTTTTAAAAGAAATCCGTTGGAATTCGATTACTTGATAAATAGTACAATTCTCAAGGCTGTCAATTCAACTAAGTACCTGGGTGTTAAAATTACGAACAACTTCAGTTGGAAGGACCACATAGATAATATTGTCAGGAAGGTGAGCCAAAGGTTGCGTTTCATTGGCAGGACACTTAGAAGATGCAACAAGTCCACTAAAGAGACAGCTTACACTACACTCGTTCGTCCTCTGTTAGAATATTGCTGCGCGGTGTGGGATCCTTACCAGGTGGGATTGACGGAGGACATCGAAAGGGTGCAAAAAAGGGCAGCTCGTTTTGTATTATCACGTTATAGGGGAGAGAGTGTGGCAGATATGATACACGAGTTGGGATGGAAGTCATTACAGCATAGACGTTTTTCGTCGCAGCGAGACCTTTTTACGAAATTTCAGTCGCCAACTTTCTCTTCCGAACGCGAAAATATTTTGTTGAGCCCAACCTACATAGGTGGGAATGATCATCAAAATAAAATAAGAGAAATCACAGCTCGAACAGAAAGGTTTAGGTGTTCGTTTTTCCCGCTCGCTGTTCGGGAGTGGAATAGTAGAGAGATAGTATGACTGTGGTTCGATGAACCCTCTGCCAAGCACTTAAATGTGAATTGCAGAGTAGTCATGTAGATCAGATGAAGAATAATTTGGGGGGGGGGGGGGGGGGGGGGGATGTGCCTGATTCACATACTCCGATGTTACCAGTGTGCCTAAAATATTAAAGATAAACAAGTAAAATTTAGTAAATATATACATTCAAAATAAAGTAAATAAAAATGTCAATTTTAATACATCTATAATTCTTAATGTTCTTTTTCTTCATAACCTACTGTGGCATGCTGAAAAGTAATGAGTCCTGATTTTGTATGTGAAAGCTCTTAAGTTTTTATAATATATGAAACAAATGTTATTAACATTCTACATCTTTGTTCTTCATGTCAATATATTTCTCAAAATAGTCACTGTGACAACGAACACATTTCTTCTTATGAGAGACCAATTTGTTGATACCGACACTGTAGTGTTTCTGACTTTGTTTTCGAAACAGATGAAAATTGTATGGGGCCAAGTCAGGACTGTATGGAGGATGATCGATGACAGTGAATCTAAGGCACTGGACTGTTGCAGATGTCACAGCACTTGTGTAAGATTTGGCATTGTCATACAAAGGAGAGGATGCTCCGTGTGTGGTGGAACTCTTTGAATTTTAAATTCTATTATAGCACTCTGTTTTTCACAGACCGACATTGTTAAGTTACACGCTGCCATATTACACACTACAATTCAGAACCACGTAGTGGCAGAGAGCTGCAAATATGTTCACTTGAAGAATAAAGATATAGAAAGTTTATAATGTTTGTTGTTTTAAAAAGCTGTAAGAGTTTTCACATAAAATATGCAAAGGTAGTACTTTTCAGCAGGTCCTTGTATTAATACACTCACATCCAAAGCTGAACTGTTTTTTGTCTACATCCGTATAAACATTCGTATATAATCAGTTTTTAATGTCTATGATAAAAAAGGTTTTATAACCTTATGCATTTTTTTGGTAGTAATCGATATAGGAAATTCAGCACTATTATCTACACATCTCGTCTTAAAAAACACATCTGAAAATTTCTCTCTCTCTCTCTCTCTCTCTCTCTCTCTCTCTCTCTCTCTGTGTGTGTGTGTGTGTGTGTGTGTGTGTGTGTGTGTGTGTGTGTGTGTGTGTTTTGCACTGTGAGAAATGTATGGGCCAAATATGAAGGCATTATATCACGGATGTCAGAGGAAAAGGTACATGAATATCAGAAAATGTAGCTTCCAGGAAAATGAATTCAATGATTAAACTTAACATTTTCATCAATTTTACCATATCAGAATACTCCATAACTGTGCTTGAGATGATCTTTGTTCTCAAGACTTGTCTTATAACTTATTTTTCATTTGTCTTGTTTCTTTTGCTAGGTCCTGAATAGACATTTCAGCTCTAGACACATGATAGTCATATTTCTCAAGAGTTGGTAGGGTGAATGAGCCAGCCCTGCAGTGGAAACACTAAAACACTTGTCTCTCCATGATTACAATCAGTTACACCATCATATGTTGCAAGTTTTTGCAATTGTAGGTGGTGATAATGCTATTCTGTGTCTTCGTTTCTGGAAAGCATCAAATCACACACACACACACACACACACACACACACACACACACACTTGTAATGTGATTTAGGAAATGAAATTTTGGGAAACAGTTGTCAATAAATTTTACTAAACACCAAGCTTTCAGGGGACCAAAGAAGGAAGATTTCATGATTTGGAGCAGTAGGTGGTTCAGTACGTGCTTGAGAAATGCAATGAAGGTTTATCAGTTACTCAAGAAATTACCCAAATGAATGCTCTGGAGGTAAAGAAGACTTTTCCAACTGGATGCATTCTATGGGCAATGTGAAGAACATTTAAAGTGTTCCTATAAGGACTTCTGGCAGTGAAAGGGCCAGAATAACAATAATGCTGGGTGCACCAGCAGGTGAAAGGTGATTCTTTGCAGGAAAATGATACTGAAGGAAAAACTGCTTGCAGTTTAGATGTCAAGAAAAGGGATGGAAGGCAGATGATCTGATGCTAGATTAAAATAAAAATTTCAGATCACAACATTTTCAGCCATCTAAATTTCCAGTTTTATTTTTATTTTAATTTTGCTGCTAGTTTCTTCATTACATTACACCATCTTTAGGCCCCCTAACCGATGTGTAGGAAGAATCCCACATCTTGTACAATCAAAATAGGGACCAGCATACAATCGCCAGCATCCATAAGCTTCTTTTAGCAAAGTGATCCCTTCGGTCACCAGCATCTGGTATAAAGATGGACGGACGTACAGAGACTTGATGCTAAATTGGTTGGTCGTTTGGAACAAATATCCCGCTTTTAGCTTAGGGAGTATTCCGGTCTTGGAGCCTCATTTTACACCTGTTTTCAACATCTTTTTCTGTAAAAAATTATTTTATCATACAAATCAACATTAATGAACAAAAATATCTATCATAAATACTATTTAATTAATTTTTGACTGGTAAATTGATAAGTCTTTGCAGCACAAAATGGTGGCCAAAATACTTC
Organism: Schistocerca gregaria; assembly: GCF_023897955.1. Taxonomy (NCBI): domain Eukaryota; kingdom Metazoa; phylum Arthropoda; class Insecta; order Orthoptera; family Acrididae; genus Schistocerca; species Schistocerca gregaria. Next base: position 36,060,746 of record NC_064931.1, on the reverse strand, counting down.
TGTGTAGATTGCACAACTAAACAGTTCACACGGTTGAGCGTGAATTATATGTCTGTAATCAAAATTAAACACATGTGAATTAACAGAATTAAATTTTCTATGGCGTGAATCTCGAAAATCAAATTTCTTGGAATGCATTTCAAAATCGCAGCCACTTAAAAAATGTAAGTACCAAAAAAATCAACCTATTTTGTTGCCTTTAAATGCAAGTAAATAACAGAAACTGAAAAAAAAAATTTTCAAGTTTATGCCAAAATTACACGTGCCTGTTTTATTAAATTCAAAATGGCATCCATGATTTCCCTAAACAACCACAGGCAAATGTCGGGATGGTTCCTTTGAAAGGGCACGGCCGACTTCCTTCCCCATCATTTCCTAATCCGATGAGACCGATGACCTCGCTGTTTGGTCCCCTCCCCCAAAGCAACCAACCAATCAAATTGGCATCCAATTTTACCAGTTAGTGTGTTTTAATCAATTGAACTAGTTTAAAAAACACTCTCATGAAATAAGCACTTAAAGTTTTGAGCTCGATTTTGGTGTGTGTAACTTTCTTCAGCTTAACCTTCCCTTACTTCCTGGTCAATACAGTAGACCTTCATCTTCTTCAAGGCTCTCGTATTCCAAAGCATGAGTCTCTCTAGCTGAAATTCTAGCCTCAACATCGCTCTGGAACAAATGCCAGTCAGAACACTTCAGGCATTTCTCCTCCCTTTTTCTGGTGAATCAGCAAAGTGTGTGGCCGATAATGACTCTCATGACTTTCATGTTACATGGACCACTCTTAAATCCATCGTTACAAATGTCACACACGCAATTGTGATCAATTTGAACAACCTTTAAATCAAAAAACGGGTTTTGGAGCATAAGTCCCCATTAATTAATTCAGCGCTTGATTGTTCTTCCGTATGTAGGCTGTGAAGCATCTCCCCATCAGATTGAAGTCAGTCAGATGTTTGTACACATCAGCAGTAGTTTCAATAATTTCACTCTTCAGTCATGGCTTACAATCAGAAGTATCCCGTGCTCCATTCATTTCAGCGTGCTGCAGATTGTCATTCATTGAGCTCCTGTCACCAAAACCACATTTTTGATCCCACTTTTATCAAAAGCATGTACTTGAGACATCTGGTGATCGAGTACAACAACCTATTTCAATATTTTCTCCGACCTAGAATGTTACAATAGCTTTACAAAGAAAGAGAGCTCAATTAGAATCGCAACAGCCCAAGCATCGAGAGCGGCTAGGAAGGGCTAGGTGTGCTTCTATTGAACATGATATTCAGGTATAAAGAATAATTTCCTGACAAAATCCTTTTTGTCACATATTCACTTCAAGATTGGAGAACCCCCCTTAACAGAAGGCAAATATTGACGGCAGATTTTTTTAGGGGCAACCTCACCCATGAAGTAAATGATCTGATTGCAAAAATTGCACAGACCTGGTAATAATTTCTGCTGGCATGACGTCACAACTTCAAGTAATAGATGTTGTTGTGAAGAGACGTATTGAGGTTAACCTCTGGCAGCTTTATAGTGAGTGCTTCTTCAAGAAGACCATGCCCTCACTCCAAGGGGGAAGTTAAAGATAGCCTGAAACAGAATCTCAAGTAAAGCTGTTACGGAAGAATTCAAAAAATGGTGCATATACAGTACTATAAGTGGCTTAGTTGATGACATACTTTGGTATGAGTATCAGGAAGGAAAGAATGACAGTAGGCTTAAAAATGTAGATAGTGATACCAGTGATGACACTTGTTGTTGTTGTTGTTGTTGTTAGAAATACTGATCCCTCTGAGATAGTAAGCAAAAACGGAAGTGAAAATAGAAATTAAGGTAAACCATTTCTTTTTGTTTATGTTATTTTTCCTTTTATTATCAAAATGTAGACAATCAGTAAATTGCATATGTTTAGAACAGGTACAATGTTAACATTTTTAGGGAGCTACTTCATTTCATTAAAACAGTTTGTTAATTTGATTTGTTAGATTTGTTAAAAATAATTTTTTTCCAAGTAGCGTCGGAAAAAGGGTGTCGTCTTATATTCAAGGTCGTCTTATACTTGCGTAAATATGAAAAATGAAATGGAACTAAGCTGTAATTATGGCAGCAGCATCTGTAGGAACAATATTAGTGAGAAAAATTGTATCAACCAGCAGCTTACCAGAATATGAATCTTCAGATTGTTTGCACTCGGATAGTTCTCACTCCATTCCAGAATCATTGAATTCTTCCTCTTGAGCTTCCAAAAATTTCATGCTCACTCAGGAAATGTGACGTATCTGTATCAGAATTACAGTAAACTGCAATATCTAATGAGTTCACACATGACTCTTACAACAACGGAAGCAGACAAAGGCACCGTCAGGCGATGACAGCAGCTCGTATGTTCACTACTGATTCTTTCAAAGTAATTCTAGAAATTTATAGCTGAAGACAGTAACTGCCAGAGGATAGGTAGCGAGTCATCTGTTCATTGTTCTCAGACAAAATTTAGAACAGTTTTCAAGCGATAGTTTGCTTGCACATCATGATAATTGCAGCCCAACAAATACTCATGCGCAGTAATTTGAGCACAGTGTTGAGGCCAGAATTATGCTCAGGCTTGGTTGCCAAAGTGTTACAACTGAAGAAATTGCATAAAGGTAGGAAATGCTGCATGTGTGCAAAGTTATTGGTCGTCCCTGGTTTATAAAATTTGTATATTCAGCAAAAGTGTTTAACAGTGGTTATCTATAAGTTTTCAAGAAACCAGACTCCAGTGTAAGAGTTCAAGGACTTGAAAAGGCTAGGCAGTTGCTGATAAGGGAGTAAAGGCATTAAAATTCAGAGACAATAAATAAAAACTATTTCTGTTTGCTGCTGATGACATTGTAATTTTGTTAGAGATGGCAAGGAACCTAGAATTTCAGTTGAACAGAATTGATAGTGCTTTGAAAAGAAGTTGCAAGATTAATATCAAGGTAATATAATGTAGTCAAATTAAATCAGGTGACTCTAATGGAATAGATGAAGAAATGAAACACTAGAAGTAGTTGATGAGTTTTGTTATTTGGAAGCAAACTAACTGATGATGATAGAAGTAGAAAAGACATAAAATCCAGACTGGCAGTAACAAGAAAAGCATTTAGAGGCTTCACAGGATTTTTTCGAAATGTTGACTGCGACACCCAATTTCTTGAACTGTATTGTCACTGAGGATAAAACCTGGTGTCTTTGGTACGACCCTGAAATGAAACGGCAAAGCATGAAATGGCATTCTCCGACATCACCTTGTCAGAAAAAGGTCAGAGCTGAAAAATCACGCATCAAAACGATGCTCATCACCTTTTTCGATAGTCAAGGCATTATCCACAAGGAATTTCTACCTGAGGAAATGACGTTGAACACTGCATGGTGCTATGAAATTTTGCCCGATTTCATGCAACATCTACGCAGACCCCTGTACACACAAGAAGGTTCCTGGTTTTTTGTTCACAACAATTCTCTCCCACACACAGCCAATATTGTCTAACAGTCCTTGGCAAAAAAGGGGGTGGTTCAACTTGAACATCCACCATACTTGCTGGATCTCAATCCTCCAGACTTCTTTATATTCCCTCGATTCAAACTCACTTTGAAAGGGAAGAGATTTGATGATGCACCTGACATCCAACAAAACATGACACATCTTTTGAACACCGTCCCAAAGGAAGAGTTAGTGCAAAGTTTCCAGGACATGTATTACAGAGCTCAGCGGTGCATAGTCATGGGGAGTGACTATTTCAAATGCCAGTAAGGTAACTGTAGTTCATAGTTCATCTACATTAATGTTACAGGACTGTTCGCTGAAGTTTGTCAGACGTTGTAAAACAGCTTCATACTTTATAAATGAGTTAATGTGTTAAATATTTTACATTAAGCATATAAGCAATGGGAAAGGTTTGAAATTATGCTTGAAGTTTTTTGGAAGTCACTTAATTAATAGCATTATAATTTTATGTATCTCAGTGTTCAAGGTCATATCTACTAAATGATCCTTTCATACAATGATGTAATTGCGTAGGTACATCAATGGTATATGTGGATACTGTCTGCATTTTGTGTTGCAGATAGAATAGGTAGTAAAGAAGTAATAAATTAAAATGTCGTGTTTGATTCTGAAGTGGGTTGGGTTGGGTTGTTTGGGGGAAGAGACCAAACTGCGAGGTTATCGGTCTCATTGGATTAGGGAAGGATGGGGAAGGAAGTCAGCTGTGCCCTTTCAAAGGAAGCATTCTGGCATTTGCCTAGAATGATTTATAGGAATCATGGAAAACTAAATGAGGATGGCCGGACGTGGGATTGAACTGTCGTCCTCCCGAATGAGAGTTCAGTGTGCTAATCATCGCGCCACCTCGCTCGGTGGTGCTGAAGTTTTACAGCACCAACAGTGAAAATGCAGTAAGAAGTAAACTTTTTTCCTTTCATAATTTTGTGAGGAACATCAGCACTAAAAAGTTTTGTCAAGGTTTGAAATTATGAATAAAGTGTATTGGTAGTCACTTAGTACTCTCTTTCTCAAATGCTGGGTGACTAAAATGCGGGTATTCACATGCAGTCAGCTATGCTGCCTCAAGACAAATGCACAGTTTGTAACTTTGATACTTGTTGTATTATTTTAAACTTTTTAACCTAAAATTATACTGCTTAATGGGTAGATTATGACATCTTTGTCCACCTGCTTAGCTGAGTGATAACGTGTTTGCCTACCATGCAGCAGGCCCGGGGTCGATTCCCAGCTGGGTTGCTGATTTTTCTCCACTTGTGGACTGGGTGTTGTGTTGCCCTCATCATCCTTGATCATCACTGTCACGCAAGTAGCCCAATGTGGCACAGCTGAAGTAGGACTTGCAACTCGACAGCCAAACTTCCCCAAATGGGGCCTCCTGGGCAACAGTGCCACACCATCATTTCATTTTGTTTATGACAGTCAAAAAATGTTTAATTTTGTCAATAATTACACAAAAAATTCAAAATAAAATTTTTGTTGCCCCTGGAAACTGTTAGATAGGCAACCTGCAACTAGTTCTGGGATAGTTGCTTAGCATTATATGAGGGTTGGAATTTTAATAATGGCAACTATTTATTTACAGCTCATACAAAATAGATACATGTTTCAAAGTTTTACTGACCTTCAAAGTATTCACAAGCATTGTGTATAACTCGTTGCCAGTGTTGTGGAAATCGTCAGATACTTCTAGCAGTGCCAGCTGTGTTGACAGTTCGAGCAGCGCGGTCTATTTCCCGATGAATTTCTAGCAGCTCTGAAGCAAATGTTATGAAGTATTTCCTTCAGTTTAGAAACTGAGTTGAACTCACGAGGGCTTAAGTCAGGGGAGTGCAGTAGATGGTATAGCACTTAGCAGCCCTATCATTCAAACAAACCAGTAACAGGTTGCACTGTACGTGCTTGAGCCTTGTCCTGCAAAATGATTGTCAGGTCCTGCAGAAAGTGTCATCACTTCTGTATCTATGCGGTTCATTTTTGGAACACAACTTACAACCAGCTTAGAGACAGAAGTGATGACACTTTCTGCAGGACCTGACCATCATTTTGCAGGACAATGCTCAAGCACGTACAATGCAAGTTGTTACTGATTTGTTTGACTGATGGGGCTGCTAAGTGTTATACCACCTACTGCTTCAGAACTGAGACTGTGCCCCTCGATCTGTCAACACAGCTGCCACTGCTAAGAGTATCCTATGACTTCCACATAGCTGGCAACGGATTACACACAATGCTGGTGACTACTTTAAAGGTCAGTAAAACTTTGAAACACGTATCTATTTTGTACGAGCTGTAAATAAATAGTTGCCTCTATTAAAGTTCCAACCCTCGTAGGTTTTGTAGTGTGGCAGTGTGCAGAAGTGTGGTGTGACCAATAAACAGAAGAGAAGAGAAGCTTTCGAAATGAGATGATGCAGAATAATGCTGAAGATTAGACGGGTCAGTTGACTAATTAATGAAGAGATACTGAATCAGTTTGGAGAAAAAGGAACTTTATCGTACAACTCGACTAAAAGAATAAATATGTTGTTCGGACATATCCCGAGGCATCAAGGAATTGTCAAGGGAGGTAAATGTGGCAGGTAAGAATTGTCAATGGAGACAAAGTTTCAAAATAATTTAGTGTGGTGTATTAATGCAGAGATCAATAGGCCTGCAATAACAAGCTTTTATATTGGTTATTTTGTCTACCTGCTGCTTTCTCCAATATGCCATGCCATCTGTGCAGTATCCTACCACATTAAGACTTCTTGTGCATCATTCATAGTATTCCTTTTCAGGTTTTAGGATTGTTTTCTAGTATTCATCAAATAATGGCTTGTGGTGAGATATTGAAACCCTGCCATTGTGTCTGCTGCATGCCATCAGGAATTAAGTTTTGTTCAAAAATGTAATTTCTGTTTTCAGAAATAGTCAGCCATATGTATAATTGCATTTTCTTATTATACTGTGCACAGGATTTCCGTAATTTGAGTTATACCCTGCCATCTGTTAGAGGACTCGTGATTCATATGGAAGACAGACGCACGTCAGTACTTTTACCGAAGAACAGATATGATCAGGTAATTATCATACTTTATAAGTTTTGAATATATTTTAATAAATTCCCATGAAGTGTAATAATTAGAAAGAAAGGATTTTTGTAACAATTGAAAACTAAACTTCTCTTTGGTGTTACTGAAGATTTGAATTTTTCTAATTAAGAAAACTTAAATCATGTTAAAATTTATCTCAGCTGTATTGAAGAAGTAATAAATAATTTATTGATCATTTTCTATGAATGTAGAATGCTTGTACGCATGCAGTTTGTGTGTATTGTATTAATGAAAATTATCTACTCAAAGTTTTGCACCTCATGCAGATCTGTGTCGTCATAATCTGCTGCTAGGTAACATTCAGCTCTGCGAGTCATGGTGCTGCAAAACTTTGTCCACAATATTAATTAGTTGTTTGTGAATTAATGTTTCAACACAGTTCATCCTTATCCAGGGTGGTGGTTTTGTTTCAGAAGAATAGCGATTAGTAATTCAAAATAACACACAAACTTTATTACAAGCAAGATGAAACATAACTGTGCAGAAGTGAGTGGCCATCTAAAAACCCAAGAGAAAATTAATGCTCCTCAGCTTAGTAGTTGTGTTATTGCTTTGCTTCATTACACAAAACAAGTTTGACACTTAGTAATGGCGCCCTGTTGATTGTACATGTCAACTAATGGTACTTTTCTTGTCTAAAGAAAGAAGCGTTGAGAGTGAAATTTACTAATGTTGCATCTTTCTGTTAATTGTGCATAATTTTGACTTCCATCAAACTGTGTCGAATGCCACTTGTTGTTGTTATACCATTTATTATGGTTTTTTTAATATGTAAAGGTGGTGATTTATGTTGTTAGGCTACATGTTTCAAAAATACATCTCAGTGATTTAAATTACTTTATTTCAGAATCAGTGTTCTGCAAGTATCTTGATTGTAGAACAGGTTTTTTTTTTTTTTTTATAGAAAAGCCACAGTTGTATTATTTTGGGAATTATCATTACATTAACAAACTGAAGCTTTGTGGTCAAATTTCAGTACCTTTGTGAAAAAACTCTGTAAAGAAAAAAGGAAATTGATTGTAATAGCTGATGACTTTCATATTAATATCACAGTTGAAAGCAGGGATGCGTCAAGGTTCACTGACGTAATAAACTTGATTCAAGCCACTAGGGTAAATGCGCAGCCAGTGACCTGTATTGATAATATAGTAACAAATTATGTGTTTGAAGATGTTTATAAATTTTCTTAGATTTATTAATATCCAATCACACAGCGATATCCATTGGATTACCAAAAATAAATAAATTAATTTCATGTAGCAAAAGTCATGTGAAAAGGAACTTCAATGAAAAAAATTTAACTGTGTTTCATAAGTAAAGAGAGGTTGGATGGTCTTATGACAGCTACAGGTGTATCTCAAGTAATAGTAACTTCAACGAATATTTAAGTAGCTCTCAAAATTTGTAATGAAACTTTTTCACTAAGAACCCCATTTAACAAAAGAATTGGGGTGTAAAAATTCCTAGTGTCAGGAAGAGGCACGTCCACAGCAAACTGAGATATATATATATATTTTTAAAAAAATGTAATTTTACTGAGTATGCTATACATTATAAATCTGTATTTAAGAAAGTCGTGAAGGCAGCCAAACATATGGCAGACTTCAAGTTCATTTTAAAACATAAATATAAGACAAAGGCATTGTGTTCTGTTGTCAAATCAGAGTTAGGCATTAGAGTTATTAAAAATGTAATTATCTGGGATTAAAGTAGATGATAGCCTTATAGTAAACCCAGCTAAAACATCAGAGGCTTTAAATGAATTCTTCATAAATGTGGGAAAGCCAGATGTTGACGTAGCAGAGTATCAGAGTAAAGTTAATTCCTTTGGACTCAACCAAGAACCAGAGTACCTTACACATTTTAAAAAAGTCACAATAAACGAGGTGGAAAATGTTATATTATCATTTAAAAAAATAAAAGCTCTGCTGGTTGAGATGGGATACTTACTAAAATGATTAAAGCAAATATTGCATAACAGCACCTCTGCTAACTTAAATCTTTTGAACAAGGGTGTTTTCCTGGTGTGCTGAAGTATACCAAAGTCAGAACTCTGTTCAAGAAAGGTATGAGGGGAGACATGTGAAACCATTGTCCTATTTCTGTTTTTCCAGTCCTGTCAAAAGGGTTAGAAAAAAATAGCTGCATACCAGGTCAAAAAATTTAATGTAGAAAATTATATTATTTTAAGCAGCTTATTTATATTCCAATAAGGAAAAATACACTCTGGATACAGAAAATACCTTTATTGAAAAAATATGCAAACCAGTGGACCATAGGAGTATGAAGTAGCAAGTATCTTCTGTGATCTTGCAAAAGCCTTTGACTCCGTAAACAGAGCATTGCATATCTACGCACTCGATAAATATGGTATCAAGGTAAATGATCTGAAATGGCTTAAATCACACTTGAGAATAGAAAGCAAGGCTAACCATCACTTCAAATGAAGTGAACTATTATTCTAAATGGAGTTCAGTATCACAGTGTGTGCCCCAGAGCTTCATTTCAGGGTATATCCTGTTCCTATACCACATAAATGACTGACCCATAAATATAAATTCCTCATCATTTCTATTTCCTGACAATAAGTTTGTTTTAGTTGAAGATGATGATGCACAAAGATTTCAGAGTTCTGTTGTAAGCACACTGGATACTCTGGAAAATTGGTTCTGATTAAATGGGTTGAAACTGAACATTGTTAAAACTGATATGGTACATTTCAACACCAAACATTCAAAATTTGTAGAATTTAAAATACAATTTAACAATTGACTTATGGAAGAAGTTGACACAATCAAATTCCTTGGACTGAACTTAAGTTGAAATACACATATTGATTTTCTGTCATTAAACTAAGCAGTTGTACATTTGCAATTCAAATACTAGCAAATTATACTGATATGCACACACAATAAACAGTGTATTGTTGCAATTTTGAGTGTGTCATTGGGTATGGAATGTTATTAGATATGTGTGTACTGCATAGCAAAAAGAATCTTGTTGTCCATTATTTCAGAAACTGCATATCCTGCATATCCTAACTGTCCCCCCCCCCCCCCCACCCCCTCCCCAAATATACATTTATGAGATTATAATCTTACTTCAAAGAAGACAAAAGTTATTTGAAGAGAATCATTTAAACTACACATAGAACATGAGAAATAAAAATAATTTTTTGCTACCCACACACCAACTGAAGTTGTATGCTCAGACTCCGCAGTAGATGAGGATGGCAACATATAAGAAAATTAATGGAAAAAAAACCTATTTAATATGAAGCTGGAGACTCTAAAATTAAGGCTCCAGTGGATTTTGTGGAATAAATGCTACTATTCGGTAGAAGAATTCATATATGATGAAATGATGATTTTAGCAAGGAGTAATTTAATGTCCGGTTTTTAATTTTATGTGTAAATATAACAAAACAGTATTGTTACTAGGATGCTGTTATTAACATTAGCTGTTCTATGTTTATGGTGAAATCTTACCACAGAGAAGTCATGCCTGAAGGACTCATTGTCAGTGTTTAAGGAGTCATGGTACACTGACAGTCTTTCATAATCTCATGGCTTTTAGTGAGTTCTTGATATAACCCTCTTTTTTCTCCCCATGTGTAATTAGTTTTGGTGTACCAATCTTTAGCTCCTCATCTCATACGAACTAATGGTAACTATGACCAAGAAAGCTAGCGCTTCTGTACCAGATCATGTTAATCATGAGGTGTCATCATTACTATACATTTATCGATTGCCACTTCTGCAATGTACATTTACATAGATGTAATTCGAATGTGTAAAGGTTGTAGGTGCCAGATTAATTTATTTCCAGCAGAAATTATTATGCTGTGCCTGCTGGAAGTTAAGTTGCACGTGATATCAAAGAAAGTTTTATAACTATAGCTGTAACAGGAGAAAACATGGCATCTGTAGAACACAACAGAAAGCTTTTATAGAGGGAAAAGATTCTGTAGTGTGGAGTAAGTGAAGTTGGAGGAGACAAGAAGAAAATTTTGTATAAAAACATAGCTGTGAATATGGCAGCCCAATCCTTGGTTGTGGGAAGGTAATTCTCTTCTGGTTTTGCTGAATGTTTTAAATATGTTGATCATGCTTCCTGCCAGTGTTGTACAAAACGCTTTTGCCCTGGAAATTAATTATTATTCCATACCAGTTTTATATTATAAACATTTACAAGAAGGTATATAATTTACATTGACAGTCATAAATACATAAATAAATGGAAATAGGTTGACAAATTTAAAACAGCTACTCCTGATAAACAGAACTTGCTTACAACTAAGCAAATGCCTTGGATATATGTGATGTATGAAAATAATGATATGAAATAAAATATCTCGGACAAAATTTCATTAAATAAACATGATATGAAAGAACTAACATAGAGGTCCTGTAAAGTTTCAGTCGGGAATATGACCACCTTAGACACTATGTTAGCTGTACAGTGATTCTCCATTATCTCCGTATGAGCTAAAAAAATGGATTGGCATCTGCAGTCAATGTGTTTGGTGGACAATAAAAATAATAATCTATGGCTTGTTGCCCACTCAGTTCTTAACATTTTAAATTGTTCATCCATAACCAACTTGTTCACAAAGGGTTCAATTGATAAATCCCTGTGGCGCATTCTGTGACTGGTATGTAATGTTAATAACAAATTGTAGACCTATTAATACAACTGTGCTTTAGTTTTAACTGAATCCAGTAGTTGGTAGCTCTTACCTGTCAACACAACATATTCCTCACTAATTCTAACACAGCTCTTATGACTATGGCCTGACAGTGTGTATGTGTCATGTGGTAGTTGAATTCTGTGATTTTGCTGTAGTATTTGTGATTGGGACTTTGCAATAGCAAACATGATTTGTGACTTCAGTCATTGAGAGTGATGAGAACTTCATTGACATCTCTGAGAGTTGGCAAGACAAGGTTGGTGACAAAACTGAGACAAGCATTAACTGGGCACAATTCAGCAGTGCATTCTGGCAAAAGGTGACTTCAAGGTGTCTATCTCAGCTGATTGGCTATAATCACAGACAAAGGGTTCTCCATCACAACTTTGTATGCTCATAGAACTGGTCACTGAGTAAAAAGTAATTAGATGTCAACACACATCAAACTAGATTATTTAATTCAGAGCCAAATGTAACCCAAATTAACTGTAATGAATTAGGCAGAGGAACACAGGTCAAAAGAGGGAGACACCACATCAATGCTTATTGAAATACCAGAGATCCAACAAGTTCCTAATATTATGTAGCCACTGACCCATTAGTGGGCTAAAAGGTATGTCTGACCACCAATTTTACTGATTAATAGCCTAAGTGGAAACCCTATCAAGTGGAAATTCAGAAGGGCATATAGTTTACGTGGAACAGCACAATTTGAATTAAGACTCTTGCTAGTATCTTGCAACAAGGAACTTTCCTTCAAGAGGTTGGTGGTCTTCCTCCCAACCCTTTTTTTGGGTTAGCATGGGGTCTGAAATATACTGGATCAGACAGTAAACACAGCATCTCTTGAACATAGTCCTCCTTGTCCAGCAGAACTGTAGCATTGCCATTGTCTACAAGTCGGATAGCAATGTCAGAATCAACCCAAAGGTATACACAAACCTTCCCTCTCAGCTCCTGTAAAATTACCCTTGAGTGAATGTTCCCATTTAATGCATTACATGCTTCTGTTGTAACCTTCTGTGCAATGCCTAGGAGTAGTTTAAAAACAGTCTGTTCAGCAAAACTAGTAAAATAAACAACTGGCAAATGCTTGGGCTGAGCCATGGACACGTTCAAACTTAGCCAAATGTCAAGCAGTAGAAGAATGAAATTCTCAGTCAGACCATTCAGCCAGTGCCAAAACTGTTGAAGCACTTGTAAAATAAAGCCAAAGTAATTCCACAGAAACAAACTCCAGTTGTTGCTGAGTATAGCGTATCCCTGCACGAACAGGAGCTAAACCAGTACTTGATGCAATTAGCAGTAGGAGAATTAACATGATGCAAATGCCAAATGCTTGAATAACATTGTGGTCTGTACACAGTATTAAAAAGAGGGAGGAAGGGGGGGGGGGAGGTTGCACATTGCAGTCTTACTTCTACTGTGAAATTATTGAACTCCTGCAAGAAGTGATCCTTATTCTTCCCACAGGGGTAAATAGTGTGGAACTTGAGTTTCTTCCTGTTTATAATATTTTTGGTCAACGTATGGCAACGCAGCCAGATGACTGTCGTTTGGAATAATAATGTTTTATGGTCCGTAAAGGGTGATCTTGGATTGTGTAAGGTGGGTATCTTCTATATGATATGCAGTTGCAATGTGTCACTCGAGGACCAGTGTGTAGAGCATAAGCATCTCTCTTGCTTTCGGCAGCTTAATAAATCTACTATTGCAGAACATTGCACTGATACCAGTCATCCTATGGAGTACAGCAGCACAGATCTTCAGTTATGAGCTTCGAGCAATTGTGATATTGTTGTTAACAAAGCAGTTGAGATTAAATTAGCAAGTGACCTCATAAATAGAGGCAGAGATTTTTGCTTGAATTCTGCTCAGGGTCCTGCTCTTTCCCTGGTCACATGACAAAAGGATGGAGTAAATGTACTTGCTCATCCTTTGGTAACTAACGTTCATCATCAACAGCTTCTGACATTGGTCATCGTTGGATGTGGGGTGGCTAGTCGAAAACTTCCCCTGGCTGCATTCCCTTATGTTGCTTGAACATCTTATACACGAGGAAAAATTAAAAGTTTCACATTGATCACATGTATAATGTGTATTCAGATGTGTAGAAATTATTAGCTCATATGCATTGTATGTGATATTTCTTATTACTAGCTTCTTAAACAGTTTAAAGAAAATCAGAAGTGTGTGTGTGTGTGTGTGTGTGTGTGTGTGTGTGTGTGTGTGTGTGTGTGTGTGTGTGTGTGTGTCATGTTTTGATTTTCAGGGGATTAATTTCATTATATTGTGATTTCATAGATTACTACAGCTTCATGACACTGAATTTAAAACATTTGCAATTAAGTTTCTGTGTTTGTTAAATCTCTTTTTTTTCCCCTTGGTTTGTGTAGGTGACACGTGCTCTGAATAATTCAAATGACCATGTCTTGGCATTTGCTGCAAATTTTAGTTTCTCTGCTGACTCACATTTGGTGTGCATTCAGTCTGGTGGAGATGAAAGTTATCATACACAAGCTATAAACATTCACAATAAACCACGAAAAGGTGAGTTTTGTTTCTCATTCTTTAAATAATTAAACCACACCATATTTGCATTTTAATTGATAAGAGCTGTTCATATTATGTGTATTCATTAATGATATGAGAACTTCATTTGTAATTTCCCATTTGTTTCATAACTCTATGTTTACAACAAAGATAAATCTAATTCCATATTATTTTTCCCCCCAGGACAGAAATTTCGCCTATAATAATCTGTACACTGATAGCACACACATTTCCAATGAACCGTTATTGATTTATGAGATTTTGTATAAATTAATCAACATTCCAAAATAATATCAGTTAGTATGTTTTAGCTTCTCTGTCAATATTTTAACAGCTATGTCCTTATGTTGAAGAGGTAAGAAGCATGTACATTAGCTCGATTTTTTAATTTCCCAGTCTCACCATTTTACTCCCATTTGCAGTTATGTATCTAGAAGCTGATTATTTGTACACAAGTCAATAATGATTACTTACAACATAATCACATAGAAATAGTACCAATATTTCAACTTCTTGGGCTCCAGACACGTGAGATAATTTAGTATCTTCAAACTTTTAGTTGCATTCTCTTCCATGACTTGCCACTTGATAATGGCTGAGGAGAAATTGATCAAAAGCTTGTGAATATGAATTTATACCATGCAGCAGAAAGTGTAGAAAAACTTTGATTTTGTAGCTGTGTAGGACTATTTATGAAGATCAACCATATAAGGAAGAGAGAGATTGCTATTCACCATAAAGATGAAATGTTGAGTTGCAGACAGGCACAAAGGAAAGACACTTACACATCAGCTTTCGGCCAAAGTCTTCGTCAGAAAAGGAAACACACACACACACATTCATTCACACAAGCAAGCATACCTCACCAACATGTGATTGCCATCCCTGAAAACTTGGGCAATATTCCGGTACCACACACATTATCACTTGGTACTCTTGAGTGCAAACTCAAATTTTTGCATAGGAGGAGAGATTTGCATACCACACCTAAGTCATCCTGATTTAGATTTTGCATGGTATCCTAAAATCACTTAAGGTGAGAGACAAGCTTGTTGTTGTTGTTGTTGTTGTTGTGTGTTCTTCAGGTTTCCTTTGTCCATCTGTGTCAACCTCTTAAAGACTTCATTGGCGTGTTAAACTCAATCTTTAGTTTTTCTTGTGTGCAATCCTTACATAACTGCCCCAAATCCTGTATCACAATAGAGCCAAATACGGTGTTTGAAAATGATTGTGACCTTTGAACATCCACATTTGTATCTTGGGTTACTCATGTACCATGGCTTGCTGCACTCAGATTTTAGTCAGGTGAAATACTCTTGAAATGAGCAGTCACTTCCCTGCTTTTATACACACTTAGTTTTTTCTGGCCACCTCACCAATTTTGTTGCGTTTGTGTTTTATGTTCTTGCTGCACTTGTCACAGATACCACATCTATAATTTGCCTCTAAATTGGAAGTGGACTTTGTGGTCATTGGTGAAAAAAATCTGGTATGTTATTTAAAAATAATTATATTGTGAGAAATTGTCAAATTCAGTAATAACATAATCGTGTTGGTTCACATGAATGTCCACGTACTGCTTCAACAATAACTAATTGATCTGTACCCTATCACTTGGTTCTCTTTATATATAGTACCACTTCATCACATCCCAAATACAAAAGGTACTCTTATCAAATTTAAATCTTGGTTTGCTATTACACCAATGGTGCTTCTTGGTTTTTTCCAATCATATCTCTCTAATGGCAATTTTTATATGTATGATGTTAACACTAATAACAACAACAACAATAATAATAATAATAATAATAATAATAACAAAGGAAATAACTTATGATAGTGTTGTACAATTCGTTATGGCTAGCATCATGTGGTCTCTACTCTTTGGTACTTATGATTTTACCTGGTGGAAAAAACCAAGACATGTTCTTTTATCGGTAGACAGTTGCTGCATCGCTGATGAAACCCAAAAATTGTGCTGTATACTATGGGTGCTGGCCTGCCTCGGAAATTTTCTAAATAGAAATGCTTTGAGTGTACACGTGTTGCCAGTAATCAGGTGTAGATAGAAGTAAAATTCTCCAGAGTGGCAGAAACATCAAATCTTGCTAAATTGTTGCTAATATAACCGGCAACTGAGGACCTACTTCTTGTTCGTGGATACTACCTTGTAGCAGTTCTTTTTTTTATACTTAACGTTTCTTTTATTTTTTACCCTCTCCAGTTGCTACTGAAAGTCAGATTTTCATTTTCTGCTACCCTGTCAAAGAATAAAAGGTCATAGATCATTTATTTTCATTTTTCAAAAGTAATAATTTGAAAAATTTGGCTCGGAAACCTGTCTTATCAAAATGTCAAATTTCACAGATCTTTTAAAAATAATGACTCTTCATGTACTTAACAATAATACGGTATACTAATGCATGCATGCAAAACAAAAAGTATTAAAATGAAACACAGCCCACTCTAAAATGCCTCCTGGTTGTGCATGAAGTATATCGTCATACTTCATTCTGAGGCTTTAATATGTTTGTGTAAACAGAACTACATATAAAGAGGACTACTGCTGGACATCTTAACATACAAAGAATTCATTCCTATCTAGTTTTCAACTGTGTGGCATAGTGGCAATAGCACTATATCACACTGAAAGAAATAGTTTAAGAGGTATTTGACATATTAGTATTTGCTGTCGATTCTGAAGGAAAGACTTGTGTTTCTGAGAAGATTTTGAAGTCTTTATGATTTCTATTATACTTGCTATTGATAAATTCATACTTACATTATGTACAGAGCATTTAAAGGCTGAGGTCAAAACAATGCTCCTTGAGTTCATGAGAGTCACTCAGGCCTATTGACATCCTTGGGAGAGTCAACCATGACAAAACTATTCTACTTGGTGTGCAGGATATCAGACTGCAAAAATAACCTCAGACGGAAAGAAGAAAAATACTAATTATAAAGAAGACAGGCACAGACAGTTGAGAATATTACCAAAAATTCGTAGACTTCAACCTTGGGAGGGAAATCAGTTTGGGTTCCAGATAAATACAGGATCCTCTGAGGCTACACTGACTTATCTTGGAAGATAGATTGAGGCAAGGCTAACCTATGTTTAAAGCATTTGTAAATTTAGAGATAGGTTTTGACAATGTTGACTTTACTACATTCTTTGAAATTTTGAAGGTAGTGATGATAAAATACACGGAGTGAATGGTTATTTACAATTTGTACGGAAACCAGATTGCAATTATAAGAGTTGAAGGGTATAAAAGGGAGGTGGTAGTTCAGAATGGAGTAGGACAGTGTCATCACCTATCCCCTATGGTATTCAGCCTGTAAATTTAGCAAGTTGTAAAGTAAACGAAGGAGAAAAGGAATTAAATTTGTGGAGGAGAAATTTAAGAAAAAATGAGGTTGCAGGAAACATTGTAATTCTGACAGAGACAGCAAAGGACCTGGAAGATCAGGTCAGCAGAGTTGAAAATAACTTGAAAAGGAAATATGACACAAAAATCAATAAAAGTACAACAAGGGCAATGGAATGTAATCTAATCAAATCAGGTAGTACTGAAGAACTTAAATTAGGAAATTAGGCACTGAAATTAGTAGATAAGTTTTTGTGAGCAGGAAAATAACTATAGATGGCAAAAATAGAGGGGATATAAAAGTAAACTGACAGTTGCAAGGAAATAACTTCTGAGAGAGAGAAATTTACTAACACTAAATGTAAATTTAACTGTTGGTATGTTTCTTTCTGAGGATGTGTGTCTATACTGTAGTGTTATACAGAAGTGACACATGAACAATAAACAGTTCTGACAACAAGAGAATAGAAGATTTTGAAATGAAGGCTGTTGAAGATTAGTTGGGTTGATTGAATAACTAGTATCGTACTGAATCCCATTGGGGAGAAAAGAAATTTGGCACAACTTGATTGAAAGAAGGGATCAGTTGATCAGACATATCTTAAGGCATCAGGTAATCATCAGTTTGGTAATGCAGGTAAGTGTGAAGCATAAACATGGTAGAGGCAGGCCAAGGCTTGTATACAGTAAGTAGTTTCAAGTGGATATAGGTTGCAGTAGTTATGTGGAAATGAAAAGGCTTGCACAAGATAGTATGGAGTGCTGCATGAAACCAATCTTTGGACTGAAGATAAACAACAACCGCATATACAGTCCTGCCCAGGTGATTGGTTAATGGAAGTTAAAAATATATCTTTAATATGAACTCATTTACGAACCAATTTAGCCTTATCAGTATTATTTCAAGTGATCCGTGTCAACGCTACCAAAGAAACACACACACAAATTATGCGTGAAAAGTAAACAGGTACAGGCAAGAAAGTGCAGCAAGGAAAGACAGATTAGGTTAAAACCTTCATCTACGGCTATAAATATTTACAGATTACTGCTACTTCCTGACTTATTCGTAACTTGCGCTATGCCAACTAAATTATCGAGAAATCTGTGTCTTAATTTACAAAAGCTGCCAGATTCTGGCTGTTATTGTGGTTCATGGTAGAGGATTATTCTGATCTTATGTGAGTTTTCACAGGGTGGTGGTTTGTCTGGAAAACCTGGAACTATCAGGGAAGTTAATTTTATCTGAGAAGTGAGAGAAATATTGGGTAGTTTTGAAAGGCCTGATAGGGTTTCAAGCATTTGGTGGCTGAAGTTGTAGTCAGTCATTCAGTTATAAATTGTTGTGGAGAGCTTTGAAGAGGAATTCCTTGTTGTGTCAGTAATAAGGGAAGACAAAGCAGTGCATCAAATTCTACTAATTTTAATACATGTCTGTACTTTGGTGATTTTCTCACAGAGTTGTGCTTCAAGTAAATTATTACCATAGCACTTATTTTTATATGTGATCAACCACTGTTATCAAATATATAAATATTATTGTTGCTCCTTGCAAGGCCTATTTCTTTGGGATTTCACACTAAAAAATGACTGAAAGTATGTAACACATTAAGACAGTAGAATTGCTTCAATTTCAGAAAATTACAGAGCATTTCTTGAAAAAATAGACAGTAAAATATTCCTCTAATCTCTGTGGTCAAAACTGCCAGTAATCTTCATCTCAACCTTATTGAAACTAATCTTCATTTGAGTCTCTCTCTCTCTCTCTCTCTCTCTCTCTCTCTCTCTCTCTCTCTCTCTCTCTCTCTCACACACACACACAAAATTAATTGATTCATTGAGGACCTAGCCACACAGAAAAATGGTTTTCACTTCTGGGAAGCTATTCTGAATGAAAAAAAGTTTGAATACTTCATGTACACAGTTATCATAATTAAATGCAGAGTGATGCTTCTCTATGAAAACAGTATGTTGGTAATATGAAAGAGCAGTTAGTTGTCACATGTTATAAAGTTTGTGGCACCATCATGCATCAGGGTGGGATAGAAAACCTCCATCAAAATTAAGTTAATGTTGCAGGAGGCATGTAAGAAAAGAGTACTGCTCAAAGTAACAGTTGCATAATATAGAAAACACCAAACAGAGGTAGAAACAATCCAACCCAAGGAGGGAAAAATGTAAAGATTTGGAGCAGTAGAAAATTTATTTTTCATTGATTAAGATATGTTGATAATCAGACCAAAAAAAGATTTGATGCAGCATAGAAAGTCTTCTGCGAGATTAGCTTACTGTACCACCAGTCCAGAAGAATAAATCTAAATGATGTAGCTTTTAGCAGAGCAGAAAAAATTAATTCAAATGAATATGAAAGCATTGGGATTTGAAAAGTGCTCCTGCAAGTCATGCCACTTGTATTTTGATTGGAACAGGTGATTATTGGCTTTGTGGTGTGTCCAATTCAGAATTATCCAGTTTAGTTGTTCTGTGGTTATCTTTCGTATATTAAATAACTGTAAACTTACAGTCAGTTTGTCTAATGGCATATAATACTGTTGTAAGTTGCTATACATCGTTATATGTCTAAAATGCTTGTGTGCACACTTCTCTTATAATTTGGCCAAAGTTTAACATGGCTTGGATGATAATAGAATGAACAAGGAGTGTTTTTTAATTTGGGTCCATTTGAATTTAAGTACACAACGAAAAGTTATTTCAAAAAAGTAAATTTATTTTCAGAAAGTACATACTTCGCTCTATTTTTTGACATGGTTATCAAATTTGTTCAAACACGTATCATACCTCTCATCCAATTTTAAAACACCCTCTTCATAAAAACTTGTCACCTGCTCCGATAACCAAGAGTTTACTGCTGGTTTCACATCGTCGTCGTCATTGTTAATGGTTGCCACTGAGGTGTTGAGGTGGAGGAACAGATGATAATCGCTCGACGCAAGATCAGGACTGTAGGGTGGTTGGTCTAAAACTTCCCAGCCAAAATTGTCCAATAAATTGCGGGTCTGACCTGAAATGTGAGGTCTTTTGTTTTGAATCGCTCTGCGTAGCTTTCTCAGGGTTTTGCAGTATGCTTCTGCATTGATAGTGGTTCCTCATTGCATGAAGTTGACCAACAAAACACCATGCCTATCCCAAAACACCAATGCCATGATTGTGTTCATAAACAATGTTGTAAAGGTTGGTTGATTGTTTTGGGGAAGGAGACCAGACAGCGAGGTCATCGGTCTCATCGGATTAGGGAAGGATTGGGAAGGAAGTCAGCCATGCCCTTTCAAAGGAACCATCCCGGCATTTGCCTGGAGCAATTTAGGGAAATCACAGAAAACCTAAATCAGGATGGCCAGACGTGGGATTGAACTGTCGTCCTCCCGAATGTGAGTTCAGTATCTAACCACTGCGCCACCTCACTCGGTAATGTTGTAAAGCACTGATCTTGACAAGTCAGGAAATTTGTTTGAGAGACCTGTTATTGTGAAGTGCCTGTTCTCACGAATCCTTGTTTCAACTGAAGGCATCAAATCGTCTGTAATCAAAGAAGGGCGACCGGAGTGGTCCTCATCATGGATGTTGTCACGGCCATTTTTGAATTCTCGTACCCACTTACGCACTTTACTTTCACTCATAAAAGTATGACCATACACTTGCAAACCTGTCGATGAATTTTTGCAGCAGACAAGTTCCTTGCTGACAAAAACCGTATCACTAAGCGAACCTCACACACAGCGCGCGAGTTGATAGTCTTAAACATTTTGAAAGCACAGAACAGAACTGTACAGGTTAAGTGCAGAGCTGAAATTGAGCACTGTTCCCGATGCATGGCATTACACGACACACGCACTCGATGCAGTATGTGCGTGAACTACTACTGTCTACAACAAAATGGACCTTACTTAAAAAACATGCCTCATATGTTCTCTGTCTAATTTGGATTTTGTACATGGAAATGATAACCACATTGTACTTTAATTCTATAGGGTGGTTGTTGTTGTGGAGGTGGTGGTCTCTGCTCCAAAGACTGGTTTGATGCAACTCTCCATGCTACAATGTACTGTGCAAGTCTCTTCATCTCCAAGTAACTATTACAACCTACAGCCTTCTGAAACTGCTTGTATTCGTCTCTTGGTCTCTCTCCATGAGACTAAATTGGTGTTACCTTGATGCCTCAGAATGTGTCCTACCAACTGAGCCCTTCTTCTAGTCAGGTTGTACCACAAATTTCTCTTTTCCCCAATTCTATTCAGTATCTCCTCATTAGTTATATGATTTACGCATCTAATCTTCAGCATTCTTCTGTAGCACCACATCTCAAAAGCTTCCATTCTCTTCTTGCGTAAACTGTTTATCATCCATGTTTCACTTCCATACGTGAATATATTCAATGAAATGTGTATTAAGCCCAACCAACAGGCATTACATGGATTGAGCAAAAATAATAGTGCATTGAGAATGCCTTGCTTCTAGCCGAAATCTAGATCTGAACAATAAAATTTAAAAAGGACGACTGATCGCTGCAAACTATAATTTACATGTCAATATGACAGTTGCTGAGTGCAACAGCTTTCTGAATGGAAGGTAACCTGAATTAAGTTTTAGTTGTAACGTCATATCCATGAATTCATGCTTCATCACCTGTTGTGACATATTTCAGTAGTTCTGCGTCATTGTTGACTTCATTCTGCATAGTTGTCAACTTCATGTAGTGACTTCTAAAAAACTTGCTTTTTTTTTGCTATGTTTGTTCAAAATTCAGCTGTTTCCAGACAAATTTTGGTGTCACACATTTCATAATAAAAACCCTCAAAAAAAATAAAAAAAATTGTGGCATGAATGAATTGATATGTCAACATCATCATCAGTGACTTCTTTGATTGTAATTCTGTTACCGTTCATCATCATTTCTTTGACAACAGTGAAAAAATTGTGCAAATCAGACTAATGCAAATCCCTGTTACTTTTTTGAATACATCTTGTGTGTCCTTTTCCAAATTTCACAGATAACTTTCAGAAAATAAAGTAGCATGGGAACTTAAGTCTTGAAAATAAGTCCATGGGTAGAACCATTGAACCACAGGATATGGAGTATACCAAGAACAAAAGGAAAAGACTCTCCTTTCAGACACACACAACTAAAAGGAGCAGTGTGTACATGCTTTACAGCCATGGTTTGCAGACCAGTTTTTATAGTCATAGTACTTATAGAAATACTGGTAATTGCAAGTTACAACATTATCGAAGTTGTGTTAATTTATTACTATTACAGTTATCAAATTAAGAGCACGACACATATACCATAGTTATCAAATTTTTGTACATACACTGTTGAGTTGTAATTTTGCGGACGTTATGCTAGAGCAGTGTACTTTCATTGATGTATCAAATTATTATTACTCAGAATAAGTGAAATGGGGACTTAAAATAGGTTTTTTCGGTGGCCACAGGAAATTTGGAATTTTAACCAGAAAAAAATCCGGCGTATGTAGCTGTATATGTAAACTGCTGTCATTTTCATCTGAAGAACCGTAGTCAAATATCTGAAATAATTTGCAGTTATGTGTTACTCCTCACCCCCTCTACAGACTATCCAAGTGGCCACTTTTATGTGACGTATATATGCTAAAATGCTCCTGAAAGACAAGGGTAACTGATGGGTGTCAATTTCAGTTCATCAGGTGATTAGCATTTCAGTACAGCTACACAAGGTAGATAGGAATAATGCCTTCTATAGTTTGGCTATGAGGAAAGATTACGAATTGAATTTCTCTTTCAGAAATCGCATGGAATGTTGGTGGTTGTGAGAAGATCATGTTAAGAACTGGGTTAGAAAAGTCTGGAAGCATATGTTGGAATTCGACAGGATCGTGGCCTTTCAAGACTGCAGTTTATTGTTTTGTGGTCTTGGAAATTGTTGCTTGTGTCAGTTGGGGTCCAGTGATTGTTGAGCGAATATAGAATTGATGCTTTCAGGAGGGCTGTACTTAACGCAATCTGAGATATTGGCGACTCCATGTAACTGATGCCAAAGAGCACAAACATATTGTTCACTTGACCATGCAGGACTGTATAGTCACATTCCATTCTCTTGAGTCAGGAAACAGGCATGTTTGGAGTAAGACAAATGTCCGTATAAATAGTGCAGTGATTGCCTGGAGCACCATGGACTGCTAGCACTGCAGACTTGTAAATTTTTTATACAAGTTAATTCCTCCATTTTAGAGACAGGTCATGCTACAAGAACTAAATTTTATAGGTGAAATAACTCTTGTGGACGCCTCTGTCCCTACTATACTGTAAACACAGAATAAATATTACTTTGTTATTTGATAACCACCTTGGTGTTTTAGTTTTAATCACCAGTAGAGTAGAGTGTGTGTGTGTGTGGTGTGTGTGTGTGTGTGTGTGTGTGTGTGTGTGTGTGTGTTCAAAAGTATCCGGACACCTGGCTGAAAATGACATACTAGTTCTTGGCGCCCTCCATTGGGTAAGCTGGAATTCAATATCCCACCCATAGCCTTGATGATAGCTTCTGCTCTCGCAGGCATATGTTCAGTGTTTCTTGGAGAATGGCAGTCCATTCTTCACTCCCCCTGTGGGTCCATGGGTTCGAATAGCCCCGAGGTATTCCTGCCTGTCGTAAGAAGCGACTAAAAGGAGTCTCTCACTTCGGCCCTATGAGTTCAGGTCCCATCCTATGGTTTGACCTGCCACTTTCAAAATTCTACAGAAGTGCGGGCCATATGGGGAAGGACTCCTTACGTGGTGCACAAGCACCCTTATATTCGATCTGCTGAATCACTTGTCATGGCTTTGCATCTCCACCTGCGATTTAACTATCTGGGCAAGGACACTTTCCGGGTATGTCATCTTCTTCCGTTGTCTTCTGTCCTCTTTTGCCCCCATGACAATATTGGATTTCTCTGCATCCAGTATCCAACACAGTAGCCAGTCTGTTGTGGTGGGGCCATCATGTACCCACTTGGTGATAGTCCCCCGACAACACAGGGATCGCACTGCTGATGCCTAAGCTGTACACTCGCCACGTACACCAAGGAGTAGATGCCTGACTTCCTGGGGCATCAGGACTCCCAGCAACAGCCATCATGCCAGATGGCCTTTGCTGTGGCGGGGTGACGCTCGTGGGGAGAGCCCCTGGTTGGAGTGGGTGACATCAGGGTGGATGACCCACAATCTTCGACTAAGTCACCTCTTGCTAGTGACCGTACGGCACCAGCAGTCTCTAAGAATGGCAAGATAGAATACAGTGCCAACAGGTATGACCCTAAGTTGTTTCCCTCCCTCGCTACACCATGGGAGGAACGTAGAACTACAGAACAGAGAGAGCCATATTCGCCTTGGTTTTTAGTCTGTAGCAGAACCGATGGGGTCCCTTTACTACCTACGAAGTCTCAGTTTTTTGTTGAACACCTTGAGGATAAGTTAGGAGAAGTGACAGTGCTGTCCAAGATGCGAAACGGTGTAGTCTAGATTCAGACAACATCCCCAGCCCAATCCCGAGCAACACTTGCATGTTACAAGCTGGGTGATATTTCTGTTTCTGTCTCTCTCGATAAAAGCCTCACCGTGGTCTGGGGGATTATTTTCCATCATGACCTCCTCTTGCATTCTGATGACAAACTCTGCGCCAATTTAGAATGGCGGGGTGTACATTTCATCTGGCGCGTTTACAGGGGACCCAAAGACAACAGGGTTGCTATCGGTGCCTTTATCTTGGCCTTTCAGGGTGATTAATTGCATGAAAAGGTCAAGGTGATGGTTTACCGCT
The DNA here is from genome assembly GCF_023897955.1 of Schistocerca gregaria. Lineage (NCBI taxonomy): Eukaryota > Metazoa > Arthropoda > Insecta > Orthoptera > Acrididae > Schistocerca > Schistocerca gregaria. Next base: position 36,035,719 of record NC_064931.1, on the reverse strand, counting down.
GTGATGTTAAGCCATACGCCCCTCCCCCTGTGCGGTGCTTTGAGTGCCGGAAGTGCGGGCACATGTCTTCCCACTACACTTCCAGCACCACATGTCAAGACTGTGGACGTCCACTGCACCCACATACTCCATGTGCACCACCTACCACTTGCATCAACTGTGGAGAGCACCACTCCCCCTGCTCACCAGACTGCCCGGTACTCCAAAAGGAGCAGAAAATTATGGACTACAAAACCGTGGACAAGTTGACTTACACAGACGCAAAATGTAAATTCGAAAGATTACACCCCATTCGGTTGACGTCGACATACGCTGCAGCTACGTCACCATCACCGTCCCAAGTGCCAGTGGTTTTTCACTCTGTGCCACGAACCAGAATACATCCGCCCCCCTTGGTGGTAGGGGGCAAATCTTCCTCCGTTGCTCCCAAAGCACCTACTTTGGGAGCAAGGGAGCAAGGCTCCCCCCCCCCCCCCCAGACGCAGGGAACATCGGTCCCTCCCCTCACCCCTGCTAGAGAAGCAACAGCCTCCTCTGGCTCCTCTCGTATGGAAGGGGTCCCTTGGGGCCCCCTCTCCCAAGGTCTCCATTAATGCCATGGTGGACACTCGCCAGTAGCTCAAGGAGCCAAAAGCTGCTGGACGAAGAGCTTCACAGTCTTCCTCTGTGCCTGAATCTGCTTTGGAGAAATCTTCTCAGCAAGCCCCTAAAGCGAAACGAGAGAGCAAGCAAACTAAGAAGAATTCTGCTAAGAAACAGGACCCTCTGGTAGCCCCAACACCACCACACTCTATCAATGCTGCATCTGAGGATGCAGTGGAGATCTGAAGCTCACTGACACGCCTAATCCACCATAGAAATGGCTACAAATACTCAGTCGGAGGCAGCAGGTGACCCTGAGGCATAATCTGCCTCCTTGAGTGCTTCATGCCTTCTTAGCCTCATGATAATGTCATCCTCCAGTGGAATTGCGGCAGTTTTTTCCACCACCTGGCTGAGCTACGGCAGCTGTTAAGCTTTATACCTGCTTTCTGCAGTGCCCTCCTGGAAACCTGGTGCCCAGCAATGAGGACCCCTGCCCACTGTGGCTATAAGGGATATTGCAGGAACTGTGGCAACTATAATAGAGTGTCAGGTGGTGCTTGCATCTATGTCTTGAACTCAGTATGCAGTGAACCTGTGCCATTTCAAACCCCTCTTGAAGCTGTGGCTGTCAGGATAAGGACGATGCAGGAAATAACAACTGTCTACAACATATATATTCCTCCAGTTGGTGCCGTACCCTTGAATGCATTGGCTGCATTGATTGATAAACTTCCTAAACCTTTCCTACTTTTGGGAGATTTTAAGGCTCATAACCCCTTGTGGGGTGGCACAGTTCTTACTGGCTGAGGCAGAGATGTAGAAAATTTACTGTCACAACTCGATGTCTGCCTCTTTAAGTACTGGGGCTGCCACACATTTCAATGTGGCTCATGGTAGTTACTTGGCCATTGATTTATCAATTTGCAGCCCTGGACTTCTCCCATCTATCCACTGGAGAGCACATGGTGACCTGTGTGGTGGTGACCGCTTCCACTTCTTCCTCTCACTTCCCCAGCCTCAGGCCCTAGAACGCCTGCCCAAGTGGGCTTTAAACAATGCACACTGGGAAGCCTTCACTTCTACTGTCACCTGTCACCATTGAATCTCCCCCACATGGTAACTTTGATGTAGTGGTTGAGCAGGTAACTACAACGATCATTTCTGTGGAGGAAAATCACTTGTTCTTTAGGGTGCCCCAGTGAAAGACAGTCCCTTGGCAGTCGCCGGAAGTTGTTGAGGCAATTAAAAAGCATCGGCGAGCTCTACAGCAGCATAAGTGGCACCCTTCCCTTGAGCAGCTCATAGCCTTTAAATGCCTCTGTGCCCGCGTTCACCAGCTTATCGAAAGGCGGATACAGGAGTGTTGGTAGAGGTACATGTCGACCATTGGGTGCCATATGTCACCTTCCCAAGTCTTGGCAAAGATCAAACGAATTTTTGGGTACCAGATCCTAACAGGATTTCCCAGTGTTAACATAAATGGCGTGTTATCTATCGACACAAACACGATTGCTGAGCACTATGCTCACGCCTTTGCTTTGGAGAATTACCTACCAGCCTTTCGGTCTTTCAAACGACGTACGGAAAGGAAAGTACTCTCATTCACTATACGCCACAGTGAACACTATAATGCCCCATTTACAGAGTTGGAGCTCCTCAGTGACCTTGTACATTGCCCCGACACAGCTCCTGGGCCCGATCGGATCCACAGTGAGATGATTAAACATCTCTCATCTGACTACAATGATATCTCCTTGTGATCTTCAACCAAACCTGCTGCGATGGTATCTTTCCATCGCACTGGTGGGAGAGCACCATCATACCAGTGCTCAAACCTAGCAAAAAACTGCTTGATGTGGATAGCTATTGGCCCGTCAGCCTCACCAATGTTCTTTGTAAGCCACTGGAATGTATGGTGTGTTGGCAGTTGGGTTTGGTCCTGGAGTCCTGTGGCCTTCTGGCTCTGTGCCAGGGCAGCTTCCACCTGGGTCGCTCTACCACTGATAATCTTGTGTCTCTTGAGTCTGCCATCCAAACAGCCTTTTCCAGATGTCAACACCTTATTGCCGTCTTTCTTGATCTACAAAAAGCATATGATACCACCTGGCGACATCATATCCTTGGCACAATATACGAGTGTGATATCCGAGGCTCGCTCCCGATTTTTATCGAGAATTTCCTGTTGCTTCATACTTTCTGAGTCCAAGTTAGTGCCTCCCATAGTTCCCCCCATATCCAGGAGAATGGGATCCTGCAGGGCACTGTGTTGAGTGTTTCTCTGTTTTTAGTGGCCATTAACGGTCTAGCAGCACCTGTAGGGCTGTCTGTCTCGCCCTCCCTGTATGCAGACAGCTTCTGCATTTAGTACTGCTCCAGCAGAACTGGTGTTGCTGGTCGATGCCTTCAAGGAGCCATCCACAAGGCGCATTCATGGGCTCTAGCCCACGGCTTTCACTTTTCGATCACAATGTCGTGTGTTATGCTCTTCTGTCAGCATCGTACTATTCATCTGGAACCAGAACTTTACCTTACTGATGAACCCCTCGCTGTAGTGGAGACGTATCGATTTTTAGGACCGGTTTTCGACACTCGATTGTCTTGGCTTCCTCACCTTTGTCAGCTTATGTGGAAGTCCTGGCAGCACCTCAATGCCCTCCGCTGCCTGAACAGCACCAACTGGGGTGCAGATCACTCTATGCTGCTGCTGCTATACAGAGCCCTTGTTCAATCCTGCCTTGACTATGAGAGTCTGGTTTATGGTTCATTGGCATCCTCAGTGTTGCGTTTACTCAACCCAGTGCACCACTGTGGTGTTCGACTAGCGACGGGAGCTTTTAGGATGAGTCCAGTGACCAGCGTCGTTGCGGAGGCTGGAGTCCCTCCTTTGCAGATCAGGTGTAAACAACTGCTCGCCAGTTATGTTGCACACGTTCGTAGTTCTCCTGAGCATCTGAATTACTGTCTCCTTTTCCCACTCACTGCAGTTAATCTCCTGCCTCGGCTACCAAGGTCAGGGCTTACAGTTGCAGTTTGCATCCGATCCCTTCGATCTGAACTAGAGTCCTTGCCTTTACTACCTATACTGGAGGTCCAATCGTGTACACCTCCATGGTGTACACCTAGCCTGCGACTTCTTCTGGACCTTCCACATGGCCCAAAGGACTTGGTTCACCCCATGGCTCTCTGCTGTCACTTCTTCTCGATTCTTGACCTGTACCAAGGCCATGAAGTGCTTTACACTGATGGCTCAATGGTTGATGATCACGTCGGCTTCACGTATGTCGATGGAGGACATATTGAACAGCATTCCTTGCCCAGTGGCTGCAGTATTTTCACTGCCGAGCTGGTGCCTATATCTCGTGGTCTTGAGCATGTCTGTTTGTGCCCTATGGAGTCGTTTCTTTTGTGTATTGACTATCTGAGCAGCCTACAAGCTATTGACCAGTGCTACCTTCATCATTCTTTAGTAGTGACGATCAAGGAGTCCATCTACACCCTGCAACGGTCCGGTTGTTCAGTGGTGTTCGTGTGGCCCTCAAAACATGTCGGAATCACAAGCAACGAACTTCTTGACAGACTGGCCAAACAGGCTACATGGAAACCGCATATGAAATCGGCATTCCAATAACTGATCTGCATTTGTTTTTACGTTGCCAGGTTTTTTCGGCTTTGGGAGACGGAATGGCATAGTCTCAGCACGCACTATAAACTGTGTTCCATTAAGGAGACCAAATGTGGGGCAGTCGTCCATGCAGGCCTCTCGCAGGGACTCTGTGGTTCTCTGCCAGCTCTGCATTGGCCACACTTGGGCAGTGCAGTGCTACCTTCTGTGCCATGAAGACCCACATCAGTGTCTGTGTGGCACTTGGTTGATAGTGGCCCATATTCTGGTATACTGTCCCACTTTGACTGTCCTGCGACAAAATCTTCAGTTACCGGACTCGTTGCGGCTAATTTTATCTGACAGTGCCTCATCGGCTGATTTAGTTTTACGTTTTATTCATGGGGGTGGGTTTTATCATTTGATCTAAATTTTAGCACATGTCCTCTGTCCCCCTATGTCCTCCAGCCTAGTGCTTTTAGAGCGGAGGTTTTAATGCGTTGCAGAGTGCCTGGCTTCTCCTTTTTATTCTCATGGCCAGCCAGCCATGGTAATCTGTTTTCTTGTTTTAACCTCTCTACCTGTTACTTGCATTTCTGTGGTTTTCTTCTCCCGTTTTTTTTCCATATAAGTGTTTGTTGCCCTTCCGTTGTTCTTGTGGTTTTGTCTTTCTCTCCATTTTGTGTTTGCAGTCCTGCTTGTTTTATTCTCACCCTTGTGGCATTGTTTTATTCGGACCGATGACCAAGCACTTTGGTCTATTCCCCCCCCCCCCCCCCCCCCACTTTTAAACCTACCAACCATCCATTCTTCACAGAGTGATGCACTGAGGAGAGGTATCGATGTCGGTCGGTGAGGCCTGGCATGAAGTTTGCGTTCCAAAACATCCTAAAGGTGTTCTATAGGATTCAGATCAGGTCTCTATGCATGTCAGTCCATTACAGGGATGTTATTGTTTTGTAACCACTCCACCACAGGCTGCCCATTATGGACAGGTGCTCGATCGTATTGAAAGATGCAACTGCCATCCCCGAATTGTTCTTCAACAGTGGGAAGCAAAAAGGTGCTTAAAACATCAATGTAGGCCTGTGCTGTGATAGTGCCACACAAAACAACAAAGGGTGCAAGCCCTCTCCATGAAAAACACGACCACACCATAACACCACAGCCTCCAAATTTTACTGTTGGCACTACACACCCTGGCAGGTGATGTTCACAAGGCATTCACCATACCCACAACCTGTCATTGGATCGCAACATTGTGTACCATGATTCGTCACTTCACACAATGTTTTTCCACTGTTCAATAGTCCAATGTTCACACTCTTGACACCAAGCGAGGCGTTATTTGGCATTTACCGGCATGATGTGTAGCTTATGAGCAGCCGCTTGACCATGAAATCCAAGTTTTCTCGCCTTCCACTTAACTGTCATAGTACTTGCAGTGGCTCCTGATGCAGTTTGGAATTCCTGTGATTGTGTGGATAGATGTCTGCCTGTTATACATTACGACCCTCTTCAACTTTCGGCAGTCTCTGTCAGACAACAAACGAGGTCGGCATGTACGCTTTTGTGCTGTATGTGTCCTTTCATGTTCCCACTTCACTATCACATCAGGAACAGTGGACTAGGGATGTTTAGGAGTGTGGAAATCTAGCGTACATACACATGACACAAGTGACACCCAATCACCTGACCACGTTCAAAGTCTGTGAGTTCCGCGGAGTGCCCCAGTCTGCTCTCTCCTGATGTCTAATGACTACTGAGGTCGCTGATATGTAATACCTGGCAGTAGGTGGCAGCACAATGCACCTAATATGAAAAATGTATGTTTTGTGGGTTGTCCAGATACTTTTGATCACAAAGTGTAGGTAACGGAGTTAGAGGAAAGGAGAAAATGGAGATATCTGTTTATACTCTTGTCGTTTATCACCTGGCCAGATAGATGTACACGTTAAAGTGCAGATTCTGGATTGAGAAGGTGCGCCAGCCCCAGATTGAATATGCTCGGCAGATTAATGATGAGGGTCATTGCACCGGCTAGCCTGAAGATGACTTTTGGACAGTTTCCCACATCTGACTAGGTGAATACCGAGTGGGTATCCAGGTCCCACCTCATTTACATGATTTGCGAATATTTAACAAATGTTTGTACACTTTCACATAACTCACACCTCATGCAGACAGTTGGGTACACACATTCCATCCTGGAATGGGGTGGGGCATTGTAAGAGGATGGCGACAGGAAGGACATCTGGCCACCCCTTAAGTTAACCATGCCTAATGTGTTTATAACAATACCGACCCTATGCTGATGCAGAACAAAGCCATAAGAAAAAGATGACTTCTCTGACGTTCATCAGTATGTCAAATCTGAACATTTGTGGGCACTTGACAGTAAAAAGGTTTATGTGCTTACTTCATCAAACATTGTAAATGACTTAAGTTAATATTGTTTCCTTTTGCTCTGAAGTTCTGGTCATTGTTTTATCCACTGAAATTGTGTGTGCTTTTCTAGACATCTGATATAAGACAAAACATTTGCATTGTTCATCCAGAACATTATGACCACCTACCTAATAGTCAGTATGTCCACCTTTGGCACAGATAACAGCAGTGACACCTCGTGGCATGGAAGCAGTGAGGCCTTGGTATGTTGCTGTAGGGAATTGGCATCACATCTGCACACACAAGTACCTGTTTCTGATTAAACTCGGGGGAGGGACTGATGAGATCTGATGCCACATTCAATCACATCCCAGATGTGTTCGATCAGGTACAGATGTGGTGAGTTGGGGGCAGCACATCAATTGGAATTTGCCACTGTTTCCTGGAACCACTCCATCACACTCCTGGCCTTGTGACACAGTGCATTATCTTTTTAAAAATGCCATTGCCATTGGGAAACATGTTGAGGTGTATGTGGTCTGCAACCAGGGTACAATACTCCTTGGCCACCGTGGTGCCTTGCATGAGATCCACTGGAGCCCTGGATGCCCATGTGAATGTTCCCCAGAGCATAATTGAGCTGCTGCCATATTCTCTCTGTCCCACAATACAGGTGTCACAGAGCTGTTTCCTGGAAGACAACAAATTCGCACACTCCCATTGGAATGATGATGAAGGTATCAGGACTCTTCAGATCATGCAACACACTGCCACTGTGTTGTTTGTCACGTGCCAATTTCACTCATGGTGATAACATTGGCACACACATACCGTAGGTCCCATCATTAGGATCTTTTGCTGTACTGTGTGTGACACACTTATACTCTGCCCAGCATTAAAGTCTGATGTTAGTTCCGCCACAGTTCACGACCTGTCTCGTTTTACCAGTGTATCCAGCCTATGACATCCAACATCTGTAATGAGGGGTGGCCACTCAACCCCATGACATCTGGATGTGATTTCTCCTTGGTTTTGCCACCTGTTGAAGACACTCAGCCAGCCGCGGTGGTCTCGCGGTTCTAGGCGCGCAGTCCGGAACCGTACGACTGCCTCGTGCATGGATGTGTGTAATGTCCTTAGGTTAGTTAGGTTTAAGTAGTTCTAAGTTCTAGGGGACTGATGACCACAGCAGTTGAGTCCCATAGTGCTCAGAGCCATTTGAACCATTTTTTTGAAGACACTCACCACAACACTCCTCAAAGACCCAACAAGTCATGCAGTTTCCGAAATGCCCATGCCAAGCCTCCAGGCTATCACAATCTGCCCTTAGTCAGTCTCAGATAGATTGCGCGCCTTCTCCATTCTACACACAGACAGCATGCTCACTGATACTACATGCACTGTGCATGTGTGTGACTAGAAGTCATTCCTCACCAGGTCATGCTGAAATCACCAGGACAATTTATATCACGAGTAGATCAGTGGTCATAATGTTCTGGCTGATCAGTGTATGTGATTACTACTGTATCTTGAGGCCACAAATGAATAAATACAATGGTGAAAATAGATATCATCTTATTACAGTATTTATTTACAATTTACCATGTGGAAATTTATTTTCTTGATAGTTGTATTCATAGCTCTGTAAGAAACTTATTGTGGAAGATAACAGCTATTAATTTTAAATGCATACAGTTACAGGAGCTAGTTTTGTGGTATTTAATGGAGCTCTAAAAGCATCCTCAAACTTGACTGCCAAATCCAGTATAGTTGAAGATGGACTCATGGTTCAAATTACTCCTGACTCAATACAGGTAAGCCAAATAGCTACATGCACCACTAATTCATTATTAATGGACATTGACAACTCTGTGTGTGTCAAAATTGTAATTATTTAGCAGTATAGGTTTTAAGTGCAAGAATTGTATGTTTCACATGTTGTCTGTAAGACTACTGAGTTTCACAACCAGTTCAAAAAGTATGAGAATGAGTTGTACCAAGTTATTCTGTAAATCACTTAAAACAAATGCAGGAATGATTCCTTGCAAAGGGAAAGTATGATTTCCTTCTTCCATTGTACCAGTTTTCCAGTGACTGAAATCTAGGCAAGACGGAACCTAAATGTAGATTGATTTGGGGAGAGATTGAAGCATTAGAAAAGTAATGGGGTCGGTAGAAGGCTTGAAATTTTTCAAAACAAAAAAATTAAAGAAAATTTATCGTGATGGTAGCATCTGGCTGTGGAACACATTTTCTCGAATCTTCCAGAAGCAATAAGGCCATTTAGGTATCAGCATGAAACATGAGCTGGAACCACTTGTTGTGAGGTATTTACAACATTTAATCCAGGGTTGAAACTGACTACTACCCTGGTTACAGCAGATACCCAAAGTAATTTTAAATTTAGTGTGCTATAGGAGAGGCTGCACTCCTGCATCTGTTTTTAATAGAGTATTTTAAATGAGCACCTCTGCTATAAGCTGTTTTAGTGGATTGATCTAAACAAGGAGACTCTGTTGGGTACTCTGTTGTTTTCCCTGATCGTTTTCTCAGAATCAGCTTATCTCAAGAATTCGTTGTGTTCAATGCATAATTATATGCCATCTTGAGGGTGGTGAAGCAGAAGAGATGTGTTGTGACTGCTAAATTTGTGTGTGTTATGACTCTCAGGAGCACTTTTATCCCACAAATAAAATAGTCCAAATTATGCAGGATGCCCTTCTCCACCTACAAAGGATGGAAAGGAGTTTTTCTCTCCCGAGTACCAGAGTACGTGGGGATTAAGGGAAACAAAATGGCTGAGGTGACTGCCAACGGGGCTTTTCATGATAAACAGATTGTTCAGTGTGACATCCCTCTGCATGCTGTCACCTTGCTATTGAGGTACAGAGTCATGTGTTGATGGCAAGAAGAGTAGCTCAATGTAACAAATGAAAAGCTTCTCGTAGTAATGTCGGCAGATCAACCATATTGTACCTCCTTTCAGCCACATAGACAGAATGAGGTTCTTCTCATTTGTCTTGCCATAAGACCCAGCCCTATGGCATGTGGTTTCATGCTACATGAGAGGATTCCCCAGTATGTGGTTCTTGTGGTGTACCGATCATAGTGCACCACATTTTAGTAGACACCATTTTATATTCAGATGAGGGAGCAGCAGCTAATTTACCAACAGATTTTCCCTCTATTTTAACTGACACTCAGATGAATGTGGTACACTTTCAAGGTTTTGTGAACTGTCTGACTTTCTCCCTGAAATTTTAGAGCAAAGTTTTCAATGTATTGTCAGGGTGGCTGACTCATCCATGTTTTCTGTACATGTTCAGCGAGTCAAATAAGCCTGTGTAATTATTTTAGTTTTTCCCTTGTATTACTTGTGTTTCAACTGACAGTTTTAGAACATCTGGCTAGATTTACACTACCTTAAAAGATGTGGGATTGTGTGATTGCGCAGGTGACAGTGAATTAGATTGGAAGAGAGTGAGTGCAATTTTATATAAGATTGACTTTTACATTTTTCATAACATTTTAGACTTTTTAACACATTTGTTTCTACTAAGGTTGCTGATAATCTTGCCTTTGAGAACCCATCAAGCAAGCATGTGTTACGCTACCTCCATTCTATGTCAGAGTTGGAAGATTGCTTCATTATTGTGGGGAAAGGAATTTTTAGTTATGAAGCTAGCTACCTTTTGAGTAATGTGAAGGGATAAATACCTCAGGTAAGGTGAAGGAAACACAACACTGAAATACACAGGGTTGCATATTTAAAAAAAGCTAAACAACTCTTCGGCTACAATCTCTATAAGACTGTGTTCTCAGTTCTGGGGTCTTGTTTCAACTCTAGGAGGATGATGAATTCTTTTAATGCTTATGTAGCAAAGAGCCATAATTTTTATATATACCTGGAATTGCAGATCTCAGACAGGTAGATAATTTGAAGGGATAAAAGTCCCATTATAAGTTAATTGAAAAGCATATTTTCTTGCTATTAGGAAATAGGGGCAATGTGAAACGTCTTCTGGTATACTGAAAGCACCTCTTGTGTCCAAGCCCAGGCAGCTGTCTTCACACTAGAGCAAAGCTGATAATGACCCATGTTCCCCCCCTCTCTCTCTCTCTCACACACACACACACACACACACACACACACACACACACACACAATAAATCAATGTAATCTGTGATGCCAGTAAACAACATAATGTCACTGACACATATATTTTCTTTTTCAACATAACACTGAAAGGCAATAAAATAAAACTGAAACAAGAACCATATGGTATTTCAAAAGTAATCCTTCAGAAACCTACAAAAACTGGCAGAAAATAACATCAAAATTAACCATACAACAAAATGATATTTTCTGGGAAAAAAAAAAAACACCCACCTTAAGTCGTCCCTGACAGGCCATGAAGGCCCAATGGTACTGAGCGATAGCCATGTCATCCTCAGCTCATCAGCTCATAGGCGTCACTGGGTGCGGATACGGAGGGGCATGTGGTCAGCACACCGCTCTCCCGGCCTTATGTCAGTTTTCAAGATCGGAGCCACTACTTTTCAATCAAGTAGCCCCTCAGTTTGCCTCACAAGGGCTGAGTGCACCACGCTTGCCAACAGCGCTCGGCAGATCAAATGGTCATCCATCCAAGTGCTAGCCCAACCCGACAGTGCGTAACTTCGATGATCTGAAGGGAACTGGTGTTACCACTGCACCAAGGCTGTTAGCATTTTCTGTCCATACACTTAGGAAAAACATACAATTCCTGTTGGAACTTTCGTAATGTGTATCAAAACGAAGGAAAACAATTGAATATAAATTAGGAAGACACAAAAGAACAAAATAAGCTGCTGTAACATGAGTAAATGTGGTGGCAGCAGGTTAAGTTCAAATGTTAGCAGAGGACGTCACACGTGTACCACCATTATCACCATCAAAACATTCCCACCAAATATTCTTGACACTGAAGTTCTGTTCTGTTGACGGTCCTTGTGAATGATGCCATTTGACATGCAGTGTGAAATGTTCTGACGTTCTGTTCCATGGTGTCCAGTGTGAATAGACCTATAGGCTTGATTATAATATTTGCACCATCAGCAAAAAGAACTATTTCAGCTTTTGAATACACTATAGCAGATCATTTATGTGAAGGCCTATATCCTTCTGCAAGGTTGGGGATATGCAGCAGCAGCAAATTGACCCAAGTTGCAACAGGAAAATCAAACACTGTTGAAACCAACCCAACTGTACAGGATTTTGCTTTTCATTTGGTTTCAGGTGTTGACAGTTATTCAGATGAAGGGAAACCTAAGATATGCAAAAAATAATTCATAAGTACTGTAAACTATAGGCGTACTACATGTACATAATAGGTCCCTGATGAAAATTATATGCAGAAAGGCTCCCTGTGTCATTTAAGAACTAATAATGATCTCTGAACTGTTATAATATGTAATACAGTGGCATAAACCAATCAGTGATTGTAAACAAATTGATTAATATGAGAAACAAAGAAAATGTGTATAGTAAATACATTTTCTTAAAATTCCTGTTATGTAACATTTATGTTGTCTTGAAATATTATCCAAAGTGGCCTTACTATATTGACACCGTAGGGCTGAAAGCAAAGGGAAACTATCATGGTTATATATCCCAACACCGTGTAGCTCTGCTGTATGGCTTAATGATGAGGGCATCCTCTTAAGTCATTCTATGAGACAGTGTGTGGGATGTTAGATCCCCTGCTTGGATAGCTTGGGTAGGTAGGTTAGAAGATTTAAAAAGAAGTATGAATAAGTTTAAGTTAGATATAGTGGGAATTAATTACATGTATTGGTGAAAATAACAGGACTTCTGGTCAGGTGAATACAGGGTTATAAATACACAATCAAATGGAGTAATGGAATGTGGGTAAACTACTATGAACAGTGTAATGAGTACATTATTGAACAAACGTACAAACAAAGAGGACACACACTGCAGTAGTACAAGTCCACATGCCTACTTGTTCCACAGATAGAGAGATCGGAAGGATGTATGAGGACATAAAGGAAATTACTTAGGTCACTAAGGAGGACGAATACTTATGATGGGGGTGATGGGGGACTGAAATTTGATAATGGGAAAAGGACAAAGAAGGAAAAATAGTAGCAGCTCATGGATTTCGGGAGAGGAATGAAAGGGGAACCCACTTGGTAGAATTTTGTACTGAGCACAGTTTAATCATTGCTAACACGTAGTTTCAAATCGTGAAAGAAGTTTGTATACATGGAAGAGACCACGTGAGACTGAAAGGTTTCAGATACATTATATTATGATAAGACAGAGATTTTGAAAAAAGATTTTTAAACTGCAAAGCATTTTCAAGGGCAGGTTTGGACTCTTGGCTCTGACTGGTTATGAAATCTACATCTACATCGAAACTGTGCAAGCCACTATAGGGTGCATGGTGGAGAATACCATGTACGATTACTAGTCATTTCCTTGCCTGTTCTACTCACAAATAGAGCAAGGGGAGAATGACTGTCCACACTAGTCCTAATTTCTCAAATCTTATCTTCGTTATCCTTAATGCGAAATGTATGTTGGCGGCAGTAGAATTGTTTTGCAGTCAGCCTCAAATACTGGTTCTCTAAATTTCCACAATAGTGCCTCATGAAAATAGTGTCACCTTCCTTCTGGGATTCCCTTTTGAGTTTACGAAGTACACAACTTGCATGTGGATCAAACCTGCCGGTAACAAGTCTAGCATTATGCCTGTGAATTGCTTCTATTTCTTCCTTGAATCTGACCTGGTGGGGATCCCAAACAGTGGAACAGTACTCAAGATGTACTAGTATTCTAATGTTGTCTCCTTTGTAGGTGAGCTACACTTTCCCAAAATTATCCCAATGTAATGAAGTCTAGAATTGCCGTACCTACTACCAACCTGATATGCTCATTCCATTTAGTATCACTTTACTTAGATATTGACTTGATTGTGTCAAATAGCAGCCTCCTATTGCTGTATTTGAACGTTACAGGATTGTCTTTCCTATTCATGAGCATTAACTTAAATTTTTCTATATTTAGAGCAAGCTCGTATTCATCACACCAACTAGAAATTTTGTCTATGTCACCTTGTATCCTCCTACAGACACTCAACTATGACACCTTCTTGTACACCACAGCATCATCGGCAAACAGCTGTAAATTGCTACCCACCCTATCCATCAGATCATTTGTGTATATGAGAACACAAGCAGTTCTGTCACACTTCCTTGGGGCACTGCTGATGATACCCTTGTCTCCAGTGAACACTTACCAATGAGGACAATGTACCGGGTTCTATTACTTAAAAAGTCTTAGAGACATTCTGATATCTGAGAACCTAATCCGTATGCTCAGAACTTTGTTAGTAATCTGAAGTGGGACACTGTGTCAGATGCTTTCAGAAATCTAGGAATATGGAATCTGCCTGTTGCCCTCTATCCATGGTTTCTAGGATATCATTTGAGAAAAGGACAAGCTGAGTTTCATGCGAGTGATGCTTCTAAATCCATGCTGATTTGTGGACAGAAGCTCTTCTTTCTCAAGGAAATTTATTATACTCAAACTCAGGATGTTTTAAAGAATTCTCCAGTAAACCGATGTTAAGGATATTAGTGTGTAATTATGCGGGACTGTTCTTTTACCTCTTTGTACACAGAAAAGTCACCTACACTTTTTTCCGATCACTTGAGACTTTGTACTGGGTGGGAGATTCGCAATAAATACAGCTTAAACTGAAGAAATTGCAGAAAGGTAAGAAATTAAGGAGATGAGACTCAGATAAATTGAAAGAACCAGAGGCGGTTGGGGACTTCAAAGTTAGCGTTATCCAATGATTGACTGAAAAGGGGGGAAAGAACACAATAGAAGATGAGTGAGTAGCATTGAGAGGTGAAGTAATGAAGGCAGCAGAGAAACCTATAGACAGGAAAACAATAGCTAGAAATGTAAAAATGCAGCAAGTGAAACAGGAAAAAGGGAATACAGACGTTTAATAATGAGACTGATGGAAATTACGGAATTGCTGAGTAGGATTGACTAGAGGATAAACAGAAGGCTGCAGAGATGCCTGTGACTATGTGAAAAATAGATGCTGCTTCTGGGTTAATTGAAGATACTTTTGGAGAATAGAAAATCAGCTTTATGAATATAAAGAGCTCAGATAGTAATACAGTTCTAAGCAAAGAAGGAAAGGCCAAAAGCTGGAAGGAATATATAGAAGAGTTACAAGGAAAATGAACTTCAAGACAATATAATAGAAAGGGGAGAGGAAATAAATGAAAATGAGATGAGGCATGACTCCACAAAAATAATTTAACAGAAGACTGAAAGGCCTAAGTCAAAACATCCTGGAGTAAATGACATTCCTACAGAATTATTGAGACCCTTTGGAGAACCAGCCTTGACTAAACCATGCCATCTGCTGTGCAAGATATACACTCATGCTGATAAATTAAGGATATTTGCAGAATGTGGTGCCACACAACATGGCACTACACAAAACTGGCACTAATAGCATAGGCACATAGGGAACACACACACAACACAGATCTGTAAGTCCATGGTATTGGTGATAAGTTGAGAAAACCGTTCCAAAACACATCTGCTAGAAAACGCCACTGTTTCCTGCGCATGTACCTCGACATCAATATGGGATATGATCACCATTCTCACGTACACAGGCCGCACTGCGGGTTGGCATACTCTGGATCAGGTGGCCTTGCAGGTCTCTGGGAGAATAAACCATGTCATTTCCGTCGTCTGTAGACTGTGTGTCTGGAGACAACTGTTCCAGTGGCTGCGGTAAGTTCCCGAACAAGGCTACCTGCAGTACTCTGTGGCCATCTGCGGGATCTGATGGTGAGATATTGGTCTTCTTGCGGTGTTGTACACTGTGGACGTCCCGTACTGTAGCGCTTGGACATGTTTCCTGTCTGCTGGAATCGTTGCCATAATCTTGAGACCACACTTTGTGGCACATGGAGGGCCCATGCTATGACCTGCTGTGTTTGACCAGCCTCCAGTCGCCCTAGTATTCTATCCCTCACAACGCCATCAATATATGTTCTTTGAGCCATTTTCGACACACAGTCACAATTAGCATGTCTGAAAACGTATGCATATGTACTCGCTGCACCATACTCTGAGATGCACCAACACACCTCTGCGTATGTGGACTGCTACTAGCGCCACCATGCGACAACCACAGGTCAAATGCACCGCATGGTCATACACCAAGGTGATTAAAACCCGCAAACCGTCCACCAGAGTATTGTTTCACCATGTATCAGCATTATCCTTAATTTATGAGCATGTGTGTCTATGAGACAGGCAAAATATGCTGACTTGAAGAAGAATGTAGTAATCCCAACTCCAAAGAAGGCAGGTTATGACAGGTGTGAATTTTTCAGACCATCAGTTTAATAAGCAAAATGAAACAATGGATAGTGTAGGTTGGATTATCAACAGTATTATGAAAAGGATACACTGCTACTCACCATAAAGATGACACGTTGAGTCATAGAAAGGCACAACAGAACGACTGTTAAACATTGGGCTTTTGGCCAAAGCCTTCTTCAGAAAAGAAAATGCGCCCACATTCACTCAAGCAAGCACACTTGATGCACGCATGACTACTATCTCTGGCCGCATAATTAGTGATTACATAATACTGACATGAAGTATTTACAGAAGTTTGGATAAACTGGTAGATGCTTGACCTCAGGGAACATAAGTTTGAGTAGGAACACACAAGACAGTACTACAACATAACTTATATACTGAAGGAAGGAAAACTTACATTTATAAGATATGTAGATGTAGAGAAATCTTTTGGCAGTGTTGAAACTTTGTGGCAGATTAAATCTGTATGCTGGACTGAGAATATTGTAATACACGCTTTGAAAATCTGAAAGTAGTAGGAATAAAACACAGTGAGCAAAAGGTTATCTACAGCTTGTACAGTGGAAACTGTGCTGTGGCTTTGAGTTTGAAGGACAAGAAAGCGAGGCAGTAGTTCTGACAGGAATAAGACATAATTGTAGCCTCAGCTCAATGTTATTCAGTATGTACACTGAGCAGTCAGTCAGAAAAACCAGTGAGGAAATTGGAAATGGAATTAAAGTTCATGGAAAATAAATAAAAACTCTGTTGTTTGCCAATGCTATTTTAATAATGTCTGATGGCAAAGGATTTTGAAAATCAGTTGAACGGAATATCACATAACATGGATGCAATTTAAGTAAGGTCTGTAATTTGTTCCTCTCTGTTCATTGAACCAGTTTGGTTTCATTTATGTAGATCTGTAGAGTAGCAGAGTGTATCCCATCTCATTGCTAAAAGGTACAGGTGATCCAGTTTTGGTCAAGGACAGATGCTTAAACCGTCAGACCTGTTTCACTGATTTCAGTCCATTCCGATATTAAGGAAAATGGTTTTATTCACATGTAATACTGTTTAGATGTCAAATAAGAGCACTGTGGAACTCAACATGGATTTTGAAAGCATCAGTCACAATAAAGCCAGCTCATTTTTCTGACTGACAAGGTCTAAAAGACTGTAGAAGGCATAACCAAAGTTGATCCTGTGTTACTCAACTAAACGAAAACATCTAACTTAATTTCGTACTGCTGCCTTGTAAACAAAATACACACATACAAAATACCAGACCACTTAAGTGCTGGAATAATTAGAAAATCGTTGCGAAATGCAGAAAGATCTACAGATGATTAGCATGTATCACAGAGTGTGGCAGCCAACTCTCAGTATCATCAAATATAAAGTTTTATGTGCATAAACAGGCTAAAAGACTATTTGTTTAAGCATGTAATTAGTAACAATCACTGGGTGCTGTTTAAAATTTAAAATGTCTGAGGATATCTATCTGGATCAACTGAAGGTGGAACGACCACATAAATGTAGTTTTGGTGAAGGCAAATGGCACACAGAGGTTCATTGGAAGTTCCTAAGAAACTGTAATTCATCAGAAAGGAAAATTATTAAACTGACATCTGGCTAATGCTCAAGCTTTTTGCAGTGGGTACTAGAACCAAGTAGATTAGGAGAACAGATGTAGAATATTGAGGAAGAGCTGTGTGAGCCACCTAGGGTTTATTTTGTTGGCTTGGAACTTCTCAAAAATGCCCAAGAAACTCCAGTGAAAGACGCTGCTAAGAAGATTTAGTGCATTACAGAAAGGTTTACTTATAAAATTGGGAGAGAAGGTGTTCCAGGACACTTTTGGAAACATACAATTCCTTTTATGTCTGTCTCTCTGATAGTGAAAATGAGTGTGAAAGTAGTCACCAGCTGCTAATGTTATAAGAAGATGGGAAGATTATACTGATACACTTCATTCACTTTGCAGTGTGCCATACATTGGTTTGCTCAGTACAGAAGTAAATGTAAATGTCTAGAATGCTAAAATCCTTCCTGAAGCTATGTTTCTCCATGTCTAGTTGTAGTGCAGCTGTCTTTATTAGATTATACTTTAATCTTTTACAGCACCTATAAGGCACACACATTTGCAGTTCCTGTATTGACACAAGCATGTTGCAAGACCATATGTGAGGCATGGAAAATGATTCCCTCTTGCTAACTACAGCAGTTGAAATAGGCAGTATGTTTAATGGCTATTGATTACCATTGTCCACCAGCCAGTCTTTACAGTCATAAGTTTCAGATATTTCTTTTAACAGCATGTAATGTGATCATGTAATAGAAATGTAAAGCTATAAAATGTCAGTCTCAGTCAAGGAAGTTTGAAATGTTGACGTTAGGGCATCGGAAATTTTGCCCCATTTTAATTTAATTTAATTTAATTTAATTTAATTTAATTTATACACTTCACTGTGAATGTGCTAGTATAGGAGTGGAATTCAATGAATATCTGTTTCTCTTAACATTAGTTTCATATTTTATTTATATTATTTTCTTATATAAAACAGTAACATCTCACCATTTTGCCATTAAATGTTTTCAGGAACTTCGTTCTGCATTGAGGAATATGAAAGATTTCAGTATCAGCTGTGGACCCACAGGAGTAGAACAACCAGATGAAGTGGTTTACATCAAGTGGGTGCAGGATGATAAAAATTTCAACATTGGGTAAGTAATGTGCCAGTTACTGTAGTCAAAATGGATATACTCTCAGAGTATGGCTGGTGGCATGTGATTACCATTGTCCACCAATTTGGATTTTCAAGTATGAGATTCAGGTAATTCTTTAGGCAGTATGCATCACGATCATGGAATGGAAGTGGTAATGAGTTAACCATTGATGGGAGACATAATGCATTGTATATTATCTATTTATTATGAATTTGATGTTTAGGTGTTATTTCTTTATTTTTTACCAGTTGACACAAGGCGTTAAATCAAAAAATATCTGCACAATTTATCTCTAATCAATAACAATTGCAGTACAAAATTTACAGTGAAGTCATTTTTCAACACAGTCACTCTGATTTTCAGTGCACTTATTCCACTGTTGCACAAGCATTCCAATACCGTTACGATAAAAATAGGTTGATTGAACAGCAAAACACTTATGCACTACTTCCTTCACCTCTTCATTGGAAGTGCATCGGCGGCCTCTTCAATCATCTTTTATATTCCAGACACAAATCCGACTGTATGCATGGTGCCTCAACACCTTGAAATGCATATTTTGCACGGTTTATATGGCAAATGTGTCAATATGTGGATCAACTTCGTCATGTGAAAACACTGTTTGACAGTACACCTCAGTGTTTGTTTCAAATTGCAGGCTTCAACTAGTTAGAAAGCATGTCACTGTAACACCGACTGTTTACTATTGACCCTTTTTCCAAGTAATTTTCCAGAATTGACCTTTGTTTGTATAAAAAAATAATAATAAAGGAAAAAAACACATGTTCATTAACACGGTGGTACAGTAGCTGCTGAGACTTCCACTTGACTGACATAAGTAAAATTTTTTTGGGACCTGTTTTGCACTAACTTTACAGAAGTTGAGTGTGTTGTGAATAATTTCATATACAGACCATGGATAATGTGTATTTGGTTTGCCACTTCATCAACAGACACTTGTTGGTTTTTCAAAATCAGATCATAGACTTGCTCGATGCTTACATCAGTAACGGATGTGAGTGGATGTCCTACTCTTACTTGATCAGTCACACTCATTCAACACTTTTGAATTGTTCAGTTCACTGGTAAACACTTTGTCATGATATTACATTTTCCCCATATTTTGCTAAATGTCTTCTATAGGTATTAGTTCCTGATAGGCTTTCAAACCACAAAAGATGGATTATGGGATTCTGAAAACTAAGTAAATTTCAGTCTTGTGTACCTCACAAGAGCACAACTTGCTGCAAACTGTATTACTGTTGTAATATATAGGATGTAAGAGAAATGTTTTGCAGTGCAGCACCATATATTTTACTTCCTAAAAATAGTTTACAATACACTTACAGCATCTCCTCAGCCATTGAAAGGGCACACCAATCATTTCTAAAATGTTTTACAGTAGTTGGGTACATTCATACTGCCACATGAAATCTCTGTCTGTAGAATGTTGTTATCCTTTTAGCTAAGTTCTCACATGTGAAAAGTAGGATAAGTCTGCTGGGTAGGGAGCACTTAATGACTGTATAGGTTACTGCAGCTGAGCTGAGTAAGGAGTGCAACTGTTTGCCATTGTGTGGGGACATTCCATTGTTATATATACACATGCGCGTGCACGAACACTTTTTTTATTGAAGGAAATATTCACTTCTTACTTTTTGACTGCAGTCCATTGGCTGCAGCAGGTGTCCGCTGATCTTCAACAACCTCTTTTTTTTCCCCAGCTTAATTAAAACATTGTAATATAAATTATTTTTGTTTCCTGTGCTGATAGCACACTATAAGCTGACTATTGTGTGGAGGATGCTTGGAAGCAAAGCTTTTGTGAAATGCTTCATAGCACATTAGCTGCTGCGACAAGCTCTGCCTTCTAATGTCGCAACCATCTTATAGCTTATAAAAGAAATGAACATGTAATGGATTAATGCACCAGAGAAGTGACACAAAAGTAAGCCTCACTTTAATGTTTGGATGGTCGAAAACTGAATCTTATTGGTACAAAAAACCATTATGTATGAAAACTGTAAAGATGTAATATAGAACTAAAAACCTAATAAAACCATGAATCAGTTCCACTGTTATCATCCGTAGCCATGTTCATGCAGGAGTTTTCAGACACTGCGATGCTGCCTGAACCCACATCAACGATGTTGTCTACAGCAATTTGCATAAGACTGTCTCATTTCCAACAGTCTTCCTTCAACTTGTACACCTTTCGACAGTAAGCTTCAGTCCTTGGTGGTGATTGACTGGTAGAATGCATCGGCAAGGCTTTGCAGATTTGCTGCAGATTTATCCCCCATTATGTTTTCCTCTTTGGAGGTTGCATTCTGTTTCCGTCTATCTTGTTTCCTAATACTGGCAGCAATTTACTGACTTTGTACAATTTTCATAAGGGTATAAATTTGATAAATTGTGCCTCTAATTACCGGCATATTAAAACCATTGATTGCTGCTTCAAGTTCACCACTTCTTTTTCTGAAAGAAAAATAATTCTTAGAAGGTTGAACTGCATTCAGTGCTGAATACATTGAAATGAGACAAGATTACATCTGTAGCTCGTACAGTGTACAACTATGCTTCTATAAAAAGTGATTTGGCAGTAATAGTATACCTGTGAATACTACCTGACCAATAAAGATGGCAAAATAGAAAGATCCTGTGCAATTGTGGACAGTTATGAACCATAGATAGAAGCAGGTTGTGACCCATCCAACTGCTGCCTCACATTCTAAAATTTTCCTAATAAGCTTCAAAAATTGTGTGTTGTAGTTGAAGAATAATGTGTGAAACTGTCAGTGTGTGTGTGTGTGTGTGTGTGTGTGTGTGTGTGTGTGTGTGAGGTGTTTTTTTGAAAAGGTCCACAGCCTCAACATGTTTCAAAAATGAAGACATAGTTCAAGTAGAATGTAATCTTTTCATTATCTGTGTGATGGGCCAGTTTCAACCTTTGATCATTGTCAAGCATGTATCTTAAGCTTCCAGCTGCATTTTGCATCATAATACATCACTGGTACATGTGGGTAGAAATACTTCTTATTTCTGAATGAGATGTATGCCTGTCCAAATTTATTAAAGTGTAAAATGAAGCTGGAAGATTAAGATACATGCTTGCTTGAAAATGACCCAAGGTTGAAAATGTCTGATCACACAAATAATATAAAGAATACAGTCTACTTGCCCATGTTTACATTCATAAAAGTGTTATAGATTAATGATGAACTTTAATTCAGTTCTGACTCAAAATTTTTAACAGTTATCCTTTCATATGTTAATGTACTGTGTGCTCATAGTATTCTACATAGAGGTCATACAAAAAATTGTAGTCTGTGCACAGAAATACATTCTCATCTGGAGCGAATCTATTTTCTTGTGTCAAAGAGGGGTCACGTCAGTTGTTAATTGAAGATTTTTTCCCCTGAGATTAGTCAGACGCTTTGGATTTTGAACCTTTGCATTTGTCAAATTATTAGTCATAATATGTTGTAGGATTGTTTGCAGACATGCTAGCTGTAACTTAGAAATTCTGAGAGTTAAACATTTGTGGAAGATGTCGGCTGTCGAATGCAACCTACCCTACGGCACGGTGACCCCACACAATGGGTCCCCCACCACCACCGTTTTCCTCACCCCTTTCACGCTGTCTTTGCAGACATCGGCCAAGTTTATTCTATGAACACTCAAACTGGCTCCATTTTCATTATAAATAAGAAATAGTTTGTGAAAAGTACATGGATATTTTTATGAAGGAAGAATAGCAGTAATTTCTTTATTTCAGTCGATTAAGTTTTGAGTATTTAAATATGAATCGAACAAAATTTATCTCGATGTACATTCAACAGCAAAAAAGCTTAGCCACTGTGGACAAAATGGCAGAAAAATTTGGCAATAATAGATAAATATTGGACCAAGACGTGACATCAGAAAGAAGGAGCAAGTTGTCAATTCAGGAAATACGAAGCATCAGACAGTCACTCTATATTCACCTATGCCCCATGTGCTAAGGATTTAAGGATTGATTACTTTCCAGCACAGATTATGGACTTGTTTGAATGTTTGACAGCTCTTGGGTACCAACAAATGTGAAGCACAGAAGCTATAAAACTCTCTAAGAATAAGCTTCTGATAGCTCACTAGTGACAATTCTGGATTAACTGAACATGAAAGATTTATTTTTCCAGCAAGTGTTTTATTATTATTATTATTATTATTATTATTATTATCGTCATCATCATCATTATTATTGTCTTTCACTACTTGAAATGAAATTTTGCACGTTTTCCAATAAATATTAAAGCCACAAAATTACCTTTCACAATTGTATTGACTCGTGTGTTCATGGAGCACTGTATTACATCTGTTCCTTGTGGTGTAATGATTAGAAAAGTTGAGCGGTAATCTGAAGCTGCATCATTCAAAGCTACATGTTTGCATTTTTCTTGTTCTATCGTTTGTATGAGTTCACTAGAAAGAAAAATAAACCCAAAATTTTGGACAATGTTTTCCCAAATTATGAAGTTGAATGTGGAGTAACGACATAGCTGGGTTTACTGTGTGTCGACTTTTCTGTAATTCAGATGTGTTTTTTCAAGCAGCTAAATTCATTAAAAGTACAGTGTCTTACGCCAGAGAAAATATCCATCAACAAAAACAATGTTTGAAGAGCTGTTCCTGAAAAATAGAACTGAACATGAAAGCATTACCAGTTCAACATAAGAAATGGTACAGATTTGTAGGGGTAGACCTTATGGTTATTATTCCTAATTGTTTATAAGCAGTGATAAAATTTTCTCTGTAAATTAGTGACCGAATACTTCGACCGACAGCAAACAAGTAAGGATGCAAAGAGTACTTGTGTACCTACAAAGAGCCATTAAAGATCTCCTGAATGTGCAGATTTATAAAATTAGTAACACAACATTACTGGATTGCCTGTTTCTCAGCAAATATTAACTGTAATATACAAAATCTATGACAGACTTCTAGAAGTGAATTATGCCCACAGTTCAAAGCTAGACACAGGAGTCTGAACTCTGACAGTCGGATAATGATATTAAGTACAAGTAATGGGTTTTTAGTTTGGTATAGTTCATTAAATACAGACCAAACATCATGGTAAAAGGATGAAAATAGTAAAAATCATTATTCACTGTAGCTTCATGTCGCTGGTATAATTAAGCAAAATATTGCATCACAATGCACTATTACTCGTATATACCTACGAATCTCAGCTGTCAAATTTGCCAAACTATTGTTTCATTCCCATGCCCAAACTGCATAGGACCCAGTGCAGTGTCGATACTGGGAAGTGCAATTGCAGAAACACATCTGTTCTAAAAAAAAAAAAGAAAGTTTCCAACTTTTTTATGGTGTATAATACCAAGTGTTTATAATTAAATTTTCTGTATTTAACACGGTATAACATGGAAACTAATTACCGTACGAGCACCAAACTTGGTAGCATTAATTTCCAGAGTATAGAGTGCATGATTTCCGTGCATCACAGTGCCACCGTCCAGTTGCAACGGTGGCCACCAGGTGACGTGAGCAGTCATCATGACGCACTGTCTCACACAATTGACTAGACGCACTGCACTTGTTGATGTGTTAACAGGAGCTTGAACAAAAGGAACAGGACATTATTAGTGATGCTTTATTATCAAAACAACAGTAATGCTGCAGCTGTGCTTGAAGAATATCGCGAGCTGAAAGGATTATGGAAGAGTCCACTTTGTCCACCTGCAATGTGGAGCATGATGAAGTAGTTCGAATCAACTGGAGAACTGGGCATCACCCTGGGAAGAGTCCGACGACCGGTTGCACTACAGGCGGTTGATGAAATTGCTGTTGCTGTGACAGACAACACTGCGTGCAATTGCCGATCTTCAGGCAATACGTGTGCTGTGTCACGACAGTTGAACATGCTGTAGTCCACTGTATGGAAGGTACTTCAAACGATTCTCAAATGGTATCCATACAAGATCCATATTGTACAGCTGCTCACACCACAGGATGCACGACAACATGTTGACTTCGCTCTCCACTTTTTCACAATGATTGAAGTTGACAAGGGCTGGTCCTGGACCACCCTATGGACAGACGAAGCTCATTTCTCTCTGGCGGGTGAGATGAACACAGAGAATTTCTGAGTGTGGAGATCTTCGCCTCCAGTCACTGTGCGTGAAGTTTTTCTGTATGGTGAACATGTCACTGTATGATGCGGCTTCATGACTACATTCATCATTGGCCCATTCTTTTTTGAACAGGTTGGTGCTCAAGGACAAAAGACATGCTGTGTAACTGGCCAGTGCTACTGTGATATGCTTTGCCAGCATATCATACCCGCCCTATAGGAGAGAAACGCTTTGAAGTTGACAATTTTCATGCAAGATGGAGCCCCACCACATATCGCTCATGAAGTTCAGCTGTTTCTCCAAAACACATTTGGAAGTGATCGAATTATCAGCCAAATGCTTGGCCTGGCACGATTAACTGATTTCACCCCCTGTGATTTCTGGTTGTGGAGCTACCTGAAGGACATGGTTTACCAGAGGAACATTCAGACATGTGAAGCACACCATATCAAGAGCGGTAGCCAGCATACCTATGGACATGCTTCTTTCTGCTGTGCAGAATGCAATCTTCGCTTTCAGGCTCTTCTGGACACTGATGGGTGCCATATTGAGCCCCGTTTGTTGCAGTAATAGTACTGTTATGTAATGCTATGATGTACCATAGCAGCACATGAAAAGTGTTTCAATTGAATTGATTCTGCATTATTTCTCTTCCCCATGTCCTTGACATTAATGCTACCAAGTTTGGTACTCGTGCAGTAATTAGTTTCCATGTTACAACATGTTAAATAGCAAAAGTTTAATTATAACCACCCAGTGTTACTGAGATTACAGTAGTGTACAGTTTATGTTGTGGACATGAATTCGGGGACATATTGTGTGAATGCATCTTCAATTATTTGCAAGCAAGTTAACAACAGACTAACTGCCCCTAAAAGAAAAAAAAACAAACTGGATGGGAAAGACAAGGGAGATGATGGTGAGACGAGTTGCAATCATGTGGTGGACCATACATAGTGAAGGACACAGAGCTGTGGAAGAAGTCTGGAGAAGCCTCTGAACAATGGTGGGACACTAACTGCTAGTAACAAACAATCATACAAACAAACACACCCATGGCCTTGAACCGTTAACCTCTGGTTAACTGTAATATGCTCGTTGTGCTGATTGTGGATGGATGACTGTTATTGAGATGTTGTCAAACACAACATATTGATCTGATGTTGATTTCTGTCTCTCCGTGCTGATGAGTTGAAGGTGTTCAAAGCAGTTTTCTTCAGCTACATGGCCTGTCCTCTGGGCGTCTTGCTGCAACTGCAGTAAACACATATGTTATGCACTAAAGTGACTTGGTATCCGTGTGCATCGCATATCTGGCATGTTTGAGTGGTCTTTTGCCAGAATGAGCTAAGTGACATTTAGTTAGTTTTGAGAAATAAAGGACTGAAGTTATGAGTTTACAGCAACTTATTCAAAAATATTTATGGTTATACATGTGGTACGGTGCATAATGGGTGTGAAAAAAATTTTACAGCCATTTTGAGTCTTGCAGCACATTATTTAATTACAGTATGAAACTTAATGCTGCAGAGAAACAGTGTAAAACATCCTTGTACATCAGATTATTTTGTTTTCACACCACACTAATGCACCTTAAATACAAAGAATAAAGTAAAAGTTTTATTGTTTTGTATTATATTCATACATAGATAATTTGGTAACTGAAACACACAAAAATAATGTAAGTATGTATGTAATACAGCATTATTAAACAATTTTTGTAATTAGGAAAGAATATTGGAATATACTTAAGGCGATGCTTATGCTTCCCTGTTACCCATATGGGTACTGTATCATCTTCTTCATTACTGCCATTGCTCATTTCTGTTACTTCAGCCATTTTCAGACCCATGTAGAAGTCGTGGTATATTAGGGGTTTATACATTAGAAGGTTCTGAATATCTTTCACTTTCTCAGGGTGTAGTGTGCACCCTGATGGATACAGTGTAGGTTAGTGCAATGACTGATGAAACAGTAGTGGGCATTTAATCCTTTATTGAAATTCATTGAAGAATATTCTTCCATGCCATTGTGACTGTATTTGTAGTCCATTACCCCCACCTCCTCTTTTGAAAATATCATTTTCTTAATCCTAAGCCACTCAATCTTTTTTCCAGAAAGATTTACTTTTCTGTTTTTTCCAGTACCATAGTACTTTTGAAGTCACTATTGTCCATTTTTACAACTTTAAATTTACCTTTCTTCACTCTGGCACACTCAGTAATACAATAAATCTGTTGTGGGCAAATATTTCTGGATAACGCCTTAGTATCCTCTCTATATTCCCAAAATCACTGTCATTTGGAAGACACGAGTGACCAGGTTCAGCAAATTTGTGAGTAATTTCCTCACTCTTATTTTTGTCACTCTGAACCAAATACATCCAAATTGTTGTAATTTTAAAATTCCTGTTTTGTCCCCCATACAAATCCGACCATCCTAACATCCTTGGACCAATCTCATGAGATTCGATATACTTCAGTACACAAGAGCCCACCTCTTGAGCTCCTCCTGAAGCAATAGTTTCATTCCTGCAGTGCATGCTGCCTTTCCACTTTTAAAGTCATGAATTCCAAGATTAAAGCAGGAGAGTTTATGTTTGTAGTATGCAATACCTGGTGTCGATTTTGGCAGCAGTAATGCTTTTTGCAAATCAGATCAAAAAACTGTAAGATTATCTCCTGTCCTGGAGCTCTCCATATCCCTTTTCAGACAATTTCTTGCAGCTTCAGCCTTCGTGTGGTGCAATTCCTGCTCCTTTTTTAATCTTCGTAGCTTCTCAGTGTCTACCTCACCAGACCTAAGTGTATCCCCTGCTGTAATTAGCATGTTAAGCCTGTCGCATGTTTGACACATATCCTTTTGAGGAAGCTTGAAACTGAGACCAAAGTCTCGTCTAAATACTTTTTGGTACAGTGATTGTCTGGGAGGTTTAACATTGGCATCTTCTTCTTTCGGCTTATCAATGAATAATCTGTTCCTCAAATTAAGATTAAGTAGTGACTCGATGTAGTGGGAAAACTATTAAAATGATTGTGGATGTGAATAATCATTGAGTCAGTACTTTTATTATGAGGTACATGTTTTCCACG
This sequence comes from Schistocerca gregaria, assembly GCF_023897955.1. NCBI lineage: Eukaryota > Metazoa > Arthropoda > Insecta > Orthoptera > Acrididae > Schistocerca > Schistocerca gregaria. The sequence continues at coordinate 36,007,780 of NC_064931.1, read as the reverse complement.
CTGGTCATATAAAGAGCTTGTCCTTGCTTTGACTCTGGCTTGATGCATCCTGCCACCAGAAATCTGCAGTGTCTTCAGATACACTACGTGATCAAAAGTATCTGGACACCCCCAAGAACATATGTTTTTCATATTAGGTGCATTCTGCTGCCACCTAGTGCCAGGTACTCCACATCAGAGACCTCAGTAGTTATTAGACACCGTGAGAGAGCAGAATGGGGTGCTCCACGGAACGTACGGATTTCAAACATGATCAGGTGATTTGGTGTCACTTTTGTCATATGCTGCCTGTACACGAGATTTACACACTCCTAAACATCCCTAGGTCCACTGTTTCCGATGTTTGTAATGAAGTGGGAATGTGAAGCGACATGTACAGCACAAAAGCGTACAGACCAACCTCGTCAGTTGACTGACAGAGACCGCTGACAGTTGAAGAGAGTCGTAATGTGTAGTACGCAGACATCTATCGAGACCATCACACAGGAATCCTAAATTGCATCAGGATCCACTGTAAGTACTATAACAGTTAGATGGGAGGTGAGAAAACTTGGATTTCATAGCCGAGTGGTTGCTCATAAGCCCCACATCACACCAGTTAATGCCAAATGACACCTTGCTTGTTGTAAGGAGTGTAAACATTGGATGATTGAACAGTGGAAAAACATTGTGTGAAGTGACGAATCATGGTACACAATGTGGTTATCTGATGGCAGGGTGTGGGTATGGCAAATGCCCTGTGGACGTCATCTGCCAGCGTGTGTAGCACAACAGTAAAATTCGGAGGCAGTGGTCATGTGGTCATGTTTTCCATGGAGGGGGGGCTTGCATCCCTTGTTGTTTTGCATGGCACTATCACAGCACAGGCATACATTGATGTTTTAAGCACCTTCTTGCTTCCCACTATTGAAGAGCAATTTGGGGATGGCAATTGCATCTTTCAACATGATGAAGCACCTGTTCATAATGCACAGGCTGTGGCAGAGTGGTTATATGACAATAACATTCCTGTAATGGCCTGGCCTACACAGAGCCCTGATCTGAATCCTATAGAACACCTTTGGTATGGTTTGGAATGCCAACTTTGTGCCAACCTTCACCGACTGACATCGATACCTCACTTCACTGCAGCACTCTGTGAATAATGGACTGCCATTTCCCAAGAAACCTTCCAGCACCTGATTGAATGTATGCCTGAGAGAGTGGGAGCTTTCATCAAGGCTAAGGGTGGGCAAACACCACATTGAATTCCAGCATTACCGATGGAGAGGGACACGAACTTGTAAGTCATTTCCAGCCATGTGTCCAGATACATTTGATCACATAGTGTAAGTTTCTTTGCATACCTTCACATTATTTCCATCTGCACTAGGAATATAATAGTTCCTAGTAAACTCCTACTACTTGTCATTTTTAGAATGCTTCCTTTTGATGGGAGCTTTTTTAACTGAACCATATATTATTGTCTGCACACCCCAAGACACTCTTCCATAAAATGTATCAAACTTTTTCTCCTCACAATTTAGTTTTTGCAGCATTTTTCTCTACATGAACAATTAAAATCAACAAATGTCTTCCTGGGACAGTCTCCCCTTTACTGTTAACCTAAATTTCCCCACTATTTTTGTTCTTCATCCTTAGGATTTTCTTCTATTGTTCCCAGTTTCCTTTTCTTCGTTTATAGCCAGAAATTTCATGTTCATCTGAAAAACAGATAATTTAGATCTACAAAGTCGTTTTAAAGATTGATTTTATAAGAATTCCAATTGTGAGAGCACATTAAGATTTTCAGCTTCATTACTTTGGTGGCTGACAGATATGACAATTCTTTAAGAAACTCTTTTGCCAGAGTGAACCATCTCCACTTTAAAGTGTATTTCCTGCCCTAAATAAAGAGGTATGTATTTCCACAGGATCAGTATTTCTCTCCCCTCATTATTGTGTGGCAGCACTGGCCGAAATATCGACATACACTCACTATCGATTGTGCAGTGACCATAGATTTACCACTCATGGTCATGATTCATTCTGGCCTGTGAGATAAACAACATAATGTCAAATAAAAGAGTTTATTCTATAAACGAAAGTATAACTTCTTATTAAAATCCACTTACCATCTGATGATTGAGAGGGACCATCACTAGCTTTATATACATCAGAAGAACCAGAACTAAATGGCTCGTCTTCACAATTAGCATAATTTTCTGCCATTGCATGGGAACGTGTAACTGAGCTATGTACCACGGTAGCTATCTTGTGATGTCACATGGTTCACTTAGGAATAGGAGAATGAATAGTACCAACCTTCTGCCAAAGAAATCCCTTGCTGCAGCAACAGAATGAGGCAAGTTGTTAGTTTGTTTTGGCATAAGACAAAATAAAACCCCATCATTTTAAAACTGAATAACTCAGGTTTTTTTTTTTTTTTTTTTTTTTTTTTCGAAAAAATTTTGCTTAGGTCATTCTGGCACAAGACCATTCGTGTATGAGTCTTTTGGTATCTTGCATCCATACAGTAGTGATTAAATGTCACTAACATTTAGGGTCAAAGGCATGAGTATGGGAATGGAAGTTGCCTGTATATTGGGAACTGTGGATTAATTATCACCTTGTGTGATGATTGTAACCTCATAATGTCAGAGACTCAAATTCTAGATCCAATAAATGCATGGTATTAGTAACAAACCAACAAGAGCCCAACACAGATTACGCATGTTTTTTGTATTTATTTCAAATGACACGATTCTTTTTCATTTGTTTAAGAGTTTTACATTAAAGGTATACTTATTTCAGTGATCCATATTCTTGAAATTGGCATTTGACAATTTGAGCGAACAGCCATTTCTTGTGTTTTATCAACATCGTTATGACTACCTAATTACAGAAAAAGATGACACAAACTCTGTACATAAATCAGCATGCCATGGACCAAAGCTGAATCTGCTACCTCTGTCATACTGCCTTAGTTCCATTTGTAACAGCAGGTCTGCCAAACAGAGTGTTTCTCTTTATTTAGATATATGTGTTTCAAAGAAACCGGCTAACTACTATAATTTAGAAACTGTACTGTACAGCTGTCAGTTGCTATTAGAGTTCCATGCCTCAACCTGCAAAAAGTGAATCAGAGCACGGGACTTAACATGAAACCAGGACAAAACTTATGTTCCAGGTGTATTACATTGCTAAAAAATGAAGAATATTCTGATAATTTATATGACAGTGATGAAGAGTATCAGCCACCTACAACCACAGCAGATGAGCAATTAAATACTTCAGTGACTGCTCTTGGTTTGTCTCCCACGAAGACACACAAAGTTGGGAAAAGAGACAGGCCCAGCTATGGTGAAGAAAACTACAAGAACCTCAAATGGAATTAAAACACAAAGTAGCTGACATGCTAATAGTGGAAGAGGAAGAACTATCTGCTCCAAAGGAACAGAAATCATGCCAGAAATGCTCTGATTTGGACAAAATTGTGGATGATTTGAAAGAAAAATATTCCATATCCACACGCCAGAAAAAAGTAGCTATTCTTACCCTTGCATCTGCAGCTGGTCTGTTGACTACACTGCAAAGGAATTCAATGTTTCTACATATATGGCAAAGCAAGCTAGGGAAATAAAAGCAACCCAAGGAGTGCTTCCACAATTTCAGCAGGCTCAGGGTAAGCAATTGAGTTCAGAAATAAATGTGCTAGTGTCAGAGTTTTATGACAATAAAGACTACAACCGAATAATGCCTGGAAAAAAAAAAAACACTATGTAACAGTGAAAATGGGAAATGTATGTGTACAGATGCAAAAGAGACTGTTGCTATGCAGCATATCAGAACTATATGTAGAATTAAAGGAAAAGTATCCCAATACCAAATTAGGTTTATCATCTTTTTTCAATCTTCGGCCAAAATGGGTTGTGCCTGTAAGTGCAAGGGGCACACACAATGTTTGTGTATGTGAGACCCATCAAAATGCTAAGCTGATGTTTGCTGCTATAAAGGATTCTGGTCTGGATTACAAAGGTACAATGAAGCTGCTAGTGTGTGGCATCAGTTCCTACCAGTGCATGAGACACAGGTGTGAAAAGTGTCCTGGTAAGGCAAATCTTGCAGAACACATGAATGACAAACTGCGTGGTGAAGTCCTTATGGATGACAATGAACTTGTTTCTTATAAACAATGGTCACACATGGATCGCACAAGTCTTAAAACGAAGCAAAATACAGTGGAAGATTTTGTTGAAATGTGTTGTCAAAAAACGGACAAACTGACCACACACAGCTTCACAGCAACAGCACAATCGGTTTATCTCCAGTTTTATAAGGATAATTTGAAACAAGATGAAACTATAGTAATACTAGACTTTTCTTAAAATAATGCATTTATATTTTAAGATGCCACCCAAGGATATCATTGGGACAACAGTCAAGCAACTCTCCAGCCATTTGCGATTTAGTATAGAGATGAATCAGGTGATGTGTCTGTCATGAACCTGTGCATTTTTAGTGACTGTTTAATTAATGATGCCATTGCAGTTCATGCCCACATTCGCACTGCCATGGCACATGTGAAAAACAAGCTGCCTCACATACATTTTGCGAAATACTTCAGTGATGGGGCAGCTAGTCAGTACAAAAACTGTAAAAATATCAAAAATTTATGCTTGCTTTACCATGATTTTCAGATTCACACAGAATGGAATTTTTTTGCAATAAGTAATTGTAAAAATGTATGTGATGGTATTGGTGCTACCATTAAGCACATGGCATCACGAGCTAGTCTGCAGCACTCTACAAAAGGTCACATTCTAACACCTCTTCAATTATTTACCTGGGTACAGAAAAATATCTCTGGCATACAATCATTCTGTGTTTCGAAAGATAAGGTGAAATCAGTCTAAGAGTTGCTAAAAACCAGACTAGAACACATTAAAACTGTTGCAGGCCAAGGAGCCATCATCACTTCTCTCCAGCGAACTCTGACAATGTGCAGATGAGTAGACTGTCCAGTTATAACTATAGGTTCATGCACAACATGTGTCTTCACAGTGTGTCTGACTCAGGATTCAGAAGCAAAAGTAGCAACATACAACCAGGTTGCTATGTTATTGCTGTTTATGATGACAAATGGTACTTAGGATGTGTTGCAGAGCGCTGTGAAGCAGAAGGTGATGCATTTGTGAACTTCATTGCACCAGCAGAAATATGTTGTTGGTGTTTTGATTCATGGAGTGTGTTCTCTAAATGGATATTACTAGGTTGTAAAAATTTCACTGCACTGTGTGGAATAGTTCCAAAGTTATTAAGACCTGAAGTTGGGTCTGAAGATAGATTGCCAGATGCGGGTTGCAATTTCTGGGTCATGCCGCTTTCTTTCACAAGTTATAGTTCGGGAACTAATTGGTAGGGGAAACTAATACTTTGTACACGAGTGTTCCACAATATTAGAATTTGTGTACTGAATTTTAGTCAAATCTGAGACTATGAGCCGGAACCCCTGGTTGAACTGACATGGAATGTTATGTATGTTCAGGCTAGTCCGAGAAACTATTATAGAGATTTGATACAGTCTTTGAATTCCCGGGACCTAACATGTGTACTGAGTGAGGTGGCGCAGTGGCTAGCACACTGGACTTGCATTCAGGACGACGATGGTTCAATCCCACATCCAGCCATCCTGATTTAGGTATTAAAGGACACACACTCAATACAAGATAATGGGTGAGTTCAAACCTACAACCTGTGGAACCTTTGTGTCTTGGCCACGAGGTCGGTTTTCAATTGGAGATCCTGGCAAGTGACATGGCGTGCCATTTACTATTGCAGAGAGATGTTTGGGGAATGACTTGGAAAGAGGTGCTACTAACAGAATTCTTGGATCAGGCAGGAAGAGAGAGAGAGAGCACACTTCAGGACAGTGAGCTTGTGCAGAAGAGCTGACGACGTCTCTTCCTAAATGTGAACCGGTTGCAATGAGAGACAAACTTCCTCAATTCCAGTGACCCGCTCACTAAACATTAAGGAAAGCTGAACAGCATGCATGAAGACCCACTGTGAAACAGGAACTAAGAGTGGAAAAATTTTCATACCAGTAGGTGTTCGTAGATTTCCACCTGAAAACGATGTGGAAAAATATAATTTTCGCGGATGAGATGATGTTTTCCTCATGTAAAAACTGTTCAAAAGTGGTTTACTGATCGCGAGGGACACGACATTCTGAAAAATATGCAGCGTCAAGAAGAAGTAGTGGGCAGCTATATGTTTCCTATTCAGAACTGAAGGAGCTCTTGGTAGCAGACAGTACACCCATATATTGAAGAGTGTGATTCAGCCTACAGTGTGAATGCTACGCCCACCAACCGGCTACAGCTGACACTCTTCAGGACTGCATTCTCGACACCTGGGACAGAGTTGACTCTTCTAGCAATTACATGCGATGCCTCATAGATTTAATGGAAAGATGCATGATGGAATAGTCGGGGTTCTGGACAAGATATTAGAAAAACATGCTATTTTTATTACTTGTTCTTTTGTTCAACTTTCTGTCAGAGTGAGCCAGTGGAAGGTCACTTGGTTACAGATGAGTACTCAACCCAAGATAACACAATATAATTTGTATTTCTTTTATGTTACGTTTTTAATTGAAATAAGTTTTTTTTAAATATATTTTTTAAATTTTGTATTTCTCTTTTAATTGATGTCTGCCTACATACTTGAAGGATAATGAATTAAGGAGGACTTTTTTAAGGCTACTTGTTGTTTCTTCAAATTTCTCTCTCTCTCTTTCCTTCTGTTGCTACCACTTGTGTTCTCCCAAAATATATGAAAGATTTCTTCTAATATTTATTTACCTTTAATTTCTCTTGCATTTCTCTCTTTGTATCACATGCTTATCTCACTTGCCTGTCACTCCGCCCTCCCAAAATTAATTTAAAAAAATCAAACATGTCTCACATGCTTATCTCACTTGCCTGTCACTCCGCCCTCCCAAAATTAATAACAAAAAAATCAAACATTTTTTGCTGAAATTATTTACTTCTTGTAATGTCTCCCTCTGTCTCTCTACATTTTGGGTTTGGAAGGACTGTAAGTATGTCTCTGTGCCTAGGCATGGATGTTCATTGGTAATTTCCATCTTCTGCACTCATGTTGTGATTAAGTGCAGCAGTGCAAGAGATTATGGCAGTAGCTCCAAGTAGTGATGGCTGCCAAACAAACTGTATCTACAGTGATAATTACTGAAAATTCACAAATCTTTAAATATTTAATTTGCTGTGCCAGGGGCCTCTAGGAACTTGAGGAAACAGCGAGTCAGTTATTGTCACTTGTTGGGGATGGAAGAGAGGTCCTAGTGGCCAAGTGTATTTGTATTTATTTCAGTAGTATATAATTTTATCAGAACTGACATTCGGGAGCCATAGGGATTGGCCAAACTCATTTTGAGAACAGAAAGACTACAATAATACATTCTGTTTTTATGTGCAGGTGCTCAGTCTCATCACTGGTATTTGACATGTGAAGGCAAGTGTTGTTGTTTAGTACACAAGCACTTGACTTGACGGTGGAAATTCCCAGTGTTGACTGGTACATCAAGTTTTGTTCTTCAAGGTATTGTGTATGGAAGTGGAAGAAGGTTGTGCAACTAAGCAGAGCCAGCCTTGTAGAGCACATAAATAGCAATTGGTGTTAATGGCTGTTGTGAGGCTTGTTAAACTGTAAATAAACCACATTATTTTGTTTGACATGCTTTTTTGTTTTGTTGAAATTTCTGCTCCCATTTCAGGGTGCTAGCTGGGACTTAAGTGACGTATATTTGTTTAAATTTTGGATTACACAATGACTTGTCATGTTTTTCCATGGTGGTATGATCTTGGAGCTCACTAGTTTTTGTGTCTATTGGTCGCTGTGGTTGTGCACTAGTTACGTGTCCAAATTTTTTCAGTTAAAAAAAGAATTGGTAAGTAATAATATCCGCAGACAAGTAAATGTTCTCAAGGGCTATCTTGAAGGAGTTTTTAAACCCATACAGTTGACAGGCTTTATGGCATGTTTTATATCATGTTAAATGTTTCAAGGCTGAGAGCAAAGAATGAGTGCTACCTTATTATCCAAATTTCCACATAACATAGTAGTCTGTTGTAGCATATGCTCCTCACTGATTATCATATGAATATTGTGATGGCCTAGGTAAGTCTTTGATAGGAAACCATCTGACAAGAAATTAAGAAAAGGCAATAAACTAAAGAAAAACAGCACTGGCTACAAGGCATTGCTTTGCAAATGTTCGCCGTGCTCCACTATATGAACCCCTTACTGCTATTTCCATCTCTTTCTGTCATAAGCATACTGAAAATTGAATAGCTAACTCATCTGAAGATTTTTGCTTTGATGAACAAAGCATCAGACAACAGATGTTTTATAAACATTGCGGGTAGAAGTTACTTTTCATTCTTCTCGTTATTATAGACTGTATGACTGTTGTAGTTCATAATGAAATATTAAAGACTGTACTGTTGGGATACTGTGCTCTGTTTTCACACTCCCTGATTTAATTTCTTTATGCATTTGCAGCAAGTTTTCGTTAATGGCGAATCATTTCATTGCATATTTGTAGTTTACAGATTTCTCTGTGGATGTACACGGTTTGCACTCGATACTCTGTCGTTATCTTCACATTTGTATTCCTCTGTTTTGGAGCAGTGCCAATGACAGTGTTCCCAAGTAATATATTTTTCAAGTCAGTAAAGATGAAAAGACGTTTGCTCACACTACAGGCACTTCTAAAATTGAATCATATTTAGTGAATGAGCTTCTCAGTTTACAGTACGCTTAATAATGGAAAAACAAGAATAATTGTGACAGCTACTGATTTGTGATTTAAAGCCCACAGTCGGTCCATCAGTGTGTTGTTAGTATCTGTGCTCCAGCCATTAAGCAGAGTTGCACAAGTGAGAGTAAAAGTCATTGGCCAATGCTTTTGATATATCAGTCCTGGTTCAATATGGCAGTACACCTTTGAGATGTGAGCTGTGCCCATCTTTTTTAGGCCTGTTCAGGAAAACATACTGTTTCTGTGGCTAGAATAATTGGCAACATTGCATAACCTGTTTGGCAGCTGTGTGATTGACGAGTTACTTCCTGTAGTGACACAATGGCAATGACCAATCAGTGAACACAGCAGTGGCTTGCTACCACAGTGGTAATGTGGCTGCTGTCTAAAGTGATTTCTCTATCAGCTATGGGTTCTAAGCTGGCTGGAGGACTAGTATATTACATCTGCATTTTTCCTCACTTTTTAAACTGCCAGACTGAATATTGGCAATGAAATCTTTTTAAAAAAAGGTCTGCAATGCAAGTCTTCTCATAACCTTTATTCAGTACGTTTTAGATCTGAAGGTGAAAAATTTACAAAACCCCTGAATTTACACACTTTTTAATACCAGCATTTTTCTGCTTCAGCCAACAAAATTTAAATTTCTTGTGACTGCATGATCTCATTAAATACTGAGTGCCATTGAACAATTTATTAAGTAGGTAGATAACTTAATTTCATCTGTTGCAGACTGAGACATTGTTCTGGAAGAAATAAAAGATGGTTCCAGGTGGTCAACCCACCTTGAACCCACAGCATGTGAATGGAATGTAAATTATGTTTCTCGATGTAATCTAATGTTGTGTTTTGTGAACAGTGTTCTCTGTTCAGGCTAAATGCACTGATGGAGAGATGTACAGGGTAGTTACAATTAAACTTTTGTCACTTTAGGCGAACCCCCATGAAAAACAAATAATTGTAGGACAATGAAATTTTGTGGAAATTTTTGTAAGGGTCTGTGAAAGAAAAATCATGAATAAACCATTGAAAGAAACACATTTTAGTTTCCATATGTGAGGGGGTAGCATTTTTTGGTTGTGAACCATGTTTACCTTCCAGCGTACAAATGTTATTCAATGTGATAACTATCTGCATCCACAACAGTGTGGAACCACATGACAGATTGCTGTACTGCTGACCAAAACATCTTGGGTGGTATGCTGGTTACCTCCCTCGCTACACTCGTCTTCAACTTCCAACATGTTTTAGTGTCCCATTTTTCAGCCATGCTAGCAGTAACTTCTTCCACAATTTGTGTAGCAATTGGCCCCTCACAGGAGCAATTCCCAAATCACCAGTTAATTGGAACTTTAGAATCATGTTCTTCAACCCCGGTGTGGAAAGAGGACCTCTCTGTATTCCTTTAATGCATCAGTACTCACGTAGAGCAGTAGCACTATTGCCGTTGTTTTGATAGAACAGCTTCACTATAGTTGGAGTTATGAATGACAGCAGTTGAGTTTAGGCTTGTTCTGTGCACCTACATCACACATACTCCAACAGCCAATCAGCATACAGTAGTACAGTGCTCTGCTTTGAATGCCGTAACTAATGCGAGCATTAAACGTGATCTCAGAGAATTGTTTAGTGAATTTCTATTTCATCTGTTGCGAGTTGTCATCACTGATAATGGTAGTAAGTGATAAATTCTGCACAAGCAAGCAAGAGACATAATTTACAGGATATACACTTAATTTAAGCAGAAAGCATGTCTGTGCACATACTGCAACTGTCACTGAGAAACGTCAACAATGCCATTCCCATTAGTGCCTCGACATGTGCACACCACTGTTGTTTGCGGATTGGACTATGGTAAAGCGCTTCTCACGGTGTTCAGACCCATGTTGATTGACTGCAACTGTAATGCACACTGATGCATGTGATTTCATCTCTGCATTGTCATACCAGTACCGGTGCCTAACAGAAAGTTGACACGTAACACTCCTAACAATGCAGATCCTGCAGTGCACAGTCTGAACATCGTTCCTATAAAGTTGGGTACCCAAAGTGTAAATAGTTTTCTGTCTACACTGACTCAAGTAGCAAAAGCTTAATTATAACCACCCTGTAACTATAATGTTTTAATGAATGAAAACATTTTATTTCACCTCATAAAGTGTTCAGCATGTCCTAAACTAGTCAAATCTCTTGGAGGCTATTGTAAAGGTAGTATACTGTATTCAAGGTAGGTCCTGGTAATATCAACCTGTCTTCTCATACTGTTACTCATCAGCTCTGGCTTAAATGAAAAATTATGAGTCACATAAATATAATGTAATGGAATGACAAATGGATATCAAGATTAGCAACCCCACAGTTGTAATTGCCATGGAAGAACTTGACAACATGATAAAGAACTTCTGCATACCCACTTTCCACATCTCTACTTTGAACTACAAAATTCCTGACCAGTCATCCCTACTGTCAGCTACCGCCATAATGTCCTGCACCTTTGCACTTAATCACCATATAACTTGGAAAATCGAAATCTGTTGACAAATGTCCGTGCCCAGGCATAGGGACATAACTTACGGGGAGTATAAAAACAAGAAAAATACATCTTATAGAAAAGTACGCAACAGTCCTTTTATCTTATGGCAGAGAGAAGTGGGATAAGGCAAGGGTGTTTTCAGAACAGTGAGTGGGTAATTAAACAGAGGATTGAAAAGAAAACTGTTTCATTGGTTTTGTGAGTAATAATAGAGGAGGAAAGTACAAAGGGGTTTAAGTAGAGGGAGACATTATAAGAAAACAAAAATGCTTTATTTGTTTATTCATTTTGTGAGGGTGGAGTGACAGGTAAGTGAGTGTGTGTGTGTGTGTGTGTGTGTGTGTGTGTGTGTGTGTGTGTGTGTGTGTGTGTGAGTGAGTGAGTGAGTGAGAGAGAGAGAGAGAGAGAGAGAGAGAGAGAGAGGAGGGGGGGGGGGGGAGGTGTGAGGGAAAATTAAAGATGAATAAATATTAGAAGAAATCTGTTACATATTTGTGGGAGGATGCAAGTGGTCGGAAGAAAAGGGAAGGAGAGATGCATGTGAAGTAACAAAAAGTAGCCTTAAAAAAACTCCCTCTTAATTTATTACTTTTCAAGTACGTTGACAGAGATCAGATTAGAGAGAAACGAAAAATTCAAAAAATTTGTTGAAAAGAAACTTATTTCAATTAAAAATGTAACTTAAAGGAAAATTAACTCATGTTGTATTATCTTGGTTCAGTTCTTTTCTGCAGACAAGTGAACTTCCACTGGCTCACACAGAAACTTGAGCAAAAGGGCACATAATTAAAATAGACTGTTGTCCAGAATGCCCCATTATTTCTATTGTGTGTTTTGGCATGGTATCGTGAGGTGTCAGGTGGAATTGACAGAAGATTCAACTTCATCCCGGGCATCAAGGAAGAGTCCCAAAGGGTGTCAGCTATAGCCAGTAGGTATCATTACCAGATATCTGACAGTGACTGTGCTACCTCAATCCACATGTTCTCCATCCGATTTGTATCAGCAGCCTGTAGTGGCCAGTCCGTGACCTGAATGCTAATGTTGGACAGCTGTTGCTAAATGAATGTGCACTTATGTACAGGAGACTGACCTTCCTCAAAAGTGAATTCTCCTTTGCTTTATAGTATTTGCATTGAAGGCAGCATCATGTGCTTAACTATACAGGGTGTGTCATTGTTATTGATGGTGTAAATGCATGCAGTTCAGTGACACAGTACTACAAACGATGTTGTGGTTGTTGTTGTTGTTGTTGTTGTTGTTGTGGTCTTCAGTCCTGAGACTGGTTTGATGCAGCTCTCCATGCTACTCTATCTTGTGCAAGCTTCTTCATCTCCCAGTACCTACTGCAACCTACATCCTTCTAAATCTGCTTAGTGTAGTCATCTCTTGGTCTCCCTCTACGATTTTTACCCTCCATGCTGCCCTCCAATACTAAATTGGTGATCCCTTGATGTCTCAGAGCATGTCCTACCAACCGATCCCTTCTTCTGGTCAAGTTGTGCCACAAACTTCTCTTCTCCCCAATCCTATTCAATACTTCCTCATTAGTTATGTGATATACCCATCTAATTTTCAGCATTCTTCTGTAGCACCACATTTTGAAAGGTTCTATTCTCTTCTTGTCTAAACTATTTATTGTCCATGTTTCACTTCCATACATGGCTACACTCCATACAAATACTTTCAGAAATGACTTCTTGACACTTAAATCTATACTCGATGTTAACAAATTTCTCTTCTTCAGAAACGCTTTCCTTGCCATTGCCAGTCTACATTTTATATCCTCTCTACTTCGACCATCATCAGTTATTTTGCTCCCCAAATAGTAAAACTCCTTTACTACTTTAAGTTTCTCATTTCCTAATCTAATTCCATCAGCATCACCCGACTTAATTCGACTACATTCCATTATCCTCGTTTTGCTTCTGTTGATGCTCATCTTATATCCTCCTTTCAAGACACTATCCATTCCGTTCATCTGCTCTTCCAAGTCCTTTGCTGTCTCTGACAGAATTACGATGTCATCGGCGAATCGATTTTAATACCTACTCCGAATTTTTCTTTTGTTTCGTTCACTGCTTGCTCAATATACAGATTGAATAACATCGGGGAGAGGCTACAACCCTGTCTCACTCCTCTCCCGCCCACTGCTTCCCTTTCATGTCCCTCGACTCTTATAACTGCCATCTGGTTTCTGTACAAATTGTAAATAGCCTTTCGCTCCCTGTATTTTACCCCTGCTACCTTCAGAATATGAAAGAGAGTATTCCAATCAACATTGTCAAAAGCTTTCTCTTAAGTCTACAAATGCTAGAAACGTAGGTTTGCCCTTCCTTAATCTAGCTTCCAAGGTAAGTCGAAGGGACAGTATTGCCTCACGTGTTCCAACATTTCTACGGAATCCAAACTGCTCTTCCCCGAGGTCGGCTTCTACTAGTTTTTCCATTTGTCTGTAAAGAATTCGCGTTAGTATTTTGCAGCTGTGACTTATTATTAAACTGATGGTTCGGTAATTTTCACATCTGTCAACACCTGCTTTCTTTGGGACTGGAATTATAACATTCTTCTTGAAGTCTGAGGGTACTTCGCCTGTTTCATACATCTTGCTCACCAGATGGTAGAGTTTTGTCAGGACTGGCTCTCCCAAGGCCGTTAGTAGTTCCAATGGAATGTTGTCTACTCTGGGGACCTTGTTTCGACTCAGGTCTTTCAGTGCTCTGTCAAACTCTTCACGCAGTATCGTATCTGCCATTTCATCTTCATCTACATCCTCATCCATTTCCATAATATTGTCGTCAAGTACATCGCCCTTGTATAGACCCTCTATATACTCCTTCCACCTTTCTGCTTTCCCTTCTTTGCTTAGAACTGGGTTTCCATCTGAGCTCTTGATGTCCATACAAGTGGTTCTCTTATCTCCAAAGGCCTCTTTAATTTTCCTGTAGGCAGTATCTACCTTATCCCTAGTGAGATAAGCCTCTACATCCTTACATTTGTCCTCTAGCCATGCCCGCTTAGCCATTTTGCACTTCCTGTCGATCTCATTTTTGAGACGTCTGTATTCCTTTTTGCCTGCTTCATTTACTGCATTTTTATATTTTCTCCTTTCATCAATTAAATTCAATATTTCTTCTGTTACCCAAGGATTTCTACTAGCCCTCGTCTTTTTACCTACTTAATCCTCTGCTGCCTTCACTACTTCATCCATCAAAGCTACCCATTCTTCTTCCACCATATTTCTTTCCCCCATTCCTGTCAATTGTTCCCTTATGCTCTCCCTGAAACTCTGTACAACCTCTGGTTCTTTTAGTTTATCCAGGTCCCGCCTTCTTGCAGTTTCTTTAGTTTTAATGTACGGGTCATAACCAATAGATTGTGGTCAGAGTCCACATCTGCCCCTGGAAATGTCTTACAATTTAAAACCTGGTTCCTAAATCTCTGTCTTGCCATTATATAATCTATCTGAAACCTGTCAGTATCTCCAGACTTCTTCCATGTATACAGCCTTCTTTTAGGATTCTTGAACCAAGTGTTAGCTATGATTAAGTTGTGTTCTGTGCAAAATTCTACCAGGCGGCTTCCTCTTTCATTTCTTTGCCCCAGTCCATATTCACCTACTATGTTTCCTTCTCTCCCTTTTCCTACTACCGAATTCCAGTCACCCATGACTATTAAATTTTCGTCACCCTTCACTATCTGAATAATTTCTTTTATTTGATCATACATTTCTTCAATTTCTTCGTCATCTGCAGAGCTAGTTGGCATATAAACTTGTACTACTGTAGTAGGTGTGGGCTTCCTATCTATCTTGGCCACAATAATGCGTTCACTATGCTGTTTGTAGTAGCTTACCCGCATTCCTATTTTCCAATTCATTATTAAACCTACTCCTGCATTACCCCTATTTGATTTTGTGTTTATAACCCTGTATTCACCTGACCAAAAGTCTTGTTCCTCCTGCCACCGAACTTCACTAATTCCCACTATATCTAACTTTAACCTATCCATTTCCCTTTTTAAATTTTCTAACCTACCTGCCCGATTAAGGAATCTGACATTCCACGCTCCGATCCGTAGAACGCCAGTTTTCTTTCTCCTGATAACGACATCCTCTTGAGTAGTCCCCGCCCGGAGATCCAAATGGGGGACTATTTTACCTCTGGAATATTTTACCCAAGAGGACGCCATCATCATTTAATCATACAGTAAAGCTGCATGCCCTCGGGAAAAATTACAGCCATAGTTTCCCCTTGCTTTCAGCTGTTCGCAGTACCAGCACAGCAAGGCCGTTTTGGTTATTGTTGCAAGGCCAGATCAGTCAGTCATCCAGACTTTTGCCCCTGCAACTATTGAAAAGGCTGCTGCCCCTCTTCAAGAAGCACACGTTTGTCTGGCCTCTCAACAGATACCGCTCCGTTGTGGTTGCACCTGCGGTACGGCTATCTGTATCGCTGAGGCACGCAAGCCTCCCCACCAACGGCAAGGTCCATGGTTCATGAGGGGGACTAGAAACAAAAAGTTTAGTAAATATGGCCTCTAAATGCATACCTGAAGGACTATGGGCACTACTTCAGCTTTGATTCTGGAAAAATAGAGTCTTGTCTACTACAAGCGCTTTGTTTTCCATATTTTGATAGGAGGCAGTATGGAAAAAAAAAAATCTAGTAGATATTGCCTCTGAAATGCATGTCTCAAGAGCTATTGTAGATTGTATTTTATTGGTCCTGTTGTCTACATAGCAGCTTATGCATAAGACATTGGACAAGTCAACTTATAAATATACCGGCTGAAAGTAATTTCAAGGCATAAATATTTAAACTTACAATAATACACTTTACACGTAAGTATTTATATAACACATTTCATAAATTTAAATATTCTTCAATGGAGTAAAAGCTATGCACATTTGTTAAGTAAAAGCGATGTATTTCACAGTAGTGAAGGTAAATAAGTGCTCATAGCACTTAAGGTATGTACTTTAGAACCCCTGTGTACTAGACTTTTGTTTTGGTCAATACTACCAACTCTCAAAATATGGAAAACAAAGAGTACAGTAGAAGAGATGTTTTGCTATATCGAAGATGAAGCAGTGCCCATAGCTCTTCAGGTATGCATTTTAGAGCTCATGTTTAATAAACTTTTTTACTTCTAACATTATGTACTTTAAACTGAATGCATTTACTTGCGCCATTAATTATGATACACTGTGTATAGGTATACTGCCTTCTATCAAGAGTTCTCCCAGCTCTGTGAAGTACTCCTGTTCCTCTCACAGAAACCCAGTCCTAGCAGGAAACCAATACCTGCCCACTTCCTACCATTCCTACATATTCATCACGATGTCTTGTTGCTTGTGGTCTGTGAACCACTCTTTGACCATTGTTACAAGTTCAAAACACCTTTTCATCAGTGAAAATTACGTTTTACCATACCACAATCGGATGGATCTCTGGGAATACCAACTACTTTCCTCAGGTGGTCACTCATCAAAACTGGTTCGCTTTTAGTAATGAAAGCTATCAGGTCTTATTCACAAGCTCTGTGTTCTCCTCTTGTGCTGAGTCTCTTCCTGCCTAAGCCAGGAACTCTTTTGGTAGTGCCTTATTCACCACAATTCCTCCTCTGTCTCTTTGCAGGAGGAGGTGTCACACCAAACCACGTGACAAAATCTCAAATTGAAAAGCTGCCTTTTTCAATCACAACAACAATTTTTCTCTCAAACTGTATGCTTCCAGTGAGCTACTGCAAACGGACTTCCCACGATTTGATTTCTGTTTACAATTCGTATACTGATGCCTGGAAAGAAGTAAACATACTTCTGTCAAAGGAGTGGCAGTGGTGACAGCTTGAAGGAAGACCTATTCAAAACTTTTTGCTGCTTTAACTCTTCCCATAAACCTATGTGGGTCTGGTTTTTGAAGGCCAAGTTGGCCAAGACACTAACCAGCTTTTTTGTAGGTCATTGTTTTGTAGTTAAGGATAATGGAGTTTGATATAGAGTAGATAAAAAATAATTTTTGTCTTGTGTTGTTTCCCTTCATTGTATTGCCTCTGCATGAAACACTATCAGTAGAATGTACAGGAGGATTAATACAATTTGAAAGATGGATTATCAAATAAAGTATGAGAATCTCTCAAACATTTTAGTGGTGGACAATCTCAATACCATAGATATATACAGTAAGTTTATTAAATATGTGTTATCATATAGTTACACTGTGGAAAATACACAAATAAGTCTTTTGTACTGAATATTGTAATTTACAAGGAATGTAAATGACAGCAATGCCATTCGTGCTCAAGCTCTTTTGAGTAGGATAGCACTCCAGTAGGAGAAGAAAACTGAAACATGTCTTTGAGAGATTTTCAGTTTTAAAATAGGTGGTTTTCTCTATGTTGGCTGTATCAAGCAAAGAATGAATCAACTTAAAGTTTAATTTTGAACATCACAGTACTTCAGTAGAAATAGTCTGATTATTCGTTATGCACTTGGTTTCCTGCAACTCACATACAGGTTCACTCATCCAGCTGCATGGCCTAAAGTTTGACATTTTCACATGGAATCTGTGTCACAGTGCATAACCCCTCCCCCCCCCCCCTTCTGCCCCCACCCACATCCTCCCCCTTGGTGCCATATCTATATTGCCAAGAGAGAGGAACTGTGTCAAGAACAAAAAAAAAAGTGTGTGTTTATAGTCAAGCAAATAATAGCATGTGCCTTCATTTAGGGTGCTACTATTTCACAACCATTTAATGTAGAGTTAACCTTAAAATTACATTGAAATTTATTCACATATTAAAACTGTGACACACTGAGAATCCAACCTCAACCCTTGGCTTTTGTGAGCAATGTTCTTCCAATTTCACTCTCCAAACACAACCCATCTAACTGCTTCTGTTTGATAATGCCTTTCTCCTACTTGCTAAAATCTTCAAAAGTTGTACTGTATATTTTGTTTGGTTTATTTTTTAACTTATCAGCAAGTTTAATAACAGATTCATTCAGGAATGAAATTTATATAATGTGTGTAAACTATTTGGTATAAATAGTTCAGCATGCAATTAACCATGGTATGGAATGAGTGAATCAATATTGCAATGGCTTAGAAAATTTAAAAAATCAAATTACGTAAGCAGTACAATAAAGCAGCTCATAGTAAGTTTGTAACTTAGCAAACTATGACCATATTCCTCATTTTTTATTTTCAGGGTGAAAAGTCTAATTGATGGACGTCCACTTGATGGTATTCCTTCTATTAGAGTGCATAATGGCACTGATTATATGGGTAGCTCAAGATTTATTCGTTGGACGGAAGTGTTCATTCTTCAGGTACTGTAACTGGCGCACAACAAAAAATGCGCCTCGAGTTTAATGTTTTAACACAGAATAGAGACATATAAAGATAGTTATTGCACTAAGAAATGACAGTCATTTTAAATTTTTGTCATTGTTATTGGACTTCCTAGATAGTTAAATTATCATTAGCAAAGCCGATATTTTTCAAAACACACCAGTTATAGATAGTACTGGCAACACGTATTGTGTCAGTGGCATAGAGGGGGGAAAAGCAAAGATGCCTCAAGATTGCTATTACACACACACACACACACACACACACAGAGAGAGAGAGAGAGAGAGAGAGAGAGAGAGAGAGAGAGAGAGAGAGAGAGAGAGAGAGAGAGAGAGAGGGGGGGGGGGGGGGGGGGGGAGCGGCACCCTGTTTCCTCTGAGCTTTCTGAGACTTGGGACATGAACTTAGGACACATGTCTACGTGAATCTGTCTGGTTCCAGTTGCGATGTGGTGTTCATGGAACAATGGTTCACAATCAGATTCTGTGTGAAATGTCTCCAGCTGGCATTTGGGAATGAATGTCTGTCAAACCAGTAGGTTTTTTTGGTGGTACAAGGCATTGATAGCCTGGACGACATTGGCAAACACTCTTTGTAGAGACCCAATAACATAAAAAGGTGAAGACATAACAGTGAAAACAATCAATTTCTGACAATATAATGTAATTGGATAGATAAAAAAATTTACTCACCAAATGGCAGCATAACATGCATATAAAAAAAGATTATAATTGTGCAAGCTTTCGGAGCCTATGGCTCTGTCTGACAGAGGGGCTGAAGGGAAAGGAAGAGGGATCGAGTAAAACGACTTGAGAGGTCTAGGAGAAGTGGTAGACTTTGGAAAAGTCACTCAGAACCGCTGGTCAGGGGAAACTTACTGTACGGGATGAGAAGGAAAACACAGATTGTTGGTGACTGCACCAATGAGATTCAAAAACCTGAGAGCTTAAAGGTGGAGGTGGAAGATGGGGTAATATGCAAGACAGAGATTACTGCTAAAACTTTGTGCACAATTTAATAAGAGTGAAAAGCTAAGTGCATTGTACAAAACAGAGATGGGAGGGGAACGGTGGAAAATAGACAGGTATGAAAATGAAAGATGTAGAAAACTAAAAAGGAGTGAAGGAACTAGTAGTTACTGTGAATAAATACTGAGGCAGAAGAAATTAATGTAAATTAAGGCCAGGAGGGTAGCAAGAACTAAGGAAGTGTAGTGCCAGTTCCCACCTGTGGAGTTCTGAAAACTGGTGTCTGGGGGAAGAATCCAGATGGAGTGTGTGGTGAAACAGGCACCAAGGTCACAACTGCCATGTCGTAGAGCATGCTCTGCAAAAGTGTACACCTTCTGTCTATGATCATTCATCTTAACCGATAATTTGGTGATAGTCATGCCGATGTAAAAGGCTGAACAGTGTTTGCATAACAGCTTATACGTGACACGTCATTCCACAGGTGGCACTCTCTCTGATAGTGTATTGCTTGTCAGTTACAGGACTTCCACAGGTGGTGGTAGGAGGGTGTATAGCGTAAGTTTTGCAGTGGGGACAGTCACCGCGATAGGAGCCATAGCATAGAGAGATAGGGGCAGAAGGAGCATAGGGTCTGACAAGGATATTGTGGAGATTGGGAAGGTGACGAAAAGCTATTCTAGGTGTGGTGGACAAAATCTCAGACAGAATGGATCTAATTTCAGGGCATGATTTTAGGAAGTTATGGCCCTCTCAAAGTAGCTGATCAACACATTCCAGATCAGGATAATACTGAGTGACAAGTGGTGTGCTCAAAAATTTTATTTTGGAGAGATTTGCAGTACCAGGATTGGATGAGATAGTCCGGGAAATCTGCATTTGAACTAGGCTAGTGGGGTAATTACGTACAGTGAAGGCTGAGGTGAGAATGGTGGTGGACTGCTGTAAAGAGTTTGTATTCGAACAAATATGTTTGCCTTGGATACCAGGGCTGTGTGGGAGGGAACATGTCAAAATGTGGGTACTGTTGTTTGTTGGTAGGTTTAATGTGTATCTGGAAGTGTGTAGCTGGCCTTCAGTGAGGACAAGATCAACATAAAGGAGAGTGGCATGGGATTCGAACTATGACCATGTAAAATTTAATTGGGAGAAGGTATTCAGAGATTCTAGGAATTTTAGCAGGTCAGCCTCACCATGAGTCCGGTAAAGATGTAATCAATGTATCTAAATACTTAAACCAAACCAGGGGCTGAAGACTTACAGATCCCAGGAAAGCCCATTTCAAGTGACCCATGAAAAGTTTAGCATAGGAAGGAGCCATCCTAGTTCCAATGGGCGTACCCCTGATCTGTTTGTATATCTGTCCCTCAAAGGTGAAGTAGGTGTTGATAAGTATAAAGTTGATTAAGGTGAGTAAGAAGGATGTCAAGGTTTAGAATCAGGTGGGTACTGACTGAGGAAATGTTCAGCAGCAGACAGACCATGAACATGGGGGTGTTGGTATACAGGGAGGTGGCATCAGTGGTGACAAGCCAGGGGTGTAGTGTACTCCGAAGTTGTTTTGTGGAGGGATTAGTAGTACCAGGACTGGATGTGATGACACGGGAAATCTGCATGGATTTCATACGATCTAGGAAATGGTTGGTATCTTTGATGAAGGAGGAGAGTTTTTGTACTATGGGTTGCAGGTGTTGATCAACTAAGCCAGATATACATTCGGTGGGCACTTCGAAGCAAGCAGCTATAGGATGGCCAGGATGATTGGGTTTGTGGATCTTAGGAAGAAGGTAAAAGGTGGGGGTGAGTGGTTTTGGTTGTGTAAGAAGTTTTTTAGATTGAGGTGTTAGTCCTAGTGAGGGGCCTGAGGTTTTAAGAAGGGACTGCAAGTCAGTTTGAATCATAGTGATGAGATCTTGATGGCAGGTGCTGTATGTAGAGGTGTCAGACAGCTGGTGTAGACCTTCACTTCACCTTCGGTCAAGTACTACAGTGGTACATCTTTGACTGCTGGGAGAATAATAATGGAGTCATCAGCTTTTAGGGAACATAGAGCCTGGAGTTCTGCAGGGGGTATGGTAGGCAACATCTGACATGAAAAAGATGACAACTGTCAAAATGTAAGTATCGTTGCTTGTTATTCTTCTTTTATTGTTCAACTCTGAGGTTGGTTTGCAGCAGAGCGCCATTCCTCTCTTCTGTCTGCCTTCCTCTTCATTTTCACATATGTCTTACATCCAACGTCATTCATGATCTGTTGCATGTATGACATCCTTGGTTGCCCCTGCCGATTCCTTTCCTCAGTAGCGCCATCTGCTATTGTTCCAATGATTTTGTTGTGTTGTAGAATGTGCCCTACAAGTTTATCTCTTCTTGTTTGGATGTGCTTCCACAGAGATCTGGTTTCCTGTACTCCTCTAAGCACCTCTTCATTTGTTACTTTGTCTCTCTAGCTTATCTTCATCATCCTTCTATTGCACCACATCTCCAGGGTCTCTAGCCATATTCTCTCTTCTCTTCCAACTGTCCAAGTTTCACATCCGTATAGGGCCACACTCCAAATGAAACCTTTCATGATACGTTTTCTTATTTTCAGACTGATGTTGCTACTGAGGTGGGGATCAAAATTAAAAATGGCTTTGAGCACTATGGGACTCAACTGCTGTGGTCATTAGTCCCCCAGAACTTAGAACTGCTTAAACCTAACTAACCTAAGGACATCACACACACCCATGCCCGAGGCAGGATTCGAACCTGCGACCGTAGCAGCAGCGCGGCTCCGGACTGGAGCGCCTAGAACCGCACAGCCACTGCGGCCGGCTCAAAATTAATGGGCATAAGATAGACATGCTATGTTATGCAGATGATATTGCTATAGTCACGGAGACAAAAGAAGATCTAGAGGAAGTCCTCAGAACAATGAAAAAAATTCTATGCAATCAGTATGGAATGAGAATAAAGAAGAAAAAGACTAAAATGATGGTATACAGTATAGGAGCAGAATATGAACCTCTGAGAATGAGAATTGGAAGAGAGGAGCTGGAAGTGATACAGGAATTTACTTACCTGGGAAGCAAAATCACAAGAGATGGTAGAAGCCTGAAAGAAATTGCGACCAGAATACAAAAGGCCAAAATTGCATTTAATCAGAGAAGGAACTTACTCACCAGCAACAACATCAGTTGCTTGTTAGTAGGTTTAATGTCAACAGAAGTGTGTAGCTGGCCTTATGTGATGCCACCTCCCTCTATACCAACATCCCCCACGTACATGGTTTGCCTGCTGCTCTTTACAGCAGACACCACCATCCTCACCTCAGCCTTAACTGGGCATGATTACCCCACCAGCCTAGCTCAAAAGCAGATTTCCCGGACCATCACATCCAATCCTGGTACTGCTGATCCCCCCCCAAAAATGACTTCGAAGCACACCACTTGTCACTCATTATTATCCTGGTCTGTAATGTGTTAATCAGCTACTTCAACAAGACCAGGACTACCTAAAATCATGGCCTGAAATGAGATTCATTCTGTCTGAGAATAGCTTTTCGTTGCCCTCCCAATCTCTGCCATGTCCTTGTCAGACCCTATGCTCCTTCTCCACCTACCCTATGGCTCCAACCCCCTGTGACTGTCCCCACTGCAAAACGTGCACTATGCACCCTCCTATCACCATCTATACCAGCCCTGTACCTGGCAAAAAATACACTATCAAAGGGAGTGCCACCTGTGAAACGACGTGTCATGTACCAGCTGTTACGTAAACACTGTTCGGCCTTTTACATTGGCATGATTATCACAAAATTATCAGTTATGATGAATGGGCATAGGCAAGAGGGTGTGCACTGTCAACACTTAATATCATGTCGCTGAACATGCTCTACAACGTGACAGTTGTGACCTCGGTACCTGTTTCACCACACACGCCATCTGGATTCTTCCCCCAGAACCCATTTTCCCAGAACTCTGCAGGTGGGAACTGGCGCTACAACACGTCCTTGGGTCTCGCCACCTGCCTGGCCTTCATTTACATTACTTTCTTCTCTCCTGGCATTTCTTCACTGTAACGTCTCCTCTCTTCATTCCGTTTTAGTTTTCTACACCTTTCATTTTCATACCTATCTGTTTTTTGCCATCCCCCTCCCATCTCTCTTTCTTACAATGCAATTAGCTTTTCACTCTTATTAACTTGTGCACAAAGTTTTAGCAGTAATCTTTGTCTTGCATATTACACTGTCTTCCATCTCCGCCTTTAAGCTCTCAGGTTTTCAAATCGCATCTTGTGCAGTCCCCAACACACTGTCTTCTCCTTCTCGTCCCATGCAGTAAGTCTCCCCTGACCAGAAGTTCTAAGTGACTTTTCCAAAATTTAACATTTTCCTTAGACCTCTGCAGTCCTTTTCCTTCATCCCTCTTCCTGGTCCTTCATCCCTTCTGCCAGACGGAGTCACTGGCTCCAAAAGCTTGCATAATTATAATCTTTTCTTACATGCATGTTATGCTGCCACTTGGTGAGTAGATTTTTTTATCTGTCCAATAACATTAAAAGGTGAATACAGTGTGACGCACGTGAGAGAGAGAGAGAGAGAGAGAGAGAGAGAGAGAGAGAGAGAGAGAGAACTTTGGCACACAGACTGTAGAATGAGTATTCATCATATAGCTCAGACTCTGGCTATACCCAAACACTCTTGTCCATGACACTGTAACCGAACAATTGCAGATAAAGAAAATGTCTGCAAAACTAGTCTCGAAAATTTTGACAGACTATCACAAGTTCAACCAAGTGCTGATTTGTGAAGAACTTTTGGAAAGGTGTGGAAATGATGGTACTTTTGTGGCAGTGTTATAACAGGAGATAAGTTGTGGTTTTCAAATATGAGACACCTCAGAGTTGCACATCGCACAGTTACCATGTCCCAGGAAGGCATACATGAGGAGGCACAAACTAAAGGCAATTCTTATTTCTTTTTCAGTGTTAGTGTTATCATTCACCACAGTTTGGTACCTACTTGACAGACTGTCAATGCTGCCTTTTATGTGGAAGTGCTCAAAAGACTGAAAAAGGGGTTGCACCTATCAGATCACACATCACTGGTTCCTGGAAGCTATGCTCCACCAAGACAATGTGCGCAGCGATGCTGCTTTCTTGGTTAGGTACTATCTGTTACAGAGTGTGTACGCCCCGGGACAATGGGGAAGTCCAGGAAAAAACCGGGGACTTTTTCATTCAGGTGAAAACTGTGAATAACCCAGGAATCTTTTAGAATTCCAGGAATTTTTCATTTTTCATTAATTTTTTTTAGTTAAATTTTTGTAATTTTGACTGCTAAGAACCGACACTCTTACAACAAATTTTACTTTTAGCCCCATAATGTGGAATAATACTGCAGTAATAAAACATAAACGAGGGGAGAAAAAATAAAACCTGAGTTGCAAAGGAAATGCATAATTTACAACAACAAAACATAGTGCACACACAAGCGGCTGCCAACAGCAAAATGTGCCAAAGGCGTTAGGATGAAGACTTTGCAATAGCACATAACAACAAACTGCTTCCAATGAGCATGACATAACAGTGGTTTACATTAGATTTGTTTGAGCAATTGCCAGCAGACTCATGCACGTGCGTGGATGAGTCGTGTATGAGCAGTATCTTGATCTACTTCAGGCTACTTGAAGTGTGACTGTAAGCTGTAGCAACAAGCAACCAGGTGCTTCCCGAAAAAAAAATTCTGGTGTGCCAAAGCTGCCAGATTCGCATGTACGCAGAGCAGGCTGAGTTGTTAGTGGGAGGGGGCTACTCTCCATGTGACCTGTGTTTACGTATAGTGATTTTGCTGTTTCCTCTTCGTTTACAGCTCTCATGTCAAATGAAAACAAAATGGATTTCTGTGGCTGGGAGCTATCAAGCGAATTAAAATATATTCGCATAATTATGGAAGGCTAAAATTAGTTTTTTTTATTACATTTTATTTCCAAGTTTTTAGCAGCCTAGCATTAAATGCCTTGCAGAACAGTAAAGTTATTTTTGTGAATTTGCTGAAGAAATTTGGCTTTTATTAATCTTTTCCACAGAGGCAGTCAATTTATTTGAAACACTATTGGCTAGTGTCAACTATTTGCTGAATTTCAGATGCACATTTTTATCTTGTGGCACATATGGCATTATGCCATAGTGAAGAACTTACCATTAGATAATACAGTAGTGGTGCTCCAAGAAAATCTGCATCCCGAAAACCACACTGAAAACATTAATATCATGTTGGGTCATACTTTTTTGTGAATCTGGACATACAAATGTACACTTTGAGCTGAATTATGCATTTTAGTATGGTTCACGAAATTCCGATGCTCTTTTAGTATCCTGTAATGTCCTGTTTCATTTATTAGATAATGCAAGATCTCTTAATGCTGTACACATATGAAGATATGCACTTCCTACGTCATTGTAACTGTGCGCGCACACGCATTTTCTGGCGCTCTCTGGCAACTGCTGAAACGAATTCTAACAGATCATTGGAAAATATTACGAATGGTGGTTTGAAAAGCATTATACTTTCAAAGTAAATTTCATTTTATGCTGCCGGCCAGAGTGGCCAAGCGGTTATGGGTGCTACAGTGTGGAGCCGCGCTACCACTACTGTTGCAGGTTTGAATCCTGCCTCGGGCGTGGATGTGTGTGATATCCTTAGGTTAGTTAGGTTTAAGTAGTTCTAAGTTCTAGGGGACTAATGACCTCAGAAGTTAAGTCCTATAGTGCTCATAGCCATTTGAACCATTTCATTTTATGCAAGATGAATTATGTTATGTGTGCAAATGTGCTTTAAATTTCTTGAATCACTGAGCATTTGATTTTCATTTAAAGTTTAACATTTTGAGGACCAGGCATTTAGAAAAATTTTGAGCCCAGAGGGCCAAACATTTATGTCATTATTTAAAATTTTAGTGGCACATTTGTCTGACGTATCTTAAAATGGAACACAAGCAAAAACGACCAACATTATATGTGAAAGCTTAGCTTTCCTGGTAGCTACACTATGTATATTAATTTAAACCATTAACTTTTCATATTTGAGTGTTTGTGGTACTTAACAGTAATGTTGCTATTGGCTCACTACATCACGTGTCCTATGCTCTGAATACCTGCTATCATCGGCTGGCAAGGTCATGTGATATGAGCTATGATTGGTTTACAACAGTATTGCAATCTCGATTTCAGTGCTTCGGAAACTAACGTGCTGCATTTTGTGGAATTAAAATACATACTTTCATAACCTAAAAATATACAGCGTATTGTAATACAGAAATATGCAGCATACATGTAGCTGTACTTCAAAGTGTTTCTTTTTTTTCCTGGGGTTCATTTTCTGAAGTGCTGGGAAGTTCTACGCCAGTATATAAACCCGTAATCATTCAAAGGATTGATAAATTTTATGGTTCCGAGGGAAAATGTACTGTCACTTAACAAGGAAAAAGTGTATTTTTAACCAGAATCCAAGAAAAATCTGGGAATTTTTCTCCATGTCTGCGTATACACCCTGTATTAAAAAACTAGATGACAACACTGCACCAGCGCCCCCCCCCCTTCCCGCTCCCTTACCATCCTGACCTTGCTATGGAAGATTTCTTTTGTTTGTTCCTGGCTGAAGACAACCCTGACAGGAGTCCATTTTCGGATCATCAACAATATGAAATCTTCTATTACGTGTGCCCTAAAGAATGTCCCAACCCAGGCCTTCCAGTAAGCCTACAATACTTGGAAACCATGATGAAAAAAATGAATTGGCAGGAGGGTTCTGTTTTGAAACATTTTGATGCATTGTACTGTTCTGATCAATAAATTAGTTTTTATGGACTTAGTTGTATTACCTTTCTTACAAACCTTATCTGTTAGTTAGAATAGATATTATTTGTTGTTGGATGAAGACTTGTGAAAATATTTCAAATTACCATTTTTTTTCTTTTTTTTCTTACAGTCTGAAGAAGTGTCAGAACAGGGAAGTGATCCCATAGATATCAGTCGCTTAACAGAATCAATAGCAAGAGCTACCTGCCTGGCTGTGATTAATCTTCTAGATTTATTAGCACAGGCAGGTCTAACGAAGATAGCAGTTCGAGCAATGATACACCCAGAAAATGTAAGTTAATTGCTACAGTTTTCATGAGTACCATCACAGAGAGCGCAAAGGAAACTTAGATGTGTGTTCTTAACTGAGCTTAAAGTGTTAATGGCTTTTTATGATACAATGTTTTCAAAAGAAAGAAAATTGGTGTCTGGTTTGAGAAATTTGCCATAAGGTAGCCAGTCTGTTATATCTGTATATAGTTGGTATTTCTCTTCAAGTTGGTTGAAATACATTGCAGATTTATAGAGTGTAGAATATAAAAATTGAATTCCCTCACAAGGCACATGCAGTGTGCTTCTTATTTTAACATATCACTATGCACAATGATTTCACCCTTCACACCAGTGATTGTGTTACTTGGGGTGATTCATACAATGTTGTCACAGAAGAAGCTGAGTAGCTCAGTGGTATAGTGGTTTGGTACTAAACTGTTGCATTGAGGGTCGTGAGTTCAAAACTCACCTGGACTAAACAATTTTAATTTGTATATTCAGTTTGAGTACATTCTAGAAGAATCCACAAATGTCAAGAATCATATACTGTATGTGTTCTGGCCGGAGGCAGTTCACTCCATGCTCTTTTATGTGCAAGTGCTGAATAAACCTTTGTTAAGTGAAGTTAGTGTTTGCCATTCATCTAATTACACCTTCTTCTACATGACAATATTAACTAGGATGTTTCTACCACTTCTAACAATACAAGTTAGATTTCAAAGGAAATTTGTATTGCTCAAAAAGAGGACTGTGTTGTAGGTAAATACATAATTTTTGCAATATATATTTTAGTGGTTATTGGGTTTTGGACTTGAATATCATTGGTTGATACATCATCAGGTACACTATACGCCCAGGATCATATTCCATTAAGACAACATCTTGATCAACCAATACTTAGCTCATATTTATCACAGCATAATTATCTTGATACAATCGAGCTTCAAATAAAAGTGTAGGAAGCATGCTTTTATTTGCACTATTTCCCTGTATCTTGACTGAAAAATTCCTTAACTTGTGAAGAAAAAACAGTAGAAAAGCCAGCATAAAATAAGAAATTAGAAATTGATAGATTGCTACTCATCACATAGACGATGCATTGATTGGCACACAGGTATGTTGAAAGAAAACTACTAGATAGTATCAACTGCGAGGACGTCCACCTTGGTCAGAGTGTCAGCTTGACTGACCACACCTTTTACACATTTCCTCTTGTTTCATCTCTCACTCATTACACCCTGTCATTTCAGCTCTAACTCATTACAGTCTATGTTAGCCACACGACTACACTAAACTTGAAACAGTGGGTTGTAGAGGAGCATTGTACTATACAATGGGATCTTTGTTGTCAACTGGTTTCACTGATCAATGAAACAGCTCATTTCGCCATTACCCGTATGTCCAGGGGCTTAGGAGAATGGCATTCTGCTAACTCTGTAGTGGTAGGATACTCTTCTGGCAGTCTCAGCTAATAATTTGTTTGCTTGGATACATGCTTGGAATAGCTGTCAGGCACAAAGTGTGTCAGAGTAAACGAGCAACTTCTCACCTGTGCGAAATGCCATCTGATCCACAGTGACAGTCAATATTCGGCATAAAAAATGAAAAATTTGCTTAAAACCATTGCTGCCAAACAGTTTAATTTTGTAACTGGTATCTTTTGTGTTGGTGCCATACATTGATGATGATGATGATGATGATGATATGGCGGTTTTTTATTTCTAATAATATATTAGTAGTGCGAGTGGCTTGCTAAAATATTAATTGCTGTAAGGTGTATCACATCTCCATTAACTACATTCTTTAATCTACTCATTTGTATTATATTAAAGTTTTTTCCTGTAACATTATAGAATTAATTGTTTCCTTGCTAAACATGCAGTAATAACTGAAAACTTGCATACCAATGACTGTGTTAATAGATTGGGCACTGATGAGGAACATTCATAATGTTTTCTATCACAAACCTAAAAGAAGATACTTTGTCAGGAGTCTTCAGACTGAAACTAATCACTCTCCACATATTTACCATGAAAAGTGGCTCACTTCTGTTACTTATGGATGAGCTAGTTGATATCCTTCTTCAATAAATGCTCAATTTGACTTCTGTTCCGTCTTTCTTATTATGCTATTGTCATCCTGGAAATGCTCGGCAAACAGTTGGCTCTTCATACATTGAAAGAACATGTCACAGGGTTCCAGTTCAAGGAAATATGGAGAATGGGACAGAGTTTCATATCCCACACAGCAACGTGTGTCACTGCTGTGAGTAATGTTCTGGCATTTTGTTGGAATGCTTGTCAGTACATTTTTGCATGATTACTTACCAGGGTATCATGGTAATATTGTCCAGTAACTGTCTGTCAACCACACACCATAAAAATAAAAATTGTCAGCATTACTGCCACTGAGTGATGTGTGTATCCAAACTCATTCTGGTGGTGGTGATATTGAATATTTCCACTATGTGGCAATGAGGTGATAAAAAAGTCACTTAAATCACACTGGTAGAGCTCCTTTGTTTTGGCTACTGCTTCCTTCCAGCATAATTTTCATTGGAAACCCAGAATATAATGTCAGCAGACAGGCATAAAGTGTGAGCTCATACAGCAGTGTAAGGTGAGACACTTGATGTTTCCTAAAGCATGTGGGTGATATTTGTCAGTGACCCGTGACTTAAGTTCCCTTTCCTCCACTATCGTCTAGAGAGAAATGTGATGGTATTGAGGCATCAGGACCCCCACATGTATGAGAATTTATCATTCCTCACTGAGTGATGGGCTTGACTGCAGTCTCATTTGGTCACATTATAAAAACCTATGCTATTTAACAATATATCAAACTTTGGAGCACTGCCTGCATGCATGGAAACTTGTTCATCATGAATGTCCTTCCAAAAACAAAGTGACATTCACATAAAACAATTTAAGTGGAAAACCAACAGGAACATCTGCTGCCCCTGCATTGCCAAATGTGAAGCTTATTCTTTATTCTTGCACCCAAAACTATGACATTTATGTCCACCATAGATATGCTAAGGAATTAAGCATTCATTGTAGTGATTGAATGAAACACATTACTCTAGTTTTTAAAATGTTCACAAATAACAGAGGAAATGATTAACTTACCAATGGGTAGGACAAGTAGTACCGCAGCTGCATGTAATGTATGTCATAACACAAGGTTGTTTACTTAAAAAATAAGACAGGGTTTATTCTCATACAGGGCTATTTTCAAGTGACAAGAAGTACATATTCAATAAGTTAGCAATTTCTTGACATTTAAAAACAGTTTTAGAAAAATAATGGGAAATATTAAACTTCAATGCATACCTTTTGTCTTTTAGGTGGGCTATGAAGCTGGAAGCCAAGGAGAAAAACTTCCTCCAATTTATATGAATAGTCTTGACAATGAGCTGATCCCCATTCTTCACAAAGCTGCATCAATGTCTCAGGACAGCCCTGCTGTTGTTTTGGAACTGATTTTTCATATAATGTTGCAGTGATATAAGTACTGATGCAAATTTGTAACAAATATGTGCAGTGTAATGCGGTAATCATGTATTCTCCACTTGCTGTTACAAACAGTAAGGATGTGTTTGTGTTATTTGAAGAACTGTGTTATTACTCACAATTAATATTAAATGGTATATGACTTGTATAAATAATCGTCCTCACTTAGTTCAAAGTGTATCTCTTTCTCAATTTAAAGTCATCATATGAGTTCATAGTGATTTTATTTGTGATGTAGAAAATCTTTAATATGTCAAAAAGATTTTTAAATAGTTGAAAACTATTTTCATATTAATGTTTTTCCTCTTTTATTACTTTAGCTGTCAGTCTCTGAAATATGTATATTGTTGTTATTTGTTTTAAGTGAGCATATTTTGTGTGTTTATCATAATAATTTTATATACCAACTGTTTTTCAGACTGTAAGATTCAAGGAAAAGGACTTGTTTGAGAATTAGGGATTTAAAAGGCTGTGTGGTCGGAAGTTGAAGTTAATTTGTTACTTTTATTGTACCGATCAATTACAACGATCATTTTCTTACAATAGTCTGTGAAAAGTGATTTTACAAGTAAAGCTCAGGGTAAATGTTGGAGTATCATACTGGAATAGCATCAGTGACTTCTTTTATTTTTGGAGTATATTATCAAACTGTATATAGATAGAATATTTAATGAGTATACTCATGTTTCCAGCCAGATTATTAAAACTGCAAAAAATGTAAGTTTTTAGCAATCTTATCACTCATGTTACCATTATAGCATTAAGGTCTTGTGCATGTAAAGATACTTTTTACTGGAAGACACACCTCCATTTAGAATTTCAGCATACTTAAGTCATCTGTCGTATAGGTCACCTGTTAGAAAAGACTGTATTTTTTCAGTCATTAATCTGGTTTGAAACCTGATCTCTATTTGAAAGGATCCTTTAAAGTAATGGTGCTAAACTAATATTGTAATTTTTCAGTGTTCCAGGCTTATATAAGCAATTAAATTTGTGAGTTTTCCCTAGTGTATCTAAAATGCTCCACCAGTCTCGTATTTTAGGATGACTGTAGTGCCTTATGAAAACTGAAATTATTTTAAAAATTTGTGATCATAAATGTGATAAAAAATATATTTTTGTGTTATTAACTGTATTTATTTTTTGCATTTTATGATCCTTACATTTATATTTTACTGCATATCTGTAACTATCTCAGGAAATACATATCTGAAGAACAACACACATCAGTTTAAAATTCATTTCGGTACTATTAATGTAATCACATAACACTGTTTGGGCACAGGGAGAGAGACTCTTTTTGCATGTACCTGGAGCCCACAGTTTTATTTAGTTTTAAATATGCTGTATGCTTATTTACATATTAGTGACAACTGTAGGGTTCATAAATTATTGATATTTCCCATTTTAACTGTCCATTTTCATACTGTCCATTCTAAAGTTAGTGTAACGGATTCATTTACGTTAACCTTTATAAAAAAAGCTGATGGATTTATAAAAGGAAACTGTAGTTGTTACTTTTGTAGAAATAGAGTGTAGTACTGTAGAGAATTTTGCACTGAGTTCTCAATTAAACACACCTACCCCCATTTCTCCATCTCAAAAAATAAATAAATAAATAGGAAACTGTGCTTACAAATCTGGAGACAAAATCTTATCAAATTATTTGATCTGTTTTGTAAACTTGCATTTCTTCTATCGGAGTAATTTCATTATCCTCTTCTTAAATAAAGTAAATTTTTTAAACTGTGACTACCAGATGATCCACAATTGTACATTTTGCTTGCTTCAGCCCATGTCAGAGTTAAGGTTCTAACTTCTAGTGACCAATAATTACAGGAACTTGGATGCATATCACCAATCATGTATGGAAGTCATTTATGTCACTTGAAACCCTCCAAGTACCCAGTGTCAATTATCATTCTATCTTGCAAATAAAACAGTATCATTTCAGCATAGTAATGGACTTGATCAAACAGTAGCACCGAGGGCATGCAGAAACAAGCATTAATTTCTTTGTCATAAAAATATTTTTAAAAATTATCTAGTTGCATGAATGTGTGAGCATGGTATGGGAGCACGTGGAGGACGAAGTTATTAATTATGATCAGACTGATACTTGAATAACTAACCTCTTGATTGAGAGAACACATTTAACTTTGTGTTACTATGTTATACTGTGTTTATTGCCTTTATGATATCCAATAACTTTCAAAAATAACTCCAGGGTGTTTTAGATACCTTATCTGCTTATTTTGTGTTGTGTTATTGACACAAATAAGCTGTTACTTTTTAGGGGTATTAGATATACGGTTTAGAATGTCCCTCACTAGTGGAACATGTCTGGATTCACTCTAACATTATTTTTTCATTAGTTACCATTTGGTTTAGGTAGGTCAAATATAAATGGATGGTCAGCACTTGCATAATATACAAATTTATGAAGCATTTAAGCACATATAAAAGTTTTTATTTTTTTAATAGAAAATTAAAATTTATTTCTATTACAAGTAGCCAGTCATGATTTCTACGCTTCTTAATTGCCATTTTGACCTGGGAGATTATATGCATTTTCTATATTCCTCCACCAACCATTTCTGTTCCTGGCTTTCACAGTCCGTTCATTTTTCAAGCCTATCACCTCCAAATCCTGTTGATATTCTCATTCCATCTTGTCCATATCCTTCCTTGGCCTGTTCTGCCCTTCGTGGATCCTAAGAATGCTACTCATGGCAGTCTTCCCTCTTTCATCCTAGTTAGGTATCCTGCTCACAACAATCTTCTTTTTTTCATGCTTGGCCAATATCACCTTGTGCATATAGGTTTGTCAGTTCCTAGTTTTTTAATATCCTCCATTCCTCTTGGGGCAAAATACACTGACTGAAAAAAAATCACAACACCAAAGAATAATTAATGTATAAGCCATTGGAAATGTGAAATGCTGGTACATTAATAACCGGAGTAACCTCGAGAATGTTGATTGCATGCATGCAAACATGCATGCATTGTGTTGTATGGGTGTGGGGTGTTAGTTTGTGGGATGGAGTTCCATCACTGTTGCCCTTTCTAGGTCAGTACAGGGATGGCGCTGGAGTTGTCGTACAATGATGCCCCAATTGGGAACAGATCTGGTGATCTAGCTGGCCAAGACAACATGTTGACACTCTTTAGAGCATGTTGGGTTACAGCAGTGGTATGTGGGTGAGCTTTATCTTATTGGAAAATGCCACCTGAAATTCTGTTCGTGAATGGTAGCACAACAGTTTCAG
The DNA here is from genome assembly GCF_023897955.1 of Schistocerca gregaria. Taxonomy (NCBI): domain Eukaryota; kingdom Metazoa; phylum Arthropoda; class Insecta; order Orthoptera; family Acrididae; genus Schistocerca; species Schistocerca gregaria. The sequence goes on along the minus strand of NC_064931.1, from coordinate 35,973,204 downwards.
TCACTAGAATGCCATACAAACTTGCAATTAGGATGTGTGGGGTAACCACGAGAGTACTTCTGCTGTCGTACAAAATCACACCCCAAACCATAACTCCAGGTGTAGATCCAGTGTGTATAGCCCACAGACAGGTTGGCTGCATGCTCTCAACTCGCTTCCTCCTAACCATCACACGGCCATCGTTGGCACCGTGGCAGTACCAGCTTTCATCATGAAGAAACAGCAGACCTCAAACCTGCTTGCCAGTGAGCTGTCTCTCGACACCACTGAAGTTGGAGCTGTCCTTGAAGTAACCAATTTTTAACAGTTCATCATGTCACTGTGGTGCCAACTGTTGCAGATGCAATATCATGCGCCTGAGCCACACTCCAAACATGATGGTATTCCCTTTCAGTAGTGCCACGTGGCTGTCTGGAGTCAGGTGTTATTGCGGCCATACTTTTTTGTAGAAGGGACATTTGACTTGTCATCACCCTATTACATGACCTTGTTCAAACTTGGTGAGGTGCTGATAGTGGCATCTTTGTTGCCTTAAAGGTATTCTTGACTAACATCAACTCACTACATCTAATCTCAGACTAACACTCATGAATGTTACAGCGTGTATTTAAAGCAAACCTGATTTATATCCCCATAGTGGCACTACTAACACCACTCGTATGCGACAATGTGAAATTTGAATAGACATCACCTTTAATATGTAGAAACATGCCTACCAACTTTCATTTATACTGCGCAACTCCTCCTTGGTGTTGTGGGTTTTTTTTCCATCAGTGTATTTTCCTTAATACCTTTCTCTTGAAGACCAGCAGTTTTTGTTCATCTGCTTTCCTTAATGTCGATGTTTGAGACCCATATAGAGCTACCAGAAGAACTACACCCTGGTACAGTCAGATTTTAAAACCTATCGAAACAGCTCTAGTGTACAGCATGTCTCATAAACCAAAATATGCTCTATTTGCCATTGCGATCCTTCCCTTGATTTCAATTTCCATTCTATTCTGTTCACTGGAAATGCCCCCCGCATGTTTAAATACATCTGTTCTTTTTGAAGAGAGACTTCATTGACTGTCAGTTAGGTACCATTATTGGGTGGCTTACTCAAGACTGTGTGCTCTGTTTTTTCGTCATCAACTTGTTACCCTGCTATCCTTGTAATACTTCTGAAAGAAATACCTTGAGAGCCAGTCATGATATACAAATAAATAATGTATTTGGAAAACATGCATTGCCCATGGCTTTAGCTTTCAGTAAGATAACAACTGAGAAACTGATTCGTATGAAAAATATGCACTTAATAAAGTTTCATTTTACAATTACATTGTGTACAAAATTACAGATTGCTTCCAATACTTGATGACACCTGCTTCCTTGTATCAGTAACTGCCAAGAAAAATGTAAGCAGATATAAACAGAATAGGTTACAGTACTGAAGTTGTTCTGCATCAGTTGCTGGAGGTTATATGTTGTCACTAACCGTTCTGATCTGAAACTTACCAGGGTTACAGGTATCTTTGAATGAAGGAAGAAAAAACATTCACCTGGATAATTAGATAATTTTTCTTTTTAAGACAACATATAGGATATGAAAGAAGATATACAACCAAACCAGTTCAGTTATCTTGAAAAAATATGTAGGCAAGTAGCTGCATACCCTTTGATCTCTCACATTACACATAAATATACTAGATGTACATTCAAACACCTTCGTAGTGTTCCCAAACTTATGGCACTCTGTGTAGAAAATGACTCAACATCAGATGCCTCCAAGTATTAATCTTTAACAGATATACTAGGTTCATTGGCAATATTCACACTGGTGGAAAGTTACAAGTAATTATACAAAGCATGAATAATAATGACTGCAGTTACATAATAATATCATGTGAATATTGTTGGACCCAAAACTCAAGAACCCCACTCTTGGGGGCAAATTGTATAAAGCATTTAACCCTAGGTTAAGACAGAAAATGACCTCGAATAAAACTTAACCTTGAAATCTGCGTGGTATACACATTAATCATAGATCATATTTGACTGGTGAAAATTCGCAGTTCGTCAGTTTATTGGCACTACAATTCACTGCTTTTGTTTTTAGCAAATATCAATTGAAATAATAAAAAATTGTTATTAACAGAATAAATGGCAAGTAAATATCTGACTATGATATTCCCACACCGCTGATGCTCAAAATGCTCCTTTAAAAAAAAAAAAAAAAAAAAAAAAAAAAAAAAAAAAAAAAAAAAAAAAACCTTCAATGTTAGGTTAAGGAAATTATTGACTACCACGTGTACTTAATGATCAATCTCATAAAAGCTCTTCGGAGATGACTCATAATTTATGTGATTAGTTCAAAGGCATTTAATAGACACTTAGCAGGGTAGTAAGAAAGGAAAACCTGAAATATTTGCAGTAAACAGTTAGGTATGGGAATTTTGACAGCAACCAATAATGATTCAACATCACTTATACATGTTCTTTCAGTAACTACACAATTCATATTAAACTGTTAACTACTGAACACGCCCTTCAGCTTCTATGACAATTCCATATGCATTTTTTTTCCATTTCTTACTACTTTCTCTACATTGTTGGTCATAAAGATAATTACAACAGCGTCACCATGCCTTTCCATACCATTGAAACCATTCTATACTCTCTTGTTTTCTGAGAATTATGGACCACCATTATGCAAAATTCTGTGTACAATAACAAATATCTGAGCATTCAGATATATCCACAGAGAATGCTGATGATGAGATACAATGAGCTGCCTGCACAATTCATAAGAAAAATGCCTTTAGAAAAAACTTACAATTAAATTTATATTCTATGTTAAATTTCTCTTCTTCAGAAATGCTTTTTTTGCCATTGCCATTGGCATCTGTACTTTAGTCATCATCAGTTATTTTGCAACCGAAATAGAAAAACTCCTCTACTACTTTAAGTTTGTCATTCCCTCCGCAATGCACGATTTAATTGAACTACATTCTGTTACCCTTGGTTTCCTTTTGTTATGTTTCTTGTACCCTCCTCTGAAGACACTGCCCAATCCGTTCAGTTGCAATTCCCAAGTCCTTTCCTGCCTCACTGACAGAATTACAATTCATCAATAAACCTCTAAGTTCTTTTCCCTGAAGTTTCATTCATTCTCGAAATTTGTCTTTGGTTTCCTTTATTGATTGTTCGTTGGACAGACTGAATAACATCACTGATAGGCTGCAACCCTGTCTCACTCCCATGTACTACATCTACATCTACATGCCTAGTTTGCAGTCCACACTTGAGTGCCTGGCAGAGGGGTCATTGAACGACTTTCACACTGTTTCTCTACCGTTATGCTCTCAAACAGTGCACATGAACAATTAAATCTTTCTGTTTGAGCTCTGATGTCTCTTGTTTTATTATGATGATCATTTCTCCCTATGTAGGTGGGTGTCAACAAAATATTTTCTCATTCAGAGCAGAAAGTCTGAGATTGAAGTTTTGTGAAAAGCTCTCACTGCAATGAAAAACACCCTTGTATTGATTGCCACCCCAACTTGCATATCATATCTGTGACACTCTTTCTCCACTATTTCAGATAATATAAAATGAGCTGCCCTCCTTTGAACATTTTAGATGTGCTCTGTTAATACTATCTGGTAAGGATTCCATACCATACAGCAATACTGTAACAGAGGACAGACAAGCATAATGTAGGCAGTCTCTTTAGTGGATTTGTTGCATCTTCTAAGTGTTCTGCCAGTAAAACACAGTCTTTGGTGCATCTTCCCCACGTTATCTGTGTGACCATTCCAGTGTTGTTCGAAATTGTTATCCCTAAGTATTTAGTTGAACTGACAGACCTTAGATTTTTGTGATTTAACTTGTAATTGAAATTTAACAGACTCCTGTTAGTATCATGTGGATGACCCACAAATTTCATTATTTAGTGTCAGTTACCATCTTTTATACTGTACAGGTATGTTGTCTAAATCATTTTGCAATTGGTTTCCATCTTTTGATGACTACTAGATAGCAAATGACAGCATCATCAGCAAACAATATAAGATGGCTCCTCAGACTGTCTCGTAAGTCATTTGTATATAGAATAAGAACAGCTGAGAGCCTATAACACTTCCTTGAGGAACACCAGATATCATTTCTGCTTTACTTGGTGACTTTCTCACAGGTACTGTGAAGTGGGACCTTTCAGTCACATAACTGACATGACACCCCATAGGTACACAATTTGATTAGAAGCTACTTGTGAGGAATGGTATCAAGAGCCTGTATTCTCTTACCCTGTATCATTCATTCATTGCCTAATGCTCCTCTGGAAACTTTTGAAGACATCTGGTTGTTTCAACTTAGCCAGATTTGTATTAGTGTATTAAATTATGTCAGACTTTGACACTGGTTATTTGTTTGACTTTTGGGGGCTTTTCTACATAGGGTTCAGTCTATGGGAATAGGTAATGTTACATTCATTTCTGAACTTGGCTTTTTTACTATAAAAATTGGAAAAAATGTGTGACAACTGAGTTATTGAAATGTATTTTATTGCAGTATAATTTCAGGCTTTGTTACACTGATTACATGTATTGTTGAAGTACTGTACATCTTCAGATCATGGTTACTGTAGATTACCTGCAAATCATGTTGCTCTGTGACTAATATGATCTGAAAATGATCAGTGTTTGAGAGAAATTAGTAATCAGTGTAAAACAGATAGTAGGACATTAGACTACAATAATAAATGTTTAAATTGAAAGTCACAGTTCCAGATTAACTTTTTTTTGCTGTTACCATTTTAAGGAAACTACATAATTTTCTGCGTTCCATAACTCACATTGCAATTTAACGCTTAACAATCAACTGACATTTTGTTATATTGGTAATTCTTATTTTGATACTTTGAAATCTCATTCGAAGTGCCCACAGTGAAAAATTTAGTCACTGGGTAGACCATTTTCAGTAATATACTGTTGTGTACAAAATATAGCTAATGTATGACTGATTTTAAACCTGGGAGTAGTATACATATTTTATTTATCTATTGGATGTCTTACCACACCACTCTGATTTCAAAACCATCTGACTGCACTGTTGTATGAGAGTGTCTACTGTATATCGTTTATTGAGTCTTTGTAGTCACAAAATTTACATTTCATTAACTATTTTCTTTCACTTTTTACGAAATCAGTCAGAGATAGTTTCACATCAGTGTTGAAAACATTTTGCTGATGAAACTACGTTCACCAATTTTTATTGTAAGTAAACTTTAATAAAATTTCTGTGAGGCATATTCGAAAAGTGAGGTTCTTTCAGTCATACAAAAACAAATATTAATTAGAAAAAGCTGTTATCAGTACTTTTGGTTTCCTAAAAACATACTTCCAAGTTTCCACATAGTCACAGGTCATTTCTAAACACTTCTTGTAACATTGCACTATCTTTCCCTCTACATAGAAACTGTGTGCCTTGAAATTGAATTAGTTGACAAATTGCTCACAAGTTCCTTGTCATCATCAGACCTTTGTCCATAAAGCAATTGCATCAAATGCAAGAAGTTGAGGCTGTAAAGTGAGCAGTTGAAAAGTCTCCAACGGAAATGCTGAATCACATCCTTTGTTTAGGCAGTGATGTGTGGAGTTGCATTTCTCACACCATCAATTTTGCATGGCAGTTCTCGGTTTGGTGAGCATTTTACAGTACACGTCAACTTAAGTGTTGATCTATGTCCACAAAACCAACAAAAAAGCATCATTTTTGTCCCAGAATACTATTTGACATTTTTCAGTTTCAGAGATGTTGAATAGTTCCATTGCACTTATATTTTTTTAAATGTTATTTTTATTTATTTATTCATTCATTTTTATTCTGTTTTGCCTTGTTGCTTGTAACAATGTAGAAAAGTAAATTTTCTCCGCCTTGATGATCGTCTAGAAATGTTCATCTGCTTGACTTTCTTTGCATTTCTTGTTGGGCAGTAAGCATTTTCAGTACCCACCTCGTACACAATTTGCAGTATCTGAGATTTTCTGCGACTATCATTATGCATCCAAAATGAGGAAATTTATCAACCAGAGCACCAATTGTCGATTGGATAACAGTTTTTCTTTATCAATCTGGATACTGGGACTGCTACTCTTTTCTTCTTCATGTACATATGTACTGCCACTTCAAGACTGAACATCAGTGTCTTACCTTTCATTTACTGATTAATGTAGGCTCATAAACGAGCCACACCTCCTGGTGAATTTGAGCAACTGCAGATCCTTTTTGATAATCTTAATTACAGCATGCACTTTGTGGTTTAGGAGAAAATTGATTTCCTAGGCTGTTATTGTTTACTTTCATCCATAGTTGAACAACAGTGAAGTCATAGCAATGAGTTCATGACTTTGTGGTACTGCATTTGTGCAACTTGTCTGAGCTGCCATTGGCCATTAATTTTTGAATATGCCTTATATTTATTCTGAAACAGTTGAACGAACACATTTAATTTTCTTTCTTTCATTAACTTTTTGAAACACAGGAACATGTAGCAACCTTTCCATTGTGTTTCTTGAAGTTTTCCCAACAGAAAACAAATTGAGGAAAAATGAGATACAAATACACTGCTCATTTTTTCTAGTGGACTGATAGTTTTGAACCGGAAGAAAACAAGCAGAAAGTAGTTGTTTCATTCAGTAGCAATTAGACAGTTACTACAAGTAGCTTTTTAAATTTTCATCAAAAAACTCCTAATGATTAATGGTACACTTCCCGTGTTCAGCTGAGTTGCTGATTCCATTTTTCTGCTCAATATTTTGACAACTGGCCCAGTCGTCTGCTTCAGATGATGTGAGCTGCGTTCTTATGCATACTCACTGCCTGGGTTATAGTCAGATTGTGAAGTGTTATTGGAGTCATGCTATTATTTATGACTGAGTCCAACTCCCAGGACCCTTTGATGCTCATTTGTTTTCAGAGCTTACACTGGTACTTAATGAAATGCTCATTCTGTTACAGTTTTAGAGCTTTAATAGATGAGATAGTCATTAAGATAAGATAACTAAATGCTGGATCACAAGCCTTGCTTAAATTGAAACCTCATTTCAGGTTTAACCCATTTTCTCCCACTGTGTCATACACACAATATGAAGTTTAATGTCAGAAAATCAGTTAAAATGAACATGTTCTCAGTAAATATTTTTTTATATCTCACAATTACTCTACCACTTTGTGAAAAAAATAAATTATGGCACTGAAAACTTTGTGTTGCATGTGTGCAACACTTGGAAGATATGGGTTAATATGTTTTCCTTTATTTTTGTGATTCTTTAATTATGCCATCCCAGAAACTTGGCAGTTGCAACGATACTGGTCTCATTGTATTTCGTTATGTGATTAAACTTGAGACAGTTCTTTGTAAGAGGTGTTATTCTTGGTTGTTTTAATTAGGTATGTCACTGATGTTTCTTGCCCTTCTGTCCAGCTGTTCTAATAGTCTTCCACATATCAGACATGCTGCATTTGAATGGAATTGAGCACACATCCATCTTTTGGACTCACGGTTCATCTTCAATATTACAATTGTCGTTTTTGTTGATGAGAGTGTAGTACATGGGACACCATATTTCCCTAGAAATCTAATGATCTTTCTGGAGACTGGGCCAGCATAAGGCAAATAAGGAATTCTGAGCTTTTCCATTTCATCCTGTGTGTCCTCAGGCATTGCTGATTTTGACTGCAATGGCTGCTCAATTTGTCAGTCTGTGTACCCATTTCGTATTTGTAGGAATTTTAATTCCTTGGCAAAGCTCCCCTTGTCTGACAGCATTGGAATTCCATGGGACATAATCTTTAGTATGGAATTTGTGATGGGTGGTGATGGCTCCAGCCATAGAGGAGGACTGAGTGTGTGAGGGTTTTCCATATGCACTGTGATCCAGCGATCCATCTGTTCTTTTCCACAATTAGTTCCAAAGATTTTAAAATTGGGGCTGTCCTAAAGAGGGCAACTGTATCAAAACTGACCATAATATATGTCTCTCAAAGGCAACTGACTTAGACAGTGTACAAAGTGATCACAGTTGCAAATGTTCCATTTGCATTTCCTCACACATTCAGTAGAAATGCATTACAGGTATTTTACCAGTTGGAATGTAGGTGTCACAATTATACTAATTATAGATCTGAACAGAAATGGCTCCCATGTGTATATTAGGAAGCCTGCATAGTTAGGTGACACATCTGCTTACATTCCAAGATACTTACAGGCATTACATTGCATGCCTGAGATATTGAGAAGTCTTGGAAATTTCTCGAGTATTCAGCCAGGTGACATCATCTAAAAGGTGCGATATTTTGGCAGGACTACTTCTTGCTATATTCGTGCCTGAAAATAAAAAGAAGTCGTCTTGCTGAAATATTGTGCCTTTTGTACGACGCTATGCGGCTGAATACCCTAGAAATTTTCAAGATTTCTGTACGCTGGGAAAACCTCAGATCACAGATTGAGAAGTCATAATCTTTCTCTCAATTTCATTCATATGATTGGTGTCTGTCTCTCTCTCTGTTGGCAATGCCATTCAAAAGATTGAAAATAATCTTGTTGTAGTCCACATATGCCATTAGAACCATAGTGTTACCTTCATGTGCAGGGAGAATTACAGTTACTTTGTCCTCCCACATATTTATGAGTGCTGCTCATTCTTTCTTGGAGTTGTTGGATCTAAGCTTTCTTTCTTTCTTTTTGTCATTGCTAAAGAAAATTTGACACTGCCTTTCAGGGAAATGATTTACCTGTTCAATGAACCCTCTGCCAAGCACTTACAGTGCACTGCAGAGTAGTCATGTAGATGTACATTGACAGCAAAAAATTTGGACTACTCTAGACAAAATGGCAGAAATTTTGGACCTTTTGCAGTAGCAGCAGAAAAAACTGTCCTTGGTGTAATATCAGGCAAAGGAAGCGGGTTATTGATTCAGGAAATTGAGATATATGACATCACTCTGTATTCACCTATGCGCTATGCGCTAATAATAGCTTACTTGACTGGCTGCAGAGGGTACTTCAGATCTTCTGGTGGTTACAAGATAGATTGTGGACTTGAATAAATGTTCAAATTACAGTAACAAATAGCGAATACCAACAAATTCTTGCATGAGGTGTGAAAGCTGTAAAACATTTAACACTTTGCTTACAAGGGCTCACTATCTATCATTCAGGTTTAACTAATAGGAGATAAGTAAGAATTAAAGAGTAATTTTTTACCTACAAGCTCTCTTTTTCTAAAATTGCTTGTCTGTCAACTTGAAGTTATAACTTTGCACATTTTGGAATGCTAGAAGCGTGGAGTGGTCAGTTGAAGATGCACAGTTCAGACCTACATGCTTTCATTTTTCTGTCATTCAATGAACAAACTCACTAGAAGAAATCAGTGATGAAATTTCAGACAATGTTTAGCCAAAGTATGAAATTGAGTGTTAGAGTAAATAAAATAGATGGCCTTACTCCATATTGGCTTTGCTGTGATTCAAATATTTATCAAGTACCAAAAGGTACAGTGTCTTATGCCAAATGCTGGGGAGAAGCTTGCTTCACTCGAAACTTACTGAGAGCCATATCAAAATGACATGTACTTGTCCAGCACATTTGGTGACTGCTACTGAGTTTCATGGTCACATAGAATTTTTTGAGTATGAAGTATGTGGAGGGAGCAAGTAAAGTTGGGTGAAGGGAGGGGGTGCTTTCACTTGAAGCTGATCTGGTATTGATGAGGCCTCTCCTGTAATGGCAGAGACACTGTGATTGTGTTCATGCAATGCCAGCTTGCAGGAAACTTTAAGCTTACAATTAAATGTCATTAAGTAACAAATCAGTGGGAAAAGCCTCCAAGAGATCCCAAGATGGAAGACAACTGTCACTAATAGTACTAGTTCACATGTTTCATTTTCACACAGTTCAGAAAGAAAACATGCAGTTAATACAGGATTAAATCATGAAGTTTTGTCTTGTCATATTCGAATTAATTAGACTGTGTCCATTGATTCATCCATGGTCCAAAATCCATTCTATAAATGTGTGGTGATGCAAATAGTTGAACAGGAATACCAGGAAAGAAAGTGTGGAATATCTATATCACTGATTGATGAGGTCTTTGGTGTGTTTCCTGTTGCTACCTTTTTTTATGTTGCATAACATTTATCTTCTGTTGTGTGCTAAATGTATGTTTTTGATAAATTAATAAAATGTGTGTTATTAATACTGCTCACACTTAATCATGGATCATCATTGCCATAAGTGGTGATCCTAACAAGTATCATGGGAGATGAAAAACACATCAAAAGTGGTATTCCTCATAAGAAGTCACTGTGATCATGGATCATCATTGCCACAAGTGGTGATCATGACAAGCATCATGAGAGATGAAAAACACATCAAAAGTGGTATGCCTCATAAGAAGTCACTGTCCTTTCACATGTGATGATAAATTTTGGGCAAGTGCTAGGCACTTCGAGTGATATGCAGCTCATGGACATTTCACAAATATGCTGAATTGTGTGTTCCACACTGTGTGGAAAATTCATCAGTTCAACATACATGCTGCAAGAACTGGACCTATGGTTGCAGCTTTTAGAACTTTCCTTCACTGCCTGCTGTGTCACTGATGGAAACCTACAAATTGTTCTCAAAATTAGAGCATTAGACTCTCAAACCTTTATTGTCTGAAATTGTGCATAATGTACCACAGATGTACAAATACACACACCTTTAGGAGAGAGTGCTATGTCGAGTGCATACACCAACTGTTCTTTGCTTCCAACAAGTCTTGGAAAGTAAAGATATCCATGACAAATTGCCTTCTGTAGTCTGGTGTCAGCTCTGATCTCTAGCTTCTGAAGCTGAAGTTTCTGTGGCAACACTGAAACAAGTGTGGATTAATCAGCTATTTGTGGTCAAGAGTGCTGTAGTTGCTAGTAACACCTCAAATTTAGACTCACTGCTGAGCAGGTATATAATGTGTTATAAAATAATGCAAGTGGGACCTCGAAAATTGGACATGGGATCACGAGTCTAGTTACAGTGAACACTACTAGAGAACAGCTTCCACTACCAGAACTAGTTTACAGCACAACTTCAACACTCTCTGATGGCAATTCCAGCAACCTCCAGATAATCCCAGTAGTCCTCAGCATGCCAGATGACACAGCACTCACAGTCACATCAGCAAGTGCCCTGGGCAGTGTTGGCATCATTCCAGTTTTGTACAAATGACTAGAAAATGCATCCCTCTGTGCAACTCTCCAAACAAAGACATTGATTACAAATAGGTATGACTGATCGCTCTGATGTAAAGTGCCTACAAACCACCTCTTCAAGAATTTCCACTTCATAAGAGCTGACAGCAGCTGTGAACACACAGTTGGATGACAGCAGTTTTCTCCCTTGTATCGAAAACATGACTGTACAAGGCATATCTGACCAACATTCTGCTGCTCACTGTTTTTCCACAACACATTGCTTGTGTGTGTAGGACACTTGCAGTGTATGCATTTATTTAATCATCTCAGGATCAGATGTCTGTGTTCCGCCAGCGAAACTTGACGACCAATCTGTCGCCTCCTGGCTCACTGTTACAAACAACTCTAGGATAACTGCTTTCAGACAATGCAGTATTAAGGAGAACTTGCAGTGAACCTATTTTTGGGTGGTTTTTTTTTCAGACACATGAGCTGTTCGCATTAAGCTGTCTCCCTAGTAAACAACATATAACCAATCTGCCTATGCTCAATTTGGACATGGGAGAAGTGTGGATCCAAACCCAGAGGCAATACAGTAAAGATAATTCATGTTTAAACAATAATAACAAGAATCCAAAAGTTGTAGAGATGTACAGTATATCTAAGATTACAGAAACAAATTCATATTAAACTGCTGGAGGCAATACAACAGGCAGTGGGGCTTTCAAAACAGAATGGTGCCTTAAGGCCTCCCTGTTAGCTGCTTTCAGAAAGAAATTGACAAACAAGGCCCAGAGAAAATTTAAAACACACATATATAATTAGTCACTTGGGGATGACAAACAAAGCTGTCAATCATCCTCCAATATTAAAAAGAAATAACAGTTAGTAAGAATCAGACTTGCTCAGTGAGTATTGCCATGGTTAAGAACTTCAATTTAGTAATGACTCAGAGAACAGTGGCTTAGAAGAATCCCATGTTTTAAAGATATATAAGATATTTAAATAGTAAAATTTTAAGGAAATATACTGCTCGGTAACTATTGACATAATCAAAAAACTTCAGTTTACTGGACTCAGCCATGCCTAACATAACCATATAAATCTTACATTGGCTAGAAGAGCCCAAACTGCAAATTTAAAATATTTAACCAGAAAAATTCATACTTGGCTTCCTGAAATCTCTGAGCAGAAGTCAATCAAAGCAATTTAGGTCTGACCACTCAAAGCAGTGGTTACTGAAAAATCTGCTGTTAACCAAGGAAGTGAACCACCACCTGAACAAGTAAGTAGATTAATATCTAGAAAAGTTTATCAAATAAGTCTGTGCCTGCAGCCCTCAAAATCTAGAAAACCTAAAGGTACAGTTGCCTACCACAGTTTCAGCCAGACTAGTAAGGCACAAGTTCAAATCCAATTTAAATATCTTTACAAGTGGATATGATGCTCACCATTTGATACACTGAAGTGATAATAATTTTTTACCATCAAACTTCATCAACAATGCATCAGAATCATTCACCAAACACAATTAGTTGATAAACGGTCTGTGAGCTCCGTTGGTTGTACCATTCAGCCACTCAAAATAACATCAGTTTCACCAGGCCATATTCACCAACATACACCGCAGCTGCCACATCCAGCTCTTTCCGAGATGCACTGACAACAGTTGACAATCCATTAAACAGAGCCCAGTTGAGAGCCCCACACTAGCTCTTGCCTCTAACATGGTCAACAAGTGCTCACTGTCTGGAGGAGGCATTCCTAGTTTAGCTGATCATTTACAAGGCACTCATCACTGACACACTGCACGGACCTCCTGAGCTGGGCTGCAGGCTTCCTTTGCCATCACTGCCTCGTCTCCTAGCCTGGCACCAAGGTGGCACCATCTTGAGTATAACTGCAATCATTGCTAACTGGACAAGCTCACACACGACACTCGTGAACTGAAAAACGCAGCAGTTTTGTGCTCAGCAGCACCCGAAGGGATACCTGCCTGTTCAACTATCAGTATAAATTAGTTGTTATTAAAAGTTTGTTTATTACTGAACTACTTAGAAAACTGACAACCTTGGAAAAAGAGAAAATACGCTTTATTGCAGATAATGATGTGTTATATGCTTGAATTACCACCACCCTCAAGAGGTCAAATTATGTATTTTACTGGAAGACATCACTCTCCAGGCAAACTTGGATGGTGTAGAACAATGGCCTGCACCACTTCCCAGAATAACGCACAATGCTGGCCATCACATTTCTGTTAGGCCAAGACCGCCATTGGCTTCAGAAACTTACTGGTTAGCACCTGAGAAGTAAGCCATTGTGAGGAAAGAATTTGAAGACTTATTGGCTGCTGGGAATATTCGATGTTCAGGTAGCACGTGGGTGTTCATTTAGTAAAGGCAAAAGACGGATCCTGTCGCGGGGACTATCGAAGGGTGACTCGCAACTGCTATCCTGTTCCACACCTCCAGGACTTTACAGCCATGTCACTAGGCACTCAGCCATTAAATGTTATCAATTAGGACAAGCGTACCACCCGATACCAGTGGCACTGACAGATATGCAGAAGATGGCAGAGATCACACCTTTAGGCCTCCTCGAATATATCAGGACGCCGTTTAGCCTGAATAACACAGATTAAATATGGCAGCATTTCCTTGGCCAAGTGCTTTGGAGCCTGCCCATCTGCTTCGCATATCTGAATGATATGTTTGGTTTTCTCCAGCTCTGCTGCAAAACATGACAAACATCTGCAGATTATTTTTGGTAGACCTTCCCATTACAGATAGTAGATCAACAAAGACAAATGTGCGCTTAGACAGAAAGAAGTAGACTTTTTAGATATCAGGTGATCTCCTCTGGCATTTGGTCTTTACAAACATAAGCTGACTTGATTCAGGCTGTGCCTCTCCTGGAGAACTTCCAACAGTTACACTGTGTTTTGAGTATGGCGAATCTCAACAGGCATCATCTGGCCCATGTTGGAGTCATACTGGAACCCATCGCTGCTGTGCTGTCAGGACCAACTTCCTATGCAAGACTTCACGCTTATTTCTCCAACTAATTGGTGGAAGTAGTAGGCATAATGGACATTTAAGGAGAAACAGTCGCACAAACATTTATAACCACATGGATTTTGTGTTTTGGCTGCTCGAGGGATGTAACAGTTGGCCAGAGTCACTAATATGAGTCCACCTTGTTATGCGAAACAGTGGATTAATGTGGTTTCATACTTCATCTAATGATCAGTTACCACCCATCCAGTAATGGAATGGTGGAATATTGGCACCAAACTTCCCTGTGGGCCATAATGGGCCTTACTGCTTGGTTTGTGCGCAGCACTCAAACCAGATCTTGGCACATCAATGGCAGAATATGTGTACGGTAAGACCATCAGGCTTCCGTCAAAATTCTTCAGTCAACAACCGGGCTACCCAACTTGCGATCCTCCCTCTTAGTACAGCAAATCAAGAACTGAATTCTCAGTTTCTGTCCATCCACCGCAGCCCACCATGCAGACGGGCGCATTTTCATTCACAAATACCTCAGTACATGCTCTCCTATTATGCTATGCATGGACTATGTCAAGGCTCCTTTGTAAACCACATTATATAGGTCTGTATTCAGTATGTGTAGTCGTGTGATTCAGAGACAAACTGGAATACCGAAATCAGCTGTTTTCAGTATTTTGAAGGCACATCAATGTAATGCAAATCATATCACAGTGACACAGGCACTAACGCCGAAAGTTATGCAAATACACATGCATTTATGCCAATGGGCCTTGGAAATGATAAGAGATGACAATGATTTTTTTAGATACGTTATGTTCACTGATGAAGCCACATTCAAAAACAATGGAGAATTAAATCGTCATGATTGTCATTATTGGTCCCCCGTCAGTTCACACTGTCACAGACCCGTTGACAAGCAACATAAATGGTCGTTAATGGTCTGGTGTGGAATTTTAAACGCTTACTTGAGACTACCGTATTGTTTTGACCGAAATGTTAGTGGGGAATCTTATTTACAACTTCTCTGTGATGATTTGTTGGAGCTAATGGAAGATGTTGATTTAGAAACTAGGCAACGAATGTGGTTCCAATAGGACGGAGCAGCTCCCCATTATGCTAAAAGTGTGCGGAAAGTTTTAAATTTACGGTACCCTGGTCGGTAGATAGGACGTGGCGGACCAATTCAGTGGCCTCCAGACCTAATATCTCCTGATTTTTTTCTTGTGGGGTTATTTAAAAAAATATTTTTTGACAGACAGCCCACAGCCCGAAACGATATGGAACAATGCATTCGAATTGCGTGTGCAGCCATACCATGGGATGTGCTGCTCAGAACTGTGGACAACTTTCGCACACGATTGACTTTATGCATTGAAGCAAATGGGGATAATTTTGAACAATTTCTTTGTGGATAATATCGTTAATTAAGCACCCCAAATTGTGAGAGGCAAGTGGACTCACACTAATGAAGCACCCCAACATGTGAGAGGCAAGGGGACTCACACTAATGAAGCACCCCAGCACCCCAACATGTGAGAGGCAATGGGGGACACACTAATGAAGCACTCCATGGGAACCTCATTCTACTACATCCATGTCATTGTTCCTGGGTAACGCTAAGAGTAGGATACAGTACATTTTGTACAAAAATAGCTTAATTTAGCAATCTCTTATCGATTTTTTTCGGATCATTCTAAATAAAATGGAGTTCTTCCTCAATTTTAATTTTTCTCAATTTCAGCACCATCTGACAATGGTTTAAAAAATGTTTCAGACAAAACTTGATTACTTTTTATGGAGAATCCCAATCTGCAATAAAAATGGGTGTTTCCATTTAGAATTTAAAAGTTGCCCCCCGCCTCACCCAAGGGGGGTGGAGGCTGAGGTTCACATGTAGTATCATTTGATGTCCCCCTTTGAGCTTACAAACTTGTCTTACCCGCTCTTTTTACCTGATGTCTAGTTTTCGAGATAATCTCATCCGAAACTTCAGGTGGACCACCCTGTATATAACAGTAGTAGTCCCAGCACTGACCCCTGAGGCATGGTCCATTTAACTATGCCCCAATCAGATAACATCTCATAGCCATTCCATTATTGTGGACAATGTCCTTTTGCTGTCTGTTCTTAAAGCATGACACAAGTCAATTGTGAGCTGCTCCACTTATTCCGTAATGCACAGACTTCTGCTGTAATAGTCTGTGATCAACACAACGAAATGATTTAGGTAAATCAAAGAAGACGCCTAGAGTTCGCAACTTTTTTTAATCCATCCAGAGCATCACAGGTAAGAGAGAATAAGGAATTTATAGTTGTTAAATAACTTCTAAAACAAAACAGTATATTTGACAGGGAATTATATGAAATGATCAGTTACCCTTAATTCCTCCTTTTTTATAATGTAGTTTAACTATTAAGTAACTTAATCATTTGGGAAGCTGACCATCGCTGAAGGAAGAATTACAAATGTGGCTAAATACTGTGCTAACATAAGTAGCACAGAACTTAAGTATCCTACAAGATACTCCATCATACCCATGAGTCTTTAGTCATCAGCAATTTAGTTATTGACTCAGTCTCCCTCTTGACAGTACTGTGGTAATTTATCTCAGAAAGCAGTCTTGGAAAATCATTTTCTAAAAGAGTTATATGCTTTCCTGTAGGAACTAAGTTTTTATTTAATTCACCTGCGATATTCACAAAGTTATTTTAAATTCTGTGCCTGTATCTGACGTACCAGTAACACAAACATTCTCATTGTTTGTAATCTTTATATCCTCGACCTTGTGCTGTTTATCAGGCACTTCCTTCACGACTGAACGTATGGTTTTAATTTTATCTTGAGAATCAGCTGTTCTATTTGCTTACCACATGCTTTTTGCCTTCCTAATAACTTTTTTTAGTTCTTATACTCCTGTTTGTAATGGTCTATTGCAGCTCTATTGTGACTATTTCTAACATTCTAATATAATTCCCATATTGTCTGAACAATAGTGGGACACTGACTATTAGCACTGAATGTAGCAAATATATATAGACAAATAAAAGAATACATTACTGGATGTCATTACTCAGGCCCTGAGTTCATCTTGAGCTGTTGATCTTCAGTTAACTGCAATATACTCGTGGTACTGATTATGGGTGGAAGACTAACTGAAATGTTGGAAAAATGGTTTACAACTTATGTCAGACACAGCATATTAATTTGGTGTTGATCTATATCTCCTGTCATGCTGATGATGTTGAAGTTGGGGTGATGATGTGAAACTACGAGGGTGGTTTGAAAAGTTCTCGGAATCATCACGGGAGGTCAGCACCAGCGCAACTACTTGTTCACGTGATATTCATGTTGCCTGTAAACACGTGGCATGTCAGTACTCTTGGAAGAGAGCTTTGGCGGTGACATGGCTCTGTTGTTGCTCCCATGCAGTGATTTGCTAAGATGGGAAAAATCGAGATTCGAGCAGTGATTAAGTACTCCATAAAGGAAAGTATGAAAGCAAAGGACATTCATGCCAATTACCAGAATACACTGGGGGACTCTGCTCCTTTATATTCAACTGTTGCCAAGTGGACAAATGAATTTAAAATTCGTCAGGAGAGCTTAGATGTTGATCCGCCCGTGGTCGGCCAAGATGTGTCACTACTCCAGAAATCATTGCAAAAGTGCACAAAATGGCCATAGAGGATAGCCAATTGAAAGTGAGTGAAATTGCTCATGCTTGCGAGATGTCATCTGGAAGGGTATATCACATTTTAACTGAAGAATTAGAAACGAAAAAATTATCTGCGAGATGGTTGCTGCAAATCTTGACAATGGATCAAAAAAACATGAGAATGGACATATTGGAGCAATGTTTGACCCATTATAGGAGAAACGAGCAAGATTTTTTGCGCCGGTTTGTGAATGCAGATATAACTTGGGTACACTACGATACCACAGAGATAAAACAACAGTCAGAGCAGTGGAAACATGCTGATTTTGGAAATTTGTGGTAAGTTACCATGGGACCAAACTGCTGAGGTCATCGGTCCTAGGCTTACACATTACTTAATCTAACTTAACCTCTCTTACGCTATAGACGACACACACACACACACACACACACACACACACACACACACACACACACACACACAGACCCATGCCCAAGGGAGGACTGGACCGTCCGACGGGGGGGGGGGGGGGGGGGGGTTAGCCGCGTGAATCGTGGCAAGACGCCCCGGACCACATGGCTACCCCGAGGGGAAACATGCTGATTCTCCGCCACCAAAGAAAGCAAAGACAATTCCTTCGGCGGGAAATTTCATGGCATCAGTGTTCTGGGATGTGAAGGGGCTTCTGTTTGTAGATTATCTCCCCACTGGTCAAAGAATTACTGGAGAATACTATGCTAACCTCCTGGACAAAATGCAACAAAATATACGCAAACAAGCCACGTTTAGCAAGGAAGAAAGTCATATTCCATCAAGACAATGCGCGCTCGCACACATGTGCCGTCACCAGGGCAAAATTACACTAACTAAGGTATGAACTGTCACCACATCCGCCTTTTTCACCTGATATGGCTCTGTCAGACTTCCATCACTTTCCAACACTGAAAATTTTTCTTGGTGGAGGAAGATTCACTTCAAACGAAGAACTGATAGCAGGAGTTGACAACTATTTTGCAGTCCTAGAGAAAACTCATTTTCGAGATGGGATCAAGGCACTGGAACATCGTTGGACCAATTGCATTAATCTACAAGAAGACTACATTGAAAAATAAAAAAAAGTTTCAGTGATGTAAGTACTTTCTTTCTATTCCGTTCTGAGAACTTTTCAAACTACCCTCGTATTTTGTATCACCCCTGCAGTACCTTCATCGACTGCGCCCATCACGACAAGTGCCATTCACTGTTAAGCAAGAGATTGCATCACTTGCGGAAGAGGGGCTGGAGGGGGAGGGGAGGCATGCATGCACACCCAGCTAACAACGACTGAAGCACAGATGGCCAGTGGCCAGGTGCCACCTCCTCCCTTCCGCTCTTTTGATGCGAAACAAGAGGTGTTGACAGAATACCGCTTGCAGCTCGAGGAACATTTCGCTGCATACAGCATATCAGATTAATCACGAAGCACTTTTCGTCTTTCTTTGGTAGGAGTGCATATTTTTAGGTTACGTAGGAAGTTGTTTTTTCATTAAGAGTCCCACACCCTATGCTATGGATAAATTGCTAGGAAACTGGATGTCTTCTTCGAAGCTGAAATTCATGTATCCGCTGTCTATTTCAAACTCTTTCGTATGCATCATCATCATAATTAATTTTACCAGGAACGAATCACTGAACACAAATGTTCAAATGTGTGTGAATTCCTAAAGGACCAAACTGTTGATGACATCGGTCCCTAGACTTACACACTACTTAAACTAACTTACACTAAGAACAACACAGACGTACCCGTGCCCGAGGGAGGACTCGGACCTCCGGCGGTAGGGGCCGCGCAATCCGTGACATGGCGCCTCAGACTGCGCAGCCACTCCACGCGCCACTGAACTCGAGGGCACGATTGGAACTGTAAATTTAATTGCTCTTGTGGAGCCTCATTTCAAGACAAAATGCTTCAGAGTGCTTTCGAAATCTTGCTGGTAACATAATACTGAACGGCTCCTGCGTACCTAACTTCACACTTGCAACATGTGTGGGCCTAGGTACGGGCAGTCACTCGGCTTTGCTTGCTTCTTCTCAGCCGCAGCTGTAACAAAGCCACATCTCATTTAGCATTTTTCGATCGGTACAACTCTCTGAGTTCTGCAGAATCGTGATGTCAGCGATTTGTTCGTGATGTGAAGGATGTCCAGTGGCTGTTTGCAAAAAAAAAGGTGCAGTGTAGCGGCGAATCATCACAGTCCTTTAAAATGAATGAATAAAAACGACAGAAGAAAGGGATCAAAATTCGCAATTCGCATAAGTGACAGGTACTGTGTATTTGCTACGAAATGACATTACAGTACCTTGCACGAAGAATTTAAAGATTTAATCGACAATGAAAGAGCAAAACATTACAACTATCAACAGGTGGAATTCATTGTTCTGTACATTGAGAAGCCCTTTGTACTGAATTAGCAGGCATGGAGAACGTGAAGCAACTGTTGGTACAAATAGTAAAATTTCTGAAGTCGCAAGCGTTATTCCTTTGACGGTTGCAATAATTTTCAATGGAACTGAATGAGGAGTATGGAGACTTCACATATTACTGCAAAGTACGTTGGTTAAGCCAAGAGGTGTGCCTGGACCGATTTTTCGATTTAAAACTTGCTACTGTTGAATTTATGAAGGAAAGAGGGGTGCAGGAACGAAAATTAGAATATCCTAAATGCATTGCAGACTTCAGGTTTTAAGTGTACTCAGGGTAACTTCTTTCTGATTTGATGGGGATGCAACTAAAAAGAAAATCGTGTTGTAGAAGGGACACATTCTCAAAAAGACAGGTAGCTCTCTAAGCTCACTGGCGTTAAGAAAAACGCGAGGTCTGAACTGACTGTGGCCTTGGAAGAATTATAATGACAGTTTCCTAAAGGTTTAAGGATACTGCCTATCTTACACCTGTTTTCAAGCAGTTTTCGGGACCGTTTGTCGTTAAGAAGTTGACAGCGCCACTGTACGATTCAATCCAAATCAACACGTGCAGATATAACTGTTTGTTCTGCAAGGTAATTTCTGTTTTAAAGACAAATACCTGAATCGTTAAAACTGTCTACGACGTCTACATTGCTTTCCTCGGGTAGAGTTTCCACGTCTCCGTAACAAGATTTCGATCAACGTATCTGTGAGAAAGACGTTTTTTCGATTGTGAAACTGAATAAGTCACGATTACATGGCAACCTGAGTGCGAAAATCTGTGAAATTTCTGCGTCTGTCCGTATGACTACAGTCTGTACCAGAAAAAATTACATTATGAATAAGATAATTAAATAATACCGAAAATTAGTTTTGTTTTCGATCTGTGTTGTTGAAGGATGCGAAATATAAAACCAAGTCGTATGCATTGCTACTGCACTGCCACCATTCAAATGCGGCATGTTTCCAGTTTTCCCCTTGACTTTAATGTACCTGTTAATTTAAACCTTCTGGCGTCTTGTCTGAAATGTTATATAATGCAAGACCTCAATAACTGCTTTCTCCACCACGCGGAATGTCAACACTGCCATAAACGAGAACACACACACCAACTGCGCTTGCAAAGTAAATTCTGTGCCACATAAATCTCGACTTGAGAAAGTGGAAATAAGTACGATCTCTCATTCTGAATCTGTATTCATTCGTCCAGGTAATCCACACAGGAATCATGGACGAAAGCGATGAAATCGCCCAGCGGACTACATAGTGCAAAACTTACCTCGTTCTGACCAGTTCTTCCCAAATAATAGTATAGCTAATCGCTTTGTCAATCACAGTTCATCCAAGACAGTCTTCCAAAAGTCGAAACAGATAGTTGCATTCAGAGGACAAACCGCTAACTGTTCATATCTTCACAGATTCGCAATCAATCTCAACCATTTCTGTTAGATACTAGTGCTTCACTCACATTGATTAATCAAAGTACTTGTGAGCAACTAGGACACCATCAGGTACAAAAATCACGCGTTCACCTAACGGCCTACAATGGTAAAAGTATCCCTCTTCTTGGAACGTGTGCTTTGCAAACAAAATGTAGAAATGTGACTATATAAGTGACATTCAAAGTAGCTCAGTCACGTTCTAGCCCCAATGTTTTTGGCATGGATGCTTTTGATTTATTTGGTTTAGATATCCAGGAGAAAAAAGGTATCAGATAGATTACATAATGGTAAGACAGATTTAGGAATCAAGTTTTAAATTGTAAGACATTTCCAGGGGCAGATGTGGACTCTGACCACAATCTATTGGTTATGAACTGTAGATTAAAACTGAAGAAACTACAAAAAGGTGCTAAATTAAGGAGATGGGACCTGGATAGACTGAAAGAACCAGAGGTTGTAGAGTGTTTCAGGGAGAGCATAAGGGAACAATTGACAGGAATGGGGGAAAGAAATACAGTAGAAGAAGAATGGGTAGCTTTGAGGGATGTAGTAGTGAAGGCAGCAGAGGATCAAGTAGGTAAGAAGACGAGGGCTAGTAGAAATCCTTGGGTAGCAGAAGAAATATTGAATTTAATTGATGAAAGGAGAAAATATAAAAACGCAATAAATCAAGCAGGCAAAAAGGAATACAAACGTCTCAAAAATGAGATCGACAGGAAATGCAAAATGGCTAAGCAGGGATGGCTAGAGGACAAATGTAAGGATGTAGAGGCTTATCTCACTAGGGGTAAGGCAGATACTGCCTACAGGAAAATTGAAGAGACCTTTGGAGATAAGAGAACCACTTGTAGGAATATCAAGAGCTCAGATGGAAACCCAGTTGTAAGCAAAGAAGGGAAGGCGGAAAGGTGGAAGGAGTATATAGAGGGTTTATACAAGGGCGATGTACTTGAGGACAATATTATGGAAATGGAAGAGGATGTAGATGAAGACGAAATGGGAGATAAGATACTGCGTGAAGAGTTTGACCGGGCACTGAAAGACCTGAGTCGAAACAAGGCCCCGGGAGTAGACAACTTTCCATCAGAACTACTGACGGCCTTGGGAGAGCCAGTCATGACAAAACTCTACCATCTGGTGAGTAAGATGTATGAGACAGGCGAAATACCCTCAGACTTCAGGAAGAATATAATAATTCCAATTCCAAAGAAAGCAGGTGTTGACAGATGTGAAAATGACCGAACTATCAGTCTAATAAGTCACAGCTGCAAAATACTAAGGAGAATTCTTCACAGACAAATGGAAAAACTGGTAGAAGCGGACCTCGGGGAAGATCAAATTCGAGTCCATAGGAAAGTTGGAACACGTTAGGCAATACTAACCTTACGACTTATCTTAGAAGAAATATTAAGAAAAGGCAAACCTACGTTTCTAGCATTTGTAGACTTAGAGAAAGCTTTTGACAATGTTAACTGGAATACTCTCTTTCAAATTCTAAAAGTGGCAGAGGTAAAATACAGGGACCGTAAGGCTATTTACAATTTGTACATAAACCAGATGGCAGTTATAAGAGTCGAGGGGCATGAAAGGGAAGCAGTGGTTAGGAAGGGAGTGAGACAGGGTTGTACCCTCTCCCCGATGTTATTCAATCTGTATGTTGAACAAGCAGTAAAGGAAACAAAAGAAAAATTCGGAGTAGGTATTAAAATTCATGGAGAAGAAATAAAAACTTTGAGGTTCGCCGATGACATTGTAATTCTGTCAGAGACAGCAAAGGACTTGGAAGAGCAGTTGAACGGAATGGTCAGTGTCTTGAAAGGAGGATATAAGATGAACATCAACGAAAGCAAAACGAGTATAATGGAATGCAGTCAAATTAAATCGGGTGATGCTGAGGGAATTAGATTAGGAAATGAGACACTTAAAGTAGTAAAGGAGTTTTGCTATTTAGGGAGTAAAATAACTGATGGTGGTCGAAGTAGAGAGGATATCAAATGTAGACTGGCAATGGCAAGGAAATCGTTTCTGAAGAAGATAAATTTGTTAACATCGAGTATAGATTTAAGTGTCAGGAAGTCGTTTCTGAAAGTATTTGTATGGAGTGTAGCCATGTATGGAAGTGAAACATGGACGATAACTAGTTTGGACAAGAAGAGAATATAAGCTTTCGAAATGTGGTGCTACAGAAGAATGCTGAAGATAAGGTGGGTAGATCACATAACTAATGAGGAGGTATTGAATAGAATTGGGAAGAAGAGGAGTTTGTGGCACAACTTGACAAAAACAAGGGACCAGTTGGTAGGACATGTTTTGAGGCATCAAGGGATCACAAATTTAGCATTGGAGGGCAGCGTGGAGGGTAAAAATCGTAGAGGAAGACCAAGAGATGAACAAACTAAGCAGATTCAGAAGGATGTAGGGTGCAGTAAGTACTGGGAGATGAAGAAGCTTGCACACGATAGAGTAGCATGGAGAGCTGCATCAAACCAGTCTCAGGACTGAAGACCACAACAACAACACATCCAGGACAATGTGCATGCTATTAATAGGCAATTTTCCCATGGCAGTATCCATCAGTTATGTGATATCGCACTCAAGAACAATGCAAAACCTGTATTTTACTGTGCCCATCCCTCGTGGTCACGCTACAAGTGAACGGGAACGTTAGGCTTCGTGCCGACTTTAGAACTACATCTAACGCTCGTACAGTGATTTCCCTCCCATTTCCACATAGGCACGAGCTCATGGATTGCCTAGCAGGTGGAGACTCTTTTTCAAACACTGATTTAGCCTATGCTTATCTTCAACTTCCCCCGGGTGAGGAAACAAAGAGATTTATTGTGGCTAACAAAAACATCGGCTTGTATGAATACTTTCCTTCTGAAGTGCCTATGATCCTGCGTTATTCCAAAGCTATCTTGAACAAGTGACATCAAAAATTCCATCCTGTTTAAATTACGTTGATGACATCATTATATCCAGAAGAACACTGTAACGGCATCTCGGAAATTTTAAATCTGTTTTTCCTAGTTTTAACTAACGCAGAAATGTTCATTTTCCAATACTGAAATTGAATATTTGAATCATCCCATTGACACCACGGTACTCCAAGCTGTTCTTGCCAAACTGATATACTACGGGGAATTCATTCCAAGCACAGACCAACAGGCTGCTCCTTTGCATCACCTCCAGCGTAAAAACATTATTTTTATATGGACTAGAGAATTCGAACAATCATTACAGAAAAGTGCTTTTAGTTGAGGCATCATCACATAGGATAGGGGAAGTCTTAGCTCAGAAGGTTGGCAAACGGAATGCCTGTAACATTCGCTTCTAAGATGCCGAAACGAAGCCCAAGTCAATTACAGTTAGATGGTAAATAAAGCTTTTGCATAGTTTACGGTATATCTGCATGATAGAAAATTTTTTCTTGCTCTTTTCCATCTGGTGAAGGATGTAGCTGATTCTACAACACAGAAACTGTAACACTGGTCGCCACTTCTTTTCAGTTATCAGTATATATTGCCCTATGACACAGCATGCAAATGCAGAGACAATCTGTCTTGCTTGGGAAATCATCCGCGTTTCGATGCATGAGAAGTTTCTTGTCTTGAAATTCATTATTCTGATTCGCAAGCACTGCAAGCTTTTCCTATTGATCCTCAGCAGCTCGCACAGGCTACTGAACTAGACCAGTCACTACGATTGCTCAAGCACTACATTTGGATGGGTTGACCTCATAATCCGAGGTCAGTTTGCAAATACCATGCACAACGCAAGCGCCTTACTCTTGAGACTTGTAACTGAACAAACGTGGGCACTGATTCCCACATCTTTGCAACAGTATGTGTTGAAACTATTACACAGTGGGCATCAGGGAATAGTTAGAACTACGTAGCTAGTGCGCCGACATTTTTCGTGACTCAGGCTTCATAAACAGGTAGAAGATATAACCACCCGCTGCTGCACATGAGCTGATAAACAGGCAGCACCGTGCCAAGAATTTTTCAGTTGGCTCTGACTTGATGGGCCTTGGTAACATACTCATACTGATTTTGCTTCTCATTCCAGTTCATTCGACTATGAGCACTGACACTATCAAAGCACTAGCTTCTGCATTTTGCTTAGAAGATTTGCTACAAACAACTCTTTCGGACAATGATCCACAATTTTCTCAGAATTTCAACAATTTTGCCAATAAAATGGAATTCATTGTACGCGCAATCGAAGAGTAAAGCTGAATGTTTCTTTCGCGCTTTGAAGGCTCAGATGTCGAAATTTATTGCTTTGTACTCAAAGAAAGAAGTTTGTTGTTGTTTCTGAATACCTATCGCACCATGTCTGCCCACTTGTCAGCAGAACTCTTACACGGTTGTCGCTGTCACACTCTGCTGCATCTCTTGCACCCTCGCCACTCTGTTTCCAATGTTCACTTCGCAACGAAGTTACACATCAAGGCCAAAGTTACCTATCATGTCTATAACAAGGCTCTGAATTGTAAATCTGACGTCGTCACTCAGACGTCTGGCTGTGCTCATTACACCATTCGTGGCACATTAGCTACCTATCGACGGTACCGATACGAATTTAGTTTCCATCACTATCGTGATCCTGCTGTAAATTTTAATTTTTCAGACACACTCTGCAACCCAGCCTGCTGCCCAGAGGAGCACTTGTCAGTGCCTGACATCTGGGTGCATTAGTCGGCTGATGACTCTGCCATGGGGCCGCTGCCACATTTAACAGCAGCTTTCGCACCCACAGCCTTTCGTAGTGATGGCAGGCACGGTCATAAAGCCTGCATCAGCCGCACAACCTTCTGTGTCCTCGGCGGCACCAATGCTGCACCCACCTGTGGCGTTGCATGGACGTCCTAATTCCAATTTTCAGCAGGTGTTCCTAGTGGTTCACAAGACAAATGTTAGGACGCAGCTTCGTTGGCGCCATCTGCCATTGTGTCACAACCAAGCCGTGATACAAAACTCCCCTCACCATCGACCATACCTTCCCTGTGTGATGACGATCTGCAATTTTGGGGTGAAGGAACTCAATATCGACAGCACCTGTATTGATCACAGCGAGAGCGCTGCACGCCAGTCACAGCTATGTGGGAGATGACACATTTGAATCACACGTTAGTGCACCATTCGCTCTTCCATTGCTCATGGTCTCTGATGGGCAGTGCCACGTATTCAAGCTACTGGAGGATCTCAAATCCACAAGACCTAAGTGGTTGCGACTTTGATTGGCCAGCATGTCGTTTTAGCAGCCATATTCAGGATTTCATCCAGATTCAGTAAATCTACAGACTTATCAACCCCAGTATGGAAGGCTATAGTGAGGAAAATTAAATGAATATAGCACAGTATTACCAAGCATTATTACACTACTGGCCATTAAAATTGCTACACCACGAAGATGCCATGCTATAGACGCGAAATTTAACCGACAGGAAGAAGATGCTGCGATATGCAAATGATTAGCTTTTCAGAGCACGCATTCAAGATTGGCGCCGGTGGCGACACCTACAACGTGCTGACATGAGGAAAGTTTCCAACCGATTTCTCATACACAAACAGCAATTGACCGGCGTTTCCTGGTGAAACGTTGTTGTGATGCCTCGTGTAAGGAGGGGAAATGCGCACCATCACCTTTCCGACTTTGATAAAGGTCGGATTGTAGCCTACCGCGATTGCGGTTTATCGTATCGCGACATTGCTGCTCGCGTTGGTCGAGATCCAATGACTGTTAGCAGAATATGGAATCGGTGGGTTCAGGAGGATAATACGGAACGCCATGCTGTATCCCAACGGTCTCGTATCACTAGCAATCGAGATGACAGGCATCTTATCCGCATGGCTGTAACGGCAACCACATCTCGATCCCTGAGTCAGCAGATGGGGACGTTTGCAAGACAACAACCATCTGCACGAACAGTTCGACGACGTTTGCAGCAATATGGACTGTCAGCTCGGGGACCATGGCTGCGGTTACCCTTGACGCTGCATCACAGACAGGAGTGCCCGCGATGGTGTACTCAACGACGAAACTGGGTGCACGGATGGCAAAAAGTCTTTTTTTATGAATCCAGGTTCTGTTTACAGCATCATGATGGTTGCATCCGTGTCTGGTGACATCGTGATGAATGCCCATTGGAAGCGTGTATTCGCCATCGCCATACTGGCGCATCACAAAGCGTGATGGTATCAGGTGCCATTGGTTACACGTCTCAGTCACCTCTTGTTCGCATTGACGGCACTTTGAACAGTCGACGTTACATTTCAGATGTGTTACGACCCATGGGTCTACCCTTCACTCGTTCCCTGCGAAACCCAACATTTCAGCAGGATAATGCACGACTGCATGTTGCAAGTCCTGCATGGGCCTTTCTAGATACAGGAAATGTTCGACTGCTGTCCTGGCCAGCACATTCTCCAGATCTCTCACCAATTGAAAACGTCTGGTCAATGGTGGCCGAAAAACTGGCTCGTCACAATATGCCAGTCACTACTCTTGATGAACTGTGGTATCGTGTTGAAGCTGCATGGGCACCTGTACCTGTACACCCCATCAAAGCTCTGTTTGTCTCAATGCCCAGGTGTATCAAGGCCGTTATTACGGCCAGAGGTGGTTGTTCTGGGTATTGATTTCTCAGGATGTATGCACCCAAACTGCGTGAAAATGTAATCACGTATCAGTTCCAATATAATATATACCCAATTATCATTTGCATTTCTCCTTGGTATAGCAATTTTAATGGCCAGTAGTGTATTTACCAGTGACTTCTCTTATTATATCGCTCTACATGAATATTTGCTGCTATCAACATCATTTCTCTCATTGTATATAATTCAGCACCCAGAAGGACCTACCGCACTTCACAGTTATCAACATCTTAATTAGTAATTGCACATATTGGAAATATACTTATTAATGGGTTACCTTATTGTAGTGGCGTAGCGTGGTTGTAAAGGTTGGGGAGACTCTGCAGTTATTATAGGGAGACAAAATAGTACAATAAACAATAATTTAAACAAATGAATCAAAATGCATCAAATAAAACAACAACAGCTACTACTACTACTACTACTACCACTACCACCGCCACTAATAATAATAACTAACTTGTTCAAGAAATGAGGACAAATTTGCAGAACCCCAGCAGCAAGAGAAGAAGCACTTTTATTTTCTACACAAGTGCAATGCACCCGTTTTTTCTTTCCACGAATAAGTCTATAACTCTGTCTACAAAGATCTGATCACTGGATAGCTCTCCAGGTAGTGTCTTTTCTATGGCTAACGTGCTCATAAACGACAGCCGGATGTTGGACATTGCATTCATTAAATAATTCTTCACTCGATGTGTATTATCAACTTCTCGCGGTGTAATGAATAATTCTTCACTCTTTTAAGAGCACTCATGCTTCGTTCACTACTTGCTGTATAGTTGTGGGTAGGGTCAAAACCAAACGCAGGAACTTCGAAGTTTCTTCATAAACGGAGTCTAAATCATTGTTGACAATGTACTTTAAGAGAATTCTTGGAGATAAGTGTTTTTTCTCAAATTGTTCAAATGGCTGAGCACTATGGGACTTAACTTCTGAGGTCATCAGTCCCCTAGAACTTAAAACTACTTAAACCTAAGCAACCTAAGGACATCACACACATCCATGCCCGAGGCAGGATTCGAACCTGCGACCGTAGCGGTCGCTCGGCTCCAGACACAGAGATACAAGATGGCGGCTAGTGTTGATATGCATAGTGTTCATGCGGAAAAAAGTGAAAATTACACCGATAAAAACAGCGTGTGTACGAAATGTAGTGATGAAATCAGAAAGTTAAATGCTCGTTTAAGTAGTCTGCAACTAACCATTAATACTCTGATGAGCGAACTAAAAAAACTTACGTCCGTAAAGTGTGAACCTACATCAAACTTGCCTCACAGTAACCACGAAATTCCAGGCAAAGTGAAAAACAAATTGCCTCATTCTCAACAAAGGTTATTGTATGTGCCTAATACCGCGTTTACAAGCAGGTTCAGTGTGCAATCATCCGTGCAAGGTAAGAAACATTGTGCATGTGATAAAACTAACTTCCGAGCTGAATATGAAAATACAAATACGCGGAATGATACATCCAGAAGAATGCCTAACAACTCAACTACTGTTATGAAAGGAAATGAAACTGAAAGACCTGAACACTTGCGTGACCCAAATATCAAGTATTTATCCAGCGCTGATACTAAATTGTTTGGCCATAACGACGGTGGACCTTCTAAACAGGCAGAGAAACCTAAACGAAGAAAAGTAGTTTTGATGCCAGACAGTCATGGTCGTGGATTTGCTCGCCTTCTGAGCGGTCAGTCCAGTTTACAAACAATCGCTTACATAAAGCCTGGTGCTTTTATGTCGGAAATTTGCAATCATGTACGATCCACAGACGTTGCTGACTTATCCTCTGAAGACTTTGTTGTGCTAATTGGTAGGTCAAATGACGTATATAAAAACGAAACCCACAAAGCAAAACCAGAACTAAAAAGGTGCTTAGGACAGTTGACACACACATATGTTTTAGAGCTGAACATTTCACATCGGCATGACTTACCGCCTTAGTCATGCGTAAATAAAGAAATAATCAATGCCAACCAACAAATTTCATTACTTTGCACACATTTCAGAAATTTAGAACTCGTAAATGTTAATAATATTGGGCTCAGATTCCACACATTACATGGATTGCACGTTAACAACATGGGGAAAAAACTGCTCGTCGGAAAAATTGAAGAAATTATCACCAAGAGGCATCAAACACTCAAAAGCAAAATCATCCTGGATTGGCCCCCCACATATTCGAAGGAAACAACGCCAGCAAGACCTCACTCACTAACATCAACAACAAAAGAAGGAAGTAGGTGCCTCCAATTGTAAGGTGTCAGGCAAATCCAACACCTTCCATGAAAACCCTGACATGATAAGCAAATCCAGTAGCATGTCATATAGCTCCGAATAAATCGTGACATTAAATTAACCAAAGTAATACGAGTAACGAGTGAGCAAATGGAATACCACAGACTAACACAAAAGTGCCTAAATGCATGTCGTACCTTCCCACCGTGAGACCGACGCAATTCCGAGGGGAGAAACGAGAACAGAAGCCAAGAGCAGAACAGTGTTAAGCTAGAAGGCCCTACGATAAGGGACGGACTGGACACCCACGTCTCCAGCCTTCCTCTAAGACTACCACTCGCACGTTTTAGCGTGAGACGTTTTCGTGTCTCTGTTACGTCAAGGACCCCGCAGCCCATGTTAAAAGCTAGAGCCCTCCAGAAAAACAGTATAGATCTTACGATAACACAAAAAGGGCCACTACCACCTGCAAGTTTTAGCGTGAGCCTTTTCGCGTGTCTGTTACATTAAGACCACTCCCCAGCCCATGTTAAGAGATAGAGCCCTCCAGAAGAGCAGTATAGATCTTACGATAACGCTAAAAGGACCACACCAGCTGCAGGTTTTAGCGTGAGACTTTTTCACGTTCCTGTTACGTTGCAAACTTTAAAAACATTGCCCCACCACGAAAAGTATAACGTTTCTCATTGGATAGATAGAATTTTTGTAGGCGGAGCTTAAGGTTAACATTGAGACCCTGACTGGTCAGATGAAAACACAGCCAGACAGTTTTTTTTTTTTTTAAACCAACATCGGTAAATTGTAGTAAGGAGAAGTTAGGTGAGAGTTGCTTCCGAGATGGCGAGGTGAGCGGAGCTGTGCTGCCTGCCGCTGCCCTGATGCTGCCTAAACACCGACAAGGTAATGAACGCACGCGATGCCGCATTTTTGAGCGCATAAGGCTTCACTCAGAACTGCAGAAGTCTCATCTGTTACACCCCCTTTTTGCGTAATATTAGTGTCGATCGTCAATTAAAGCTCATGGTGTTCACATTTGCCACTTGAAGTAAAAATCTGAAACGCGATGATTTTTCTGTTATATAGTTATTGAGAAGCCACATCAGCCACTGTAATCTACGACAAGTTAAATAAGTAATTAAAGATAATTGAGGGTCACTGTAGACCATTTTGATAGTTTTCTCTTTTATGAAACTTAAATTAAACCTAGATTATAGATGTGATATGGCATAGGTCATCCTTCGATCGATTGTAGAACTTGGAAACCCATTCAGGGAATATTCGTTCACATTTTTGTTGAACGCAGTTGGTTTTTACCATCCTGTATTAAAACATTTCCTTTTATCAATAGTGCAATTTATAAACGATGTTTTGTGAGTAGAATAAAATTTCCAATGGTAAACATAACTGCTTTTTCGACGTTATTTTACCAGCTAACTAAAAATAGGAAAGCCTTGAACCCCTTCCACTAAATTTAGTTAGTATTAAGATTCTTTTACAGGGAGTGCAGTGGAGCTGACGCTGAGATCATTAAGTATTTGGTTATATCATCGCTAGTCTCACTGAACTCTTCTGAATTCTACATGTCATGTGTGGTCTGGCGTCTCCTTACCAGCAACAGGTCGCAGGTTCAAACTAGTTAATTCCCTAAAAAACACGTTCAGAGCGTCGTTGCGCGAAAGTGGTAGGGAGACACTATATAGAACAAACAGACACCACCATGAATGTTTAGACAATATCCAGGCACAATGAATGCAGTAACAGCTCTACCAATTGCAGACCCAACTCTAACTCCAGCAGCAATATTATAAACAGTAAGAGCAGCAGCTGAACAACTACCAGGGGAGCCAGAAACAGAAGAAAATTCTGCTGCAGATGATAATAGAAGATTAGGTGCAGGCGGGAAAAGAAAAGCAGCACTTCCAGCACACCTGAATGATTTTTTATTGACAAGGTAAAGGTAAGTGATCAATTAAATATGCCAAAGCCTAACAAACCCTTTAATTTCATGCTGATTCATCAAAATGTCCAATCATTGCTAAACAAATTAAGTGAAATTGAAATTTTATGTACTGATGAGCTAAAAAACGTTTCTGTAGTGTGTGTATAACTGAACACTGGCTGCCTAAAGATGCAATGTCAGTCGCAAAACTTCCAGACTTCAATCTTTCTTCATCATTTTCTAGAATCACATCCAGTCATGGAGGGTCATGTATATTTTTTAAAACTGGCATTGATTATTCTAACATTAAACCCATTGAACTGTTAGCTGGAGAGAAAATTTTTGAAGTATCCACAGTTGAACTCTCTGCATTAAAATTAATAATCATCTGTGTATATAGGAGCCCTGATGGGTACTTTAATGATTTCTGTCACCAACTAGAAGCAGCTTTAAATACTATAAAAAACTTCAACAAAACAGTGATCATATGTGAAGATTTTAATATAGATTTTCAAGAAATCTCAAAAGACCAGCAAAGTTTGATGACCCTACTGGAAACATATAACATAAAAGCCGCCATAGACTCTCCTACCAATAGCCCTACTGCCTGTATTTTCTAAAATTTTAGAAAAAGTTTTTTTTATAAGAGATTGTCTGATTTCCTAAATAAAAATAAAATTCTATCTCCTTCACAGCATGGCTCCAGGAACGGCTATTCAACTGAAAGTGCAATATTTGAATTTCTTAATGAAATGTATACTAAACTGGATGCAAGTGAGTTTGTGACAGGCATATGTCTTGATTTATCTAAAGCTTTTGACGTCATTGACCACAATGCCCTACTGCAGAAGCTTGACCACTTAGGAATTAGAGGTATAGCCAATGAGTGGCTCAAGACATACCTATGTGGTCGCAAACAGGTGGTTGAAGTGCAATATACTGACCATAACAAAATCAGCTACTACTATTCAGGATATGAAAGTGTGAAATATGGTGTCCCTCAAGGATCAGTATTAGGACCATTCTGTTTCTCCTCTATGTCAATGATCTTATGTACAATTATTGCCAAACTACCCTCCAATTTGCAGACGATACAAGCTTCCTTATTAGTAGTAAAACAGAAGAAAAACTAAAAGACTCCGCTATCCAAACAATGAACAGTGTAGAACAGTGGTTCAGCTACAACAAGCTAATTATAAACAAAGAAAAGACAGTAGCACTGAACTTCTATAATGTAAAAGGAAGACACCACCCAAACATAGAAATAGAACTTAGGGACAGAGTTCTTGAAAGTGTTGACAGCACTAAATTTCTGGGTCTCTGGCTCCAGAACAACACAAAATGGGAGGTACATATGGAATATTTGCAAAGAAAACTAAGCAAAACCTGTTACATGATATGGGTCTTAAAACTTCTTGCAGCAAAGCCAGCCTGTTAAATGTATACTACTCCTATGTGCATTCTGTAATTAAATATGGCATAATCTTCTGGGGCAATACAACAACAAATACTTTTCAGGATGCAAAAGAGAATACTAAGAATTATTGAAGGGGTAAACAATACGAAATCGTGCAAACCCATATTCAAAAAACTGTCAGTTCTTACTCTTCCTTGCATTTTTATCTACGAAACATCAGTTTTCATCAAACAATATATCGATAGACACCCAGATATCTTATTAAAAAATGAAGATATACATGCGCACAATACAAGACAAAAATCTGACCTTCATGTGAAACAGGTGAGAACATCATTGTGCCAAAAAGGCACACTACATACTGGGATAAAGATTTTCAATAATCTACCTAAACATATTAAATCAATAGGTAAACTCTGTAGTTTTAAGGCTGAAGTAAAGGCATATTTAATTGATCATTGCTTTTACAGTCTGACAGAATATATAAAAGCCAAACAACAAAAATAAAGATGCATTATTAATATTCTACTTTGTATGTTGCCTGTGAAGTTTCTTGTATTTAAGAATCTGTGCTAAATTACCTGAATATCTAGTCCTTAGCATTGCGATACAAACTGTATTTTATCTTGTAAATACCTAACCATGTCCTATATCCTTGTATATATTCTATACATACAGGATTTGAAGGACTAAATAAATAAATTGTTAAATAAATAAATAAACTGTAGCGACTAGAACTGCACGGTCACTCCGGCCGGCTGTTTTTTTTCTGATCAGCGTTTATGTTACACAGTTTATTTTCAAGTTGTTCTTGTTTGAAAAAGGAATACTGTTCTAATAATTGAAGCAGTTTCCACTTTAGGAACTCTTTTTGATAGTTCGGGAAACACTTTTTGTTCAAAAGTTCATCAAACTGAATTTGGGAAAACCTTCTTTCCATCTGAAAAATTTGCAAAACCAGTATCTCGTAAGTTAGTGCCCTGAGAGATGTCTTTTGACTGTCACAGAATGATAAGTTGCTATTCAAACACAAGCTGCATTTAATGCATTCATCAACGAATGTTTCCGTTCTTAATTCTTGTACGTTTCTCAAAACTGTTCTTATTTCGTCGTGGCAAGCAGTTATACTGACAGATTTTGACTGAAGAACATTAAAGAGATGATCAACATAAACAAAGAACCCTTGATAGAATCAAAGCAAGTAGACAAACGTAGGATCATCCAGCCGTCGTTTCATTTCCACAGCACAGCTCAAAGATTTTGGGTCCCACTGAGAGTTTGTATCATCAAATATATAGTTAAAAACACTATATAGCTCTGAGAAATTTCTAGATATTGTTGAAACTGTCCTGGAACGAAAGTTGCAGCAAGTGTTGCTTGCCGGTGGCAGTTTAAATACTTTCTCAGTTAGCAATACAGTTCGGTTTGATGATATGCTGAAAAACGAATGGAATGCAGTAAGATCACTTACAAACATGCGTACTTGTCGAATGATTTTGTTGGCATGCAACAGTACCACGTTCAATTGGTGTGCCTAACAATGAATAAACAGCGCATAGGGACAGAACTGCTTCACCAATTGTTGTTGTCCTCTTTCTCTGCCCGCCATTACTGAAGCGCCATCATATGTTTGACTAAGCACTTTTCCTTCCAGATTCTATTCTTTCAATACTGCATGAATAATGTTTGACAGACCTTCAGCAGTTTTATCTCCAGAAACATCGTAAAATCCAGCGAATCTTTAATCACTTTAGTCTGTGATACAGTACCTGAATATTACACTCATTTGACTCTTGCATGACACGTCTAATGTTTCATCAGCCTGAATCGAAATGAAATTGCAGTTCTGGATTTCCGATTTTATTTTCTCATTAACTGCCAAAGTTATCATTTCTATTACATCATTCTGAATATCTGGAGAAGTTCCTTTAAAGGTTGAAGATGATGACATGTGGTCTCTGATCATCTGCTCTCCTTGAGCTAGTAAACAATTCAAGATAGTTACCTTTGTTGCTGGAGTATTCGTCTTCTCGATGGCCGTGAAAGGCTAGTTCTCGTTTACAAACAAATACAATTGCCTGAATTAAGACGAGCCAATACTCTCCTGCTGAATGCAACTTGTTTGTTGTATTTTATTGCTGTCGGACGAGCGGCTTCAGAAAGGGCGTGCTCAATTCTACTTTTGCCCCATAACTGAAATGATTCTATGTTCTGCAGGTGACGTTTTGATATCTGATGCTTTTGTGCTTTCCTGTCAAAGTTTTTTATTGTACAAATGCCCTCATTGCATCATTCCTTTCCACCACCAAACAGAAGACATATATAACAATGTAATCTGTTATTAACTGCATTCACAGTCAGCCAAGCGTACTTTTCGTACCAGACTGTCTAAACACTGCGTTTTTGTTTGGCTTCACTTACAACTACACTGAGTATAGGAGTAGATCGTTTGCCCTTCAATTCGCACTTTTTTCGTACGTTAATGTAGAAAAAGGCGTTTTTAATAAAAATTCTATGAAGTGTTCAGTTGCTGGCTCACTCATGTTGGCGACACAACGAAAATGTGCACTAAAATCACACAGGAATGACCATGAACACAAACCGAGCGACTGTTCACTTCCGTGTTAAAAGCCAGCATAGAGGCGGCAGAGACTAGTCTCGATACCTGCCAGCAATTGCAGCGCACCGGCCTTCGTGGGAGTGGAAATGTAGGGGAGCCGAGAGTGCCACTAACACAGCCAGGTGAGGGAAGGGACGCAGAGACTGGGAGCAGTTGAGTCTCAAGCAGGCAAATACACCAATACTCAGGGTGCGGCGTGGGCTACAAAACTGATGTCTTCGCACATTTAGAGCTCTTAGCAGAAAGTTATTTATATTTTTGTTATGAATTACTATTGCATCTTTTATTAAGCACGAATACAAGGGATTCTAAGTCTCAAAGTCTCCCCTCATGCTACGCCACTGCCTTATTGTGAGTAGTGGGACAAAGCAGGAGCGACCCCACTGTACAGTGTTGCCAAATTTATTCAAGATGGCAGATCCAAGATAGCAGATCCAAGATGGCAATGATAGATTTGGCAACATTGCAATGACGTCATGGCAGGAAGTTCAAATTTTGGTGGGAAGATAGGTCAATTGGGCTACCTCCACTAACCTAACCCCTCCTCTCCTCCCTCCCCTCCCCTCCCCCAGGAAATGGCGGAAAGTTCAAATTCCATCAGGAAAATGCAGCACACCATGCCTATTTCTACTAACCTAAGAAAATGGTGGGAACAAAGGGCACTTTGGCTACCTCCACTAACCTAAGTCACCTGACCGCCA
Organism: Schistocerca gregaria; assembly: GCF_023897955.1. Lineage (NCBI taxonomy): Eukaryota > Metazoa > Arthropoda > Insecta > Orthoptera > Acrididae > Schistocerca > Schistocerca gregaria. The sequence goes on along the minus strand of NC_064931.1, from coordinate 35,935,843 downwards.
CCTCTTCCTAGGAATTGGTGGGAAAAGGACTCGGCCAGTGCTGGATGAGTTGGATGTATGTCTTTATTTATTCAAATAATTTGAGGCAGTACCACCATCAAGTGTGCTCACCATGGGGTCCGGAGTCTGACTGACCTAGTACACAGTACCACTGCCAGAGGGCGCTGTCACATGTCGAGTGACGTAATCCAAGATGGCGGTCCGGGATGGCCGAAAATGGCGGGTCACACAGCTGCCAATGGCATGTGAAATCACGTCTACAGTTAAAGTTTTTCGAGAATTATACTGTAATATTTCTATCCAAATAAGCGCCAAGTCATCCCCTGGGCCACGGGTGCATGTGAGAAAACACAGTTAATCATAAAAGCATTCTTGTAACTTGGAGAGATAGTTAGATAGATAGATAGATAGAGAGAGAGAGAGAGAGAGAGAGAGAGAGAGAGAGAGAGACAATGGTCGCATCAAGCCCTTCCAGGAATAGTGATGTTTGAAGCTTCTCATTCGCTGTACATTCAAATTAAGCTCTCTCATTAGTCGCCTTGGTCTATGTATGAACCCACAACCAACCTTCATCATTCTCAGTCCGCTGCTTTCTGCCTAGTTGTGTGTTCCATCCTATCTGTGTGTGTTTGCTAGCTATTTTTCTCTGCAATATGAGGAGAGGTAGCTGCAGTAATACCCCAAAGTGTAGTGTCAAGAGGCTTAGAGTTCTGGAAACAGGATTACCAAGTGAGTAAGTAATTTCTATTTTGAGTGTAAATTTTCGTGTGTATGTTAAATTCCGTCTTCTTGTTATAGCACAACTCCAGGATTTTGTCTTGGAGTGTGAGGAGAGACAGGAGGGTGCTGGACAGCGACAGACTCTGGAAGTCCAGCCTCCTTGTGAGTATAATTTTCATTGTAATTTGTTCTTGTGTAGTAGTGAACTGTCTACACTCATATTTAAAGCTGTTGTATTTGTAGCATACACGCAAAAAGCTAGAATAATAGAGACATATTCAGCAAACATTGCATCACCAAGGTCTTTCATGTATGTGAAGTGTGCTAAGACGTGGAAGAGTGCAAAGTGGTTAACACATTTCTACCGTGGAATTCACTGGGATGATCCAGGCACACACTATAAAGACATGGTGACGGCACTTAAATTATTTGATCACTCAGATACCATCATCTACGTGAAGGGGAAGGAGAAGAGCTCATGGATGAGTCAAACCTTTAAGTTGCTGCTATTCAAGACCTGTAATTGTACGGGTATCCTTCTCTCCATCTATTCAAGAAGAAGAAGAAGGTGTGTGAGAATAGTTTTACTGTGTCTGCTTATGAGAATGTAAAATTACTTTTAAATTGGATAAGAAATAAATGAATGCTTACCTCACAACCTCTCTGTTGTTTGTTTCTACTTTTTTCAACCCTGTACTGTTATTCCAATACAGAAATACTTTTAACTTACACGCTACAGTGGTAGGAATTTTTTTTATAAATCTACTCTAAAAACTAATGTGGAGATAGTTTCTTTAGTACAACTACATTTCACAGCCCCAGTAGCATAGCTTTTACAATAATCTGATGGACTGTGCACACTTAGTATCTAATTTTAACAGTTCACAATGACAAAGGTTTTCACAATAACTATTCTGACGGACTGTGAGCTATAAACACTTAAAAACTATTCTGACTTGGATGGCTAGTGGCAGGTGAAAATTCAAAAGCTATTCTATTTGCAACACACGTGCATATATATATATATATATATATATATATATATATATATATATATATATATATATATATATGCAGGCTACACATATGTTGCATATGAACAAATATATAATATTTTTTGCTTTTTTAATATTTTTGCACTTATTCTTTCTTTCACACACATAGTGTGCAATATAAATATAAATTTTGTTCTTTTTATTTTTTATAGTCTTCTTTTCCAAACATTCTCTCTCTATGTATGGATATACACGTGTACATAGTATACAAAAATATTTAATGACACAGACACACACACACACACAAACACACACACAATTTCTTACACTATGATAAAAGGGTCACACTACTACTCCGCAGAAACTCTCTCTCTCTCTCTCTCTTCACTATCACTATCACTCAATCAGAGTACCCCACACCTTCTCTTTCTACAACTGAGTGGTGTGAGTATGGGAGAGTTTCAATCCCATCGCCGGCCGCGGTGGTCTAGCGGTTCTAGGCGCTCAGTCCGGAACCGCGCGACTGCTACGGTCGCAGGTTTGAATCCTGCCTTGGGCATGGATGTGTGTGATGTTAGGTTTAAGTAGTTCTAAGTTCTAGGGGACTGACGACCACAGATGTTAAGTCCCATAGTGCTCAGAGCCATTTTTTCAATCCCATCATCGCAAATGACCCTGTTATCATCATGAGGCTACAGATCGATTTTAGGCTGCAGCACAGAGTACACCTCATGCCCTCTCAATCGAATACTGGTCTGCCATACCACGTGTGATGGCTGCGATGCATCAAACACCATTGCACAGACACTGCAAATAGTCTTTGATGCTATACGACACATGCCCTTGGCCAGCCTCTGGGTGGCACATTTCAATGTGCGACATGCATATATTTTTGGGTGTAGACCTACAAACTCCACAAACAGCAATCCATTCGACTCATCCTTCATAAGACTGATAAAATTCTTGTTCTGTGGGATAATGCCATAAGAATTATTGGCCAAGTATGAGGACATGTCGAATTCATTACCGTGGCACCTAATTACTTCATGTGGATCACAGTTCTTAACACAATAGATGAGACTATCTGTATCCATATAAAGTAATTTAGGATCTGCGAAATGAGTTTTCGCAAACTCATAATGAAAGTGGTAGATGCAGAGTTTCGATAGGTCTAGTATGCACATCCCCACATAAATAGGTTTCGTAAACTCTACTGCAGTCTTCGCCATCTCCACAGCAACAAAGTTCTTATTGAATATGGTGACCTGCTTAAAATCTGGTCTGGCCACGCATTTTCTTACACCATAAAGCCCATCCCATTCGGTTGAAATCAAATTTTCACGTCGTTCCCTCATATTATCCATTGTTTTACCGAAAATTCAATTATTCATTAACTTATAAAAATCTTTCTCAAAGTCACATGTCGCGGAAGCTCTCTGTCTGGTATTCAGATCAATATACTCCTTCAACCAGGGGGACTACTTGAAGGAGATAGCCTGGGTGATTCTAACCAGCTCCATACCCAAGCTGAGACACTGCTGGAGGTTACGATAATGAATGATGTATCTCCACTTATCCCCCAGTATTGTCACGAGTTTTGGCGTGGAGCCTCCTCGTGGAATTAGTTGCTCTGGACATAGTGGCAAATCGGCATGCACATAATCCAAACTAATAGGGTATGTGAGTTCTGCCTCCAGCACATACCCAACATCATATATATGCCCCCCATGATTTTTCCACCTAATCCCTTGCATTCGTCTTCAGGCGGCCATCGAAACTCACCAGTCAGCAGTGACTGCTGCATGGCGTGCCTGTTGTAGAGAAATGTTGGACGAGGATGGGCTGTCAGGATGCGCCACAGTAAAACTCGTCCGAGTTTCCCAAGTGACTTATTATTTCCAGCTACAGTGCCCCCATTCCTCTCGGACTGCGTCACCGGATCCCGCAATGCTGAGGACACCAATTCGCTGTCTGCGAAAAAGCTTGGCGCGGAATGGCTGCCTCGGCGACCCGTGCGACGCCCTGCTGTGTGTCGGCCTTGTACGGCCGCGGAGTTGTGACGACGTCAGGATGCGCCGGCAGTTGACTCAGTGGTCTTCACCCCTTTGCCTCAGCGCTGCCCACAGGGAGCTGCAGGGCGGCCCATGGCGTGCTTCCTTGCCGGCACGGCTAAGATCGCGGCAACAACAAGTGCCCGTGATCCGACATCCGAATCTGTGGCCCTCACCTCGGAATTCCTCTGGTGTGTGTTGGGAACCAACAAGACTGCCCACAGTTTTCAATGTTTTCCCCCCTGTGTTCAGCCACCCTCGTGGCACCACTTCCTCCATCTGTCCTACCTGCTTCCATAGCATCTCATAAGCCTCATGCAATTTCTTATACTCCCTGGCTACTTCCTTCAGCATTCCCTTGCCCTCTGCACATTGCCTAAGCTTCTCAAACACTTCCTGAAGCCTCCTTACTTCATTACTTCATTCTGCATTTCCCATATGTTCCATACAAACCTTAATGCCCACTAGTGACTTGACACCACCACAGCTCCCTGCCTAATGTACAGCACACCTCCATCCTGGTGCTGCACCCCAATGATGAAGAGATGGATTATCTCCAACACTCCCTTTCTCAGTGACCTAAGGACAGGGATCACCATCATCCTTCCTCCCTCTTCAAAAATACTGCTGTTCCTAGCAGGCTCACAATACTCGAAAACACATAAAACATGTGTAAATACAATGCCTCATTAATCTACGCAAACCCAATGACACATAACAAGAAAACAAAAAATTATAATTACTCCACTACTTTCTGGATCTCAAAGCATACGGTACATAATGTTGTACTCTATCTTCCTGGTTTTTCCTGCGCTTAACACCTCTCTCCACTCTCTTTTTCTTCCTCTTCCCTTCCAGTGACATACCTGGAATGACATCCGGACTACCCTTAAATAGCCGAAACCACCCAATGTGAACTGTCGTTGTACTGGTTGGTAGCTGAACGGGGGATGTGGTTTAACTACTTGGTATGGCTCTTGATACCTCGTGACAAACGTCTTCGTTTTCCCTTTTGGCTTATAGGGGCTGGATAGCATTACCCATTGCCCTACTCTATCCTGTGGTAAACTTCCTTTCCACTTCACTGCGTCTTCCTGCCTTTCCAAAGACTTCGTATTCGCCTTTTGTACCTGTTTCCAAACATCCCGAATTGTTCACACGAATTGACGTATCGATTCACCGGTCCTTCCTTTCTGTAGCTTCACTAAATCAAACAGATATGGCATTTTTCCACCTTACACTACCTCATACGAAGACAAACCGGTATTGGTATGAACTTTTGCATTCTATGCGCATACAATATGCTTCAAATACTCGTCCCACTGACGGTGATGAGAATCCACATAAAAATTCAGCATCTACCCGATTGTTTTGTATACCTGTTCTGTCCTTCCATTCGCCTGTCGATGCAACCTGGTCGTCCTCAACTTCTTTACATGCAACAATTTACACAGTTCCTTCACTAAATCCGTCATGAAGTTGGTCCCTTGGTCAGTAATTATTGTGTCCGGTACACCAAACTTCAAAATCCAGTTATTTACTATCGCTTACGCGACCATCGCTGCCTGTTGATTTGGCATAGCCACCATCTCCACATAACTCGAAAAATGATCTATTATTGGGAGAACGAATCTGTTCCCCGATGGTGTTCGACTGAAAGGTCCTAAGACATCAACTCCCAACATAGAAAATGGCCATGTTGCTTCTGGCAATGGTTGTAGCCGTATCTGTTTCCGACTCAAATCTGCTCTCTGTGGACATGATATACAATTCTTGACATACTGATACACATATACTTTCCTACCTCTCCACCAATACCTCTCCGCCACTCTCCTATTCGTCGCTCTACACCTGCCATGACCAGATAACACCTTCCTTTAACACCTCATCTCTCAGTTTCGCTGGCACTACTACCCTTGGCCCTAACTTCGTTTCCCTGCACAGCATACCATCCTACATATTAAACGGTGGCTGTGTCTGATACAATTTAGAATCGTTGTCAGCGTCCTGTAATTCTTGCCATACTGCTAGGTCACAACCTATGACTTCTACTTATGCCACCTTTCTACTCAGTGCTTCCGTATTACTGTGCTTCTTCCCAGGCTTGTGCACCACCTCATAGTCGAATTCACGAAGCCTCACAGTCCACCTAGCGAGTCTAGTGGACGAATCCTTCAACCCCAACCACCACTTCAACGCAGCATGATCTGTCACTACCCGAAATCTTCTCCCATATAAATAACATTTAAAATATGTGATTCCATAGATTACACTAAGCATCTCACTCTCTGTTGTTGAGTAATTCCTTCACTACTGCATTCAACTGCCTAGATGCATAGGCTACACGATATTCTTTCCCATCAATTTTCTGACTAAGAAAACACCCTAATGCTGGATTCGTTGCATCGCATGCTAGAATAAATTCCTTTTCAAAACCTGGAAACACAAGAACCGGATTTAATGTTAACACTTCTTTCAGTTTGTCAAATGCTTTCTGACACTCTTCTGTCCACTCAAAGTTCACACCCTTCCGTAACAATCGCGTCAATGGTTATGCTAAATCTGCAAAACCCTTCACGAACTTTCGATAGAAATTGCAGGTTCCGACGAATGATTGCACTTCCTTAACTGTTTTCGCTTCCAGAAATTCCCTTACAGCCTGTACCGACCTCGAATCAGTTTGCACTCTATCCTTACTGATGATATGACCTAAATATTTCACTTCTTCCAGTGAAAAATGACACTTCTCCAGGCCCAACGTTAAACGAGCTGCTCTCAACCTCCTACAGACTTCCCCCCTTAACCGCTGTCTATGCTGATACTACTTGAAATCTCTATAATGTCATCCAAATAGACAACCCCTCAACACACTGTCTAATAACCTCTCAAACGTTGCTGGAGCGTTTTTCAAATCGAATGGCCATCTGATGTACTGGTAATGGCCTCCCGGAGTGGCGAAAGCAGTGTTTGGATGATCCTCTGGAGCCACATCTAACTGATATAACCATTTGTCAAATCCATCGTAGAAAAGTACTGGCACTGTCATAAATGATCCAAAGTCTCTGATATGTTTGGAATGGGGTATGCGTCCGTTACTATCTTATCATTGAGGTGTCGGTAGTTACAACTGAACTTGTATTTCTTATTTCCATTCATGGATTTTTTAGGCACAACGACAGCGCCCGCTCCCTAGCGACTATTACTATGCTCTATAATACCGTCCTCAAGCTGCTGATCAATGAAATCCTCCACAATCTGGGGCAAGTACCACAGTATTCTGTATGGTTTATAGTAAAAACGGCTCTGAGCACTATGGGACTTAACATCTGAGGCCATTAGTCCCCTAGAACTTAGAACTACTTAAACCTAAGAACATCACACATAGCCATTCCCAAGGCAGGATTCGAACCTGCGACCGTAACAGTAGCGCGGCTCCGGACTGAAGCGCCTAGAACTTCTCGGCCACCGCGGCCGGCGGTTTAACGTAGACAGGTGCTTCGTTACCTGTTGGTATCCTATGTTGAACTAATGGAGTTGCTGGTAACCGCCCTTGCGGAAAAACAAATCCTTAAATTCCCACAACAATTCTTCCAGAAGCTCTTTTTCTCCTCCTTTCAAATGCTTAACGTTGTTACTCAATGCAGTTCTATCGGTAGTCAGTGGTTGATCGCTACGTCTACCCACCAGTTTTCGTCATCTGATACATCCAAATTCGCGACTAAAACTCCTTTTCTCAAATTCGCATCTACAGCCATAAAATTATCCCCATTCACGGGGACTACTCACCCGTCGTTTCCCTCTTGTACGCGTACAATACCACGTTTCATAAAAAAACATAATAGATTCAAAAATTAATTATCCTCCAATGGTTCAATAACACATATCGTACCCATAGGTAGATTTGAATCTACACATACCCAAAGCGACTTCCCGGTGCCACTAGACACACACTCATGCGAAGTAAGCTATAATGCTAATGTACGCGGTTCAGTTGGTTTGTTCATTACGTTGAAGGCCCCTCGCGACAGCTCTGCATCGACAACAGCTTCCCCTAGCTGAAATAACATTCCATCAAGTTCCACAGTTCGTTGTCGAAGGTCAATTTTCGCATGATGATGATGCAAGAAATCTACTCCTAGGATCATGTCATAGCCCTCGCTTACCCATGGTACTACCTCCTTGCATGCATCAAATCGAACTTTCCCTGTGCGAAAGTCAACTGTGACTAACCCCAAAGGTGTGACCTCCGTATTCCCGACTCCACGCAACCTATAACATGGTGGGTCTAGCTTCCTTCGTCCCAATAAACTCTTAATAGCCACTGACACTTGCGCCCTTGTGCCCAGCAAAATCTTAAACGTTTTAGCTCCTATGGATCCTACCACTGAACATTCCAGCTCTGCGTAAGTATTTGTAGCATTGAAATTAAACGGGAGCTCTCTTAGGTGGGTCTTGGGCCCTCTCTGCCGTTTATTGATTGTCGACCTCTATTAACTCCACTTCTCCATCCCCCACGCTGCTGATTTGCACCCCTTCCTCTATTCGTCGGTGACTGGGTACATTGCATCTGCACGTGTCCCATACGACCAGACCTATAACATTTAATACCCGCTGTAAACACTGCTTGTCTATCATGTACCCCCATTGCCATGGCGTTTTAGTTCCTATGGATCCTACCACTGAACATTCCAGCTCTGCGTAAGTATTTGTAGCATTAAAATTAAACGGGAGCTCTCTTAGGTGGGTCTTGGGCCCTCTCTGCCGTTTATTGATTGTCGACCTCTATTAACTCCACTTCTCCATCCCCCACGCTGCTGATTTGCACCCCTTCCTCTATTCCTCGGTGACTGCGTACATTGCATCTGCACGTGTCCCATACGTCTATCATGTACCCCCATTGCCATGTCTATTTCCTCTCGTTGAATTGCCAGCTGAATGGCCGAATACAACTCTTTCGGAGTCCCTTCAAGCCCTATCCGTGACATATGCTCCCTCAAAAATACATCAAGTGCCTTTTGATCGGCCGGCCGCTGTGGCCGGGCGGTTCTAGGCTCTTCAGTCCGGAACCGCGCACCTGCTATGGTCGCAGGTTCGAATACTACCTCGGGCATGGATGTGTGTGATGTCCTTTGGTTAGTTAGGTTTAAGTAATTTCTAAGTCTAGGGGCTGATGACCTCAGATGTTAAGTCCCATAGTGCTTAGAGTCATTTTGAACCCTCCTGCAACAGAACACCATTCGCTTCTTCGCTCTGACCCAACTCGTAAGTATACTCGTTAATTTCTCTTATCCTGTCTGCAAATTTCTCTACCGTCTCCTCCTGCCTCTTCGTCATTGTTCTCAATCTCTCCCTCAAGTACCCAGCGCCATTCTGTTTCTTGTACCTCCGTAAAAGCCCCTCTTTCAACTGCTTAAACTGTCCCACCTTCCTTAAGGCACCTTACATATGTCTTCGCTTCACCCATTAATCTAATCTTGATTACATGTAACAACTGTTCGTCAGACCAACCATTCATCACAGCTGAAGTTTCCAAGTCGTCCACACACGAACGGACATCATCAGATGCCTTGCCAGAAAACAGAATAATCAAATTCGCGCCAGCTGTATCAATCTCCTGCTGCGGCACCCTAGGCAAAAACGACTGATCCGATGCAGTTTCCCACTCACATCTAGATATTAATTCACTTCTCAACTGCGCATTGTCCGCTGCCAATTGTGCTACCTCTTCCAAAAAAAAATCCGTATTGCTTCTGGTTCCGACACACTTGACTCTGCCATTGTGTTGCTTTCATTCCCAGTTAGTCCCGAAACAAAACATTTAAGTTCGGAATAACCTGACTTCCTACAGCTCCGTATCATCATACTCAGTATCATCATACACCAATACAAAAGTAATCAAATGCCACGAAAAACAATACCTTACTGCCCCCAAATTCACAAACACTTATTCTGACAAAAAAAAAAAAAATATGCCTACGCAAAACATCTAAAATGGTCTGGCAGGAACCATACTCAAAACACAAACAAAAAACGAAAGAAAACGTCCAACACTCAAAAAGAAAAATTGGTCAACACTCACAACATTTTGAGACAGTAATGTAGGCAGTGGGCTCGAACGTCGTACTGTACAGACGACGGCCACTATTCTGACACCAAAAGTATAGGAATGTTGGACGAGAATGGGCTGTCAGGAAGCGCCACATTACAATTCGTCCTAGTGTCCCAAGTAATTTATTATTTCCAGCTGCAGTGCCCCCGTTCCTCTCGGTCTGCATCACTGGATGCCGCAGTGCTGAGGACACCAATTTGCTGTCTGCAAAATGGCTTTTTGCGGAATGGCTGCCTCGGTGACCCGTCCAATGCCCTGCTGTGTGTCACCCTTGTACGGACACGGAATTGCGACGATGTCAGGATTAGAGATGGGCAAAACTGTTCTTTTCAGAGATCGGATCAGAACTGTTCACTTCCTGAAATGAACTAGCTCTTTTTCATGACCCACCACTCATTCACAATAGAAAATAAATGGAAGGCTCATTGCCCTTTAAACTTGGTTTATTACAGTGCTATACCTGTATTTTGATCTTATTTGATCCTATTTTGAAGTAACACAGATAATGAGTAAGAATTTTGTATTGTTTATTGAAATTTCCACGATATGACAAAGTTTTTGATTATTGATTTACTTTGCAGTATCGTGGTTTTTTGGGTGATCGGAAAATGTTGTAACTTGAGATTTACATTAACAATATATTTGGCTATAATGTATTAAAATTTCATTAACCTCGTATAAATACACCACAAGGCATATATTTTTAAAGTGATTGTTTCCTTCTGAAGACGCCTGAAACCGTAAAATCCGTACTACAATAAGAAAAAAATATATAAATTTGACTGTAAGACCAAAGTGCTGCATATAGCCTTACGCAGAATAAAACAAGGAAAATATTGGTGTATCACATTTTGCGATATGTTTATCGGTTCGCTCGTAATTAAAGTGTAAATTCGAGTGTCCATAATAAAAAATCCTGTAGTAAGAGGAGTCGTCAGGAACCTAATCTGATCAGTTTAAACAAATAAAAATAAAATAAAAACAAATGATGTATACATAACATAATTATGTAATATACATACCGTTATTACTACGAAGAACAAAATCCAGTACAGACGAACTCTGATGCAGAGGCGCTGAGTCAAGCACATCGAGCCGCGAGCTGTATTACTGCATGATTAGCTCATGCAGAGACCAGAGTGACACCTGAGTTGCTTTGCTCAACGCTCTGGCTAGAGTCGAGAACGATGGGGCGAGCGATGAGCGGGCGAGTTCCGAGGGTGGGGGGAGCAGTGAACGGCCACCAATCACCCGCTCCGACACAAATCGTCTGTTCTCTTGCGAGCAGGTTGATGCAAGTAGTTCTTATGTTCTCCGCTAGGAGTCTCTCTGTCCTGTTGCTCGCATCAACTGCCCAGAGGCAGGACGTGCGACTGAAACGATCGCCGATGGAGAGTGACACTAAGTTAAGGTGCGCCAGACACTGCAAGTGGCACAGGAAGCACAGAGACGGCACGGCATATGTGAAACACAAAATCCAATGGGGCACTGCACAATGCAGGCAGCCAAGGCAGAAGCAGGGCAGAGGCCGGCGCTGGCTGTGCTGTGTGGCGTGCAGTGTGCTCTGACAAGCAAAGGCCTCGCTGATCTGCTCCGACTCTCTCTCTCTCTCTCTCTCTCTCTCTCTCTCTCTCTCTCTCTCTGCTGTGGGAAACTTTTGGAGCTACCGTTCTTTTTTTCTGAATCATTAATTGTTCACTCCTTTGAAATATTCAACTCTATGAATCAGTTCAGGAGCAGATCCCCCATCTCTACTCAGGATGAGCTGGCAGTCGACTCAGCGGTCTCCGCCCTGGTGCCTCAGCATCGCCCGTGGGGAGTTGCGAGGTGGCCCGTGGCATGCTTCCTTGCCAGCGCGGCTAACACCACAGCGACAACGAGCGCCCTCAATGTAGCGTCCGAATCTGCAGCCCTCGCCTCGGGATGCCTCTGGCGTGTGTCGGGAGCCAACAAGACTGCCCGCAGTAGCAAGCCGTGGCGTGGACCGCCGCCGGCTGTCTGCGGACCCCGCGTTCGCCTCGGAGGGTCGAACCGGCGACCTGCCGTGGACTGGAATGCTGCTGTGTGTAGCCGGTGGTGTGACATGCCCTGCCATCGAGGACAGCTGTCACACTCGAATGCCTTGTTAGTGAAATGCAAACCACTGCGTTTACTCGTTTCAGCGGCCTTGTGGCCCCCTTTCTACTTTGCAACTGCCGGCAGTGTAACTTGCTGTCAACAGGCACCGCACCTGCCTATAACTTGTGTGCTGAGAAATACTGCACCAAAGCTAACCTCTTCCTATCTTAAATGGTGGTGCCACTACACTGTATAAGTTATTTACATCCAGATACATTATGTAACTCGAATCAAAGGATGCCTCTGTGTGCCTATGGACACATTGGAAAGGTCTCCCACAGATCCCTCGCTCGAGAGAAAAGAAGCATGTCAGCATCGGTCAATAATTCAATGCTGCACTTCGTTTTCTTGAGCATTGCGTCCCAAGACAACCCAGGTGCCATGTAATAAAAGGCGGGATGCAGAGAATATATGGTCATGCACAGACTCCAGAATATCTCGAAAACATCTGCAAGCAAGCACCCATCTGTGCCCACGCAAAGCCGTGCATACTCTCCTACAGTTGAAATTTTGAATTCCCTCCAGACATTCACGGCATGCTCATACTCTGCATCCATTATGGTATCGCCTGTAAGGTTGCTGGAGAATAAAGTTAGGTCCGGTAGCCTGGTTTCGTTGATTTTCGCCATACTATCCACATACTGGTATGGGAAAACCCCCTTCATAGTTGGAAGTTGAAACTATATCTCGTTGGGAAATGCAGCTCGAGTGATATGCGTATCCCCCTGTGGTAGAGTTTCAACGAGTTTCTGGAGTGGTGCCTGCATAAAATGTAACGTATCGAGGAAGCAGAGTATAATTCTTGGCGTCATTCGTTTGAAGAATGAAATGTGTTTCTCGATGCTCTCGGGTAGGACACTGACCTGATCTTTCTCCAAACCGAAGTCAGCCAAGTGCTCAATTAGAAAGTGAGCGTCATACCCCCTTAAATTGTGGAAGAAAAAGGGTATGTGTCTAGGTAGCTGGAACTTCAAATTGCACGCATTGTGAGTTGCGCCACGGAACTTTCCCGTTTGATGACAGTGGTCCATACGAGGAGTTTCCGCTTTTCTATCTAAGGGCAGCCCGCAAATATGACAGTCAACCACGTTATTATACAAATCTTCATTCTCCTTCGGTTTGGTCATGGGAACGTTGTTGCTTTAAGCTTATCAACCTCCCATGAAAGTTTTTAGAGCTCAGTGAGCAGCCAAACCGCAGGATTATCACTGACAAAAGATTTGTAGTGGTTAAGACTGGAATCATACGACGATACAACCTGGCACGCTGCTGCATATGACACGTGTTTTTCTGTAAAGGTGGTACGTGAGGATGTAGGGTCACCCTCACAGCGGGTCACAGGAGCAAGGAGGCATTCAAAGTCAGTGTGTACTACATTGGGCATCGCTCCTGGTGGTGAGCATTCTTAAATTTTATGAATTTGTTTTCCTCAGTAGGCATAATAACACGTACGGGGTCCTTGGAAGCATAGTCTACTAGATACGCCGCTAATAACTTGACTGAGGAGAAATAATTGTGGCACCATAAGCAAATATGTTTTGCATGACGATCATATGATAGTTGGATGGAAAGGAGTCGGGACGTGTCTTTGATCCAAACATAATGATAATTACCAGCAGCATGTTTACGTGCATCTCATACTCACCGGCAAATGTTGAGAAATGGAGGGGGCTGATGACAATATGCTTGTCTTGCTCATCTGACTTGCTTTTCTTCTCCAGGCCATAGACATGAACCGATATGCCGGTATTTTGTGCCTCAAATTTAGGTACGTCCTGGATCTTGACGGGGAACTCCACACCATGAAAGTTATAACACCTAAGAATATTATCGTCTACATGGCATGTGCTCGGACGCTTAGGATGATTCCTTCGATCGTACTTTGTTTCGCAAGCCAGGATTGACCACGCATAACAAGCCTGATCCTTTCTATTTTCGACATTAATGCATGCCTGCTTATTAGCTATATCTCTAAGGAGCTTGATACAGCTAGACCCTCCATTTATCAGATCGTAGACATGCATATGGATGTCCAGGTGTAGTATTCGGCTGAGTGCTTTAGCTGATCCTCTGATTTCCATCTCAGAAAACTGTGCCAGTATAGCACACAAGGTGGATTTACAAAACCACTCGGCGATTGATGTGCTCCACGTTATCACGTCATTTACCCCCCAAAGATAATGAAGAGATGTCTCTTCAACACCAGACTCAACTATGGGGGTGGGGGGTACGATAATTCGATGCAAAGCACCACACTGCATTTAATGGCGGGACACTACGGATTATTGATTACCTTGTGGAGCTCCGTTTCCACTTCAGGAAGGCACGCCCTTAGAAATCCAACAGGGTCACGATACTCTCCTCCTGGGTTCTCGTTCCTCGTGAACGAGATTCGCTCCTCAAAAACGTCTGCTATCACCAAGTATTCCAACTACAGTATGGTATCACTGACGTGATGTCCTTTACTAAAAGAATGGGAGAAAGAACTGCCACTAGCCATGTTATGTTATGTTATGTTAACTGGGGACTGTGAAACGACAGAGAGGCTCCGTCCTCGCCGCAGCCGCAGTGGTCCGCAACCCCACGACGACTACCGCAGTCCACCTCACCCCTCCGCTGAGCCACACCGCACCCAGGGTTATTGTGCGGTTCGGACCCCGGTGGACCCCCCAGGGAACGTCTCACACCAGACCAGTGTAGCCCCTATGTTTGCGTGGTAGAGTAATGGTGGTGTACGCGTACGTGGAGAACTTGTTTGCGCAGCAATCGCCGACATAGTGTAGCTGAGGCGGAATAAGGGGAACCAGCCCGCGTATGCCGAGGCAGATGGAAAACCACCTAAAGACTATCCACAGACTGGCCGGCTCACCGGATCTCGACACAAATTCGCCGGGCGGATTCGTGCCAGAGACCGGCGCTCCTTCCCGCCCGGAAGCCACTAGCCATAGGATCTTCTCTATTACAAGTACTATAATTACAACTAGTCGATGGAGTTAGGGAAGTGGACAGGGGTGCGTGCTGTACCTCGCGTGATCGGCGAGGATGTGATTTGGGGGGGGGGGGGGGGGAGGAGAAGGAAGAGAGAGACGCTGCGGAATCGGCCTGCTGCGAGCTGCCTGGTTGCTGCAGCCTGAGGGAGGGCGGCCCACGGACGCAGAGCGACGCTGTAGCGGCCACAGCTGCCGGTGCAGCGGCGGCGGTGGTGATGGTGGGGGCGGCAGCGGCCGCTTCCCGCCCATATAGGTGAGGCGTGCCTTACCGGGCGCCGCTTTGCTGAGGAATACAACTTAGCCGCCACTGGTACGCACGCCACACCGTATAGAGACGCAACCGCTGTAGAAGAAGAGATAAAATAATTGTTTACCACTGTTGGTGCGGTGAAAGAAAGAATTATGACGACCGCATGGTTATAAGCAGAGTGAGTAATTACCTTTCTCGCTCTGGCTCCAGGCCATAAACACTCGATCAGGCGACTCCATCGCACCCTCATCTAGTAGAGCAAGATCTGAGCGCCTTTATCGATCTCGTCTGTCTCGCCTCCAACAACAACAACAACAAACAAGATTTATAAACCGATTTGTTACAGAAAAAACCTCCTATACTACTACCACTACTACTAGATGCACGTAATCTTTTTTTTTAACTTACAAGTATGCTGCTTGGGCATCTCATTATTTGCTGGAGACTTCCTGCATCTGTTGATGAACAGCCTCCAGCTGCTGTACAACAAATCCAAGTCCTCTAGAGCTGATGCTGTAACAGGACGAGACATAATTTTATTTATTTTGAATGTCGAGTTACACTGAAGGATCAGACACGGATTTTTTTCTATACTTGTGTGGGTGCTGTTATCAGTTATCCACAGCTGGGGGCTGTTCCACGTAACGTTGCAGCTGTTGTAGTAAATAATACTTTTCAGCACCCAGCTCTGCCTCCAGCTCAATTAATATTTGCTTCAAGTGATCTAGAAAAAAAAGAAGTATGAAATAAGAAAATTTTGAATTGCTACATTACAAGAACAAATTACAATGAAAATTATACTCACAAGGCAATTCCGACTGTGAACCCAACACAAGAGGTTGGACTTCCGGAGTCTGTTGCAGTCCACCCCCCTTCTGTCTCCCCTCACACTCCAAGACAAAATCCTAGAGTTGTACTATAACAAGAAGACGGAATTAATAAGGTGAATTCAACATACACATGAAAATTTACACTCAAAATAGAAATTATTTACTCACTTGGTAATCCTGCTTCTAGAACTCTAAGCCTCTTGCTGCTACACTTTGAGGTGTTGCTGCAACTACTTCTCTTCATATTGCGGAGAGAAAAGAACTAGTGAACACACACTGACACAGTGGAATGCACAACTAGACGGACAGCAGCGGACTGAGAATAATGGAGGTTGGTTGTGGGTTCATATACAGGGTGTTACAAGAAGGTACGACCAAACTTTCAGGAAACATTCCTCACACACAAAGAAAGAAAATATATTATGTGGACATGTGTCCGGAAACGCTTACTTTCCATGTTAGAGCTCATTTTATTACTTCTCTTCAAATCACATTAATCATGGAATGGAAACACACAGCAACGGAATGTACCAGCGTGACTTCAAACACTTTGTTACAGGAAATGTTCAAAACGTCCTCCGTTAGCGAGGATACATGCATCCACCCTCCGTCGCATGGAATCCCTGATGCGCTGATGCAGCCCTGAAGAATGGCGTATTGTATCACAGCCGTCTACAATACGAGCACGAAGAGTCTCTACATTTGGTAACGGGGTTGTGTAGACAAGAGCTTTCAAATGCCCCGATAAATGAAAGTCAAGAGGGTTGAGGTCAGGAGAGCGTGGAGGCCATGGAATTGGTCCGCCTCTACCAATCCATCAGTCACCGAATCTGTTGTTGAGAAGCGTACTAACACTTCGACTGAAATGTGCAGGAGCTCCATCGTGCATGAACCATATGTTGTGTCGTACTTGTAAAGGCACATGTTCTAGCAGCACAGGTAGAGTATCCCGTATGAAATCATGATAACGTGCTCCATTGAGCGTAGGTGGAAGAAACTAAAATGAGCTCTAACATGGAAATTAAGCGTTTCTGGACACATGTCCACATTACATCTTTTCTTTATTTGTGTGTGAGGAATGTTTCCTGAAAGTTTGGCCGTACCTTTTTGTAACACCCTGTATAGACCGAGGCGACCAATGAGTGAGCTCCATTTGAATGTACAGCCAATGAGAAGCTTCAAGCATCACTGTTTCTGGAAGGGCTTGATCCGACCATCGTCTCTCTCTCTCTCTCTCTCTCTCTCTCTCTCTCTCTCTCCAAGTAACAAGAACGCTTTTATGGTTAACTGTGTTTTCGCAGGCGTCCACATACATGATGAAGGTTTTTAGTGGTGAGAAGTTTAGCGTTTGTGAGATGTATGTTGAAAGCAGGATAGCACGATTTCTGGGAAGGGTAACACGTGATGCCTCGTTAGGACCGTCAGGAAGAATGCAGTTAGTGTTATTCAGGGCTATTTTCGTGAACAGGTCCTGTTAGGATCGCGAGGGATACAAAGCAGTTGATCCGACTTCTATAGCACGAGCTGTGATGTCAGTATCCACAGGTTTCACGCACAGGAGCTAGACACGTCTCCCATGTCCCGTTAGGATCGTGAGGAACACTGCACCCTGTGCTATTCTGGCAGCACCATCCACAGGTATCGCATCAGCAATGGTAAACACACGTGCACAAGGCCCAGGGGATGACTTGGTTCTTATTTAGATAGACATGTGATGTCAGTATAACACTCGAAGAACTTTGACTGTAGACGTGACTTTCACATGCCGTTGGCAGCAGCATGACCTGTCATTTTCCCCCACCCCGGACTGCTATCTTGGATTATGTCACGGGAGGGGTGACAGTGCCCTCTGGTGGCGGTACTGTGTACTAGGTCAGTCGGACTCCGGACCCCACTTGATGGTGGTACTGCCTCAAATCGTTTAAATAAAGACATATGTCCATCCTATCCAGCATAGGCCGAGTGCTTATCCCGCCAATTCCTAGGAAGAGATGGTGGTCAAGTGACTTAGGTTGGTGGAGGTTGTGCAAGTGCCCTTTTTTCCCACCATTTTCTTAGGTTAGTAAAGGTAGCCATTGTGTGTTGCGTTGCCCTGATGGAATTTGAACTTCTCGCCATTTTCTGGGGGAGGGGAGGGGGTAAGGTTAGTGGAGGTAGCCCAATTGACCTATCTTCTTGCCAAAATTTTAACTTCCTGCCATGACGTCATTGCGATGTAGCCATATCTATCGCCGCCATCTTGGATCCGCCATCTTGACAACAATGGAGAGTGGTGTCTCTATGTCAAAACATTTTGTAGAAATTATACTCACGGTGAAGATATCTGCAAGTGATGTTACTGTTAGCTTCGATGTGGTAGAATTATTTACTAGCATCCCAGTACCATCCAGTACAAGATACAGTGGAGATCATAAAAAAGAAAGTTGGTCTGGATGATTGTGACTTTTTTGATTTATGTCTTCGATCAAGTTATTTTAAATACAACAGTAAACAGTCTGGTGGTCTTGCTATGGGCTCACCATTGTCTCCAGTAGCAGCTGACATTCATATGGAACATTTAGAGCAGTAGGCTATAAGTGATACTCCTTTTGAAGCCTTCCTGTTGGCTCCACTATGTGGATGACACGTTTGTTATATGGCCACACAGTGAAAAGAGCTTCATCTGTTCCACAGTTTCTTAACCCTAGAACCAACGGGCGAAAAAAAGTAAGAAAGTAACACAAACAGATGGGATGGGTCTGCCGGACCCATCGCTTTATTTACGTTCCAGAATAAGTAAAACTTAAATTTTCAACACCAGTGCTACTATACTTCTTTTCTGTTTATTAATATTTAAATTTACCATACATTTCCTCGAAAATGACGTTGTATTTATCTGACAATCTGAAAGTAATATTATTCAGTATTTAAAAACGTTCTTGAACATTTAAAACAGTTTTATTTTAGTTTTGACAGTTCATGTCCTCACAAGTTATGAAATTAGGATTGTCAAGCACGCCATTAAAAATATTATACATTTTAGTGCATAGCATAATCTAATAAAAAATTGTTTCTCTTGTTACGATATACATATTACTGATCTGTATTTTCTGCACAATCTTCACATAACTTTACAGAATGGGAGAGACGCAGCCACTTTCCACCACTTTTACAAAAATATTTTGTTTTATTGTCTTTGAATTTATAACAACGACCTCGTTTTCCTTCTGGAACAACTTCCTTGTCAATGGTAATCCCAGATAGACGTGCTGCCAGCTGTCGAATGTTGCTCGGGAGATTCTTCTGGTTAGCTCTCTGTGCCATGTGTGATTTTATGAGTTCCAAATCGAGTTGCTTGAGAAAATCCTTCTTGAAATAGCCAGTCCTGTGTTTGCTTTGTATACCACAAATGCATGAAACATGCACAATGGCCAGCGTCTTGTTTGCTTCCATCGTTATATTCTGAACACATGGCATCAACCATGTCCACTCCACTCTTTGCGGAATTGTAGAGTGTAATAATTTCTGGCTTCTTCATATTACCGGTTTCTTCATCGATTTTATTGCTTGTATGCATTGAAGACAGCAAAATTACACATTTATTTTTCTTTGGAACATATGACACCAATGAGAAATTTTCGCAAAATGCGAATATGATCGAATGTATTTCTCTTTCCTTGTGAGGCAAGAATTCCAATGGAATTGCTCTTTTATTTTTGCGCAGGGTCCTAACGAGTGTAAGGTTACAGTCTCTGAGCAGTTTTCTTGCAAGAGTACAGCTTGCGAACCAGTTGTAAAGGATAATATTCCTTCCTGTTCCCTTCACTGGCTCCACAAGTCTGAGCACAACGTCGTCAGCTGCGTTACTCACATGGAAGAAACCTGGAGGTTGTTGCCCTACATACACTTCCAAGTTTTTTACATAGTACGTTTTTGCATCTGCCAAGATAAATATTTTGATCGCATACTTTCCGGGTTTTGAAGGAATGTACATTCTGAAAGTACAACGTCCCCGAAAAGATAGTAATATCTCGTCCACTGTAAGGTATTCACTTGTTGTGTAATGCCTTGTGCAGTTTCTTGTGAATCCTTCGATAACATCACGTACAGGGCCACTTTATCACTTTTTTTACGTTCCTCTCTTGTGTGAATATTATCTAACCTTATACATCTCAGAAGAAAACGAAGCCGCGCGGGAGTAGCACAGCGGTCTAAGGCGCTGCAGTCATGGACTGTGCAGCTGGTCCCGGCGGAGGTTCGAGTCCTCCCTCGGGCATGGGTGTGTGTGTGTGTTTGTCCTTAGGATAATTTAGGTTAAGAAGTGTGTAAGCTTAGGGACTGCTGACCTTAGCAGTTAAGTCCCATAAGATTTCACAAACATTTGTAGAAAACGAAATCTTCGTAGTGACATACTTGGAGGGAAGATTTCTGTCCCTGTGCCACAAGTGTTCCAAAATTCTTCCATATGAATTTTGCCTCAATGAAGAACACCAGAAATGTACAAAAGACCCAAAAATGCCTGGAACTCCTCTTTTTTCAAGTTCCTTGCAGTATTTGGGTCACTTTTATAAAGTGGTTTTACGTGATCTATGTAAGTATTTGTGCTCTCTATTATTAAATCGAGCAAATCGTCGTCAATGAACAGCTTCCATGCCTCGACAATGTTGTTAGCGTTTCTGGCTTCCCCATTGACACCAGGCAAATGCGTAATTATATTGTGTGATCTGGTACGTACATTTTGATTGGGAACCTTTTTATGTAATTTAGTTAATCCATCTCTCGACAAATAGTAAGGTGATGATTCACAGGAAGAGGGACCGGAACCAGCCACACTAGTTGATACAGAATATGGAGATGTATTAGTAAATTTACTCACGTTTCTCGCAGGAATAACCACGTTATCTTCGCTGTCCAGCTGTTCGTCGCTCATTTCTCTTTCTGTGTTATGATCACTTTCGGGAATAAAATCAGCATCTACATCCGAATCCTCATTATAACTTTCTAATAACAGTTTTTCAACTTCTTCATCACTTAGAGGAGGCTGCCAGGCCATTTTTGGAACAGTTTTATTGCTCGCAGTCAGTATAACAAGAAGTGTGCATAAGCAGAAAAAGCTAACGTAAACGGACAGGCTGGGTTTCTTCGACCCTCAACACGCTTCCTTTCCCATCAACAACCAACTGGTGAACAAAGAAAAATGATGACACAAGCAGTGTCCTCAAGGAACATTAACTGAAAGCTACAATGCATGGCTGACTCGCAAGTAGTGTACTCTTGTTGATATTTTTAATACTAAATCCGCTTGTGTCTAAGAGACCCAGCCCCTCCGTTCAAGGGTTAAATGGAATTCACCCAAAAGCAACTATACCTTGAAGGTTGAGAATGAGATCGGTCTCCTGTTCGTAGTTGTGTTGATATACAGAAGATCTGAAAACACTGTAGGACTCAAAGTGTGTAGAAAGCCTACTAACACAAATAGGTATTTAGACGCCATTTCACACCACCCATCCCAAAGGCAAGCAGTGCTCAACTTACTGTCTTCACGTGCCTTCCACATCAGTATTGACAACAGCTTGGAATCGGAGTGTATTTTTTTTTAAGAAGACAATGAAGGCCAATGGCTATGACATTTTGTAAACTGGCAAGGCCTTTAAGCGAAATATGCAAGGGTCGTTCAATAAGGAATGCCCCACATTTTTTGTTCTCAGAACAGTCAGAATTTGGTGAGAAAATACATCAACATGTCTAGTCTATGTCCTATTTTTATATTTATTCTCCATCACGTTCTGTAGTCGTATGCCAACGTTGTAGAAGAGCATGTGTTCCCTGCTGGTGAAAGCTCTTGTCCTGTAGGTGTAGCCATGTTTTCACTGCATGACTGACAGTCTCCACTTCCAATGCTGACCGAAAACTGTAGAACCAATTGCCGAGTTGTGATGCGCCGGTCGGCACGAATAATGGCAACCGCACGATTCAGTGTGTTGGAGCAGTGGCTGTGACAGGACGTCCCGATCTGGCTGTTCATGGAGCTCTGCTTTTGCATTTTCTGAAGCCGTAATCTTCTTTACCCATCATCCAACTGTACTTCTACCAACTGCAGCATTGTCATACACTGCACACAAACGTTTATGGAAGTTCACAATTGTTTCTCATTCTGCACACAAGAATTCAACAACAGCACGCTGCTTGTAACGCGAGTCGTATGTAAACGCCATTTTGACGCTGTACTACGACTCTGCCATCTGTCAGAACGGTTCGAAACTTCAGCGGCGCACAGAACAAACATTAAGTGTGACGCACCAAATAGAACATTTGCATATGCATATTAATGGCTTTAATATATCATTACTTATTGAACGACCCTCATATTATGCTAATAAGAATAACAAGCAACTGCCTACTCAGTCTGGTAAGTTACTGCTTGTTTCTGGGGCAGAATTCTAAAGAAAACTGGTATTCGGACTACTTTCTTCAGTAAAAAGAAAGTAAAAAACTTCTTCTGATGAAAAACGTATGTACCTGATTGCGTCGCTACTGCAGATGTCTGCGAATGAAGTGTGGCCGTGGCAAAGAGTAGATGGGCGAAAAGGGAAGGGCTGTTAAAGTCCGTAGTATTAAGGAACACGAACGCCACAAGCGGCTAAAACAAAGTGTGAAATCTGCGGTAGCAGAACATGGCGAGAGTTGTGTTCTTGACATCGATTTCAGCAACGTACATGCGCAGGCCAAGGAAACTAACACTTGTAGAAGAAAAGTCCGAGAAGCGATTGAAATTTATGAGAACGCATATAACTTCAACAAAGGGGATAGCTAAAGGCTCCTGGCATCGCGGCTCCGCGCCATCAAGGAAGTGAATACGCGGTCGCAGAGTGCGAGCTGTACAAACACCACCTCTGCGGACAATAATATTTTGGATAATCATTCCCTCTCGTTTGCTGTATCCATTTCGCTTCTAGCCTGTATTGAGACCCACTAATAGCAGGAGTAATTTTAACAAATAACTGTTCTCGAGCATAAATGTGGGAAAAATCCCTTTCTAACCTATGACGATGGCCCACCAATAGTAGCTACAAAAGATTTAGCAATAACCCCCTTCTTCAGCATTAGCGCCGGAATACTTCACTGACTACCCAACGACGATGGCCCACCAACGGTAGCATCAAGAATTTTACCTGGTATCCCCCCTTCTCAAGCACAAGTTTGGGAAAACTCCACTTTATAAGAGAACGCGATATTGGTCTTTGATAGTGTTCAGCCGACAGTGGACACCATTTATTGATGGGTCGATCGTTTATAAGAAATATGCTGCGGCCTGACAACCCATAAGATCTTAACTTCAGTAACAATGATCGTGAAAGCTTGCAGACTTCTTAATTCTTGTAAGGCGAAGGTCACAGAAGTGGATCAAATTTGTTCTGATTGTATAGATGAAATAATCTCTGGTGCAAAGCAAGTAAATAATGATAACCAGAATAATCTGTGGGTAGTGGAAGAAGTTATGGCTGTAAATGTTGATACAGTCAATGATGTTGGGACAGTAGACCTATCTAAGCAAACAGTGATTGAAATTGTTGACAAAGGTGATGAGTTTGTGAAAGCTGAGTGGAAAAGTTTGTAATAAACTGTAAGGTAAATTAGAAAATTAGTAAATGATAACGTTAGCAATGTTGTGATGAAAAATGTGTATGTTGGAAAAGTAAATAAGGTGGAGGTTGCTAAAGTAAAGAAACATGTTGTTAAATTTCCAAAAGTAGCTACGTTCAAACTTCTCAAAGCTGACAGCGAAGTAACCTGTCTGCAGAAAGTAATTTTCAATGAAAACGTGCAGGCAGCAATTTTCAGTGTATTTACTGTGTTCAAGGGAACTGTAGTTGTAAGAAGTGGTATCTTCAGAGATGTTGGTGTGTGATGTGCTATGTTTGCAAATGTTGTTGTTGTGGTTTTCAGTCTTGAGACTGGTTTGATGCAGCTCTCCATGCTACTCTATCCTGTGCAAGCTTCTTCATCTCCCAGTACCTACTGCAACCTACGTCCTTCTGAATCTGCTTACAGTATTCATCTCTTGGTCTCCCTCTACGATATTTACCCTCCACGGTGCCCTCCAATACTAAATTGGTGATCCCTTGATGCCTCAGAACATGTCCTACCAACCGATCCCTTCTTCTGGTCAAGTTGTGCCACAAACTTCTCTTCTCCCCAATCCTATTCAATACTTCCTCATTAGTTATGTGATCTACCCATTTAATCTTCAGCATTCTTCTGTAGCACCACATTTCGAAAGCTTCTATACCCTTCTTGTCCAAACTATTTATCGCCCATGTTTCACTTCCATACATGGCTACACTCCATACAAATACTTTCAGAAATGACTTCCTGACACTTAAATCTATACTCGATGTTAACAAATTTCTCTTTTTCAGAAACGCTTTCCTTGCCATTGCCAGTCTACATTTGATATCCTCTCTACTTCGACCATCATCAGTTATTTTGCTCCCCAAATAGCAAAACTCCTTTACTACTTTAAGTGTCTCATTTCCTAATCTAATTCCTTCAGCATCACCCGACTTAATTCGACTACATTACATTATCCTCGTTTTGCTTTTGTTGATGTTCATTTTATATCCTCCTTTCAAGACACTGTCCATTCCGTTCAACTGCTCTTCCAAGTCCTTTGCTGTCTCTGACAGAATTACGATGTCATCGGCGAACCTCAAAGTTTTTATTTCTTCTCCATGGATTTTAATACCTACTCCAAATTTTTCTTTTGTTTCCTTTACTGCTTGCTCAATATACAGATTGAATAACATCGGGGATAGACTACAACCCTGTCTCACTCCCTTCCCAACCACTGCTTTCCTTTCATGCCCCTCGACTCTTATAACTGCCATCTCGTTTCTGTACAAATTGTAAATAGCCTTTCGCTCCCTGTGTTTTACCAATGCCACCTTCAGAATCTGAAAGAGAGTATTCCAGTCAACATCGTCAAAAGCTTTCTCTAAGTCTACAAATGCTAGAAACGTAGGTTTGCCTTTCCTTAATCTTTCCTCTAAGATAAGTCGTAGGGTCAGTATTGCCTCACGTGTTCCAACATTTCTACGGAAGCCAAACTGATCTTCCCCGAGGTCGGCTTCTACTAGTTTTTCCATTCGTCTGTAAAGAATTCGTGTTAGTATTTTGCAGCTGTGACTTATTAAACTGATAGTTAGGTCATTTTCACATCTGTCAACACCTGCTTTCTTTGGGATTGGAATTATTATATTCTTCTTGAAGTCTGAGGGTATTTCGCCTGTCTCATACATCTTGCTCACCAGATGGTAGAGTTTTGTAAGGACTGGCTCTCCCGAGGCCGCCAGTAGTTCCAATGGAATGTTGTCTACTCCGGGGGCCTTGTTTCGACTCAGGTCTTTCAGTGCCCGGTCAAACTCGTCACGCAGTATCTTATCTCCCATTTCATCTTCATCTACATCCTCTTCCAATTCCATAATATTGTCCTCAAGTACATCGCCCTTGTATAGACCCTCTATATACTCCTTCCACCTTTCTGCTTTCTCTTCTTTGCTTAGAACTGGGTTTCCATCTGAGCTCTTGATGTTCATACAAGTGGTTCTCTTATCTCCAAAGGTCTCTTTAATTTTCCTGTAGGCAGTATCTGCTTTACCCCTAGTGAGATAAGCCTCTACATCCTTACATTTGTCCTCTAGCCATCCCTGCTTAGCCATTTTGTACTTCCTGTCGGTCTCATTTTTGAGACGTCTGTATTCCTTTTTGCCTGCTTCATTTACTGCATTTTTATATTTTCTCCTTTCATCAATTAAATTCAATATTTCTTCTGTCACCCAAGGACTTCTATTAGCCCCCATCTTTTTACCTACTTGATCCTCGGCTGCCTTCACTGCTTCATCCCTCAAAGCTATCCTTTCTTCTTCTACTGTATTTCTTTCCCCCATTCCTGTCAATTGCTCCCTTATGCTCTCCCTGAAACTCTGTACAACCTCTGGTTCTTTCAGTTTATCCAGGTCCCATCCCCTTTAAATTCCCACCTTTTTGCAGTTTCTTCAGTTTTAATCTACAGGTCATAACCAATAGATTGTGGTCAGAGTCCACATCTGCCCCTGGAAATGTCTTACAATTTAAAACCTGGTTCCTAAATCTCTGCCGGCCGCGGTAGGCTCGCGGTTCTAGGCGCGCAGTCCGGAACCGTGCGACTGCTACGGTCGCAGGTTCGAATCCTGCCTCAGGCATGGATGTGTGTGATGTCCTTAGCTTAGTTAGGTTTAAGTAGTTCTAAGTTCTAGGAGTCTGATGACCACAGCTTTTAAGTCCCATAGTGCTCAGAACCATTTGAACCATTTGAACCTAAATCTCTGTCTTACCATTATATAATCTGATACCTTTTAGTATCTCCAGACTTCTTCCATGTATACAGCCTTCTTTTAGGATTCTCGAACCAAGTGTTACCTATGATTAAGTTGTGTTCTGTGCAAAATTCTACCAGGCGGCTTCCTCTTTCATTTCTTTGCCCCAGTCCATATTCACGTTTCCTTCTCTCCCTTTCCCTACTATCGAATTACAGTCACCCATGACTATTAAATTTTCAACTCCCTTCACTATCTGAATAATTTCTTTTATTTGATCATACATTTCTTCAATTTCTTCGTCATCTGCAGAGCTAGTGGCATATAAACTTGTACTACTGTAGTAGGTGTGGGCTTCATAACTATCTTGGCCACAATAATGCGTTCACTATGCTGTTTGTAGTAGCTTACCCGCATTCCTATTTTCCTATTCATTATTAAAGCTACTCCTGCATTACCCCTATTTGATTTTGTGTTTATAACCCTGTAGTCACCTGACCAAAAGTCTTGTTCCTCCTGCCACCGAACTTCACTAATTCCCACTATATCTAACTTTAACCTATCCATTTCCCTTTTTAAATTTTCTAACATACCTGCCCGATTAAGGGATCTGACATTCCACGCTCCGATCCGTAGAACGCCAGTTTTCTTTCTCCTGATAACGACATCCTCTTGAGTAGTCCCCGCCCGGAGATCCAAATGGGGGACTATTTTACCTCCGGAATATTTTGCCCAAGAGGACGCCATCATCATTTAATCATACAGTAAAGCTGCATGCCCTCGGGAAAGATTTCGGCCGTAGTTTCCCCTTGCTTTCAGCCGTTCGCAGTACCAGCACAGCAAGGCCGTTTTGGTAATGGTTACAAGGCCAGATCAGTCAATCATCCAGACTGTTGCCCCTGCAACTACTGAACAGGCTGCTGCCCCTCTTCAGGAACCACACGTTTGTCTGGCCTCTCAACAGATAACCCTCCGGTGTGGTTGCACCTACGGTACGGCTATCTGTATCGCTGAGGCACGCAAGCCTCCCCACCAACGGCAAGGTCCATGGTTCTTGGGGGGAGGGTGTTTGCAAATGACTTTAATAATAAGAGTAAGGTTTCACAGAATGCTGTAAAAGTAGACGGAGGAACAGTAATGTAGTTGTGAATCCATGAATAGGAAGGGTTCATTGGCTTTAGTGAACACATTATGGGTTGAGTAGTGCCTCCCCAGCTTGATGATCTCATTCTTCCTTTATTAAGACACTCTCTTCTCCTACTTGCCGGCCAGGGTGGCCGAGCGGTTCTAGGCGCTACGGTCTGGAACCGCGCGAGCGCTAAGGTCGCAGGTCCGAATCCTGCCTCGGACATGGATAAGTGTGATGTCCTTAGGTTAGTTAGGTTTAATTAGTTCTAAGTTCTAGGGGACTGATGACCTTAGCAGTTAAGTCCCATAGTGCTCAGAGCCATTTGAACCAATCTTCTCCTTCTTTATGTCCATAGGTTATAAGAAAATAGTGATCTTCTTCTACTATTCTTCTTAATGTTTTAGTAGCAACGGACATAAGCAGAATCTGACTAATTCTGCTTATGACCGTTAATACTACGACATGTAACTTTTGTATCTATGTGTAACACAATGTTCTAGGACATCTGATGGTGGCAATGTTCGAAATGCGTAATACTGGAATAATGAAGTCAGGCTGCATGCAGTCAATGACTTTTTTCTCAGCGACCTATCTAACATTCTGCAGACTGCACATACAAATTGTACTGTCACAAACTTTTATGCGATTCGTAGGTGTAGAAAGGAAGTATCTGCAGTGTGGAATGATATTCACAGCATCTCTCCAGAAGCTGCATGTCTTCGCATTGTTGGAAGTGTTTATAGAATTCAATTTTGAGGAAAGCCCTGGTCAGTAACTCGTCGACGTTAGATACTCGTCGTTATCCCCAGGACTGTGGATGAAGTTCTGTTCTCTGATTTGCTGGTCCTCTACAGTATGCTAAATGTCCATGAGGTTGAAATGACTCAATTGGCTCTGAGCACTGTGGGACTTAACATCTGAGGTCATCATTCTTCTAGAACTTAGAACTACTTAAATCTAACTAACCTAAGGACATCACACACATTCATGCCCGAGGCAGGGTTCGAACCTGCGACCGCAGCGGTCGCGCGGTTCCAGACTGAAGCGCCTAGAATCGCTCGGCCCCACCGGCCAGCGCGGAAGTAACAATGATAGAAGTTGACATTTGGTGTCTGCTGGTTGAGCGTGTTACTCTCACAGTGATACTTATAACGATGAATTCTCTTCTCTTGATGTGAGATGTTCTTCTTTGGTGGCACAGTACAATTTATTGATTGTCTAATTGCTCTGTGAGTGAAGAACGTAAGTGCTGAAGCATCTGCACCAGTGTTTGGAGGGCGCTGGTGATCTCTGGGGCAGTCTGAGTCAGAAATGATCATGCCTGGGATGCAATCATCAGATGTTCAACAAAAAGAGTATACTGCATTTCGCAAATCCAGAACAGTTAAAAGTGGCAAAGAAAATTCGCTCCCAATAGCTGTTCATTCATGTTCATCAGTAAGTCTGTCTGTTGCCTAATTCCATGTTATGCATAATAGTACCATATGTTGAAATGATCAATCCGTTAACAACCCTGAGATGAGGTGAAGTATCTGTGGTCAGTTGAGTAGTAGAAGAGGCTCAAATAGTGCTGAGTTCAGGGCTAGAGTCTACCAGTAAATTTTGACTGGTGTGCCGGTCACATAAGCAGTCGACCACTGCTGAAGGTGGACAGTAGTACCAAATTCGTCTGGTTCACACCGGTGGTTCTATGGCGTGCTTTAGTAGCATCACGACCACTGATTCCTAGTGAAGGTCATGGTCAACATTTGTATCTTCACAAGGAGGAAACCACTTGCATGTGGTGGTGCTGAACCGTTCATAAAACTAACAGCAGTGCACGATCTGTTGGCCATTGTCTGTACTCTGGGAGGTGGGCAGTGCCCGGCAGCTAGTTGTCAGATGGGCATGCTGTATCCCAACTGCCAGAGGGTGATAACCCATATTGGTGGTGTCAGGCATTTTCGGGCATGCAGAAAAGGACAAAATGACTGCTGCTGCTTCATGTGTGGCATGTCAGCAAGCGTAGGAAGTGATCAGATGTGCTTCGTAATCATCAGCCGTGTCAATGCACAAAACGGCTGCCAAGTATAAATACTGTTGACTGATGCTGGGTATTGAGTGTGGCCATCTTGCAAAACAAAAACACTATCTGCCAACTGTAACTTAACTTCCTGTGAGATTCCTTCGTTGCATATCAAAATTTTTTTAATATCACAAACTAACTTGCTCGTGCATATTGCCTATAGTGTAAGGTTGGGCACTAATGTAAGGTCCACTAACGTTCATAAGTGGCGCCAGAACTGTGAGTGCATCCTACCGTTCAACTGTTCGGAGTAGATAGCCTACTGGATTTGCTGTTCAGGTGATTTACCACTTCTTTGAAGCAATACAGCTTTAGATGTTTAAAACTTCCTGAAAGTCAGTGGTGAGAGAATGATATCACTGATGGTTGCTGCATGCTCACCTATGTGGCACAGTAAAATGGTGTACTTTGCAGAATTCTCGTTAAGGTTGCAGTAGCGAGCATTAATTTAATGCTCGCAAACCAAGTATGTCGTTGATCTGATAACAACTGTGGAAGCTTTGGAGAAGTGCATTGCACAGCGTACCTATTGGGAAAGAGCCTGTAAGGCTCTAGCATTGTTGATCTGAGGGTATCGGTGAGCAGAATGCCGCCGATCGGTCGAGAAGCGATCCCTGGAAATCTTCTGGCGTGGAGCGGCTGTGTGAGATCTGCTGATAGTTAAAAACTGGTTCGTCACGTGAATGTCCGGCGTGGTAGCACACGTCACGATGGGATGAAGAAGGCACTGCTGTCGCGCTCGTATTCTGGTATGAAGCGCTGGTTCCGTAGCACAAGTAGGTATAAACCTCTGGTATTCTCCTATCTAAAAGAAAAGTCAGCCGCATCAGTGGAAGGTTGCACTGAACACTGTTGTGTAGGATCAACCCACGCAAGAAGACAGGTGTGGAACGACTGTTGGTCACTTATGCTCGCATTTTTCGGACTTCATTGGTTACAAAGAGTTCGGAACAGTCATTGGGACTCTACATCCAAATTGGCGAAAGGCCCTAATAGCTTTTTATGCGCTTATGTCCATTGTTTCGGCATTAGCCGCTTGGCGGTTTCACTAAGTTCGTGTAAAACAGACCATTTGTACTGGTCACCAACGTAGGAATTCGGCTGGCGATAAGTAAAAATGATATTCAATTACTGAACCCACGAGTTTACTCTCTAACGTTTTATTAAGTCTTGTATATTGTATTCGATGCCACCAGAAACTGATTTGTGTATTTTTCCATGTATCTGAGCACTGAGAGCCAATGAAACCATGGACAATGAGAAAAGTGGACTCACAGCTCAGACCTTGGAAGGAGTGGGCAGGACTCACAACAAATTGTAATGATCTTAGCAAGACAGTGCGTTATAGAAGAGGACCAAATTCTTGGCAATAACGTAAAAACTGTTGAAAAATGTATTTGTTAAGGAATTTGTCAGTGTTTGTTTATATGTATTTATCCACAAAACTGTCCAGCATTTGTATATTTCCTATATAATCACGAGCACCAGTGAAAGTTCTGATAACATTCATATTAGTGCTGTTCTAATTGTTAAATTAATCGAATTGTCCTTATAGGATTCTTCCATCATTCGAACAGTAACAATTCAGGGATACACACATACTGTAACCAACTAGTTTTATTCTCATGATTAACAAAATAAAACTTGAAAGCCGAAAGTAAACCTGAAACTATCAAACTGAAAAGCAAAGAGAAAAGAGAGGTTGGAAGACAAAAAAAAGGTATGCACTTTTAATCCTTATCCGAAGTCAATGCTTCCCATGTAGACCCCCCATGGTAGAGCGGAGCTCTCAGGATGTGTGGGTGTTTCCAGCTCACCTATTGGTTTGCTTTTGTATGGAATGTCAATGTCTCTAGTGTATCCTGTGGGCTCGTTTACTGAGTCGAGGGCTACCCTGGGATGGCTGGCTTGAAATCGCTGATGTGGCGCTCTCAATTTCCTGTTCCTGTGTGGGGATATCCAATGTTAGGAAAGAGGCTCGTATGACCTGTTCCAGTGCACTGTCAGCGGCTTTTCATTGCACATTATTTGCACCATATGTTCACCACCTTTTAGTAGCAGTAAGCGTCCATCCTATGGTTGTTGTAAAATAATGGGCGCACTGCATCTGTCCTCAACATCGACTATGAGCGTATTTCGAGGTCCTTGTGGACCAAAACTTTCTGTTATTCATTTTGGGATGCTACTGACTGGCATAGCTTACAAATTTGGAGCTAGAATTGTTGCAGCAAACATGGTAGTTCTGCTTACATTGACAGCTGGTGTGCCAAAAATCTTCAACGGCAGCCATAATGTCTCCCCATAAACCGTCTCTTGTGTTGATGCACCATCATTTGTCTTGAAATTTGTGCGGAGGCCAAGTAAGGCCAGTGGTAGTGCAGCGATCGAGGTGTTCTCATGGCACACGAGCGCTACTTTTAATGTTCTACCATCTTTCACTTGTGGGGTGGTAGCTGGTTGTATGATGATGTTGGAACCCAAACAACGTCGGTAGTTTGAGGAACTGAGTCGATTCAGATTGCCGCCCCAGATCCGTAGTGACATGAGCTGTACATCCAAAATAAGAACTCCAAGACTTTAGGAATCTTCTTGTTGTTTTTTCTACAGATATGTCACTGATTGGCGTTGACTCCACCCAACGAGTGTATCTGTCAACAGTGTTAAGTATGTAGCGATACCCCTCCGATGGTAGCACCAGGGCCGTGAGATCTATGTGAAAGTGGGAGAAATGGCCTACAGTTCCTAAAAATTGTCCCACTGGCTTGCGTACATATCTATGAACTTTGCATTGTTGACATGATACACACATTCTCCCCCACTGGTGCCAATTTTTTTTTTTTTTTTTTTTTTTTTTGTGAGCCACACGAACTTCTCTGTCATTAGGTTAATGCTGCCTTTTGTGCTTGGATGGGCGAGTTTATGAACGATGTCAAAAACCGCTTTTCTTAGAGTTTCAGACATGAATGGTCTGACTGAGGGTGTAAAGTAGACACATCGTATCAGATCAGGTGGGTAGTATCTAATAACTACACTTGTGTAGCAGGAGAGCCACTGGATTGTTTTGCAAATACTCCTGCAGCTGTTTGCAAGTAGTTTGCGCTGCGGAGAGCTGACTGTAATTTATTGTATAAGAGATAGCACCAATTTTGGAGAAAAATCAGCTACTACGTTTTCTCCCCTTCTTATATATCTTATTTTTATGTAAGTCGACCAATAAGCTCCAACGGCAGCCATAATGTCTCCCCATAAACCGTCTCTTGTGTTGATGCACCATCATTTATCTTGAAATCTGTGCGGAGGCCAAGTAAGGCCAATGGTAGTGCAGCGATTGAGGTGTTCTCATGGCACACGAGCGCTACTTTTAATGTTCTACCATCTTTCACTTGTGGGATGGTAGCTGGTTGTATGATGATGTTGGAACCGAAACAACGACGGTAGGTTGAGGAACTGAGTCGATTCAGAGAAAAACCATCCTTGAGCTTTTTAAAAGTGGATGTGATTGGCTTGTAATCTGTTTAGACTATCTTCTACGTAAGGGTGAAAGTGCTGCAAAGCTTCATAAATGGCAAGTAGTTCTTAGTCGTGTGCACTCCAATTGGTTTGAGAATCTGTAAGTCTATGAGATAAAAAAACCTAAGTGTTTTTTACTCATCTCAGCCACTGAAGGGTATTTGTGGCGATAGCCTGTCCGCTAGCGTCTACCACTACTGTACTGATAATGGTGCATCACGAACCAGGTGGGACAAGAGAACTGCTTTTAGCAAGCTGGCTTTTACCTTTGTGAAGCCATGCTGGATCTCTGGCATCCATGGCAAAGAGCGTTAGTCCGTGGTGTTGTTCCCTGACAGAGCTGCTGTCAGTGGTGTCTGTGTCTCTACGGTGATAGGTAGGTTTTGATGGAACTTACCTATTCCCAGGAATCTAACAGCTGAAACACCGTTGGATGAGGAATTTTCTTTATGAGTTCTGTCCTCTCTTTGCATGGACAAATGCTGACCATAGAAACCACATGACTGAGGAATATTACCTGCTTTTGGTGCAGAGCATACTTTGGTTCATTTATTATCATCCCATATTTATGTATGCTGTGAAACACTGCATTGAGGTGGTTCTCAAGTAATGCAGCTGTAGTCCCTTAGCAATTCATCTACAAAACGCAGCCATTATTGGTCGTAATTTTTTAGAGCAATAGCATACATGCATAAGTATTCAAAAAGGCTGAAAGGTGTTATAACTATAGTGTTGGGGGTGTCTTCTTCTGCCACACATACATTATTACGTACCTTTTTTACAGCCAGTCAGGCTGAAGATTCTAGCTCCAGCTAGAAAATTCGTGAAATTACATATTCTGGGGACTCGGTAGCAGTTGGGAATGGCCCAGACATTCAAAGCGCCGTAAGCTTGACAGGGTCTCTAGGTGCCATCTTTCTTTTCAACTGAATGTAATGGTGATGCTCATGTGCACTCAGATCTCCATATGATGCCTGTTTACAACATGTCTTCAAATAATGCCTAGGCTACAGAAAAACGGTCAGCTGTTAATAAATGCTTCTGAAATGTCTCCATTTGGCATTTAAGACTTTTGGACTGTTTGTTAACATTGGGTTGTTGACCCTGCTGTAAAGCCAAGGCCTGCACTGAGCTGACATCTTTAGCTACTTGAGTCACCAATAAAGTATTTAGCTGTTCTACCATAGTGTGCACTTCGTGTCTTATTGAAAATAAATAACTGAATTTCTCAAACACTTCTATGGCTGTCTTTGCTATCAGCAGTAGTTGTGCTAGCCATACATGACATAGCGTTGCATCTGACATTTCTTCTTGGTCAACGATGCTCCTTAGGTGGCGCCAGAAATCTGAAAGTGTTCTGCTGCAGTAAACTCAAACAGTAGTACCTGCTGCATGTGCTGATCCACCAATTTATACATACGAGGGTCGTTCAATTAGTAATGCTCCAAATTTTTTTCCTCGGAACATATTTATTGTTAAGAGTTTGAATTTGGTGACAATGTACATCAACATATCTCATTCATATCTTATTTTTCTTCATAGTCTCAACTGAGTTCTATGGCCACGCTCCAACGTTTTGGAAGAGCACGTATTCCCGGCTGGCGAAAGCTCTTGTCCTCCATGACTGACACATTCGTCATCTTCGAAGTGTGTTCCCCGTAACGATCATGACAGAAAGGCCTCTCTGTCGCTTTCGAAACGCTCCAGCAATTCAGATGAAATGGCAATTCTTTGAATCTTGTGGTCCGCTGTAAGCATTCGTGCAACCCATCGTGAGCACCTCATTAAATAACCGAGGGTCTCTATCATTGCAGACGCACTTTCAATGCTGACCGACAACTGTAGAGCCAGTTGAGTTGTGATGCACCGGTGGACACGAATAATGGCATCCGCACGATTCAGCATGTCTGGAGCAGTGGCTGTGACACGACGTCCCGAGCGTGGCTGATAATGGAGCTCTGCTTTTGTATTTCGTGAGGGTGTAACTTTCTGTACCCATCACCCAACTGCACTACTATCAACTGCAGCATCGCCAGACAATGCACACAAACGTTTATGGATGTGCATCACGGTTTCTTTTTCTGCATACAAGACTTCAATAACAGCACGCTGGTTGTAAAGTGAGACGCCATTTTGACGCTGTACTGCCATTTGCCAGAACGGTTCGAAACTTCACTGTCGCACAGAACAAACATCAAATGTGAAGCACCAGAAGATCGTTTATCTATGTATATTAACGGCTTCTTTTTTTTAATGTGGGGCGTTACTTATTGAACGACCCTCGTACAAGTGACTAAAGTGTCCCTCAAGTTTTTACATTGCCGCTGGAAGGGTGCTTTTAATATAATGTCCAAAGCCATATGTGGTCGCTGTGGTCGCTAATAACACTGCTTTGTATGAACGCTACATCTCACACTGCGAACCACAGTTATGGCTTTTCCACCAGGAACTTTGGAATTTGCACTTTCATCTGCTGAGTGGAAACCATGCTAGATTCAGTAGGCGGACTGTTTGTCAAATTTACAGTCTATCTGTAAGTTTTTCGAGATAGTTTCATATCATATTGTGCTGATATTCGAGCCTGAAGCGCACTAATATGCTTTTGCAGATCCTCTTGTAGTCGTAAAAGCTGTTATTCTGTTTGAACATCTTTTACATCATCGTGGAAAGTCACTGTTTGAGTCTGCACATTTACAGGAGTTTCTGCATTCTTTCGTATCTCAGCGATCATTAGTTTACAGGATTCTTCTGCTTTAGAACCAGGAATAATTCAGGGGTACACAGGTACTGTAACCAACTAGTTTTAGTATCGCAATTAACAAAATATAACTCGACACTGAAAAGCCAGCACAGTACAGGCAAGCTGAAAAGCAAAGAGAAAACATAACGTCAGCAAAGTTAAGGCCAGAAAGCAAAAGATCAATATATACTTTGAATTTTTATCTGAACTTGACGCTTCCTAAATCCTTCTTTATTATGATTTTGGTAAAAAATTTAAAAACCAGTCATCTGCCATTCAGTTACCCAGTCATCAGTTTTCCAATATCTGTCTGAATAACACTATTGGTGTGAGGGTGGGGATAATGAACAGAGCAAGCTGCAATCTCCCATGCTTTGCTATTACATCCTACGAATAATTTTTCTTTAATTGCTTAGTCTGATTTTCTAAAACATGTATATGTAGACATCAATCTATCCAATGATTATTTAGACCAGCTTCCATACAGTTTCGTAATTCCAGTAAAAGTCTCACTTCGAAGGACTGCGAAGATGTAATTGGTTTTGTTTCAAACCATGTCTATTAAAATATATGCCTACTTTAAAATTCCAATTAATGGGTATGCTTCTGTGAATTTTATTGTGTACTTTTTTATGTAACAATCACCTGTGAGAGCTACATACACTCCTGGAAATTGAAATAAGAACACCGTGAATTCATTGTCCCAGGAAGGGGAAACTTTATTGACACATTCCTGGGGTCAGATACATCACATGATCACACTGACAGAACCACAGGCACATAGACACAGGCAACAGAGCATGCACAATGTCGGCACTAGTACAGTGTATATCCACCTTTCGCAGCAATGCAGGCTGCTATTCTCCCATGGAGACGATCGTAGAGATGCTGGATGTAGTCCTGTGGAACGGCTTGCCATGCCATTTCCACCTGGCGCCTCAGTTGGACCAGCGTTCGTGCTGGACGTGCAGACCGCGTGAGACGACGCTTCATCCAGTCCCAAACATGCTCAATGGGGGACAGATCCGGAGATCTTGCTGGCCAGGGTAGTTGACTTACACCTTCTAGAGCACGTTGGGTGGCACGGGATACATGCGGACGTGCATTGTGCTGTTGGAACAGCAAGTTCCGTTGCCGGTCTAGGAATGGTAGAACGATGGGTTCGATGACGGTTTGGATGTACCGTGCACTATTCAGTGTCCCCTCGACGATCACCAGAGGTGTACGGCCAGTGTAGGAGATCGCTCCCCACACC
Organism: Schistocerca gregaria; assembly: GCF_023897955.1. Taxonomy (NCBI): domain Eukaryota; kingdom Metazoa; phylum Arthropoda; class Insecta; order Orthoptera; family Acrididae; genus Schistocerca; species Schistocerca gregaria. Next base: position 35,898,747 of record NC_064931.1, on the reverse strand, counting down.
ATGATGCCGGGTGTTGGCCCTGTGTGCCTCGGTCGTATTCAGTCCTGATTCTGGCGCTTACCTGCACGGCGCCAAACACGCATACGACCATCATTGGCACCAAGGCAGAAGCGACTCTCATCGCTGAAGACGACACGTCTCCATTCGTCCCTCCATTCACGCCTGTCGCGACACCACTGGAGGCTACGGTCTTGGCGTGCATCCGTGCGTCGCTGCGGTCCGGTCCCAGGTCGACGGGCACGTGCACCTTCCGCCTACCACTGGCGACAACATCGATGTACTGTGGAGACCTTACGCCCCACGTGTTGAGCAATTCGGCGGTACGTCCACCCGGCCTCCCGCATGCCCACTATACGTCCTCGCTCAAAGTCCGTCAACTGCACATACGGTTCACGTCCACGCTGTCGCGGCATGCTACCAGTGTTAAAGACTGCGATGGAGCTCCGTATGCCACGGCAAACTGGCTGACACTGACGGCGGCGGTGCACAAATGCTGCGCAGCTAGCGCCATTCGACGGCCAACACCTCGGTTCCTGGTGTGTCCGCTGTGCCGTGCGTGTGATCATTGCTTGTACAGCCCTCTCGCAGTGTCCGGAGCAAGTATGGTGGGTCTGACACACCAGTGTCAATGTGTTCTTTTTTCCATTTTCAGGACTGTATATACGTAGACATGGCCATGTGCACAAGGGGCCATTTAATTTTAAATGTTTTATTTATGAGAAACCTTTATGTAATGTACTATATTTTATCTCCATGATAACTCTCACCAAAGCGCATTGCAGTCATAACCAACTTGAAAAAGAGTCATTTGAGATTATATATGTTGTTACCAAGTCCCATCAATATTTTTACAGACGAAACCTTTATTTGTTTACGTATCGCCGACCTTTAATAGCCTTGTTCAATCCTACTGAGCCTGTCCCACCAGACAGCGCAAAAGTTCCAACGTTGGGCTTTCTATTGTCTAATTATCAATACAAGTTGTTATACAGGCCCACTGCACAACATTAAACTGCTGACTTGTTGTCTCGGTTACTGATCGTTACTGACACAGAGTTTGATTCATCTGAGGAATCGAAGCAGTACTCAAGATTTTGAATTTTTTCAATATTTTCATCTCGATTTTCAGTGTATTGCTGGGTAGCTCTTTCTGACCCAGCCCTTTGGGTAGGTGTGCGATATGTGCACCAAGGATGGCCATGTAGTTTAAAAGAAATTCCCCTCCTAGTGATACATCACTACTTTTCGCATCGTCATGCAGTATCTGCTCGATCTGGTGTTCTGCTGCTCCATACAGAGAATGGGTTGTGATCGCTCATTCTCTACTGCAGGAAGTTTTGTCACTGTTGCATCACGGTCACTGGGGTGTAGTTAACCAAAGCAACTCCCCTGACATCACAGTACTTGGCAGTGCATAGATTCCCAAATTCAGCAAGTAACCTTTCATTGTAATATTTGTGCAGAGCATCAATCTGTTCCACTGCAATGCTTTTTTCTGTGACTATGTCCATCCATATAGTGGCAATGCACACACATTGATTTCGCGGATCTATTCTGGAACACTCATGGTTGTTAGTTGTAGACACATGCAGTAAATTTCCTTTTGTGGTTCCCATGAGGTCCACCAGTACAGCTAGTATGATACGTCTCGAAGGTCTTCCTGAGGTCCTTGTCTGGACAGTCGACCACAATTCACGTCAGCCAATGTTGAAAACTTTGGGTCACCGTGTAACTACTGCTCCCTTTCACCCTCTGTCTAATGGTGCTGCTGAACATTTCGTTCGAATATTCGAAAGTAGCATGAAGATGCTCCATTACTCCCACTTACGAGAGAAAGCCTTAAAGATTTTTCGTTCCTCTTACCGCTCCTTAGTTCATGACTGGAAGTTGTCAGCAGAATTATTTCATGGTAGTCGTCACCATACCCTGTTGAATCTTCTGCAGCTGCCACAGAAACTCTTCGTTCTTCCAGGTCAGACGACGTTTCCGTCACAGGACGTAGTTTTCTTTGGATTTTCTGGCAAGAAACAGCGTTGGGAGCATGGTGTTATCACAGAGGTATTGGGTTGTTCGTCTTACATCGTTCAAGGTCCTCTGGGCTGCACTGGTGTAACTAGAACCAGCTATGGCGCTCTTATGTCAGTGATTCTGCCGCTGAATGTTTGCCCACAGACCTACACTATGTGATCAAAAGTATCTGGACACGTGGCTGAAAATGACTTATGAGTTCGTGGCGCCCTACATTGGTAATTCTGCAATTCAATATGGTGCTGGCCCACCCTTAGCCTTGATGACAGCTTCCACTCTCGCAGGCACACGTTAAGTCAGCTGCTGGTGGAAGGTTTCTTGGGGAATGGCAGCCCATTCTTCACGGAGTGTTGCACTGTGGACAGGTGTCAATGTCGGTCGGTGAGGCCTGGCACGTAGTCGGCGTTCCAAAACATTCCAAAGGTGTTCTATAGGATTTAGGTCAGGACTCTGTGCAGGCCAGTCTATTACGGGGATGTTATTGTCGTGCAACCATTCCACCACAGGCCGTGCATTGTGAAAAGGTGCTCGATCGCGTTGAAAGATGCAATCGTCATTCCCGAATTGCTCTTCAAAAGTGGGAAGCAAGAAGGTGCTTAAAACATCAATGTAGGCCTGCGCTGTGATAGTGCCACGCAAAACAACAAGGGGTGCAAGTCCCCTCCATGAAAAACACGTTGGCACTAAAAACACTGGCAGATGACCTTCACAGGGCATTCGCCATGCCCACAACATGCGTCAGATCGCCACATTTTGTACCGTGATTCGTCACTCCACACGTTTCTCTACTGTTCCATCGTCCAATGTTTACGCTCCTTACACCAAGCGAGGTGTCGTTTGGCGGTTACAGGCGTGACGCGTGGCTTATGAGCAGCCGCTCGACCATGAAATCAAAGTTTTCTCACCTCCCACCTAACAGTCGTAGTACTTACAGTGAATCCTGATGCAGTTTGGAATTCCTGTGCGATTGTTTGGATAGATGTTTGCCTATTAAACATTACGACCCTCTTCAACTGTCGGCGGTCTCTTTCAGTCAACAGACGAAGTCGGCCTCTACGCTTTTCTGCTATACGTGTCCCTTCACGTTTCCACTTTACTATCACATCAGAAACAGTGGACCTATGGATGTTTAGGAGTGTGGAAATCTCGCGTACAGATGTATGACACAAGTGACACCCATTACTTCACCACGTTAGAAGTACGCGAGTTCCCCGGAGCGCCCCCTTCTGCTCTCTTACGATCTCTAATGATTACCGAGATCGTTGATATGAGTACCTGGCAGTAGGCGGCAGCACAATGTACCTAATATGAAAAACGTATGTTTTTGGGGATGTCTGAATACTTTTGATCACATAGTGTAGTACACCGCTGCAATCCGCAACTAAAGTCATCTCCACCTCTCCTCCCATCGAGTTGGGCGCCATGAAGAACGGTGCTCACTGCCGCCGGTCCTGCAGCCTGAGAGTCATCAGTGAAGACCCCCCCTCAGGAGGTTCCACACTTCGCCGCTGCTAGAAGACTACTTCAGTCAGAGTCCAGGACCACTCATCCCACTCTGTGATCGTCGAGTAACCACATAGCTCGGATCTAGCACAGGTTGTATTATTAGTCAGAACTATGTACAAAAGTGTAAAGTTAGACTGTCCTGCAATCAATATAAACAGCATTCTTACATTCAGTGACAGTAATAAATATACATTGTCATTCAAGTTAAGTATAGAGACTAAAGTGTTTTACTCAAGTTACTAATATTTTACGAGTATTGTAGTAACTACTTGACCTCCTTCTAAAGTAAATCTCGGCTTGCTATTGCACAAAGAACTACCTGCCAGGCATTTATGTTTGTGGTCAAATGATTAAAAAATTTTATTGTTGCAAATTGCACCACTTTCTGATCCAGTGAGAGTTTAAATAATAGGTAATGAAGGTCACTTTTTTCCTCTATTATTTTAGGTATAGACATCACTGTTCCTCTCAAAATGTGATGAATTATTTACGACGAATTTCGTTAGTGAATATATGTATTGTGATGGTGCAGTTAAAACGCCTTACTCCTTTAGGAGGTACCTACGTGATGAGTGTGAGTGAACACCATGTGTTAATCTTACTGCTAATTTTTGCACAACCAACACTTTCTTTCTAAATGGTGAGCTACCACAGAAAATTATTCCCTGATCCATTATTGAGTGGATATCTGCAAAGTCAGGAAACAATGTGCAACGATCAAAAAAGTATAATGTAAATGCACAGAGAAATGAAAGCAGGAAATGTAACAAAGAATAAAATACGCTGACAGTAATGTCTTTTATATGTCATTCTTAAGTGAAACTGTCATTTACTCTACAATAATTACATAAACGAAGAGAAGCTTCTACTCATAATAATTACAAAATAATAACTGCTGATGTTTTGTCTGTAAAAGCAAAAAACCTCTGATTAATGAACTTTGCACTACTCTAACGACAAAGAGAATGTAAATAGCAAGTATAGTTTCACCTAGATCCATGAGGGACACATTTTAAATGCAGTCCATCACAACCAATGCAGTTTGTTCTTTATTTATTACCTGATGGTTTCATATAAACAACGCCTCTAGGCCATCACAATATTCATAAGAATCATTGAGGTGTAATTGCTAGAACAGACTGCTGTATTAAGTGGTAATCAATAAAATATTGAGATGCTCATTTTTCTCAAAGACTTAATGACACCATACCCTTAAACAAAAACGTTTTATCGTAGAGTGATATGTACACAGAATACCCCACAGCAAATTTAGGGACTATGCAGACCGGCAGGTGGTGCTGGATTGGGTGTAAACTATCCAGGCGCCACACACCCACTATTGTGTAACAGTGCACATTGTAAGCCGGAATATAACTCACACTTATTTTCTGCTGGCGAAAGAATTGCTCAAGTCTAACGCTCCTATACTGCACACGTAACACAGATCGATCACGTGCTACGGTCCAATTGGCACAAGAAGCTCGCTGACAGGTGGCAGTGCCATTGCCAGCTTTCAACTAAAAAGAGCAAATGGCTGCAGGTGAAAACAATAACCATCTACAGAGCTCCAGCAACACTCAGGCATTGCTATAGAGATGATCAGATGATAAGTTGAAGCATCCTGCCAGGGAATTCTTACGGTACTTGACTATAGTTATTCACATGAATATGTCCTATGCTACACCTTTCTGGAGACGATTTAATTTTTTTAAAGCAGTCACTTCCTTGTGAAGGCGATAAATAACAGTAACAGACTATCACACCACCATACATCCTCTCGTCCCCTTCCTCATAAATTATGGGTATGGATGCAATACAATGTTTTGTTGTCTGGATATAGTTCTCCATTTGAGATAAACCCCTTTGGTGAAGAGGTATTGCAAAAAGGATTACCATTGCTGGTTAAATAAAATTGTTGAATCTCAACCCTTAAAATGTTCCACATGTCCCAAAAAAGTCAAAAAGACTGCAGATTGCTCTTGGGCACAATCACATTTCTCCAGATATTATTGCACATGGGCACTTGTATACATGAAAATTTTGAGTTACAAAAGAAAGCAAAACCAGTACAACATATAATCATGGAGACTAGTGATCTCGCAGTTGACATTACTGAAAAACTTGAAGACCTCAAAGACAATGGTTAAGGCAATAGACTTAGATGAGATGAAAGAGGAATAAATGAAATATTTCTGTATGCATTGCTTCCACAAGGTTTATCGTGTTGATGTTCACCTATATGACAAACTTACTCTTAATACACTGAAGTGCCCAGGCATGTGTATTCAAATACAGAGATATGTAAACAAGCAAAATACGGCACTGCAGTCGGCGATGCCTGTACATGGTGTATCATAATCTATGGCATAAACGCATACAGTTGAAAGTACATGATACTAGAAGCAAAAAGGTCTCAGTAAACATAGGGTCGAAAGAGGATGCCTTAAGAGCTACGAGCAATTTTTTTCTTCAATACTGTGAAGCAAATCTCTTCTACTGCAAGCTCTTTGCTTTCCACATTTTGGGAGATAGTAATGTGGACCAAAACAAGAAAAATATGTCCAGTACACATGTGCTATAGAAGACATAACTTAAGAGCTATGAGCACGTACTCATCTTCACTACTTGAAAACACAACTCTTCTAATGAACAATTGCTCATAACTTCTAAAGTGTCCATTTTAGAGCAAGTGCTTACTAGACATTTTTTCTTGTTTTGTTCCATACTACTACTTCCCAAAATGTGGAAAGCAAAGCATGCAGTAAAACATCAAATCTCCGACATCGCTGAGGCCAGAAAAAGATCATGCAAGAATGGGGCCAACGATGACTGAAGAGAATCGTCCAACGTGACAGGAGAGCAATCCTTTCGCAAATTGTTGCAGATTTCAGTGCTGGGCTGTCAACACGTATTGGTGTGCGAACCATTCAACGAAGCAGGTACTTGTGTACCCTTGATGACCACACTACACAAAGCTTTACTCCTCGCCTGGGCCCGTCGACACTGAAGATGGACTTTTGATGACTGGAAACATGTTGCCTGGTCGGGCAAGTCTCGTTTCAAGTTAGATCGAGCGGATGGACGTGTACCGGTATGGAGACAACCTCACGAATGCATGGACCCTGAATGTCAGCAGCGGACTGTTCAACCTGATGGAGGCTCTGTAATGGTGTGGGGCGTATGCAGATGGAGTGATATGGGACCCCTGATACGTCTAGATACGACTCTGACAGGTGACACGTACATAAGCGTCCTGTCTAATCACCTGCATCCATTCATGTCCATTGTGCATTCCTACAGACTTGCCAATTCCAGCAAGCAGGGCAATGAGACACCCCACACGCCCTGAATTGCTACAGAGCAGGTCCAGGAACACTCTTCTGAGTTCAAACTCTTTCCTTGGCCAGAAAACTCCAGAGACATGAACATTATTGGGCATATTTGGGATGCCTTGCAATGTGCTGTTCAGAAGAGATCTCCACCCCCTCATACTCTTACGGATTTATGGATAGCCCTGCAGGATTCATTGTGTCAGTTCCCTCCAGCACTACTTCAGTCATTAGACAGGTCAATGCCATGTTGTGTTGCGGCTCTTCTGTGTGGTCGCGGGGGCCCTACTCGATATTAGCAGGTGTACCAGTTTCTTTGGCTCTCCAGTGTCCCACTCCTGGAAATGGAAAAAAGAACACATTGACACCGCCGAATTGCTTAACACGTGGGGCGTGAGGTCTCCACAGTACATCGATGTTGTCGCCAGTGGTCGGCGGAAGGTGGACGTGCCCGTCGACCTGGGACCAGACCGCAGCGACGCACGGATGCACGCCAAGACCGTAGGATTCTACTCAGTGCCGTAGGGGACCGCACCGCCACTTCCCAGCAAATTAGGGACACTGTTGCTCCTGGGGTATCGGCGAGGACCATTCGCCACCATCTCCATGAAGCTGGGCTACGGTCCCGCACACCGTTAGGCCGTCTTCCGCTCACGCCCCAACATCGTGCAGCCCACCTCCAGTGGTGTCGCGACAGGCGTGAATGGAGGGACGAATGGAGACGTGTCGTCTTCAGCGATGAGAGTCGCTTCTGCCTTGGTGCCAATGATGGTCGTATGCGTGTTTGGCGCCGTGCAGGTGAGCGCCACAATCAGGACTGAATACGACCGAGGCACACAGGGCCAACACCCGGCATCATGGTGTGGGGAGCGATCTCCTACACTGGCCGTACACCTCTGGTGATCGTCGAGGGGACACTGAATAGTGCACGGTACATCCAAACCGTCATCGGACCCATCGTTCTACCATTCCTAGACCGGCAAGGGAACTTGCTGTTCCAACAGGACAATGCACGTCCGCATGTATCCCGTGCCACCCAACGTGCTCTAGAAGGTGTAAGTCAACTACCCTGGCCAGCAAGATCTCCGGATCTGTCCCCCATTGAGCATGTTTGGGACTGGATGAAGCGTCGTCTCACGCGGTGTGCACGTCCAGCACGAACGCTGGTCCAACTGAGGCGCCAGGTGGAAATGGCATGGCAAGTCGTTCCACAGGACTACATCCAGCATCTCTACGATCGTCTCCATGGGAGAATAGCAGCCTGCATTGCTGCGAAAGGTGGATATACACTGTACTAGTGCCGACATTGTGCATGCTCTGTTGCCTGTGTCTATGTGCCTGTGGTTCTGTCAGTGTGATCATGTGATGTACCTGACCCCAGGAATGTGTCAATAAAGTTTCCCCTTCACGGTGTTCTTATTTCAATTTCCAGGAGTGTATTTGAAGCTGTGTATTACTTTTAGCCATGGCCTATGCTTTTAGCTTATGGAATTTATCTGCGGATATTTCAGTTTCTTCTTATTTGGATTCTTTTGCTTTGGAGGCAGTACGAACAACGTCCTTAAGAAAAACGTTTTCTAAGTCCGCAGGGATCAAAAGATGTATTATCTACAAGTAATGTTTCTGCTATAACCACTACAGATGATCTAAAAAAGTGAATCGTGTATTTTGAATGAGCTTTTCAGACTTCAGTATGCTTAAGAAAGAAAACAAAGTAATTGCGTCAGTGTTGTATGGCGTTCAACCTGCAATTGGTGCATCTGAGTATTATTACTAACTATGTTCTAGCCCTAAGCGTAGCTACAATGTGTGAGTAATATTCAGTGGCTTGTACTTTCGGTATTTTGGCCCTCGATCGACTCAGCGGCCACTTTTTTGAGATGCTAGCTGTGCTCCTCACTGCTGGGCCAATAATAAATATGTATTAGAAATATGTATTTTTCCTGCAACTAGTATAATAGGCAACATCACAGAATCTGTTTGGGAACACCGTGGCCATCGAGTTACTTTCTAGGGTGGAACAGAATTATACTGATGAATTAACTTTATATTCTCCGAAAATACCATACAACAACTCTCGCCTTTTACATGCTAAGTATCTAACTTGGTTCACTATAGCAATGTCAGAGTGAATAACACTACAGTAGATCATTAGTTCACTGGTTATGCAGCCGCTGTCTGTTTTGCAGGTTGCATTAGTGGCTGGTCCCAATGTAGTTAGAGGACAGGTATACTGTATCTGCATTTTTTTTCTGTAAAATGTAATATTAGTAATTTTCGCCTCACAAACATTAATATACGCTCAATAGTAAACGCCAGATGGCCTAAAGTTATCGAACAATTGTAAAGTAAAAGAAATGAACCATCACAAAGCAGCGACAGAGTCTATTATTCTTTATCTTTGCCGTTGTTGCGCGGTGCCTGTAAATCTTTATGTACATGTTTCGATTAATGGTATAAAAAAGAATTCTGTTGTTTCAAGACAAATGAGGCTTTTGGCGCCTCACCTTTCACTGTTTGTATTCTATGAAAGGCGGACGCGGACTTGTTGCGTTCCGCAACTGTATTTTATATTTTGTGTTAAAATATTGAGCGAATATGCTAATTGTTATTTTTTCCAATCAGAAAACATGTAGTTTCTTGTAACTGATTACGAACAGACAGCATCAAGAGGACATTTTGACTGTTATGTATAAAGTATTTAACCACAATGGTCATCTATTGTAATTTAATATGAAAAGGTACGTAGCATTAAAAAAACGTGTGTTAAAGATAAGTGTGCTTATTTTAGTAAATTAACCTTGATGATTTCCATCTCCTTATTTACCTGAATGATAATTATTTTATGTTACTTCATCACCAGAAATTACGATCAAGCTGATGGGCCGAACGCTGGCAGAAGGAACATTATCGTTTCCCTATTATTTCTGAACCAACTCTTTTTTAATTGTGTAGTGTTGGATTTCTTTTAAAGTCTATAAATCTTCTGGTCCCGTAGTGTTGATCCGGATATGACTACATCGCGACTATAAAAATGCACAGAAGTGATAATGTTTCTTCCGAACGATCTCAAATATATCAATATGCTGTTCTTATTCAGGTATTTAATGCTCAACGTATGCTATTATAATACTGTAATGAATCCCTGATTCTGTTGCCAAATGGCCCCCAAAATATTCACTTTTTCGACATTAAAAAAATAACAATTCTTTTTATTTTGACCCCCCCCCCCCTCCAAGAGAATTGTTACAAAATGACCTGCAAACAGTCAGATTGAAACTATCGGCGAGAAAAGCTTAAGAAAACTTCTGTACTGTATGGCTTCTCGAAACGTCTGTAGATCACAAGGTGAAAAATTTATGAGATTTCTGAATTATACACTTGTTAATACCAGTATTTTTCTGCTACAGGCAATAAAATTTTAAATTTTGTTGTGACTACATACCGGGTGATCAAAAGTCAGTATAAATTTGAAAACTTAATAAACCACGGAATAATGTAGATAGAGAGGTAAAAATTGAAAGACATGCTTGGAATGACATGGGGTTTTATTAGAACAAAAAAGTTCACAAAACATCCGACAGATGTCGCTGGACAGCAAAACGTCAGTGATTGCGCATGACAATCGTGTATAAAAATGAGAGAGAGAATGAGATGCGCCAGCAGTTGCAGCATGTTGACGTTACCTGGAAAGGTGCTTTTAGTAAAGCTGTATTGTCAGAATGGGGAACGTGCTAGTTCAGCGTTACGATCCTATCTCCATAGGAAGGGGATTCGAATGGGTAAAGGTCCGTTGACAAATGCACCTGTGGCGAGAATGATTTCGAAGTTCGAAACCACGGCTTAGCCAGCGGTTCTAGGCGCTACAATCTGGAACCGCGCGATCACTACGGTCGCAGGTTCGAATCTTGCCTCGGGCATGGAAGTGTGTGATGTCCTTAGGTTAGTTAGGTTTAAGTAGTTCTGAGTTCTAGGGGACTGATGACCTCAGAAGTTAAGTCCCATAATGCTCAGACCCATTTGAGCCACGGGTTGTTTAGACGATAGACCCCTTAGTGGCCGACTGAGCACAAGGCGTAATTCTGCTGAGACATTTCAGGAAGAAATGGAGACTGTGGCGAGTTCATCTATGCACGGGGAAGTCAGCGCTAGTGCAGTCGCACTTTGCACCGGAATTCCATACACTACTGTTTGGTTGGCGTACCCTCCGATGCTATTCGTACAAAATCCATCGACATCATAACTGTTACCCGGCTATTTAGTGAAGCGGAGGGCATTTGCGGTGTGGGAGTTTCAAAAGATGGCGGAAGATGACGATTGGTTGAGTAACGTGTTCTGGACCGACGAGGCTCATTTCACGCTCCGAGGGTCTGTCAATGCCCAGAACTGCAAAAATTTGGGCTACTGAAAATCCTAGAACTGTCGTGAAAACTCCATTGTACGACGAGAAAGTCACGGTATGGGTTTGATTTACCACATCTACCGTTATGGGGCCTTTTTTCTTCTTCGAGGAAATGCGTGATTCTGGTTTTGTAACTGCTACCTTGACGGGTGAGATGTACGCCGATATGTTACAGAATCGCATCATCCCCAGCCTGGCTGATAAACACCTTCTGGAAAGTACGATGTCTGTGCAGGATGGCGCTCCACCCCATATTGCTAGACGCGTGAAAGAACTCTTGTGTGCGTCGTTTGGAGATGATCGTGTGCTCAGCCGCCACTTTCGTCATGCTTGGCCTCCCAGGTCCCCAGACGTCAGTCCGTGCGATTATTGGCTTTGGGGTTACCTGAAGTCACGAGTGTATCGTGGTCGACCGACATCTGCAGGGAAGGTGAAAGACAACATCCGATGCCAATGCCTCACCTAACTCTGGACATGCTTTACAGTGCTCTTCACAACATTATTCCTCGACTACAGCTATTGTTGAGGAATGATGGTGGACATATTGAGCATTTCCTGTAAAGAACATCATCTTTGCTTTGACTTATCTTTTCTGCTAATTATTGCTATTCTGATCAGATGAAGCGCCATCTGTCGGAGATTTTGAAACTTTTGTATTTTTTTGGTTCTAATAAAACCCCATGTCATTCCAAGCATGTGTGTCAATTTGTACCTCTCTATCTACATTATTCCATGATTTATTCAGTTTTCAAATTTATACTGACTTTTTGATCACCCGGTAGTTTGATTAATTACTGATTGCTACTGAACAATTTGTTAAATAGGTAGACAATTTCTTCTGTAACAGATAAGACCTAATCACGGAGGCAATAAACAATAGTGTCACATGATCACCTGACCTTGAATATCATCAGCATGACAAGAGATGTAAATCAACATTCTATGTCTGACATGCATATATTATATAAAAATGGATGTACATGTACATGTTTGTGTGTACTACGTATGTTCCACATCTGCCCCTAAACATCTGGAGTGATTTTCACAAAACATAGTGCTCATCTCACTTACTGTCGAAAATCATTAGTGTGGCACCAAGAACCTGTCAAAATGGTGGGGGTGGGGGTTAGAAAGCGATGTAACCCACGATATGCTAATACCAATACTTCAGTTCTCTTGTATTTGAGAATGGGAGCACTTAGACACTTGGAATAATCCTTACGCATAATTTCAAACTTTTATGAAAGTTTTTATTGCTGACGACGACCACAAAATCATGGAAGGAAAACAGTTTATCGCTTACTACATTTTCGCAGTTAATGCAGTAAAATTACCACTTGAAGCATGACGTTTTAATGTGTTACTTCTTTACTACTTACGATATACATTTGATACATTTTGCATACAGTATTCACACATACCACGTAAAGTAACAGCAGTGTTATATCATTATATGATATATAGTTCAAGAGATATGGTGTCATAAACACTGATATGCATGAGAAACTGCCGCATCATGCAAGATGTTTAAATTTATTACTCTATAGCTACCACCACTATTCTAAATACTTTTCACAGACGGCATACACATCTGCAATTGAATATACCTACAAAAATATATTATTGTACGACACATAGCTCAAGAGACATGACATGGAATACTGAGATGTGTGCATGACAGTTTAATTTATTACTTATTTACTGCTTTCTCTATTTCCAACACATTTCTTAGACAGTATCCACATATATCACTGGGTGTTTCTGAAAAATTATATCATTGTACAGCACACATTTCAAGAGATATGATGTCACAAACATTAAGATGCATGAAAATGAAACTGGAGTATAAGATTCACTAGAGATACAGGTGAAATATGAGTAAAAATACGTGTAAAATATGTTACATATAAGTGAAACATATTTGACATGTGCGTATATGGCCAAAGCTGTGGGTAAAAAGCTCATCATAAAACCTTGGAACGATTTCAACCAAATTTGGTACACATGTTAGCTACAGTTTGGAAAGAAATACTGCAGGGATAACAACCAGCAACCTCCTGTTTCGGTGAGCCTGGTATCGTCGAGAGAGAAGGGGGAGGAGGAGATGGACAGAAAGCAAGTGGGGATGGAAAGATGGTCACAGATAGGTGATAGAAGGAGATGGACGGAGAGAGGGGAGGGGAAATGGACAGAGAGGGGAGAGAGGAGGAAATGGACAGAAAAAGGAAAGGGGAGGCGATGGGCAGGGACAGGGGGAGGAAGGTACTGCAGAGAAAGGGGGAAGGAGAAGGACAGAGACAGAGGGAGATGGAAATGGACAGGGAAAGGGAAAAGAGTAAATGGGCTGGGTGTGTAGGAGATGGACAGGGATAAGAAAGAGGAGGAGGTAAACATTTAGAGGGCGAGGAGATGGACTGAGAGAGAGAGCGAGAGAGAGAGAGAGAGAGAGAGAGAGAGAGAGAGAGAGAGAGAGAGAGAGAAGAAGGAGATGGAGAGAGAGAGGAGGAGGAGGAGGCAGTGGACAGGGCATGTGGGTGGCGGAAAAAGTTGAAAGAGAAAGAGGGTAGAGGTGATGGATAGAGAGGGGATGAAGGAGAAGATAGACAGAGAGAGGGGTGGAGGAGATGAAGTAGTAGAAGACTGGAATAAATACTTAGCCAGGCAATCCTGGGTGCTCACCTAGTATGTTATAAACTCTTTTGGCAACACCTTATATGTGGTCCTACATCCGCAATTGGCACCAGAAACATAATACGGCTAACCATTGGTCAATAGTTCTAGTTGAACTCAGGGCATGGGTAATGACATCTGGTGGTGCATTCGTTTGCTTGTCTATGTTTACTTGTTACGTTTGTAACTAGCACTTAGTGTCCCACTATTGATCAAAAGACCTGTACCAACTTCTTCCACTGTCGGTGATCCAGTAATGTTGTGTTACCGATTTGATAATGCTGGGCATTTATGAGAGCTTTAATAGCTATTTGTTGGAACACAAGCATGTGTTTCATTCTGACTCGTTTGCTGCTGATTGAAATATTCTCTTTAATACTGATAACATGTAATCACTGATTCTGACTACTTAATGATAATAACTATTAGTGGTAACTATGTGAATTTGTAACATTATTATCTGAATTGATTGGTACTGATTTCATTAGGAACAGCTCTCCACAAGCTGATTTTGTGCTTGGATACTTTCTTTGACATGACTCCATACCATTTCCTACTTCAGCTATTTGAAGAAAAATATTGGAAATACAGTGGAGCTGATATTCAGTAAGATTAGCTTTTTTGTTACTCTCACACTTGATATCATAATTTGGTTAACATTTGTTCAAAATTCCACTGTCGTATTCTTTCTAATGAATTCGTTCACTGAAATGATAAAAAATGAATGCATGTAGATTGGAACACTGCATTTTCACATTAGTGCAGTTTCACATTAGCACACCACAGTTTTAACAATTATGCCATGAGCAACAGATATAAGAGTTGCCTCACTGCTCATAAGGGTCCATACACTCATAGGAGGTAATTTTGTCGCTTTAATATATATTCCAAAACGTGTAAAGTCATTGAAATCAAGTTGCAAAACACGAAGATAAGCGATTTAAGAAAGAAAAGAACTTGTGGTAAAAAATGTAATATTATGTTCACCAATTAATTTTGAAACTAGATTGATCCATTTATAATTTCCTTACAAGCGAAATTTTTTCCACATTTTTTCTCCCAATATTCTATTAAACATTTCAACGGCAGACACATTTAATTCTATAAATGTTGAATAATGATTAAATTTATATTTTCTCATTAATTCTTGAAAGTCTTTAATATAAAATTGTTTTCCAATATCTGTCTGTAAGTTGCTTGTAAATCTTTGTATTAAAATATTTTTCAGAAGAGTCAGCGACATTTTTATCTGTTTGAACCTTAACTGAAACAGCCCAAGTATATTTTTAGAAACCATCAATTACAATTAATAAGTATTTACATCCTTTATTTATTTTCGAAATTCCCTTTAAACTACATGAATCCATTTGTACTAGATTAGCTTGCTATAAGTCATGTATACGAAAAGAAATAACATGGTTTACCTCGGTAATTTTATTTACTGCTTTATGTAATTAATTAATTTTTGTATGTCGAATTTTATAATTAGGTCATGTTCCACCAGCTACAAATTAATAAATAAATGTACTTTTGTTACTGTTACAGAATTTGTCTTTCATTTTTGGTTTTTATTTCTTTTGGAGATACAAAAGTAGCTTCAATGTGATAAGTTAATACCTAAACCAAATTTTACAAGTAGATCAATATTAATTGAAAATTTAATTGCTCTTCGTATGGGTAAATCTGATGTTTTTATAATCCTATTATTATTCGATTGGCTATACATGATGTATCGAAAGAATTGATGTATGGTAGTCACTATAACATTTGGAAAACAAAATTTAGAGACAATGTTCACTTTTTTTATCAAGTAGTTATATCTATAATATGAAAATGAATATTTTTATGAACATATGAAATCAATTATTCGTTATTTAGATACTAGTGATTAGATGGACGATAATATTTGTAATATTACGCAAATTATTAAGAAAAACGAAAGATCAATGTAAAGTAAAACTAATCGAAGCATTTGCGACTTAAGAGAGAAAGTTTATGCATATAATCTTGATGATTAAGAAGAGAAAACATGAAAAGGAGAAGCGATATATGTTGTTAAAAATGAATTTTGTTTAGAAGATCATAAAGTTTGTTTATTTAATAATAAAGAACAATACAAAACTACAAATTTAATGAGAAGTTTGAAACATGAAATTTGTTCAGTTGAAGGGAATAAAAAGCCTTTAAGTTTTGATGATAATGAACGATGTTTTTTAGAAAATAAAACAGATGTGTTATGGAATGGTCATTATTTAATTAAAAATTTGTAATCTTATCTTACTTTAATAGTTTACAAAATTATTTTATTCAAAAATTTATAATTGATTTTATTATCTCAAAATTATTGTCATTTATCATGTATGAGACAGTCATATTCCATGCCTAAAATTAAAAAAAAATATTTCTTTATTATTGAAATGTAAAAGATCTGACAAATGACTTTAGAGTCACTGTGTTTTGAGAATTGATTTGTAAAATGTTGATTAAACTCTTTTTCCAATATTAGTGTGATATGTTTCCCTTTGCAAATATAATAGTTCAATATGATTTTCTATCAGAGGTTATACTATTTCCAATTATGTACTTGATATTTTTCATCAATAAAGGGAATAACCAGCTACATTAATTTTAGTTGCAGTGATATGAATATCATCAAACTTAACTGGTAATTCAAAATCTGCTAATTTTTCATCAATATGAAGTCTACAATTAATACTTTTATTTTCAAAATGGAGCGATGCTGCTTTTGTAGACAGCAATATTTTTCGCTATTTTTTACATTAAAAGAATTGTGTTCTTTTATTTTTTCTGGTAACTGAATATAAGATGAATTATTAATTGCTAACTTCATTCCAACAAGTCTATTTAATGAACATCCTGAGCCCCAAACCAGAAAATTTTAAAAGTGTCTAGACTAGTTATCTCCCATTTATAAATCACACTCTTATGTAAGAATCATATGATTTCGAGAATGACGACCAATTCTCTAATTGCATAATTTGTCAGCAATTGTTACTAACAAAATAAATTTAAATTTATTTTCGTACCTTAAATATTTTTAAAGTTTCTGTAACTATTTAGTTAAATTTTGCATTTGTAGTATTCAAGAAATCAATAGTATCAATTGCGTTTATATTATTTTCAACATTTAGATAATATAATTTTTTTAATGCAGTTTTAACAAAATAATAATTTTATGATTTTGTAATTTTTTTACATAAAAATAAATTGATATCAATGGGAAATATTTTACATACTGGTGTACATTGGTCATTTCTAAAAATTTCATCATTTTCGATTTTATAATAAAATAACTGTGACCACTCTTTTCTTTTGCTTTCTTCCGTCTTATTATATAATCAATTATAAATATAATTAAGAAATGATTATTTAAATAGAAACAACTTTAAAAAATTTCCAATTTAAAATAATTACAAGGTTAACTTACACTGAAATTATTTGAAAGAAACTCACACATTTGGTGAATTAGTTATTTCTAGATAAGAAGAACTATTATTGTTATTTTATTTTAATTTAGTTTAACTTCCTTCTCTATAAAAAGCTTTAAATTATATTAATTATACAGAACTTAATGAATTTTTTGGTTGTCATTTATGTTTATTTGTGTTAAAATTACAACCATATAATTTTAAATTTCAAGATTTTTAAACATGGTAAATGTAACATACCAAATCATTATTGGGTGCACAAAAACCCTTTTTCACTTTCAGTAGTATACAAAATTTAATTCTAGCTCACAATATTTTTTGGAAATGTTAGAATTGTTATTTGTTTTCTTCCTTTTTCCAAAGGAAAAAATTAATCGATTTCTTAAAACGAAAGCTTATCAGATATTTAAAAAACGAATTGTTTTGTTTATGAATTCCACTGATACTCATTGATAATATATTATTCCATTCCTTTATGTTTCAGTTTAATATTCTCTTCTTCAAAAAATTGAAAATAAAATCTATAATTTAATTTATTGTATTTTATATGCAACATAATTTTAAATTCACTATTAAGTTCTAAACAAATTATTTCTCCATATCTCCTTTTTAAATATTTACAACCAGTTACATTACACAACAATTTTTAGTTTTAGTTTATTCATTTTTTAAACAATTTAAAATTGGAGTACTGTTGTGTTCTTGCATAATGAACCCATTAATATAGGAAAAAATAGATAACTGTTGTTCTAATCAATAATTTCCTTTTGATTCTAGTATAGGTTTCATAAATAAGATTATTTTAATATCTACTGAAACCAAATTGACTTTATCTTACAGTGTTATCGCAGAAAACTTGATTTATATACCATTTTTATTGATTGCTTAGCAGTACCTGTTTTGTAAAGATCACCCCATAAACACTTAATATATTTCCAAAATGAATTAAAGTGAAGTCATTTCATTAATCTTTATTTATAGGTTAACAACAATGACAACAAAATTTTTATGTTTATATTATACTCACGGAATTTATGAATGTTTCTTTCATTTTCAGTTGTGAAAGTGAAATAAATTATTTCTGTACCACATCCTTTATCTTTAATATTACTTAATTGGTTTAAGTATCGAGTTAAATCCATGTTTCAAAAATAAATCTACAACAGTTTTTCTGCTTACATAAAAAATTGGATAAAATATTTGCTTATTCACTCTTTGTGATAAGATATCTATATTACTTTTCTAAATATTATTTGTTAACTGAATCATTACCATTATTTGTTTAAATCTAAGTTATTTGTATGATGGAAAATTTTACTTATTTTATTATGAAATGTTTTTTTACATCTTCTGTTGCATTTATCATTTCTTATATTTATTCTATCAACTAGTTTTTGATTGTTATTGTTTATTAAAATTTAATTCTACTGATTGAAAATTTTCATTTTTTTTAAATTTAAAACTAATTTTACTTCTGTTACATTAAATTTAGTTTTTTATGTTTTCTTATCATTTTCATTAATTTTTGTTTCCATTGGACATAATTAGTAATTAAAATCTTAATTTTATTTTTTGGTCTTCCCAATTTGTTTTTTTAATATTTATATAAATTTTTGATTCTAATTCTTTTTTACCTATATTTCTTTGTTTTATATTAATTTTTATAATTATTCTTTGTTTATTATTTATATTTTATTGCCAAAAATATCCATTTAACATATTTAAAATATCTTGAAATTTAAAATTATGTAGTTGTACTTTTAAGTCAAATAACCGCAAATGACCTCAAATACATTGAGCAAATTTTGTATTTTTTCAACAGTTTAATATAAATAATTTTTCTCAGATCATTAATTAAGTTCCTTGGTATGCTGATTCCTAAATGAATCGAAAATAATATTAGTATTATCTGTTTTATAATAACAAATCAGTGAGTACCAACTTTATCAGAATTATGTAAATTAGGAACACAAGATCAAAATTTTTATTGTGTCTTAGGCAATACATAAATTACAAAACTTCCTCAAAAATTTTTAATTTTTAGTCCTATATTAAGTATTTGTAGGGCTAAATTTATCAAATTCTTATTATTTTTTCCTTATAATTTTGACAACCTTTTATTCGAGTTCCTTTCCTTTTCATTGCTAAATTATGTCTTTGTACTGTTCTTTTGAAAACTCTGCATATATGCAACCACTAGCTTATTAGAATCTGTCAATAATCCTAACAGGGCGGCACTTTCAAGTTTACGAATAACCACTTTCACATATTCTTCGGGTTTCCCACTAGACAGTGGCACTGATGCCAATAATGAAAAATTCTTTATTGTAGTTGTACATCTACTACATGAAATATCATTCTCTCGGAATGTTATGGTCTCTTCTTTATGCTTTTAATTGCCGAATCTCTTCTTGCAGTTCATTAAATACAATTTGCAGATCGACAATGCTCCTATGACTGGATTGTGACATTTCGTCTAATTTAACGCCAATGCGTCACTCAAATGTAAAATAAAAATCGATCACTGTCTTTCGTATTCCAGCCAAACTGTATTAGACCAACCTGAATTCCAACACGGGATGTCCCTGCGTACATGGAAGATGTTCACACTGATGCTGTTTGAAGTAAACATTGTGCTGCAACTCTTCAGTGCTGTAGATTTTCCATATCATACCCATGCTGACACCACTTCTATAAGGGGGTTAGTCTGTGTTGTTGCCCTGAATGATTATTACATGAATATTTTGTCAGGATTTGTAAGTGGTGTGTCCTTGACGTACGGCAATACGCGATCGGGAGAAGTAAGTTTAAACAGTTTTATTTACAAAGACGGTTTATAAAATACGCTCGCATTGCGCATCCATCATTACTGTGTCTGACATCCTAACAGCAGCTAATTACAGTCGTATTGGAAGGCTCTATGGTGAGCTAAGAAAAGAGATATAATCGGGCCCGATGTTACGCTAGTTAATACTGCCCACTGTGTACGGCGGCCATTCACGTATTCTCCATTGCAGTGGGGCCGGACGTGTGTCTACTGAGCAAGCAAATTTTCAGCATTTCAGACAGGTCGGCTGGCGAGCACTTGTTAATGTACCGCACAGCTGCCTGCAACCCTTAGACGCTTACATTTAAGTATTAAATACAAATATTTGATAAAATAAATAGTGGATATTTACTTTTTTTAAATTTACCACTAGATTTAAATTTAAAAGAAGGTGAAAAAATTGATATGGTTTTATTAAAAATATATGGAAAACACTGAATATTTTTGGATAAATACTGTCGGAGATGTATTTGATGGATTAGTAATTAGAACGATTAACTAATCTTCAATTAAGGGCAACAGAAGTAATGTATGTTGAAGATGCATTATTTGGTGAAAAATTAACAGCAATCAAAGTTAGGGGAATAATGTATGGAAAACGAAAATTAGGATTCGTGTTGATGTTAAAGGTTGGGAATTTTAAATTTTTAATTATATTCGGTATATTATTTTATTAATTATATATATTTAATCCCTATAAATGAACAAAATTAAAATCTAACAATTATGATCAATATGATACCAATTGTAAAGTAGAATTAAAACAAAAAAGATTAAAAAATCCTAAAATTCTAATGTTTTTCATTGAATTACAAACTATAGAAGTTTCTGGATTGAGTAATAAAAATAATTTTGAGATAGATCTAATGAACCATTATAATTTAGCACAATTTGATACACTTTACTTTATATTTCTTTTTCAAACAAATAGGAAAAAATAATCAGTTGATTGACTCATTATTTGTTATGTTAAATTACAAAATATTTATTTAAAATGGGTGAAATGAAATTTTTTGTAAAGAAAATGGAATATTCACCCATCAAATAACTTATATATATCTGTATAATTTCATTACAAATTATCTTATTTATGTTATAAATACGCCTTGAAGAAAAAATATTGTGTACAAAAACTATGACATTAGGTACGACTTTTAATGACACTTTAGCTTAGATAATTTTTATTGAAAATGTATTTAAGTTATGTTTTTTGACATAGAGTATTGATTGAAATTTTTTAATTTTTGGCTATTGAATGAGCAATAAACATATAAACATTAATTTAATATATTTATATTTTTGGTAAATTATAATAGTCTCCTGATATTTTGTAATAAATAAAGCAATATTTATATGATAATTCACATTTTTTTAAGTTATAAAAATGAGAGAGTTTGATTTTTCTATTTTTTTCCCATATTTCTATCAAATTTTTATTACTATCATACAATTCAAATTCATATGCATCTTCACAATAAGTTCCTTTAAAATAAACGATACCATCATTAAGTTTTATACTATACAAATGATCTGTAGTTATAGGTAGTTTAATATATTATTTGCAAATACAATGTTTAACTCGTTTTTAAGGAAAATTTTATTAAATTTTTAAATATAAATTAAAGAATTTAAAAATTTAAAAAAAGAAGCAAGAAAATGATTTTATATATTTGATCTTTAATCTCCATAAATTTAATTATTTTGATGTGAAGGTTTTTAATGGTTTCTATTCATTTAAAATTCATCATACTGATCTAAATATTTACTGATGTATTTTGCTCACATTAAAAGAGTAATAAATATACTTTAATATTAGCACTGTTTTTGTTAATGGCACCAGGAGTGAGAACTTCCAGAGTTTTACATATTTTTCCATATTTTTCTTTTTTTTTGCACTCTATCGTTTTTTCACGCATTTTCTTATTTTCACCATTTTTTCCTTTGTTTTATGTATTTTGTCCATTTACGCAAGATCCGCCCAATTGTTACCCCAATGTCATGTCAACGTCATGACGCTATCAGGCAATCACAATGCAGTATGTGTCCAAATTAGTTATCACTGCTACTGAAGCACACATCCGGAACTCCATCTTTTATATTTGGAACACTCTGGAGTTGAGCATCCTAGGGAGAGGCTGCAGGCTGTGGCTGTTTGTGAGTAAAAACTTGCATTAACTCCTGGTACTCGAGCCTATTTTTTAATAACAATTAATATTTTGTCATTTAACACACCAGTAGGCACAACACCCAGATGATATGCAAGTACCCATATCTCATTAGTTTCCACAAACTTACACATGCTACACAATTTATTGAGTTATGTATCAACATCACATCACATCACATCTTGTCATGATGTCATGTTACAGCATTGTGTAATGTCACACCATCATGTATCCATAACATTGCCCCATGTTGACACCATGATCCTCTCACCCAATCATAATGCAGTATGGGACTGCTTTTTTATCATTGCTAAGCCACCACTCCATTACTAGTGTGTTTGTGACATCATAGTTATGTAATAAAACGACCACATTGGTATAAATAATAATGTCACATCACATAAGAGATATAATCGCAAATTCTATAGGCACTACCGATTTCTAACCAAAGATACTGTATGTATAGGGAATACGACACCCCAATAAATAAATCTCTGCATAACCACCATGACATTACTGCATACATTGTGTGACATCATAGTAAAATCGTCATGTTTCCAGACAAAGAAAGTGTATGTGTAGCACAGCACTACATAGTGTAGCTCTAGACAGGTGAGCTGTTGCTCCAACAACTCGAGTGAAAAGCATGTAGCCTACAGGATAGCCAACTGCTCAGACTCCAGCGTGCATGGTGTAATTGTGAACACTGACCCCACCTCTGAACAATCAATGGCCAAGAAAACTTTGATGTAATACCCTCCAATGTGGTGTTAACAAAGAAGATGGTGCTACTATATCAGGTCTGTCTAACGAATCTCCATCCTACAGAAATAACAACAAACAGACTCCAAGACGTCGGTTGAAACATCAGGGATTGTTACAAATAGACAGTATTTTCAACTTGAGCGAGCCAAGTGAGAGGCTCACCCAGCACTATCCACACCACTTCCCCAGGCATGGTAAAGAAATTTGCACAATGTACACATAATCATGTCCAACATGGCGGCTGGAGCAAAAGACACTCACTCATTCAGGGAGGTGACAACCACCTAGCCAAGGCAGTCACAGCTCACAGACACTTACACACTCACCAAAGGAAATCTGTCGATTATTTTGCAAATGAACATTGCTATCAGCTTGAGCGCCAAGTTCTTGCATGACCTGCAGTCTTTTTGGGCCACTCAGAAACAAGATCCACCTCCTCCCCCAACCATCAAGCTTTTTAAATCTACACTCCTAGAAATGGAAAAAAGAACACATTGACACCGGTGTGTCAGACCCACCATACTTGCTCCGGACACTGTGAGAGGGCTGTACGAGCAATGATCACACGCACGGCACAGCGGACACACTAGGAACTGTGGTGTTGGCCGTCGAATGGCGCTAGCTGCGCAGCATTTGTGCACCGCCGCCGTCAGTGTCAGCCAGTTTGCCGTGGCATACGGAGCTCCATCGCAGTCTTTAACACTGGTAGCATGCCGCGACAGCGTGGACGTGAACCGTATGTGCAGTTGACGGACTTTGAGCGAGGGCGTATAGTGGGCATGCGGGAGGCCGGGTGGACGTACCGCCGAATTGCTCAACACGTGGGGCGTGAGGTCTCCACAGTACATCGATGTCGTCGCCAGTGGTCGGCGGAAGGTGCACGTGCCCGTCGACCTGGGACAGGACCGCAGCGATGCACGGATGCACGCCAAGACCGTAGGACCCTACGCAGTGCCGTAGGGGACCGCACCGCCACTTCCCAGCAAATTAGGGACACTATTGCTCCTGGGGTATCGGCGAGGACCATTCGCAACCGTCTCCATGAAGCTGGGCTACGGTCCCGCACACCGTTAGGCCGTCTTCCGCTCACGCCCCAACATCGTGCAGCCCACCTCCAATGGTGTCACGACAGGCGTGAATAGAGGGACGAATGGAGACGTGTCGTCTTCAGCGATGAGAGTCGCTTCTGCCTTGGTGCCAATGATGGTCGTAAGCGTGTTTGGCGCCGTGCAGGTGAGCGCCACTATCAGGACTGCATACGACCGAGGCACACAGGGCCAACACCCGGCATCATGGTGTGGGGAGCGATCTCCTACACTGGCCGTACACCTCTGGTGATCGTCGAGGGGACACTGAATAGTGCACGGTACATCCAAACCGTCATCGAACCCATCGTTCTACCATTCCTAGACCGGCAACGGAACTTGCTGTTCCAACAGGACAATGCATGTCCGCATGTATACCGTGCCACCCAACGTACTCTAGAAGGTGTAAGTCAACTACCCTGGCCAGCAAGATCTCCGGATCTGTCCCCCATTGAGCATGTTTGGGATTGGATGAAGCGTCGTCTCACGCGGTCTGCATGTCCAGCACGAACTCTGGTCCAACTGAGGCGCCAGGTGGAAATGGCATGGCAAGCCGTTCCACAGGACTACATCCAGCATCTCTACGATCGTCTCCATGGGAGAATAGCAGCCTGCATTGCTGCGAAAGGTGGATATACACTGTACTAGTGCCGACATTGTGCATGCTCTGTTGCCTGTGTCTATGTGCCTGTGGTTCTGTCAGTGTGATCATGTGATGTATCTGACCCCAGGAATGTGTCAATAAAGTTTCCCCTTCCTGGGACAATGAATTCACGGTGTTCTTATTTCAATTTCCAGGAGTGTAGCATAGGCGATCCGATTTTCAGCCAGGCGGCCACCACACGTGTACAGAAGACTTGTGATTATAATCACGATATCTAAACAAAATAAACCGTGCAGTATTATTAGTTTATGGCCATGCTTTAAGATTCGTAATGCAGTCGTGCAGCAACAATGACAGGACTCACAGGGAGAATAAAAAGACTGTAACTCACGGAATATTAATGTGTGATGGCGTTATAAAGCTTGTAAATAAAAATGGAAATAATCCGAAGTATACAGGGTGTTTTGAGAAATTCCAGTTACAGATTTCTAGGACACATAAAGGGGAGTGGGTACATGGTATTTTGAACAGGAATCCATGACTGGAAAAAATACCGTTTCAGTTCTACAGCGAGTTCAATTCAGAAATATAACGAGTCCACTTCTGCTTCCACTCAAGCTAACTAGTCGTGCATATTTGATATTCCAAAAAAAAAAAAATTGGACCGATTCTTGGAAGCTGTGCCGCTGACAGTCTACTGGGAAATGTTGTTTCAACATGATGGTGCACCACCTCACTTCTCACAAGCAGTTCAGAAACTTCTCAACAGACAATATGGTGGAAGATGAATAGGCTGAGGTGGCCCAACCACGTGGCAGTCGCGATCACCGGATTTAACTCCTATGGACGAGTTTCTGTGGGATTGTACACTAAGTTCAATTTACAAGACTGCTATAGAGACAGAGGAAGGTTTGCTGGTACAAGTTCTGGCCACTGCACTAGATACTGAAGAAAAACCAGATGGGATGTAGAGTGTGTACCAGAACATGCTTGGTAGATACAATGTCTGTAACAACGTTGGTGGTCGCCACATTGAACTGCTGTTGTTATTCTTAAGTGCTGTCGTGTATGTACAGTACGCTGGGCTCTTTTTTTGTTTTGGAATAATGTAAACATGTAACGTTTAAGTGTTAATACAGTGCTTAAGTGATATATGAATGTTCTTTTATGTTTCCTTTCGCATTGTTGCCTAATAATTGTAATGTGTCACACCCAATTCAGTTCCTCAAGCGAAAGTGGATGAGTTAAACATCCGAAATGAAAACGCCATAGAACAGAAAGTGTATGTTTCTGGACATGGGTTCCTATTCAGAATATTATTTAATCACTCCCATCTACAAATTCTAGACGTTTGTAACGACAGTTTCGGAAGACCCTGTATACGTCCTCATAACAAGCAAAACGAGACTGACTAATGGCTACAGAGCAGCAAAAATAAATTTTTCATACACACAAAGTCAACAAATTATGGAGGTCACAATACCTACCTTGTTATACGATAAAAAATGGGAACTTAGAGACCGAGCTTCGTCTGTCGATAGTAGTCTTCTCCAAAGACTACTAGACCTACTACCAACACGATTCACATTGCGAACAACATGCGCTCATGATTGCTGGAAGAAACAGACTGTGCATACCTGATAATAATGATGAAATGACGAGGACAACACAAACACCAAGTCATCTTGCGGCAGGTGAAAATCCCTGAGCTTGCCGAGAATCTAACCCAGGACTTCGTGTTTGGGAAGCGAGAACGCGACCGCGAGACCACGAGCTGCGGATTTGAGAACGATAGTAAACGCAAATAAGGAGTATGTTTCCAACACCCTCTAGCTTGGCTGACGAAACGATTAGATAAATAGACAACCTCATACTTCCACCATTAGCATATGTCATGACTGTCTTTTTTTTTTAAAGATGACTATCAAGGTATTGCATCCTGCCATTAAAACTAGTCTTCCACAATATAGACACATCCAGCTAAACAGGTATAACACATATTCAAATTTTGCAAACCATAGTCAGAAAATATGTCATTATCAACAGCATCTAATGTAGTACTACTCTCACAATAGACAAATTTCAGAACGATCTTAGGGTTACATATATGATAATTTTAATAGGTCTGCTCAATGAGAATTGTCTCCTTTGTGTATCAAGGAGATATAATTTGTTCTATATTTCTGACAACAAGAGAGTCAGACGCTGTAGAGATGTCTAGTTGTTCTGTGAATTCTCATATTTAGGCTCACTAGAATTTTCCATATGCTTGTAACTATTAAAAAGACACTAGGAAGATTTTGTAGCGCATACTGGTTTGTTTTCGTCGATTTGACAGTCACCTAAACTACATATAGTCAGGCAAAACGTTAGTATCACTCTTGGGTGGCTCATATAATAGATTTACAGGTTAAATGGTTAAAACTATAGACCTACAGAGCATAACATTATTTTCAGTTATCGACTCAGATTATATGCAATGCATGCACAGCCACACTGGCCAACAATATTTAATTTAATTCTCTGAAAGACGACAGCTTAGAAATCATGTTAGTCAGTCTTACTATTTGTAAAACTGTAGTAAAAATACCAGATTGTGTTACAGCATGGCAATATGGCCACCAAGAGAGAAATCCATTTTTTTACTAATGATAATTTTTCACTGTAGCAGAAAAAAAAACATTGTTGAGGGAGTATGATGCCAACACTTCCAGTTACACGGTTTTCTAAATTTGATTGAACTCATGT
The DNA here is from genome assembly GCF_023897955.1 of Schistocerca gregaria. Taxonomy (NCBI): domain Eukaryota; kingdom Metazoa; phylum Arthropoda; class Insecta; order Orthoptera; family Acrididae; genus Schistocerca; species Schistocerca gregaria. The sequence continues at coordinate 35,871,169 of NC_064931.1, read as the reverse complement.
TATACTATGGGTGCTGTAACATGGATACCGCAGAGTGGCAGGGTGAGGGGCAGGTGTGGGGTCCAGCAACGACATGCAGCATGAATAGTGCTACTCTGTGCAGGAAAAACATATGCTTGGAAGTGTGTATTTATTAAAGTATGAGACCCAATGTCTATAAACAATGGTAGTGGCGGCTCCCAAGCCTGGTAGGTATAGCGAAGATTGTGATAATGGAATCATAGCAAGGACAGACATTATATACTACATGATTCACTTTGATATCAGTTTAAGTAGAAATAGGACGTTTATTTTGATAAAATAATACACATAATCTAGACTTTGGTCCTCAGTTCAGCGTTTATGCAAAATAAGTTCAAAATACATTATTTTTATGAGTACACACCAATGATATGAGCCTACATGATCGATTTACACGTTAAATAAGTGAAACTATAGACAGATTGGTAATATTCTGCACACATCACACACAATTCATCGGTTACCCATACTGAAACAAAAAATATGAGTAAAGACTCTGGATGACTGCACACTTGGTCATAACCTTTAAGTTTGCTTCTACTTACATTCTTTTATGTCAATACTATAAGGGGAGGGTAGCGCTGATGCGATAATACTTTCTGTATCCATAATGGCATACTAATAGAGGAAAATCTCTTAAAAGACATCGACAGCAGTTCATAGAAAGAGGGTAAGTACTTATACAGGGTGTTACAAAAAGGTACGGCCAAACTTTCAGGAAACATTCCTCACACACAAGTAAAGAAAAGATGTTATGTGGACATGTGTCCGGAAACGTTTAATTTCCATGTTAGAGCTCATTTTAGTTTCGTCATAATGTACTGTACTTCTCGATTCACCGCCAGTTGGCCCAATTGAAGGAAGGTAATGTTGACTTCGGATCTTGTGTTGACATGCGACTCATTGCTCTACAGTACTAGCATCAATCACATCAGTATGTTCATCACGAACGTGGATTTGCAGCCAGTGCAATGTTTACAAATGCAGAGTTGGCAGATGCCCATGATGTATGGATTAGCACGGGGCAATAGCGTCTTAGGGAGCACGGAACATTCCAGCCTATGACTCTCGAGTGGGGAAGAGCTAGAACGACAAGGACACCTGCAGTGGATGAGGCAGTTCTTCATGCAGTTGACGATAACCCTAATGTCAGCGTCAGAGTAGTTGCTGCTGTACAAGATAACGTTGACCACTTCATTGTATGGGAGTGCTACGGGAGAACCAGTTGTTTCGTACCATGTACAGCGTGTGCAGGCACTATCATCAGCTGATTGGCCTCCACGGGTACACTTCTGCGAATGGTTCATCCAACAATATGTCAATCCTCATTTCAGTGCAAATGTTCTCTTTACGGATGAGGCTTCAGTCCAACATGATCAAATTGTAAATTTTCACAATCAACAAGTGTGAGCTGACGAGAATCTGCATGCAGTTGTGCATCAACACAGATTTTCTGTGAAAGTTTGAGCAGGCATTGTTGGTGATGCCTCGATTGGGCCCCATGTTCTTCCACCTACACTCAATGGAACACGTTATCATGATTTCATACGGGATACTCTACCTGTGCTGCTAGAACATGTGCCTTTACAAGTACGACACAATATGTGGTTCATGCACGATGGAGCTCCTGCACATTTCAACCGAAGTGTTTGTACACTTCTCTACAACAGATTCGGTGACCGATGGACTGGTAGAGGTGGACCAATTCCATGGCGTCCATGCTCTCCTAACATCAACCCTCTTGATTTTCATTTATGAATTCATTTGAAAGCTCATGTCTACGCAACCCTGGTACCAAATGTAGAGACTCTTCGTGGTCGTATTGTGGACGGCTGCGATACAATACACCATTCTCCAGGTTTGCATCAGCGCATCAGGAACTCCATGCAATAGAGGGTGGATGCATGTATCCTTGCTAACAGAGGACATTTTGAACATTTCCTGTAACAAAGAGATTGAATTCACACTGGTAAGTTCTGTTGCTATGTGTTTCCATTCCATGATTAATGTGATTTGAAGAGAAGTAATAAAATGAACTCTAGCATGGAAAGTAAGCGTTTCCAGGCACATGTCCACATTATCTATTTTCTTTCTTTGTGTGTGAGGAATGTTTCCTGAAACTTTGGCCGTACCTTTTTGTAACACCCTGTATTTTTCAATAATAATAATACCATAAGATGGAAAAATGTATAACAGTGAATAGCTACACATGCTTGCGGTCAGGTAGATATAGCTATCTGAATGTTGCAGACGATATACCTATGACAGCACCATAGAACGAGAAACAAAACAGCAATTGCCTTGACAGACACTCTCATTAAACATTTGTCAAAAGGAGTAAATTTCCCACAGCTGATACCCATGGAGAGAACAATACACTAAAGGATAAATTAAGAGAAAAAGGAAAAACTCAGTAAAAAGCTAGTAATTGTTTCACTTAACTTATTGATATATCCTATAAAAAAATTAATCCTAAATTTTTTAAATAAAGAAGAGTCTCTCCAATCTTTTTGAGGAGTTGAAAAATTTTCAAATTATATGTATTTTAAAAGAAAAATCAGAGCTGTATTATCTGATAAATCAATGAGAGTGTTAATTATCATACACACACTCTATACTAAAAATATTTCAAATTTCATAAATCTAATGAGTTTAAGAAATTATTATGATGGCTGGGAACAAGACTTAGGAATCAAAGAACATATACTAGAATTATTTTTTAATGGAAAACAGAAGTATATTAAACATAAATTTATAAAAAACTAAAAATATAATAAAATTAAAAACAATATACTTAATGTTTAATTAAGTACTTGGAACCTTCTACAGCCATGTGGTAATGTATCTACTTTATTGACAAAAGTATATCTTGTATCACCATGTGGACTTAAAATCTTTTTATTTAACCTAAACAGAATAAATTACATGTTTATTACCTCAAATTAAATTCGTATATTGCCATTATCAAACAAACAAAATTATTATCTTGTAAGCTTCTTCCATATATAAAACGTGTTTCTTAACTCCTTCTAATTTTCTCCCCTTTTACCACCAATTTCATAAGTATACAATTTACACCACAAAATTCTTATATTAATTTTCCATTTTGTTAATCTTTCATTCTACCTAATACTTTTTTATGCACCTTAGGAGTGTTGTAAATATTAGTCTTCATATAATAACTTGTATCAAATTCATCAAGCTTTTTAGTTAATATCTCCATAAAATCATTCTACATTATAAATGTAAGTATCAATATCATCCATGTGGTAATCTTTCATTATACCTAATACTTTATTATGTACCTTAGGAGTGTTGTCAATATTATCATTTGTATAATAACTTGTATCAAATTCATCCAGCTTTTTAGTTAATACCTCCATAAAATCATTCTACATTATAAATGTAATTATCAATATCTTGATAACAAAAATCAATTTTTCTCCATATTTAAGTTTCATAACACTATTGTGAAAATCGAACATTGATTCCTTAGATAAATAACACAACCTCATTACAATATAAATTCAATTGTTTAACTTAATTTTTGTCTAAACGGTAGCAAGATTGTCTTTAAATATTGTTGTTTCCTTAAATTTCACATTTGCTGTAATTTATTCAATTTTTTCCATTTGGAACAAAGTTCAAATTCACTTTCTTTCTTATGTTTCCAACTTCTTTACAGACATTGAATTATTCATTAACTGGCAGATACCTCCTCAAAACAAATTTTCATTTTAAATCCATTTCTATATTCAAAACTACATAGTTTTTCAACCAATCAGAGTTTAAAAATTTTAAGATTTCTAAAGTGAAATAATATCATTTTATTTGGGAATAAATATTGTTAATATTTTCTTTCTTTAGTCTGTGGCACAATTTTATAATTAAGTGGTAATGAATAATGTCTATGTTCATCATGTAATTTTTTTGATATTCTATATCTACTTCAAAAATATGTCCATATTCTGAATTATCAGCAAATTCACAGATTTTTAAGAGTCAAAATACTTGGATATCCCATTCTAAATTATCGTGTAAAAATTGCCTATAGCCCACAGACATAAATTATTTGCACCTAAACATGTAAAATGTTTTCATTTCTTATTTGAATAATAATATTTGAAATAATTATATGCTTTAACATATTCTTAGGACTATTGAGAAATACTGCACCTAACTCCTTCTTCAACAATTAAAATCATATCATAATCATCTATAGTTTGTAATTAAAGTTTTTTCGTTTTCAACATCGAAGCCCAGCTTAATCATGGCACTGAAAATATCAAGACTAAGATTTATACCAGTTTTTCTACAATTTTTAAAAATATCAAATAGCACCTCAACATCATGTTTAAGGTATAAATAAAGACATCGACCACGGATTTTTATATCAAATTTTCCCCTAATTAATGTTGCCTGTTTATAACTGACATCATTAATATCATATTCCTCTAATTTATTATAGCATTTTTTGATGGAAAATTAGTATCTTAAATTTTTTCCAATTCTCAATATAATTATAAGGATAAATTCTTCTTTAATTACTAAACTTACTAAGATTTCTGGAAACATTTTCTAATCTTTCTCATTTGACTTTTTTCTCAAATTTCAGGGAATACTGTCAATATCTGAAGCCATAAATTCAAACATATCAAAAAATCTAATTTTCATGTTTTTTACCAAAACTATATAAATCTATCTATTTTTCGTTATAAGCAAGTTCCCTTACTAAAAAATGAGACATATATCCTGATAAATTATGTAAATCAATTTGTACAAAACTATGATGTGATGGTTGTTATTACATAATCGACATATATTTTTCCCTTAAATGATCATGATGCCAAACTATTTTGTTTTTTGTCAATAATGACATGTACATAAAGAACAAGTATTTGATTTACTATCTCTCAATTGTTCTTCAGATATATTAGGTTTCACTTCTCCTATTTCAGAAAGTAAATTACCGATTTCTTCAAACATGTGAATAACTTTGTCCCGTCAATTATTTAATGTAATAAAAGAAACCACTTTGTTCACATTTTAGATGTTTTGTTATACATGAATTTTCTCGATCAGGCTGACTCTTATCTATTTTTAAATGTAAACTATCAGAATCAGCAGAAATAATAAATAAACTTTCCTTGTACGTTGAAAATTTTTAAAACTTATATACAAACGTATATCTGGTAATTCAACTTTTAATGGTTTTATAATTGAACAGTTTGCAATGGGAACATCCAGTTATTCTTTATTATTAAAATGTAGTAAACACACATCGCAAATTAGTTCTATTATTTATGTTTTCAGATTTGAGTAAAAATAAGTTGAGGTAAATCTTTAATCGAAAATAGGTTTAAATATATATCATATTTAATTTTGGTTAATTTCTATGGTCATACTTGATATTTTTCTTTAAATAAAAAACACTATTAGATACATTAATTTATACTTAATTTTTGGAATATTATCAATCTCGATTTGAAATTTGAGACTTTCAAGTTTTTGATCAATACTGATTTCAACATTTTTATATTATCTAGTTCTTTGTGGATCTTTAGTCAGTCACAAAAAAGCATAAACTTTATTTTTAAGTTATTATCTAACTTTTAATTTTCTTTCACTCTTTTCATAATTTTTGGTTTGAATGCATTCAAAAAGAAGTTTTGGATCAGACAAATTATGATTACTCTCTAAATATATAGTTTTCAATACACCCTCAGAATCTTTATTTATTAGGGAATGATTAACTCTGCAATCAGTTTTTTGTTTCTTCAATATATTAGTAGTAAATATAAATATTCCTCTCAATAGTTTTGTTTCATCACATTTAAGTACTTCATCGTCATTTCCAACTTCAAAAAAATTTAATATTATCGAAAAGTTTTCGTTAAATTTTTCCGAATATTATGATGTTTAATTATAAAATAATTAAATCATATTATCTCACTCTATCATACACAGATAAATTATTTCTGTTAAATTAATCGTGAAGATGGTCGATTGTGAACTACCTCAATTTTGTCTCCATTTATAATGGGAAAAACTTGTTAGAAAAATGAAAATATGAGAGAATTAAAAATCAAAGACCTATAAGGAAAAACAAAAATAGGGGTCAAAAATTGATATAAATCAATTGAATATAAGATAAAGCTCAATTTAATTGAGGTGAAGATAAAGAAAATTTTGTATCTCAGACTTTTAAAATATTTTTATTTATTGTTGAGCCAAAATACGATGATCCCTGGTGCTTGCACCAATGAGCATTGCCCACTGGCTGTGGCAGCAAACCATTGTTGCTAAACATGAACACTGCTCTGCACATGTGCGCATTTGCCTGCAGTGTGCACATTTGCCAGTTTTTTCATACAACAGCAACAACAGCTGATATGGTCCTAGTACTCAGCTTTGTTGAAACATGTGCTTGAATAGCTGTGCTTGTGCACCTGGTCAAAACAGGAATCACAAAGTTAATACTGAATAATTTACTTCCTTTTATTTTAACGCCATGGAATTACATTCCATGAGACATATACACCAGGACAGACTGGAAAACATGATCGACACTTTTCGAATTTATTTTGTGTTTCTTTCCCTTCATTTTTTTGTTTTATGTAATATGCAAGAAGCGTTATTACTGAAGGATATATATCTGCAGAGTGAGTTGCCATCATGATAAAATACAAGATTCATGAGTTATTATTCATTCTTAAAATTTGCAGTGTTAATTAATGAAACTTGCATCATGGCATAGTTCCATTCAGCACTTAGACTTAAGTGTTTATAAGCATTGCATTTATGATAGACGTAAGGAACCTTATAAACAAGTTCAGAAACATACACCTGTGTGTCTTAGGAAACTAGTGGTTAAATAAAGCAGACCAGAGAGTAAATACTAATGGAAACATATTAATTACCCTTTCATTAAATTATCTAAGGTTGTCCTTGTAATACATATTCTATCAAGGAATCACTTTGAAACTGCGATAAAAAATGGCTCTGAGCACTATGGGACTTCACAGCTATGTTCATCAGTCCCCTAGAACTGAGAACTACTTAAACCTTACTAACCTAAGGACAGCACACAACACCCAGCCATCACGAGGCAGAGAAATTCCCTGACCCCGCCCGGAATCGAACCCGGGGACCCGGGCGTGGGAAGCGAGAACGCTACCGCACGGCAACGAGATGCGGGCAAATTACGATAGTTAAGTGTCAAATAACAATACAAAGTTGTGCCATTTATTAAAATCTTACCCTATAAGAAATGTAACAAATGCTCATGATATATGCCAAAATAAGTTCGCTGAATTCTTACTTTATATAAGAAGGCAGTTCATGTTTCTATATGAGAACGTTAAATAAGAATAACCACATTGTTAACTCACCATGTACTGTGTTAATCCAATAAAGGAGACACACCAAGATTCAAAATTCGGGACAGGTGCTGGAAATTTCAGGGTCAGCTGATATCACGTCCTCAGAGCTACTGTTGGCACTCGTGTCTTCATTTTCTTCACCAATATTAACACTAATGTTTTTCATATGGGTCTCCACAATTCCTTCTGTCTCTCAAACGCCTTCAACGATTTTTTTCGGATGTGAGAACTGTGGATTGCCGCATATATGGTGTCACTTCATTCAAATCTCGATGAAGCAATTTTAATACCTTGCTTTGTGAGAAAGATGCACATGTGTTATTTCTCACTATATTTCCTTTCACTTCAGCCAACATAAACTTAATCGCATTCTATGTGCAATAGTATTATGGCAAAGAAATAACTTCATGACCATCAGCTCTAGCGATTTCGTCTATCGTGTGTACAAGTGTTTGTAGCTTGTTAAGATTAACAAGCTGAAGCAGCTCCACCTTTTTTATTTCAGCAGTGCAAGGAAGATTATGTTACTCATCTTTTCTACTTGATATAGTTGGCGCTCTGTCCAACTGAGTAGAATGATAAGGTGGATTATCTATCATAATAATATACACAGGAAGAATATTCGGAAGGTGTTTATCCTAAAACCATGAGATGTAACTTGCAGCATTCATTTCTTGATGGAAATCTCCTGAGTCCTTCTAAGTGAAAGCCCACAAAGTTTGTGAATCCTGCACCTGTTCCAGTGTGGTAAACAATGTATCTGCCAACTTTCCCAGTTAGGTGTTATTGAACAGAAGAGCATGTGTCATTAGTCCAAATGTGCGAAACACTGTGGTTTGTATTAATCCAGGTCTTATATGTAAATATGACTTTGTCAAAGTAAACATTGCACATTTATTTGTGGAAACTGTGGAGCACAATTGTTATGTCTGTCTTCTCCATTACAAATTTACGATTGTTGTGTGTTTTATACCTGAAGCCTATAGAATTCAGAACTGAATGAAGTGACGTCTTACTGATGGAAAACAGCCATGCTTTACAAAGGGAAACAATAATTTTTTCCTAGTGGGTAATTCACCTTTACAGTAATAATTGAAAATATAGTCCCAAATAGCACACAGATTAAAACTGTCAGTAGCTGTTACTTGTTTCGTACCTTTTTTGCCTTTACCTGATGTGCTAATCTTAAAGCCTTTCTCACCACTATCAAGGCCTATATATTTTTCCTTAGTCACACATTTCACTGTAGCAGTTCCAATACCAAGTGCTTTGGCTGTTCGTTGCACTACATTTGACACAAGGAGAATAGATCCTTCATTACACATCTCATTTTCAAAGTAATGTCACACGAACAACAAATTCCCTAGCTTGAGAATGCAGGACCTGCCATCCCACCGTATCCATCGCTACTGTTAGCTATACTGTCGTGCACCAAACTAGCTATTTGGCAACAGCGCAGCTTTCTATTTTTGCAACCAGGGAATTATCCTGAGCCAGTAAGCGGAACTATGAGACATTGTGTTTCTGCCCAACTGTAGTATCAAGCTCATATTATATCACATAATTTCTTCATTACTTCTAAGAGCAAAAATTTACTAGAAAAGTAAACAAATAGAATAATATACTAATTAAGAATTATTTAATAAATTTAACTGAGTTGAAATTGCTTTGAGCTGTGCTCAGATATTTTAGTTCTGATGTAATCTAGAACATAATTATTAAATTTACTTGAATATTTGTCTTTAGACGATGGATTTAGATAAATTCAATCATAATTTTTCATTTCTAGACAGTTAAAATACTTCTTCATTGATAACTGTTATGAATTTCAGCTTAATTCTTATTTGTTATATTCCAGAATACAATTTATACATATATCTGTATGTTTGTCTCTCTATGATGGATTTGAATAAAAACAATCGAAATGTATAATTTCTAGACAATCAATTCATTTTTACATCCAGTTTGATCTTCATCATCGTTTTCCATCGATTCCAATATATTTCAATGTTCATCACTGCAAACAATTTTTAAATGTCCCTCATAAGTGCATTACAAATATATTTCTCACATACATGAAGCATTCATTTACTGGAGTACAGTTTTCTCAGATACTTATTAAAACGTTGCCTATATATTATTCTATATACATGCTTCACTTATTTTTGTTATTTAAAGTTATTAATTCACTTCACAGTTTTGCACATAAACAGTTTTTTGATTTGACACAGTCTGAAGATTGCTTGAGCACTTGAATTTAAAAGAGAAAAGTATTAGAAGAAGAAAAAATAGATAGTACTGGAATGGTGAAGTTTCATAATTTACTCTTTCAAACAGGAAATAATTCAGATTATGCAAGCTATGCAATATTTAATAGCTAGTTAAAATTAATAATATTAAAGGCAAAATGTATAACAACAATATTTCATAATGAATTAATATACAAGACACAAATAAATCTGAAATAACAGTAGTGTTAAATATATTTTATTTTATTACTAAACAATTATTGCTTAAAGATAGAAATATGGGTTATGGATATTTGGTTCACATTGTTTGAACGCAAAAATAAATTGACTACAAATGATATTTTTTATTTTACTTATTAATAATTTGTAGAGGCTCTGAGTGTATCCTCTGAAAATTTAAAATTTACAAAATTAGTTTCATTAAATCTATAAACTATTGAATTGTATGGTCCATTATCCTTAGAACATAATTTTACAAAATGAAGCCAAACAAGTAATACTTAATACTTTTGTAAAAAAACTGAGCAACTAAACCTTTAATTTTAAAAACCGAACTTAAAAACAAAGATCAACAATTACAATAAATAAAGAAAAACTATATTGTTAAGTAAGATCAGTAAAAAATTCAAAAATAGAGCAGAGTGATATCACATATGTTGATAGTAAAAATTATTACAAAAAGATCGTTTTTTATAAAGTTAGTTGAACAACAAAGACAGAGTAAAATCCAGATTAGCTACATATAGTATTGGTGAACATCCTGACAATAAAGTTTAGTATTACTACATGTCAAATTGTGTTAGTTATCATTTTATTGAAGAATTAGTTAAATCACCTATTAAATCACCGAAACGAGAAGAATATAAAGAATTATATATTAGGAATTAAGCTGATTATAATATTATTTAGATTTTTTTGTTGTTAACCGAATTAAAGTTAAATGATGATAACATCAGAGATATAACATGTTAACAACATATTACCATATCCTTAACAAACAGAGCCATTAAAAATTCCTTAGGAAATTTCAACTTATGTAACAACAAATTAATTGATAACATTGTTTTAGATATTATCAGTGAAGAAGATTTACGTTTATGTTTGTGTTATGTTTCTGAAGAACTTCTATGTATATGTAGTGAAGCTTGTGCTAGTTAAAAAATTTGTAGTCTTCATTCGATATTTTGTGATACTACGTTTTCTTGCCATACTTATTCTCAAAAATCCAAACTCATTATCATTCCAACATTAACTACACATTTCTTTAAGATGATCAAAATTAAAAATCACTCCCAACAAACTCACAGTAAATATCATTTAAATTTGAAAAAGTTTATTCAAATTATATTTACCTCTAGTGAAATTATATCTAAATACAGCATCATTTCCAAAAATGAAAACAGCAAATAAAGTAGCTGAATTGCCTTAACATTCATCCAATGGTATAAATTCATCATTACTTTTAATAAAAGTAACAAAGTTATTGCATATATTGTCTTTAAATATTTAGAAATGTTCGTAAATACTTGAAATTTTAATTGACCTAAGCTTTTGGAATAAACATATAAATGACTGATTTTATACCAATTTAACCATCAATAAGGTAACATGTAATTATCAAACCTTTGATGTTTTCTACATCTGGTTGGTGCAATTATCATGCACTGAATTGAATTGGGTGAATAATTGTGATGTTTATATTTCAATTTTTTTCTTGAATTCGTATTTCTGGATCCCAATCTGTCATTTTATTGGTAGTAATTTATTAGTAATAAAATAAATGGTAATTCATGAGTTCTCAAAAAAAGATTAACTATACCTAAAAGAGATAGTCATAAAAACATTGTACTAGTTTACTTTTATACATCATTCCGTACTCCAAGTAATAAGTCAAAGAGTAACAAACTGTATTGTGATGAAGGACAACAGGCATTCCACTTCGTACATATAGCTTAAAAAGTTTAGAAAAATTTGTTCATAAAAATCCTAGCTTGTACACGAATGCAGATGATAATATTTAAATAGATTAACTCTCAAAGAGATGCTAAATTACATACAGACATGAAACACAGTATCAGAAGTATGTTGAGATTTAATAATTTCCCTGGATAATAAAAAATGATTGCTAATGCTATTAAAAATTTGTACCATTTGAATTAATTTATGTTAATTTTAATTTAGCTGACTGAATGTTTGTAAAAAATGATGGCTAATTTCGTTGTGAAACTAATATTATTGCTTAATTTAAACCTAACATTGAATTTGGTGCAACAATAATTTGTGAACTGAATAATCCTTTATTTATTCCAGTTAATTACGAAATTACAGATTTATAAATATTTATTACATATGGAAAAATAATTTGATTGACTTCAATGGTGTTACTCCAACAGTTAGTTTAGAAGTCAATTAATAAAATTATTCTATACAAAAGAACAAGTTTGAGAGGAATCAGTTTTAATGGTTTCTATTTAATGAGAAAAGTAAAAATAATCTAAATATCCATAATAATGTTGAAGAAATTAACATATATATTGGAAATGGCTAACTGCATCCATATCCACACTTAGGTGTACATAAATTTCAAATTGTTACAGTGAATGGAAGAAATTATACAACATATGCTGGAAAACCTATTAAAAATTAATTGATAACAATGTAGCAAAACTATTTCATGTTGTAACTATATAGAACGAAAATAATATTTATCTAGAATTGAATATTTACTTATTTCATCATCACTTTTATTACATTTAACATATTCTCTAAGAGATAAAATTTGTATGGGGAACATATAATTAATAATGGTAAGACAATGAGTTAGAAAATTGAAATGTTATACTCAATGAGATTTTTGGTGGATTTTTAAAAGCATGATAAAGAAATAATTTGGGAATGAGAGTTAACAGCAATTTTTACTTGGTGTAAGTTTTCAAATGGTGTTTTTTCGTTGTACCGATTTTGACACTGCTTGAGTCGATATAACAGATATATTACTGAACGAAGAAAAAATTTTAGTTAAGAAAAGGAAATTCGAGTTCCTGTTGTTAAGTACAAACCGAATTATGAGCCTCAACAGCGAGAAATTATCTTAAAAACTACTAAGATAGCCAATTTCGTTTAAAAATTACAGACAACAGAAGTAGCAGGATCCATATAACAAAGGGAATATTGTAATTCAACAGAGTTTAATATGTCTCATTTTATTTTTTTATGGTTCAAACTAATCCTAAAAATAATCAGTTGATTAACTCATCAATACATGATGATGCTAAAACATATAACTTATGTTTAAAAAAATGGAAGAAACGAAATATTTCCATAAGAAGTGTGGAATTTAGTCACCAGATAATTTTTCGAAAGCTTCTGTCAGTTTTGTTATTGTGCACCAGCTGCACAATTAAAACTAGGTGCTTATATAAACCTATATAATTTTATTACAAGTTATCCTACTTATGTCATAAACCTGACACATAAAAAAGTATTATAGCCACACAAAGAACAATGAAATTATGTGCTAATTTTAATACTAATATTTCATCTGATACAATTATTTACAAATTTATTTAGGAAAAGAGAATTGAACTAATGATGATTATTATAAATTGTTACCTAATAATTTCTAAGTTTTTCTTAATTTTTGCATTTTAGAAATTATCATCTACTCTCATTTTCTGTAGCATTCTCAAATTCTCAATCAAAAATAGATTTCTTTATTGAGTTTTTTATCAGTATCTTACTTCTTAATCAGATCTATGATCTCTTCAATGGTATAAATTTTTAGTCTTGATTTTTCGTTGTTGTGACAGCTAAAGCAGTATTCAGTCTGTGTCTCGTTTTTTGAGTCTACTTACAACAAAGAAATTTAATAAGAAAAATATTCTTTTTATTTAACCATAATCAGTAAAAGCAGATTTCTAAATTAAACTTTTTTCTGTATGTAGTCTCCTCTTAAAAAACTCAATAATGTAAATTCAAGAAAATTTATGAGATAGAATATGTTTTATATGACATTATTGGATTAATTTTCCAAGTACAAAATACAGAGGTAAAATTCGTATCTAAAATTATTTTGCTAAACAAATGTTCGAGACTTATAAGTAGATGGGAGTTTCAATTTTTTGAATATGAAAATGTTAAACTGAGATACAAAGGATGGAAAACACAAAGGGAGTAGAATGAATATTGTGACAGAGAATTTTGAAACTAAATTTTGGGATATGATTTGAAACTTTTGCATGTAGATTTTATACTTAATATTCGACGATTTTTCTTTGAAATATTTAAAAAAAGCGTGGGACAAATCACTGTACATCTGAACTTGGAAGACAGTTCGAAATTATTGGTCTAAATACTCGAAAACTATTGAAAGTGTATGAAAACACAATGAAAACCCTTGAAAAAACAATGAAAATGCTTGAAATCGGTGATTTACACTCGTTTTCTTTTTTATATTATCTGAGCATCCTTTGTTATTAATTCTAACTTTTTCATAAACTTGTATCTTTTGCTTGAAATTTCACTTTTCGTGTTGTCTCCTTAATTTTTAAAATATGTATGTTTTACACTAAATTGCGCCAGAAACCTCATTACACATCTACTCAAAAACATCCCCCTCTCCCACACACAGCAATATGCATATATGTGTGTTTTAGCATTGGCTTTAGCGCTTAGTGTTGACTTTGAGGAATAAGTAGATGGCCTGGATGGGTTGGGACACTTAATCGAAGTCACATGGTATCAAAAAAAAAGAAAGCCAAACCTGGTGACGTAAACAATAAGTGTATATACAACACTTGAACATTTAAAGATAGAAAATAATGGATAAATACCGAAAAAAGATGGAAATGTCAAACATCCATCAAAATAATCTCTATCTCACATAGGGTATCTACCTTTATACTTCAAGTGTGCTTGAAAATGATATAAGCACTATATCAGAGTATCAGGAGAGATCTCTTGGATAGCTTCACAGAAATATACATGGTGCAGTGATCTATTGGAATCACTGTATTATCTGCCTTCAAATTGATGGATATATATGCTGAAGGTTGCTATTGAGAACTCGTTGTAGATCTCTTGGAAAAAAATGGATTTGTTATTTACACAAAGGGAGGAATACAGATATAGCGTCACAGATTTGCTTAGAAAAAACAAAATCATTGTACAGACATTGTAATTTGTTGAGAGATACTGTAAAATGTAGGTATAAGAGAGGTAGGGACACCACATATACCTTAGAAGTGGATTGATGGTGCTTTCTTGAGAGATAAGATGAAACTAATTCTATGAATGTGTGAGAAAATGGCAGTGTTATTTTATGCTGAATGATGGGGCATTCTCCATCTAATGCATGTCAGTTGCAATTCATATATATCTCGAATCATTAAAAAAAAAGTGGTATCATTTCAGAAGTGAGATTCATTGATTGGATGTTAACGTTGCTATAGATGAAATCATGGGAAGTTTACTGATAGACGAAAAAAGGGGGCTCTCTGAACAATACATATGACATTATTTTAACTACATAACTTATATTCGCTACTTTTACTATAACTTGGTGTTTGTATAGTTTTTAAATCCATTTATCGCAAATTTAACATTTTCTTCGATTGTTTTTTCCAGTGGTTTTAGTTGTAGGGAATTTACTGCTTTCGTCATATGTACAATGAAGTGTTTTGGGGGAGAACTGACACACACTGGAGAGAGAAGGGTGACTCCTGATATACTGTCAGACTGATTACTGGTTTGTGTCTCCTCCTTGCTATGGTGCATGGTCATCTTGCGGCTGAATCATCAGAGTCATGCAGATAGCTATATCTGCCTGCCTGCCTATGAGTTTCTATACCCATTCGCTGTTATGAATTTTATCATACATAAATATTATTTAAAAATATAAGCAATTACTCTCTTTTTATGAAGTGCTCTGGGTGTCTTTTAAGACATTTTCGTCCATTAGTATGCCGCCATGCATACAGAAAGTAAAATCACATCCACCCTACCCCTGGCCTTGTGGTATTCATGTAAAAGAGTGTAATTACAACCATGCTTTCAGATTATAACCGAATGTGCTGTCATCTGGAAACTTTACTCAAATATTTTTCTTTCAATATCGATAATCGACTAAATGTGTTTGATGTGTGCAGTATATTATCCACCTGTCAATAATTTTAATTATTTAATGTCAAAATCGATTATGTAAACTGAGGCTTTTGGCATGTGTTCATATAAAAATAATGTATTCTGAGTCATTTACTATTACCACAATGGGTTGATAAGCATTGGACTGAATACCTAAATCTGGATTACGCATAATATTTTTGAAAATACAAGTCTTAGATCTACTTAAAATGACATCAAAGTCATTCATATATTATGAGGATCCTTCATGCCATGTTTGCATCATCACATCTTCCATATAGCTACCAGGTTTGGGAGCTGCATCTCACATTTCTATATAGACATTGATGTTGCTTGTCATTGCCAGACACAGTGCACCCCACTCAACCCATGTCCCTTGGGTATCCATGTTATGCTGCCTTTAGTGTAATGTGGGTTATATTACATTTAGAAGATCGTGTGTCTGGAAGTATAGTCATCATGGTCTTTACCTGATGGGTTTTTGTTACTAGAGAGAATAACCATCATAAGTAAAAGAAAAAGTATTTTCTGCTGGTGGTCATATTTCCGTCTTATGATGCAATCCCGTATTTGTCCCATACTTTTTATGAATACTGAGGCTGACTGGCGTGAGGTAGAAACTGACGTATTTCAGAGAATTAATGTAAATACTGTTGACTAGTATGGTTGTACATGCATTCCATATCATCTGAGTCAATATCTGGCTATAATACCAGGCTCTGTATGCCAGTATCGTTAAATATTTAACCTGGAAATCGATTAAATGACCCACCAAAGGGAGACGCTGACAGTTCTTTTGACTATATGTAGGATTGATGACTGTCTATTCCTCAAAAGCAAACCACTCTCGGCTACAATAACTAGCCAGTGTTTTTTTTTATATAGTGTTAAGAACCTAGTGAGAGTAAATACGAGAATGCACAAAACTAGACATCTCTAGAATGTCTGTGTGTCTTGTTGGCAGCAATATAGAAGACATTATACCTCCCTGATGCATAAAGGATGCAATACGCATTGAGCAGACCTATTAAATTATACATGTGTAACCCTAAGATTGTTTTGCAATTTGTCTACATACGAAGTGATACTAGTTCAGACGGTATTGATAATGATACAGTTTCTGGTTCTGGCTCCTAAAATTTGAGTACTTTTTTGGCTGGATGTGTACTTATGGAAGACTAGTTTTAATGGATTTTCGGTAATAACAAGATGCAACACCTCAGTACTCTACTCAAAGAAATATAGTTATAAACTACAGTGATTTGCAAATGGTGGAAGGATGTGGCTGTCTATTCATCTAATCGTTTGCTCAGCTAGGCTACTTGGTGGCAAAAACATGTTTGTTATTTGCAGTAGTTCAGTTGTCAAACGTACAACTCTCGCCAGAACGTGTTAGAATTTGGAAAAAGTACAATGACAGTAATTCTGATAACACAAAAGTGAGTCCTGGCTGTCTTGGTGGTAACGACATGGACTAAATTATACCTTACTGATACATAAAGGAGGTTATTGTTTCTCGAGCAGACTTAAACAATCACCTATTGATGTTTTCATATAAGTATTGCTAAGATCATTCTGCAGTTTGTCTACTTCTGGAGTAATACTACATTAGATGGTGTTGATCATGACGTCTTTTTAGTGTTATGACTACTGAAAATTACAACAAATAGGTGTTAGACTGTACGGGGATGGCCATGTTAGGATGGAGTGGGGACATGGGTGCTTGGGTATGCTAGAGAATTTTCGAAATGGGAAACATAACGTCAGTGTCACATTTGGAGTTTATCGCTTCAAGCCCTATTACTAAGGGGTACAACAAAAGAGATGGCGCTACAACTAACATCAGGAGGCCGTCGCAGTCAAACTGATGGTACGATGCCCTAAAAGAGGAGTTAGCAAAAACGTCTAATTGGGAGAAGAGCTGGTAGGCAAGAGAGCGACCGTGTGTCCTTGATGCCTCTAGCCAGTCTGCTTTGCGTCCCTCATGTGAAGATTTCCAGGTTTCCTACTGGCTGGCAGGGTGATACTCAAGGCATCCTAATGTCAACAACACCTTTGAATACCGTCACCAAGCGTCATCTGTCAGCAGTACACGTGGTGGAAACCAGGTATCGGCAGGAGCAAATCAAATAACATTCAGCTCGCGCCCACCCAGGTTCGGCTACTGTCTCGTCACAGAACACAGTACCGGAATCATAAAATATAGTGTAAACCAATTTTAAATGAAAAATTCCTCAATCCTTGGGTTTCCCTCTCAGGCTGTTTGCTCACCACACATCCCTCGCCCCTTTCCACAGGAGCCGTTTCACGGGAAAACGAATGTCGAAACATCGATAACATAACATATATTGGTAGTAAAAGGTGAAGGGATCCTTTGGACAGGTTGCCGCCATTTATCATTTACTAAGGGTTTTATTCTACTTGAGGATTCGAGGGGGGGGGGGTTAATGTTACAAAACATATACACGAATTTCGTTGTGAAATGAGCCCAGTAGTTAGCAAATCTTACAAAATAGAGAGAAAAAAGTAGCTCTTTGGGTACCCCCACCCTGATGTGACGGCATCAGGGTGGGGGTAGCCCTTTCAGACGATATTATCCTTTTGAAGCCATGTAGAATTTTCTTATTTCGTCGAATATGCACATTAGATATTTCTACAGCTACTTTTTGTTTTCAGTACATGCTGCTCTCTAGCTGCTGCAGCTTGAACAACTTCATATGTTTCGAATCATTGCAGTAACTGATTGTAATGTTTCTGGTTTCACGCAACGTACTCATGCAGAATAAAGGAAGAGGAAATTCTAGCATTTCTTTCGGAAGGGATTTCTCCTGATGCCGACTCAGATTGACAGTAGCAGTAAAAGTGGAGATGATGTGTTAGCTGAAGACAGTGACCTTGATTTTTGGACGAAGAAAATCAATATTGCCTTGCCATATTTTAGAAAGTGAGAGTAAAGAATCGTTAGCCTAAAAATCTAAAACTGCTATTCCAGTTGAAAAACGTGCAACATAAGAAACACATCTACCAATACATGGCACCTGAAGGCACTGTATAACTGTAGCACAAAGAAGGAACATCACAGAAGCAGACAGATGTGTGCTCTCTGTCCAGTAACCCTACGCTTAACTGCAAGGAGGAACTACATTTTACCTTACCACCAAAAGTAATGACACTTCACGCATCTACATCTACATGACTACTGTGCAATTCACATTTAAGTGCTTGGCAGAGGATTCATCGAACCACAATCATACTATCTCTCTACCATTCCACTCCCTAACAGCGCGCGGGAAAAACGAGCACCTAAACATTTCTGTTCGAGCTCTGATTTCTCATATTTTATTTTGATGATCATTCCTACCTATGTAGGTTGGGCTCAACAAAATATTTTCGCATTCGGAAGAAAAAGTTTGTGACTGAAATTTCGTAAAAAGATCTCGCCGCGACGAAAAACGTCTTTGCTGTAATGACTTCCATCAAAATTCGAGTATCGTATCTGCCACACTCTCTCCCCTATTATGAGATAATACAAAACGAGCTGCCATTTTTTTACACCCTTTCGATGTCCTCCGTCAATCCCACCTGGTAAGGATCCCACACTGCGCAGCAATATTCTAACAGTGGACGAACGAGTGTAGTGTAAGCTGTCTCTTTAGTGGACCTGTTGCATCTTCTAAGTGTCCTGCCAATGAAACGCAACCCTTGGCTCGCCTTCCTCACAATATTATCTATGTGGTCTTTCCAACTGAAGTTGTTCGTAATTTTAACACCCAGGTACTTAGTTGAATTGACAGCCTTGAGAATTGTACTATTTATCGAGTAATCGAATTCCAACGGATTTCTTTTGGAACTCATGTGGATCACCTCACACTTTTCGTTATTTAGCGTCAACTGCCACCTGCCACACCATACAGCAATATTTTCTAAATCGCTTTGCAACTGATACTGGTCTTCGGTTGACCTTACTAGACGGTAAATTACAGCATCATCTGCGAACAACCTAAGAGAACTGCTCAGATTGTCACCCAGGTCATTTATATAGATCAGGAACAGCAGAGGTCCCAGGACGCTTCCCTGGGGAACACCTGATATCACTTCAGTTTTACTCGATGATTTGCCGTCTATTACTACGAACTGCGACCTTCCCGACAGGAAATCACGAATCCAGTCGCACATCTGAGACGATACCCCATAGACCCGCAGCTTGATTAGAAGTCGCTTGTGAGGAACGGTGTCAAAAGCTTTCCGGAAATCTAGAAATACAAAATCAACTTGAGATCCCCTGTCGATAGCAGCCACTACTTCATGCGAATAAAGAGCTATCTGCGTTGCACAAGAGCGATGTTTTCTGAAAGCATGCTGATTACATATCAATAGATCGTTTCCTTCGAGGAGATTCATAATGTTTGAATACAGTATATGCTCCAAAACCCTACTGCAAACCGACGTCAATGATATAGGTCTGTAGTTAGATGGATTACTCCTACTACCCTTCTTAAACACTGGTGCGACCTGGGCAATTTTCCAATCTGTAGGTACAGATCTATCGGTGAGTGAGCGGTTGTATATGAGTGGTAAATAGGGAGCTATTGTACCAGCGTAATCTGAAAGGAACCTAATCGGTATACAATCTGGACCTGAAGACTTGCCCGTACCAAGCGATTTGAGTTGCTTCGTAACCCTTAAGGTATCTACTTCTAAGAAACTCATGCTAGCAGCTGTTCGTGTTTCAAATTCTGGAATATTCCATTCGTCTTCCTTGGTGAAGGAATTTCGGAAAACTGCGTTCAATAACTCCGCTTTAGCGGCGCAGTCGTCGGTAACAGTACCATCGGCACTGCGCAGCGAAGGTATTGACTGTGTCATGCCGCTTGTGTACTTTACATACGACCAGAATTTCTTCGGATTTTCTACCAAATTTCGAGACAATGTTTCGTTGTAGAACCTATTAAAGGCATCTCGCATTAAAGTCAGTGCCAAATTTCGCGCGTCTGTAAATTTTAGCCAATCTTCGGGATTTCGCGCTCTTCTGAACTCCGCATGCTTTTTCCGTTGCCTCTGCAACAGCGTTCGGACCTGTTTTGTGTACCACGAGGGATCCGTTCCATCTTTTACCAATTTATGAGGTATGAATCTCTCAATTGCTGTTGCTACTATATCTTTGAATTTGAGCCACATCTCGTCTACATTTGCATAGTCAGTTCGGAAGGAATGGATATTGTCTCTCAGGAGGGCTTCTAGTGACACTTTATCCGCTTTTTTAAATAAAATTATTTTGCGTTTGTTTCTGGTGGATTTGGAAGAAACGGTATTGAGCCTAGCTACAACGACCTTGTGATCACTAATCCCTGTATCAGTCATGATGCTCTCTATCAGCTCTGGATTGTTTGTGGCTAAGAGGTCAAGTATGTTTTCGCAACCATTTACAATTCGCGTGGGTTCGTGGACTAACTGCTCGAAATAATTTTCGTAGAAAGCATTTAGGACCATCTCGGAAGATGTTTTCTGCCTACCACCGGTTATGAACAAGTATTTTTGCCAACATATCGAGAGAAGGTTGAAGTCCCCACCAACTATAACCGTATGAGTGGGGTCTTTATTTGTTACGAGACTCAAATTTTCTCTGAACTGTTCAGCAACTATATCATCGGAGTCTGGGGGTCGGTAGAAGGAGCCAATTATTAACTTAGTTCGGCTGTTAAGTATAACCTCCACCCACACCAATTCGCACGGAGTATCTACTTCGACTTCACTACAAGATAAACCACTACTGACAGATACAAACACTCCACCACCAATTCTGACTAATCTATCTTTCCTGAACACCGTCTGAGACTTCGTAAAAATTTGTGCAGAACTTATTTCAGGCTTTAGCCAGCTTTCTGTACCTATAACGATTTCAGCTTCTGTGCTTTCTATTACCGCTTGAAGCTCAGGGACTTTCCCATCACAACTACAACAATTTACAACTACAATTCCGACTGTTCCTTGATCCAAGCACGTCCTGTATTTACCATGCACCCTTTGAGATTGCAGCCCACCCCGTACTTTCCCGAGGCCTTTTAACCTAAAAAAACCGCCCAGTCCACGCCACACAGCCTCCGCTACCCGTGTAGCCGCCAGCTGAGTGTAGTGAACTCCTGACCTATTCAGCGGAACAAGTCAAGGAATCTGCAGCCAACACGGTCGCAAAACCGTCTGAGCCTCTGATTCAGACCCTCCACCCGGCTCTGCACCAAAGGTCCGCAGTCGGATCTGTCGACAATGCTGCAGATGGTGAGCTCTGCCTTCATCTCGTAAGCAAGACCGGCAGCCTTCACGAAATCAGATAGCCGCTGGAATCCAGAGAGAATTTCCTCAGATCCAAAGCGACACATGTCATTAGTGCCGACATGTGCCACCACCTGCAGCTGGCTGCACCCTGTGCTCTTCATGGTATCAGGAAGGACCCTTTCCACATCAGGAATAACTTCTCCTGGAATGCACACGGAGTGCACACTGGATTTCTTCCCCTCCTTAGCCGCCATATCCCTAAGGGGCCCCATTACGCGCCTAACATTGGAGCTCCCAACTACCAGTAAGCCCACCCTCTGCGATTGCCCGGACCTTGAAGGCTGAGAATGTTCCTCTGAAACAGGGCAGGCAGCTGCATCTGGCTCAGCCAGAGACAGTGCCTGAAACCGGTTTGTCAGGCGTACCGGGGAGGCTTTCTGATCAGCCTCCGGGGACGCCTTTCGCTGCCTGCCACGCCTTGGAACGACCTCCCAATCAACCACAGGCGAGGGCTCAGCCCCACTGCGGGCAGCAACCGGGGCAACCACAGCGGCAGACCGGTCTGGGGACAGACGGGACGAGGTTGACATCCCCGTGATACCCAAGTCCGGCTCCCCACAGTGGTGCCCATTGGCAACAGCCTCCAGCTGCGCGACCGAAGTCAGCGCCGCTTGCAGCTGTGAGCGAAGGGATGCCAACTCAGCCCTCATCCGAACACAGCAATTGCAGCCCCTGTCCATTCTAATCGATGTTGAACAACAGTTACTGAAACACCAGTCTGTGCCTAGATAACGCAAAGAATGTATTAACTAACCTGTACAAATGCCTAACGACTGCGCTACAATCTGCCTGAATTTACGATTACAGTAACTAAAACTCGAAATTACGCCTCCTGTACGAAACTCACACGCAATTTAAGTAAGAATCTACGAAGTAAACACTAAAGCGCGATGCTACAACTCTCAAATACTATAATACGCCCGAAATTTATGAATTAAACAATGCAAGTACCCAAAAACACGCAAAGAAATTAAGAATTAAACTATGTAACAAATAGGTAAGCTAGGGGTATACGACTTGCTGCTGCAGCTGCTTATCCAGCGGCGGTAGGGAGGAGTGGCTCCATTTGAAACCAAGTTGCATGTGTGCAATTTATGTACGTAGCACTTGTTTTTCACGTTGTTCTTTCTCAATGTATGTCTAATACTCAAATAAAGCAAGAAAATTAAAAATGCCAAAGCAGTGGCTAAACTGGTGGGCTGGCTGTAGTGGTAACCAACAGCGTTTTTGCTGCCGTGAAAGGCTGGCCTCACAGGTGGCAGGGGCTGGAGCACTCATTCATGGGGTACATCAGTGAGGGCTCATAGGGAAATGTCAATATAAAGAGGTTTTACAGGTAATTGTACTAAGTGTTCAGAGCAACATTCTTTGCAGTCAGGTTAGGAGGCCAAAGACAAAAGTTTAAAATACTAGGATAATTAATAATCTTTGTTATTCTCTCACATGCACATGGTATCAATATTAACAGTTAGTAACTAAATTCTACTCTTGGTGGAGACATTGTCCTGTTGGGAGCTGATCAAGTATAGAACAGTGCTCCCATATTGCTATATCCCATTACATTTACACAAACAATTCTTCATTAGAAAGTGCATAAAAATGTAAATATTTTGTTTTAAAAGGAAAATAAATAACTGATGTGAATACGAAATGCTTAAATCTTAAATTAGGGACGATGGTCCATGCCTGAAAGGTTCCATGTTACTAACTGTTTCACCCAGATGGCTTGAATTGTATTTTACGACATCTGCAGTGACCTTGGCTATATAGAACCCATATAACTAAACAGACAGTGATCAGTCTTAGAGTAACAAATGTATCACTAGAAATGAATACTCGATGAACGTAATCCTTAGCGTTCCAGTCATTAATATGGGATATCGCACAGCCAAGGTTAATTTCTCCTCATTCTCGAGCGAACAAATCATGTAAAGATTCCATGAGGCGATTTCAGGTATTATCTGAAATACAGGCGGGCTATCAGGGTGGGGCAACACACTAGGGACTTCTGGCAGGTAAAACAGAAACAGTTTAATACTAGCATTATGTGCATATGTAAGAAGGGCAGATAAGCTTGTGGGGGGCGACTATGTCACAGGTTGAACTGTTAAATAGGAGTCCACTACCAGCCATAAATACCCGACATGTCTGAGACATAAATGCATGATCACAACAAAGTAAGCCCATTACAGTGGGTTGTGGCACAGAATACAGTAAGCTGTTACTGACAAGGATGAACCATAGTTCTTATATCAGGACAACAGTATGGAGGCAAGAATGTACTTTAGCTTCTTCTAAAAATAGTGCACTTTCACAGTTATTTGCGTCAGTGCTAAGAGACGATGTAGGAAACATGTAATACTCAGTGTGAATGCAAGTTTGAAATGTATTAAGCGACATAGCCAAGTGTGTCTAGTGAACTTACTAACAATCAAGGTGTCACTGGCGTACTAGATGATGTTTTTCTGGGTAGCTGAACATCCAACTGGGAAGGGGTGAAGACAGTAACTTTCGAATCCACAGTTTGTGCAAGTGGCAAGCAGTGAGATCTGCATGTTTAGCATATCCAGGGATCATGACTATAGTACCCTAGCAGCTGAGTGTAATATAGCAGAGTTGATTCCCATCTAGGATAAATCATCTGCGTAGGAGTTGATCAATGAAAATAAATGTTTGATATTGTTTGAAAATCGGTTTGTGCAAGTAACAGGTTGGGACTGAGCCTCTGTTGCAATTCCAGCTGAGTAACAGAACATAAATGTTAACATGCAATTGGGTTGTAAATGTACTGTATAGCAAGAGTTGTAAAGCTTTGGTTACTTGCAGCGTAGCAGTCAGTTTTGATAATTCCCTATATACAGTGACTACTTCACAATGGACTGAGTTTCTAAGTTCCTTATATTGTTGTACACACTTGGTAGCTACATTCCAGACTTGTCTGATAGTGGCCAGATGGTTACCTTCGATATGCGAAAGTTGCACATACTGGGGGACGAGAATCTCATGATTTTGAGCAGTATAAGATGTGTGCTTCTGGAGAGCTTTATTCCAACGAGCAGCATCAGTTTGGTCAGGAGAACTGAATAGTGTCTTTAGCACAGTTCCATCTGCATTGAACCAGGCTCACTTGGTATGATGGAGTGGTACGGCACCTGAAATACTTCGCAGTTGCTCTTGAGTAGTGACAAGCACTTGTTGGCTACCCCATAGAGTATAAAGTGTTCAGCTTTGGCCTGACCTCCTTATAAAGGGTTCATATCCTGTAAACTGACTAGTGAGTCGCTGCAACGCTACTTCTTCTTCTTTCGGCGCAGTTATGCTTATGCTAGCTAGTATGACAATCTGGTAAGGAGTGTACAACAAGTAGTCCAATCGTTCAAACATTATACCTCATGATGAGGGATGGTTCTAAAAGGGGGAGCGCCCATAACACCAATAAGCAGAGCAAACATAATACAGCACTTCATTTCAAGCATTGACAGTCTGAATGAAGGTACAATGGCTCACAGTATCTTGGCGAATATGATTATTATCAATCTGCAGCGTACCTGGTGGTACCATGTAGCCCAAGTCCATCTGCCTTAAAGTTAGTAGCACAATGAATTGCAATGGGCAACAAATCTTGTCACTGATTTTAAATTCAAAGATTGATGGAATGACGTATGGGTTTATTTCACACTAAGAATCTGACGACAGACAAAAGATTGGTAGTTACCTGCGGATTGTCGTGTGACTGATAGCTATGGCCGTGTTCGCAGCATGCTTGTATGGCATATGAAATATTCGACTTGCGACTGAATGTTTTCGAGGGGAATGTAATGGTAATCTATGGGGCTGTTTGCGAGTTGAACTGCGATCATAGTATGGTGCTAGAACACTGAGTCAGCTCAAAAAAGTGGTAGAGGGGTCAGGGGGCATTGTGTCAAGAATGCTTACAAATCATGTAGTCAGCACCCACGTAGATGCAAATGTAGTGTGACGCTTTAAGTTTGTCTCACGACCAAAATAATCAGTTGGCAGAATCGACCAGAAACTGGTGGGCATCGACAGCTCCGAATCCTAACACAAACTAGCAAAGTGACAATATAGTTTAAAATGTCAAACTCACAGCCAATGGCAGAAAGTCAGCAAATGTATTCACAGTCGCGAATGCAGACAACCATCAGCTGTATAATGGAATGGCAACAATCACAATTTGTGCCAGAACGGGACTCAAACCCGGATTTTCCACTTATCGTGAGCAGTCTCCTTACCATTAGGCTATCTGAGCACAACTCAGAGCCAGATCCCAACTTGCATATGCCATCAACCATGCATCTACAACCTGCAATTGTACATTCATTATTTATATTCCTGTACTGGGGAGACATTTTAATTGAAAGTCGCTTGCATATTCATGCATGTCCGAAGGAACAGGTACTGTGGCGACTACAGCCACTATGACATGCATGAAATGTATTCGTCGTTGCAAATATGAATGCATGTGCAAAGGAACTGTGCACCGTACTTCTTCAGAACACAGACACGGCAATATCATATGGTAGAAAAAAGTATGGAGGCAACAAGAAATAAATGTAAACATCAGAAAAGTCCTTGCTAACAATCATCCAGCAGGAGTTCATAAATTTGCAATAAAAGACATTAAATAATGTAAATGTGAAGGGTATCATGTTTAGTTGTCTTAAGTGGGACATCCTAAAGGAGCTCGCTTCTCATAGTAGAAAAGATAGTTGGGGAAGCTTTGTGTA
Organism: Schistocerca gregaria; assembly: GCF_023897955.1. Lineage (NCBI taxonomy): Eukaryota > Metazoa > Arthropoda > Insecta > Orthoptera > Acrididae > Schistocerca > Schistocerca gregaria. The sequence continues at coordinate 35,844,295 of NC_064931.1, read as the reverse complement.
AATTATGTCGTGTGCAAGTGAAGCAATAATTATGAGATGGTGTTGCTCAAGTCTAGCAAAGACATAATGAGGCATTTGTTATGCTAACAATCCGCAAATTGGAATTGAAGTTCGATTCGGAACATGTCAACGAAAAAGAGAGAAAAAGTGGATAGTTCATTAATGATCAATCCCAAAAGTGCACAAGTCTACGTATTTCACATATGTTAAAGCAATCATGGGTACTGAGCAGTTATGGATAAAAATCCAGCTTTCGGTTTAAGAAACCAGCTATAAGGCTGGATAAGGATTAGCTGGCTGTTTTTCAAGGAGTTCCTTGCAGGATGGCGGAGTGGCTATGTATGTAAAAAAACCCTATTCCATTTGAGTCCATAGCTGTATCACGGCACTGTAGTGAATAGATATTGGAATGTTGTGTGGGGGCAGTTGAATTTAGCGAAACTAAACTTCCAATTGTTGTTGTTTATAGGTCCCCTAACTGTGACTTGAGAGCATTTCTGCTTAAGCTAGAGAGGGTTTTTGATTCCCTTTGTAGGAAGTACCAGAAATTAGTTATATGTGGTGACTTTGATATAAATTTTGTTTATTATGATGGTGCAAGAAAAAGAAAAGAAAAATTACTTCTCATGCAAGGTGACTCTCATGATCAATTTAATTAATTAGCCAAACAGTTTGATATCAGTGACATGTCACCTGACGGGTTTAGGAGATGGCTAGGGCACCACGGGTATGATTCTCCACTTGGTGTTACACTACTGGCCATTAAAATTTCTGTACCACGAAGATGACGTGCTACAGAAGCGAAATTTAACCGACAGGAAGAAGATGCTGTGATATGCAAATGATTAGTTTTTCAGATCATTCACACAAGGTTGACGTCGGTGGCAAAACCTACAACGTGCTGACATGAGGAAAGTTTCCAACCGATTTCTCATACACAAACAGCAGGTGACCGGAGTTGCCTGGTGAAATGTTGTTGTGATGCCTCGTGTAAGGAGGAGAAATGCGTAACATTACGTTTCCGACTTTGATAAAGGTCGGATTGTAGCCTATCGCGATGGCAGTTTATCGTATCGCGACATTGCTGCTCGCGTTGGTCGAGATCCAATGACTGTCAGCAGAATATGGATTCGGTGGGTTCAGGAGGATAATACGGGACGCCGTGTTGGATCCCAACGGCCTCGTATCACTAGCAGTCGAGATGACAGGCATCTTATCCGCATGGCTGTAACGGATCGTGCAGCCACGTCTAGATCCATGAGTCAACAGATGGGGACGTTTCCAAGACAACAACCATCTGCACGAACAGTTCGACGACGTTTGCAGCAGCATGGACTATCAGCTCGGAGACAATGGCTGCGGTTACCCTTGACGCTGCATCCCAGACAGGAGCGCCTGCGATGGTGTACTCAACGACGAACCTGGGTGCACGAATGGCAAAACGTCTTTTTTTCGGATGAATCCAGGTTCTGTTTACAGCATCATGATGGTCGCTATCCGTGTTTGGCGACATCGCGGTAAACGCACATTGGAAGTGTGTATTTGTCATCGCCCTACTGGCGTATCAACCAGGGTGATGGTATGGAGTGCCATTGGTTACACGTCTCGATCAACTCTTGATCGCAATGACGGCACTTTGAACAGGGGACTTTACATTTCAGAAGTGTTACGACCCGTGGCTCTACCCTTCATTCGATCCCTGCGAAACCCTACATTTCAGCAGGATAATGCACGGCCGCATGTTGCAGGTCCAGTACGGGTCTTTCTGGATACAGAAAATGTTCGACTGTTGCCATGGCCAGCACATTCTCCAGATCTCTCACCAATTGAAAACGTCTGGTCAATGATGGCCGAGCAACTGGCTCGTCACAATACGCCAATCACTACTCTTGATGAACTGTGGTACCGTGTTGAAGCTGCATGGGCAGCTGTACCTGTACACACCATCCAAGCTCTGTTTGACTCAATGTCCAGGCGTATCAAGGCCGTTATTACGGGCAGAGGTGGTTGTTCTGGGTACTGATTTCTCAGGATCTATGCACCCAAATTGCGTGAAAATGTAATCACATGTCAGTTCTAGTATAATATATTTGTCCATTGAATACCAGTTTATCATCAGCATTTCTTCTTGGTGTAGCAATTTTAATGGCCAGTAGTGTATTTTCATTGCAGCGACATCTTTTAATGATATTTCAATCGTCCGCCTATCTTCCTGAGTCCTGAGCTTTGATTTTATGAAGGAAAAGCTTATATTGGTAGTCAAGGCATTGTTCTCGGATAAAATAACAATGAAATACTAAATTTTAAAAAACTGGTGTGATTCACAAAAATTTTAGAACATCTTCAGAGCAAATACCATTACTGTTAGAAAATAACTGTAATATTTGCAACCCTCAAAATATTCAGTATTAAACACCTACAAATAATGAAAGCAACGTCATTGGAATGAGAAAATATCAGTCATTGCCAAATGCAGTCCCATTGTTACATCGAAAACACTATATAACTACATTGTTGTGGTGATATGAACAATCACCTATTCGATAGTGTACGATGTATTAGCGCATTACGTCATGTCTGAAAACATTCTAGTCCAAAATTACTGTAAACAAATAGAAGCAACCTTTATATTTCGAATGTGTACTGACTCTGCGATAAACACTTTTCTTAAGCACCTGCTGCTACCTACGGGGAAACGCAGAGACGAAAACAACTGATGCAGTGAAAGTACATGATTTAAAGTAAAAGCTATAATTAGACACAGAGAGTTCGCTTGATTCCCTGAAACAGTAGACAATAAAATTTGCATGTAGCATATACGCTACGTGGGGTTTGAGGAGGCTACACGATGAGAGACAACCATCGCAATAAAATCAGATGTGTTACAGAATTTGTTAAGTGATACATAGTATAAAAATTGTATTTACACCTTGTCTATGCTGTTACCTTTACGAGACTTTGTATGTGATGAGACATTAGGTTACCTTAAGGGAGAGATCGAAATTGAGGAGACATCCTGCGACAGTGGTGGATCATAGCACTCTGTCATATGCCAAAAATGAATTTAATATTCTAGTCCTGTGATAGCTGGTGTGGCAGATAAGGAAAGGTATTTTTCTACCTGATGAAAGGTACTTAGAGGGAATATACCCAATGGCACAAGTAACGATACCTAAGCGACATGAACAAATGTGCAGTGTCCGATTTCTTCTATCTTCTAAATTAAATTGTATCGTTCGAGCGAGAAATTCGAAGTGTATGGTCAACAAGATTGCTACCTCAGATTGTGTAAAGTAGATTTTTTAAACCGGGGCTCTATGTTGGGATGGAATTGCTTATAACTACTGTAAACGTCCAAGTTGAAGCAGCTTGTTTTGTAGAGCACTGCGGCTGCCTGCAAGGACGGTCACGAGGAGTCGCCGTTTGGGAGTATTGGATTACCTCAGACTGTGATGTGTCAAATAATTGGCGTGCCTGTCTGACCTTGCACGCAGCAGCAAGGGCTGGCGAAGTGACAAGTGTGCTGGGCGAGTGTGACACAAGTGTGCGTTGCATGAGAGAATGTTTAAAATGATGGACGCTGCACTGGACATTCGAGTTCCTACCAGTGCAATCATCCCCAGATGCCCTCCATGTCCGGGGGTGATGCACTCTGGCACATACGCGTGGCGGTATACGAGGCGGACAGGTGCGCTGCGTGTGCACCTCGGGACATGAGCGCGTGGGATGTGTGTTTTCAGCTGTCTCCGACTTCTAGCGTTCACAGCTAATTGCTACGGACTATATTATGGTTTAAGTTGTCATGTTTAGTACTTCTCAATACAGCGCACAGGACTCTGTCGTGCAGTGATATTTGCTGTTGTCTCTATTCTACCACGCAGTAAAACCTTCCTCGCTCCTTCCAAATGTAGAGGAGAGAAAAAATTTAGGAAGTCTATGGTACTTTCCAAAACCCAATCGCGACGTCAAATTCCCGGATGATCACTTTATTCTATCTGAGAGCTACATTGCGTGCATGCATGCGCTAGGCATGAGCAGGCATGGCTGGCGCGGGTGTGCATCTCTCCCGCCCAGTTGGTGTCGGTGAGGCTACCCTGCAGTCGGCGGATGGAGCGCTTCGTGATCGTGAATGTATGTGATCGGCAGAATATATTTCTTTTTTAGTGGACACCCTGTGGTGGAGGAGGACCTATGCTATGGGCTGTTTGTGGCGGAAATTTCATTACTTGATTTGCGTAATGTTTGTGTGCGATACTCAAACACTGAAAATATTTCGTATTATGAAGAAGGATCATCGTTAGGTGGTACTGAATGTTTTAAGCGGTCTGTCTGACTCCTGTAAATGGTTAAACAATTAATTTGACAGGGTACTGAAAATGGGTTATTTCACTCTATTTCTCCAATATTAGCCAATAGGAATACAGTATTCTGAAAGGAAATGGTAACCTCCATCTTCGTCTTTGGAAACGTTGGTTCACACCGACAAGCAGGGAGTGGCCCCTTGAGAGCGGCAGAGTCAGGAAGAGAGTCTGGACATTTGCCGATCAAGAATATGCCGCCACTTGATGCTTTGTTTGGGGACCGCGAGATCAAAGGGGGCGGATATGCGGTGGTATTCAGTAACATGATCTGTAATTAGGACACTGGGCTCTTTTGACCTTCATGGCGTCGTCTTGACGATAGACACACACGCGGGAGACCCCAAACGGTGGCTACTATATTGCGCTTCATTACATTCCCTTTGATTACTGTTATTTTGTCATGGGGAGCAAGGGTGGAGGGGTGCAGTCGTGATGTCTGCCAAAGTGGGGGAACCCCATCTCCTGCAAACTGATGAAATAAAGAATATGTATGAATATATTATTGATTTTAATTTGAGTTTCGTGCCGTGAGATGGTCTGAGCTCGCATGACAAGTTGGTGCTGGTGTGGCCGGCTACGGTGTTCGCACGCTCGAGGTTTCAGTCGCTCCGTGGTGAGTGCGGCCGCTCACGGACGCGCTGGCGCTTTGCGGGTTCCCCTCTTACGATTATGCCTCGTGTAGCAAACTACTGTGATAGTGTATTTAACAATATATTTTTACGTGGTACATAATCGTCTTCAGAGTTTCGACTCGGTGTATTGGCGGTCTTTTATTTTAGCGATATATACACTCCTGGAAATAGAAAAAAGAACACATTGACACCGGTGTGTCAGACCCACCATACTTGCTCCGGACACTGCGAGAGGGCTGTACAAGCAATGATCACACGCACGGCACAGCGGACGCACCAGGAACCGCGGTGGTGGCCGTCGAATGGCGCTATCTGCGCAGCATTTGTGCACCGCCGCCGTCAGTGTCAGCCAGTTTGCCGTGGCATACGGAGCTCCATCGCAGTCTTTAACACTGGTAGCATGCCGCGACAGCGTGGACGAGAACGGACTTTGAGCGAGGGCGTATAGTGGGCATGCGGGAGGCCGGGTGGACGTACCGCCGAATTGCTCAACACGTGGGGCGTGAGGTCTCCACAGTACATCGATGTTGTCGCCAGTGGTCGGCGGAAGGTGCACGTGCCCGTCGACCTGGGACCGGACCGCAGCGACGCACGGATGCACGCCAAGACCGTAGGATCCTACGCAGTGCCGTAGGGGACCGCACCGCCACTTCCCAGCAAATTAGGGACACTGTTGCTCCTGGGGTATCGGCGAGGACCATTCGCAACCGTCTCCATGAAGCTGGGCTACGGTCCCGCACACCGTTAGGCCGTCTTCCGTTCACGCCCCAACATCGTGCAGCCCGCCTCCAGTGGTGTCGCGACAGGCGTGAATGGAGGGACGAATGGAGACGTGTCGTCTTCAGCGATGAGAGTCGCTTCTGCCTTGGTGCCAATGATGGTCGTATGCGTGTTTGGCGCCGTGCAGGTGAGCGCCACAATCAGGACTGCATACGACCGAGGCACACAGGGCCAACACCCGGCATCATGGTGTGGGGAGCGATCTCCTACACTGGCCGTACACCTCTGGTGATCGTCGAGGGGACACTGAATAGTGCACGGTACATCCAAACCGTCATCGGACCCATCGTTCTACCATTCCTAGACCGGCAAGGGAACTTGCTGTTCCAACAGGACAATGCACGTCCGCATGTATCGCGTGCCACCCAACGTGCTCTAGAAGGTGTAAGACAACTACCCTGGCCAGCTAAATCTCCGGATCTGTCCCCCATTGAGCATGTTTGGGACTGGATGAAGCGTCGTCTCACGCTGTCTGCACGTCCAGCACGAACGCTGGTCCAACTGAGGCGCCAGGTGGAAATGGCATGGCAAGCCGTTCCACAGGACTACATCCAGCATCTCTACGATCGTCTCCATGGGAGAATAGCACCCTGTATTGCTGCGAAAGGAGGATATACACTGTACTAGTGCCGACATTGTGCATGCTCTGTTGCCTGTGTCTATGTGCCTGTGGTTCTGTCAGTGTGATCATGTGATGTATCTGACCCCAGGAATGTGTCAATAAAGTTTCCCCTTCCTGGGGCAATGAATTCACGGTGTTCTTATTCCAATTTCCAGGAGTATATATATATATATATATATATATATATATATATATATATATATATATATATATATATATATATATTCGAGTGTATTTCACCTTAATGTATTTCTGTTCCACGTGCACCTGGGAAGACAGTACAGCGTTTTGTGTGCGAGTGTATATGAAACAAATTGTTTAAAGCAACATTTGCAAATGTATTGATGCGTTAAACACTACAGCTAATTTGTTCATGCACGCAAATATTCCGGTGCAGTGGACGAACAGTGAGACGTTCCACAAGTATGCCGCGGTCTGTTTTTCGAGTTAGTGGCGGTATACATCGTTAAACTGAAGCAAACTACTGTGCATTTAGAGATATATTCAATTGACTTTGTAACTCCTGAAGCAGCTCGTGCTCAAAGAATAGGTTATTACCCACTAAAACGCACGAAGTGTCTCAGGGGTGGTTTCAAAAGTGTGTCGCAAACTTTTCTCTTAGAGTCCGTATTAAATTGTGGCGGTGGTGGTTTTCCCCGAAATTGATTAAATACTCTCGCTTCATCTGCAAAGATTGCTCTCTGTGCAGTGATACATTTAATTTCTGTGACACCTTCAAGTTGTATTTGTGACAAAATTCCGCAACACCAGATGTAATAACTCCCGAAGCAGTTCGCGAAATGCAACATAAGAAAGTGCGCCAATGAGGCTGCGGCAGTATAGAGTCCATGGCGGAAATCATTCACAGACAGGAATTTACCTTGGAAGGAGTTCTTAGGTCATGAACTTGTTCTGGTTTTTTCGTGTGTGTCTAGACACCATTGTGCTTCAGAGAGTGAAGAAAATAAAAAATAAGAGCCTTAACATCCCTGACTCTGGCATCAAATATAGACTAAGCCTGCTCATCATTTCCATGTACGATCTGAACAAAATAGCGTCGCAATAGTTTAAACATTCCACACTGCCTTGTCACCCACAAACTGTATAAACAGTATTCCACACACTGCAGTCAATTTCCCGACAAATTCTTTAACTAAATGAATAAACTATATTACAAACACCGGCTTGTATCCTATAAATTGTTTAAATAAACAATATTCTACACATTCTGGAATATTGTTTAAACAATATTCCATACACCGCTATCGATTACTCACCAAATTCTTTCAATAAAGGCCCGCATCTCGTGGTCGTGCGGTAGCGTTCTCGCTTCCCGCGCCCGGGTTCCCGGGTTCGATTCCCGGCGGTGTAAGGGATTTTCTCTGCCCCGTGATGGCTGGGTGTTGTGTGTTGTCCTTAGGTTAGTTAGGTTTCAGTAGTTCTAAGTTCTAGGGGACTGATGACCATAGATGTTAAGTCCCATAGTGCTCAGAACCATCTTTCAATAAATAAATAAAATATGTTCCATACACGGCCAGTAATAAATAACCAATATTCTAAACATTGTCTAAATTATTCAAACAACATTCCATACACTGCAACCGATTTCCCACCAAATGGACAGTCAACTGAGTCTTTTTCCCGACAATTTCCCGGTGAAGGAGGGGGAGTGCTGGGAGATTTCCCGGAGGGTGGATTTAATTAATTGATTAATTTAATTAATTAGTGACTCAAATTGATGTCAACGTGTGCTTGTGTTGGCGAGGCGAGTTCCCAGAGGGGTGGGGGAGGAGGCGGTGGAGGGTGAGAAGGAGGAGGGGGAGGCCTTCTTTCGTGGCTGTGGCATGCTGGTTCGTAAACCAACTTCCCATGCTTCATTATGCTATGAAAGTTCGGGTGCATTTCCTACGTTGTGAAGCGAGAGGGGGAAACGTAAATGTAAATACTCTGATAAGCTAGTATATTATGATCGCCTGCTTAATAGCTTGTTCGTCTGTCTTTGGAACGAAATACATCACTGATTCTGGGTATCAGCCATCCGAAAGTTTGTTGCTAGGTTTGTGGAGGTAAGAGCATTAGATATCTACGCACAGGTTATGAAATTCGCGTACATAACGGGCAGCTGATTTGCACACACAGCGATGGCGTCCGATAGAGACCTAGATGGGTTCCATAGGATTTACATCAGGCGAATTTGGTCGCCGAAACATTAAGCTGAGTTCACTATAATGCTCCTCCAACGGGCGGCACAGCTGCACCATTGTACGGTTTTAACTGATGAAAATATACTACCACAGTGCGATCAGACAACTGGACCTCCACATTTCCGGGAGAAGTTACCCATATAATAGGGTAGGGGCACAATACGGAGGTGTGAATTTCTTAGTTTTTCCTCTCTTAAGTAGAGGATTTCAGAGCAAAACAAGATCCCCTGGGTTGTACTGGGGAAGCGTAATGTTTCTGAGGAGCCTTCGAATTATTATGTTTGACCTGCTTCCAGATGGACTTCAATCTCTTTACTTCATCTATATCCACACTGGGTGGCAATTTATTAAATTAGCGGAATTCATGGGTCTCCCATAAATTGCCTCGTAGCTATATTTGTGTAATTAGTGGCACTAGGCCAGTACCACCCCACTCTCAATTGTTGCCAGATGTATCCAAGACGGTGGCTATTACATCATCCAATATGGCGGTCTGTAGAATTGGCAACACCGCATGATGTCATCCAAGATGGCGATCATGACGTCAGCTGATGATGCAACTGCTATGGTCCAAGATGGTGGGAAAGTGCCTTGCCCCCTTGGAAGGAAGTTCAAATTCCATCAGGATAATGTAAGACACCATGGCTACCTCTACTAACCTAAGAAAATGGCGCGAAAATAGCTCACTTGGGCTACCTCCATTAACCTAAGTAACCCGACTGCCACCTCTTCCTAGGGATTGGCAGGAAGTTTGAATTTTGACACTAAAGAAAGGCTATCTCTACTAACCTAAGAAAATGGCGAGAAAGAAAGGGCACTTGGGCTACCTCCACTAACCTAAGTCATCCGACCGCCACCTCTCCCTTCGGATTGGTGGGAAAATACTCAGCCTGCACTGGGCTGCTGGAGAGAGGAAGGAGTGTACTTTATTTATTTTGGGACAATTTATTTAGGGGTGGATATTGATAGATAGTATATTTATTACACTGATACAAAACACACACTCTGAAATGCTTGGGGTCACACCACACAGCCTACAGACCTGTAAACTTTTCCTACATTAGCGAAAGAACCCATGTATAATGCTCTACAGACGCGCTTGCTAATTGTAAACTGTCCAAATAACGCATTGCACAGCCCACAGACCTGCAAACCACTTGTAAATAATGGAATACATTTATGTCCAGAGAGCCAAACAACTCGAAAAATTGTCAAAATAATAATCCATCTAAAAGACTCTGCAAACATGCTTGCTAACATCAACTGTTGAAATCATGCACCAGTCTTTATTTAAACAATTTTAGTCACTACCACCATCCAGTCTGTTTGCCATGAGGTCCAGAGTCCAACTGACCTAGCACACAGTACCACCACCAGAGGTCACCGTCATCAGTTGTGTGAAGCAATCCAAGATGGTGACCATGACGCCAGTACCGTTATCCAAGATGGCGGATTTTGGCGGGAAACAGTGTGTTCACTACGACGTCTGCACCTAGTACACAGTACTGCTACCAGAAAGTGAAGTTGTCTGTTCTGTGATGTAACCCAAGATGGTGGGGGAAAATGGCTGGAAACAGTGTGGTCACCATGAGGTCTGGACCTAGAACACACTACTGTCACCAGAGGGCTCTGTTATCCATTCTGTGACATAACCCATTACACGCAGGAGGCAGATACATGGGTAGCAGGGACTGTGTGGCATGGACTGGGCAGTTTTTTAGGTTAGACAGTATTGGGAAAGATAGCAAAGGGCTCCAGTCTCAAAGGGTACAGGGCAAAGAACCGACGAGAATCTTCCAAGCAGCAGTCAGTATTGTAGATGTAAACTGTTGTAGCTGTGTTGGAAAAGTACCAGAGCTTCAAGCGCTGATAGAAAGCACTGAAGCTGAAATCGTTATAGGAAAAGAAAGCTGGCTAATGCCAGAGATAAGTTCTGCTGAAATTTTTACAGAGGCGCAAACCATGTTCCGAAAGGATAGATTAAATAAAGTAGGTGATGGTGTGTTTGTGTCTGTTGGTAGTAGTTTATCTTGTAGTGAATTTGAAATAGATAGTTCCTGCGAATTACAATGGGTAGAGGTTATACTCAACAGCCATAACAAAATAATAATTAACTCCTTCTACCAACCCCCCCCCCCCAACTCAGATGATATAATAGCTGGACGCTTCAAAGAAAACTTGAATCTCATTACAAATAAGTACCCCACTTATACAGTTATAATTGGTGGAGACTTCAATCTACCCTCGATTTGTTGGCGAAAATACATGTTCAAAGCCGATGGCAGATAGAAAACATCTTCCGATATTGTACTAAATGCTTTCTCTCAGAATTACTTTGAACAATTAGTTCATGAATTCACACGAATTGTAAATGGTTGCGAAAACGCACTTGGCCTCTTAGCCACAAATAATCCTGATCTAATAGAAAGCGTCATGATGGATACAGGGATTACTGAACACAATGTCATTGTAGCGAGGCTCAAAGCCATACAAACCAAAACCACTAAAAATGAACGCAAAATATATCTATTTAAAACAGCAGATAAAAATTCGCTTGATGCCTTCCTAAGAGAGAGTCTCCATTCCTTCCTAGCTAATTATGCAAGTGTAGACCAGATATGGCTCAAATTCAAACATAGATTATCGACAGCAATATATAGATTCATACCGCATAAGTTAATAAGAGACGCGACTGATCCACCATGCTACACAAGCACAGAAGCAACGAAAAAAGCATGCTAAACTCAGAAGAACGCAAACTGGCTAAGTTTCACGGAAACTCGAAATTTAGTGCGAACGCCAACGCGAGATGCTTTTAATAGTTTCCACAATGAAATACTGTCTCAAAATATGATACAAAACCCAAAGAGATTCTGGTCATATGTAAAGGACACCAGTGGCAAAAAAACAGTCAATACTCTCACTGCGCAATAGCAAAGGAAATGTTACCGATGATGGTGCCACAAAAGCGGAGTTACTAAATACAGTTTTCCGTAGTTCCTTCACGAAAGAAGACGAAATAAATATTCCAGAATTCGAAACCAGAACAGCTGTTAGCATGAGTGACATAAAAGTATTAGGTGTTGTGAAACAACTCAAATCACTTAAGAAAGGCAAGTCTTCCGGTCCAGATGGTATACCAATCAGGTTCCTCTCAGAGTATGCAGACACAATAGCGCCTTTCTTAGCAATCATATACAACCGCTCACTTGACGAAAGGTTTGTTCCTAAAGACTGGAAAGTAGCACAGGTCACACCAATATCCAAGAAAGAAAATTACGGACTCATATCACTGACTTCAATTTGCAGTAGTGTTTTGGAGCATATACTGTACTTGAATATTATGAATCACCTTGACGAAAATGACTTATTGATACATAACTAACACGGAGTCAGAAAATATCGTTCTTGTGCAACACAGCTTTATTCCCATGAAGTAATGAGTGCTGTCGACAAGGGATCTCAGATCGATTCCATATTCCTAGATTTCCAGAAGACTTTTGATACCGTTCCTCAGAAGCGACTATTAATCACATTGCGTACATATAAAGTATCGTCTCAGTTGTCTGACTGGATTGGTGATTTCTTCTCAGAGAGGTCACAGTTCGTAGTGATAGATGGTAAATAATCGAGTAGAACAGAAGTTATATCTGGCGTTCCGAAAGGTAGTGTCATAGGCCCTCTGCTGCTCCTGATTTACATACATGATCTAGGTGATAATCTGAGCGGCCCCCTTAGATTGTTTGCAGCTGACGCTGTAATTTACCGTCTAATAATATCATCAGACGATCAATTCCAATTACAAAATGATCTAGAGAGAATTTCTGCATGGCGCGAAAAGTGGCAATTAGCACAAAACAACGATAAGTACGACATCGTCCACGTGGGTACTGAAAGAAATCCGATAAATTTTGGGTGTACTATCAAATCTAAGGGCTGTCAATTCGACTAAATACAGAGGAATTACACTTGCGAGCTACTTAAATCGGAAAGACCGCATAGATAATATTGTAGGGAAGGTGAAACAAAGACTGCTCTTTGTTGGCAGAACACTTAGAAGATGCGACAAACCCACTGACGAGACAACCTACATTACACTTGTCCGTCCTCTGTTGGAATATTGCTGCGCGGTGTGGGATCCTTATCAGGTAGGATCGACGGAGGACATCGAAAAAGTGCACAGAAGGGCAGCTCGTTTCGTGTTATCGCGCAGTAGGGGTGAGAGTGTCACTGATATGATACGCGAGTTGGGGTGCAGTCACTCAAACAAAGGCAGTTTTGTTTGCGGCGAGATCTATTTACGAAATTTCAATCACCAACTTTCTCTTTCGAATGCGTAAATATTTTGTTGACACCCACCTACGTAGGGAGAAAATATCATCATAATAAAATGAGAGAAATCAGAGCTCGAACGGAAAGATTTAGGTGTTCCTTTTTCCCACGCGCCATTCGAGGGCCGAATGGTAGAGAAGTAGTATGAAAATGGATGAACCCTCTGCCAGGCACTTAAGTGTGAATTGCAGAGTAACCATGTAGATGTAGAGTGTCTGGAGGGGGAAATGACTCAACCTGCGCTGGGCTGCTGGAGAGAGAAAGGAGTATACTTTATTTATTTTGGAACAATTTATTTAGAGATGGATTTTAGATAGTATATTTATCACACTGATACAAAACACACACTCTGACATGCTTAGGGTCACGCCATACTGCCCACAGACCTGTAAACTACTCCTAAATAAGGCTGTGCAGACACACAAACAACTCCTAAATTACCGAAATAATTTCAGTACACAGCTCACGGACATGACAACTCCTCCTTGAGCCGTAGTAAAGTTAGCTTTGTAAAGCGCGCCACAGCGCGCAGCGTGAAGCAGTCGCCCTCCATTTTCTGGCGGTGGCACCGTTGTCGCAATTGGAGGCTTCGGTGTCTCCCTCTAGCGGGAAAGGGGAAAAGTGGGCTGTTCGCGTGGATTTCAGAAGTGGCTGTGTGGGCTCTCGGAGGGTTGGCATTCGGGGCATCAAGAAGCGAATTCTCTGCCGGTGCTAGAGGGATAGCTCGCAGACCGCGGCATCAGCGTAAGTGACGCTAGCAGCGGCTCCGTGGTATGGGGCGTTAACTGCTCGTCGCGAAAGGGGGTTTCCCGCCATTTATTCTCGTCTCTCCACCCGTCCGTGGTCCGTTTGTCCCCTTTTGAGGACGGAAAAGAGGGAGAGAGGGGGGGGGGGGAGTAAATCTGTGTTTCGGATTGCTTCTTTCCCCTCCCAGCTTACCTACGGGTTATTCGACTGTCAGCCTCTGCCATGTCTGTGAAAGTCTAAGGCACCAATGGCTGTACTATTTAAAATGCAAGGCAATAAGACCTAATCCATTCTCTTGCCTGCCCTAATTAGTATTACTAGACTCATGTGTAATAGGTCCTCTAAGAAAGAAGAAAAATTCCTTTTGCCTCGTGGTTAGAACTAGTCAACTGTATAACGAATTCCTGCTCATCTGGAAGCTGTAACTTACGTGAATTTGTGTTTATGTATATTTAGCTATAGGCAAGCAAGGTTGTTAATGTACGTCGTAGTGGATTTTTTTATTTTGTTTCTAGTCAGCAAAAACTGTTTTTTTTTTTAATTCAATACCTTTTAAGGTTTTTACTCAACATGCTTATGTGTTTTATACAGGTAGTTGGTTATTAGTGTGTTTTCTTGCCATGCAAAAGTTTACCATTTCATTACAGGTAGAAATTGTTGCTTTGAAAGGAGAAGTTGTAAAAGTTCGCAAGTCCTACCTTGCGAGTGTGTGTGTTCACCGTAAGTTAACTGGCAGAAATTTGTAAAATTTGTTTTTTTATATATATTTTGGAAATGATAATGTTATTAACTGTGAGTGTCCCCCCACCCCAACCCCCGTGTGCATGACTCATGCGTTTTGGTTTTTCTGTTTTGAGAACTTTTGTGAACAGGATTGTCTTTCTATGTCGCAGACAAGTTAGATTCTGCGCCATTTAATGAGCCTGAGTGAGGCTGTTGTGGGCCGCCGTAGTTATTGCTGCTGTAACCAAGTGGGAAATTTTTGTGCCAAAAGTGAAGTCATATATTCAAATTTCACTCCATTTATTAATGGAGTGAAATTCACCTGTAATTTAGCTGAGCTTGAAATATTATACAGCGTTGCATTGTAAACGTTAAATTGCTTACCTTTTACTGGCTTGAATTCTTTTATAATAATTTAATCGCCCTTTCCTATCGTAAATTGTGACTTATTCGTTAAAAGATTATTTTTTTTTAATATCGTAAAGCCTTGCACCAAATGTGAATGAAGAGTGTTACTGAAAATTGTGTGTAATTTCACCGATTATTCCTTGGCACCTACTTCCACCTTACATTTGTGTACTAACTGTGATTAATAACCTTAGATGAACCAGTAGTAATTTTACAGTTGACTCCTAAATAAAGAAGTACACTGATGTGCAGACACGAAATTAACTCATAAACTGTCCAAATAACGCATAGCACAGACTGAAAACGAGCTCGCAAAATAATGCAAACAACGTGTGCAGGCAATGCTCGCCACTTCTTGTCCACTGGACCAAACAGGAGACTACCACACACGCTCCCAGAAGTTGGGTTGCACCGGCAGATGCCAAGCCACGCACATGTGCCTGTTCGGGTCACTCACGCATGAGGCGGCAGCATCCCTTTCATACATGACACCTGCGAAACTCCTGTTGAAGTACGTGATCACCTAGGCACCGTTGCTGATGAGACCAGACGGGAGCGGAAAGCTATTTGCAGAGTGCAGGCGCTCCAAGGGCGCGCACTCGTCAGTGCCGCTGCAAACCACCACAGGACATAAACCAGCACGAACCATCACTCTCATGCCGCTGCCGATGGCATGTCAGTCACCTCTACAGTTAAAGTTCTTTGGGTGTTATATTGACGTCACATATCCTTCTAAATAAGCGCCAAGTCATCCTCTGGGCCGCATGCGTATGTGTTCACCACCGCTGGTGTGATCCCTCTCTCCCTATAATTTACAAAGTCAAATAACGTGTTTGTGCTGAGAACCAGCAAAAGTGTCTTCCACCTGCTAGATGCATACATCACAATCGATGTTCTCTCAACTAAATAAAGATGCGAAATGTGAAGAAGAGCCGGCCGGTGTGGCCGTGAGGTTCTAGGTGCTTCAGTCTGGAACCGCGTGACCGCTACGGTCGCCAGTTCGAATCCTGCCTTGGGTATGGATGTGTGTGATGTCCTTAGGTTAGTTAGGTTTAAGTAGTTCTAAGTTCTAGGGGACTGATGACCATAGATGTTAAGACCCATAGTGCTCAGAACCATTTTTGTGTAGAAGCAGTCAAACAAACAATGTACATGGGAGGAAATAACGGTCCAGCACACACACCTCCATATTCAATCTTCTCAAATTTCTACGCCATCACGAAAGCTATCCAATATCCAGCACATACTAAGTATTTGGCCATCTAGAAGACAATACAGTTAAGTAATCTACATTCCTACACTCCTAGAGGCCTCTCCATTCGGACAGCTCCAACCTTTAACGGGAAATATGAATCATCCCCACACAGGTCTCTGGCGCTGCACAAGCACCACTGGTAGAATCATAATCCTAAGAGGGCACATATATACACTCCTGGAAATTGAAATAAGAACACCGTGAATTCATTATCCCAGGAAGGGGAAACTTTATTGACACATTCCTGGGGTCACATACATCACATGATCACACTGACAGAACCACAGGCACATAGACACAGGCAACAGAGCATGCACAATGTCGGCACTAGTACAGTGTATATCCACCTTTCGCAGCAATGCAGGCTGCTATTCTCCCATGGAGACAATCGTAGAGATGCTGGATGTAGTCCTGTGGAACGGCTTGCCATGCCATTTCCACCTGGCGCCTCAGTTGGACCAGCGTTCGTGCTGGACGTGCAGACCGCGTGAGACGACGCTTCATCCAGTCCCAAACATGCTCAATGGGGGACAGATCCGGAGATCTTGCTGGCCAGGGTAGTTGACTTACACCTTATAGAGCACGTTGGGTGGCACGGTATACATGCGGACGTGCATTGTCCTGTTGGAACAGCAAGTTCCCTTGCCGGTCTAGGAATGGTAGAACGATGGGTTCGATGACGGTTTGGATGTACCGTGCACTATTCAGTGTCCCCTCGACGATCACCAGAGGTGTACGGCCAGTGTAGGAGATCGCTCCCCACACCATGATGCCGGGTGTTGGCCCTGTGTGCCTCGGTCGTATGCAGTCCTGATTGTGGCGCTCACCTGCACGGCGCCAAACACGCATACGACCATTATTGGCACCAAGGCAGAAGCGACTCTCATCGCTGAAGACGACACGTCTCCATTCGTCCCTCCATTCACGCCTGTCGCGACACCACTGTAGGCGGGCTGCACGATGTTGGGGCGTGAGCGGAAGGCGGCTTAACGGTGTGCGGGACCGTAGCCCAGCTTCATGGAGACGGTTGCGAATGGTCCTCGCCGATACTCCAGGAGCAACAGTGTCCCTAATTTGCTGGGAAGTGGCGTCGCGGTCCCCTACGGCACTGCGTAGGATCCTACGGTCTTGGCGTGCATCCGTGCGTCGCTGCGGTCCGGTCCCAGGTCGACGGGCACGTGCACCTTCCGCCGACCACTGGCGACAACATCGATGTACTGTGGAGACCTCACGCCCCACGTGTTGAGCAAATCGGCGGTACGTCCACCCGGCCTCCCGCATGCCCACTATACGCCCTCGCTCAAAGTGCGTCAACGGCACATACGGTTCACGTCCACGCTGTCGCGGCATGCTACCAGTGTTAAAGACTGCGATGGAGCTCCGTATGCCACGGCAAACTGGCTGACACTGACGACGGCGGTGCACAAATGGTGCGCAGCTAGCGCCATTCGACGGCCAACACCGCGGTTCCTGGTGTGTCCGCTGTGCCGTGCGTGTGATCATTGCTTGTACAGCCCTCTCGCAGTGTCCGGAGCAAGTATGGTGGGTCTGACACACCGGAGTCAATGTGTTCTTTTTTCCATTTCCAGGAGTGGTTTTGATCTCTGTACTTACAACAATCGCGGTCTCAGTTGAACGACATTCGACATTGAGCGAAGTACCGGAAATACACCCTGTTCATGGCTGTGGCTCTGGAAATAGGAATATCAGTACCATTCTTATGACCTGACACATTCTTCCCTTTGCTATCACAGTACACGACGTCAAATCCATACCTTCGTTTCGAATGGACAGTCATTTCCTTTGCACCTGTCGGAACACAAACACATACTTTATAAGCCTGATACTCAAGGTGAACCTACCACATATCCCCTACTGCTAAATATAATACTTCGTCACTAACTGCTCGCTGCCGATACGAAATAGTACTGACCGAAAATCAACTATGGGTGGACATGTCTTAGAAGTTTTTCTTGCGAGTGTCACCACATTTTCTTAGAAAGAGATGTCTAATCATCCTACAAACCGCCAGATGTTAAAAGACCCTAGCCCAACAACAACTGTATGTTACTGTCACAAACGGTCTTGGTTCTACATGTGCACACAAGTATCCATGTTAGAAGCTATACCAGCCTTATAAATCCACGTATGGCATTACCTATGAATCACGGGGTATTTCCAGACAAATACTGGGATGTTGATCGTAGGAATGTGTATTATTAGACCAGCAGTCTGGTCACACATAGCCCACAATCCAACCTCGTTATAAAATCACTGAATTTTGAAAGTGACTCGGCTAAGGAACGTGGTATGAAGCCGCTATTTGCAACCTCCCCCCCCCCCCCCCCTCCCTGTCTCCACCGCCACTAGATATTTCTCCACCAAAAATGTAAATGTTGTTGACTAGGGCCTTCTGCTGGGTAGACCGTTCCCCGGCTGCAAGTATTTCGATTTGACGTCACTTTGGCGACTTGCGCATCGTTGATGATGTAATAATGATTAGGACAACACAACATCCCATCGCTGAGTGGACAAAATCTCCCACCCAGATGAGAATCGAACCCAGGACTTACATTGACATTTGGTCGCGCTGACCACTCAGCTACCAGGGAGGACATTTCTCCAGTATTTGTAACGTATTCTACCTTGATACCATTGCAGAGGTTCTGCGATATATCCACTGAGTTATAGGCGATAACTGATCGAGAAGATGGTTCAAATGGCTCTGAGCACTATGGGACTCAACTGCTGTGGTCATCAGTCCCCTAGAACTTAGAACTACTTAAACCTAACTAACCTAAGGACATCACACACATCCATGCCCGAGGCAGGATTCGAACCTGCGACCGTAGGAGTCGCACGGTTCAGGACTGCGCGCCTAGAACCTGAGACCACCGCGGCCGGCCTGATTGAGAAGAATCACAAACAGTAGTACATTGTGTGCTGATAGAGGTCGTAAGAAAAGGGCACTAGCTTTTCCGATCTCTAGTGCTATGTTATCTGCTAGAAATGATGTCTATGATTTGGAATCAAGTCTTTCCATTCAACCACATACCTGCGTTGGATCCTATGGAGAAGTCCCTTAATTACAGTCGCTAGTGAATCATATTTCTAGCACTCTCATATCTTGAAACGAGTCACCTTCTCGAACCTGTCTGCTACAGTAAAATTCCTGCCTCGTTTTAGGTAGTCCCTATGCATCCTGCAACTGCCCCCTCAGACTCAGCGCAACCAATCCTACAGCTTCGTGCATGTGATCGTTCCAATGTAAGTCGGAAAAGGAGTGATAACCTCCTCGACATGGGCACATCTCGAGAAATCTTGTGCACTTGGATGGGCGAGGACTCGGCGAGCTCCATTCCTTCACGAGACGTGGAATGCAGCGGTCTACTTCTGGTCGATTGCAGATAAAATCGGTAAAGGTGCTGCACGGCGGGTTGGTCAATGACAGTATAAGGGGGTCTTTCACTCTCTAATTTTACCCTAAGACTGCGAGAATGTTCTGTGACTGCCATCAGCATAGAGATAGATCGTAAATTAAGCACTATGCTCGAAGTGTTAGAAACACGTAGTGCGCTGTCTGATATACATTGATGATGGATGTGTTCGAGAATTAACGGTGCACTGACGTACTGTACAGTCACCTATCCACATTCGCAATGATACTTACAAAATGGGGAGGTGGTGGTTTAGCTATGATGCTGAAATTGGAAACAT
Source organism: Schistocerca gregaria (assembly GCF_023897955.1). Taxonomy (NCBI): domain Eukaryota; kingdom Metazoa; phylum Arthropoda; class Insecta; order Orthoptera; family Acrididae; genus Schistocerca; species Schistocerca gregaria. The sequence continues at coordinate 35,824,514 of NC_064931.1, read as the reverse complement.
GGTGTCACTTCACTGGCCAGTGTTGAAATTAATGTAAAATTGGTAAAATTGTTCACACTACCAATTATAATGCTTATGATTTCAGTACACTGGGGGGCGTCTTCTCCATCCCATCCGTCCACTGGTACGCTGTTGATTACCACATAATGATTGACTGACATCGCTTGTTTGAGTTGGAGAAAGAGTTTTAGTGAAGGTACAACACCTTCTGGGGATGGATAGCACTGAAACAGTGATCGCCTACATGTCTGCAATATGAGGAATCAGTCGGAATGGAACGCGGGTACATCGGGTATTCCGTCACGGTGACACATGAGTTTAAATGTAGTTGTCGTCAATCTCTTTCGGACAGCAGTTTGGAAACTCTCCACAACGCCGCCAAACTCTTCCAGTTTCCTTATGTTGTAACTGTCTTTTATTTAAAGTCATCCAGTGTCTTATGGTAGATGGAGTAACAAGATGATTTACACTGTGCGACATCTAGTTTTCCGCGAGAGGCAATGGATCAGTACGTCTTAATGTCAGTTTAGAACTTGACACAGACCTCGAAGTCGTGGCGGAAAAACAAAATGTATGGCAATATACAAAGCTTGTTACAGCAGAAAAAAACAATGTTTCAAACAACGATGCAGGGTCACAGGGAGCGTCTCTTGCTACTTACAGTATAGTCTGCGGGATTCGGTCATCCTCCTACAGTACAGGTGATGAAACTTTAAACTGGTCTGTGCAGTAGAACAATACCTGTATATTTAATAGGATCGTCACATGGGCTCGATGCTGGCATGCATGCGGTATTTGTTTTCGATATATGGAAGGAGAGAGATGCGGTAAAAATCTTATCGAGTTCTCTATCAAATGAAGTTAGTGGAGCTTTTATATTTCGTAATTTTTCTCTGGTAGATGAAATAGAATAACGATGATGGAATGTTGGTGTGATAGACATGAATGAGCCTGGGGGACATGGATCTATAGTACCTGCTTGTAGTTTGGAGAAGCACCACAATGCAGTAGCAAAATCCACGTCCTTCCCCCGGTTCCCATATCGTCTTTTATTTACATCATGTTGCACGAGCAGACATCGAAACAGTTCTGTCGCAGTAACTCAGCTTCGCCTGCTTCTAACGGTATGCAGAAGGTGGTAGCTACAGTTTTCTGCGCCTTCTACTCAATTCCGACTTACATAGGAACGATCACATGCACGAAGCTGCGGGGATGGCAGTGCAGAGTCTGAGGGGGCAGTTGCAGGATGCATAGGGACTACCTAAGACGAGGCGGGAATTTTACTGTAGCAGACAGGTTCGAGAAGGGTGACTCATTTCGAGATATGAGAGTGCCAGAAATATGATTCACTAGCGTATATAATTAAGGGAAGTTTCCATAGGGTCCAACGCAGGTATGTGGTTCAATGGAAAAACGTGATTCCAAATCATAGACATCATTTCTAGCAGATAGCATAACACTAGAGATCGGAAAAGCTAGTGCCCATTTCTTACGACCTCAATCAGCACACAATCTACTACTGTTTGTGATCTTAATCAGTCATCGCCTATAACTCAGTGGATATATCGCAGAACCTCTGACATGATATCGAGACAGAATACGTTACAAATATGGGAGGAATATCTACTGGCGGGGGCGTTACGGGATTGCAAACAGCTGTTTCGTATGACGTTCCTTAGCCGAGTCATTTTCAAAATTCAGCGATTTTATGACGAGGTTTAATCATGGGCTGCATGTTAACAGACTGCTGGTCTGGTAATATACACTCCTACAATCACTGTCTTTGTATTTGTCTGGAAAAACTACGTGATTCATAGCTAATGCCATACGTGGATTTATAAGTCCGGTATAGCTTTTAACATGGATACTTGCGTGCACATGTAGAACCAAGACCGCTTGGGACAGTAACATACAGTAGGTTTTGGGATCGGGATTTTTAACATCTAGCGGTTTGTAAGACGATTTAAGACACGGTGGTGACACTCGCAAGAAAAACGTATGAGACATGTGCAACCGTAGTTGATTTTCAGTCAGTATTATTTCGTATCGCCAACGATCAGTTACTGACGAAGTGTTATACTTAGTAGTAGGGGTTGCGTGATAGGTTCACCTTGAGCATCAGACTTATAAAGTATGTGTTTGTGTTCTGACATGTGCAAAGGAAATGACTGTCCATTCATAAGGAAAGTATGGATCTGACGTTGATTACTGTGATGGCAAGGGGTAGACTATGTCAAGTCATAAGAATGGTACTGATATTTCTATTTCCAGAGCCACAGCCATCAACACCGTGTATTTCCGACACTTCGCCTATAACATTTAATTGTAAGTACAGGGATTATATATATATATATATATATATATATATATATATATATATATATATATATATATATATATGTGTGTGTGTGTGTGTGTGTGTGTGTGTGTGTGTGTGTGTGTGTGACCGATTTGTTAGGATGATGATTCTACCTATCTGTGGTTGGCGTGCAGCGCCGCTGACCTCTGCGGGGATGATTCGCATTTCCTGCTAACAGTAGGAGCTGTCCGAATGGAGAGGCCTCTTGGAAAGTAGAAATGTAGATGACTCAACCATATTGACATGCAGATGGCCAAATACTTAGTATGGTTTCAATGTTGGACAACTTTCGTTATAGAATGGAAATTTGAGAAGATTGAATATGGAGGTGTGTTTGCACTTGACCGTTATTCCCTCCCATGTAAATTGTTTAGTTGATTGTTTCTTCACATTTCATGTGTTTATTTAGTTGAGAGAACATTGATTGTGGTTTATGCATCTAGCAGGTGGGAGATACTTTTGCTGGTTCTCAGTACATGAGAAACACGTTATTTGACTTTGTAAATTGTAGGAATGATTTGGAATTTGTTACAACACCGACATCGGTATTAGCGAGTGGAAATATCAGTTTACTCTATTTTTCCTCTGTCAAATTTTTTCACATACAGGATTTCATAGACGGGATAAGTTTTTAGTTACCCAGTGGTCTAGTGCATGCTCCACCTTGCTAAAGTTTGGGGTTTGTAGAGAAATAATTTCCAGTCGATATCTTCGGAATGATGTTGTGCGAGCGATCAGTACGATACTGCTGTGTGCTTGATATCAGGAAGTACCGCGATAATGGTATAATATTATGGCAAACCATGTGAAAATACATGTGTTCTTGTAATCCCAGAGTCTGGAGATGGGTGTAGAAAAGCAAGCAAGAAAGCAGTAACGCACCTGTGATGAGGGGAAACGAGATCGAATTTGTAGAACAGTTGAGAGAGTGGCTTCGGTCTGCTGAGGGCGCTCTGGTCACCGGTCGGGTTCGATCTCCACCGACCACACAGGGAAATATCTAGAGCTGTGAAGAGTGTATATGGTGCTGTCTGATTCCACGGTATATGTACGAATTATGTAGAAAGGCTGCTTTTGTACGGTGCAGGATATGAACTGCATGGTTACTACATTGACACGGTATGCAGTGTTATACTGCCGGGTTGGAGATCGGTTTCACGCTCTAATATTCAAGCTCCTCTTCTCACTGGGAGAGCAGTGTAATTGACTAAGAGTTTTTCAGTATTTGACGATATGTAGGGGCACTTTGCAAGGTTTAATTGTTGTTGCAATATTGCACTCTCTGATTTTTTTTTTTTTTTTTTTTTTTTTTTTTTTTTTTTTTTTTTACGATGAAAGCCTCATCTACAGAAGGAAAACATGGCGGACGGTATTCATTCACAAGACATCCTTTGTGCTAGGATATAGGAGTCACTACATAGCGGTGAGAAAGTTTGCATATGTTGAAAGTGGGAAGGGTAACACGTGATTGACTGAGTGCCACATTAGGATCGTGAGGAAGAATGCATTCGACGTTATTCTGCGCTATTTTCGTAAACAGGTTCTGTTCGGACTAGAATTTCGGTGCATACATGCCGAGACATCAAGAAAGCTCCTACAAAAGCGCGCATTAAGTGTTTCTGGGGCACTATACAGTTTCCGAGAGTTCGACTCGGTGCTTATTTTAGATAGCCATGTGGCTTCAGTATAACATTGAAAACGTTTCTAGATGCGCTTCTGATGGTTTGTAGCTACACACAGTGGTGCGTCAACCACACGTCACGCATGTCCCATTAGAATCACTAGGGAGTAAGCAGCCTGTGCTATTCTGGAACAGATTCCTACAGCGTCTGCGAGGGTGAGTCGTTCCGCAATTAGGTCTTTGCTGGACCGCAGGTAGAGAGAGGGATCACACCAGCAGCGGTGAACACACACGTGTTGCCCAGAAGAGGTCTTGGCGGTTATTTAGAAGGACATGTGACGTCAGTATAACACTCGAAGAACTTTAACTGTAGAGGTGACTTTGACATGTCTCGGGAGTTGCATGAGAGTGATGGCTCGCACTGGCTTGCTTCTGGCAGTGGCTCGTGACGGTATCGACATGCGTGTGCCGTTGGTGTGCCTGCGCTTCGCAAATAGGTTTTCGCTCTCGTCCGGTCGCACCAGAAACGGTGCCTAGGTGATCACACATTTCAAGAGGAATTTCTCATGTGTCAAGTATAAAGGGGATGCCGCCGCCTCATGCTTGATGGGCCCGAATGGGGACCTGTGAGTGGCTTGGCAGCTGCTGGTGCATCCTGACTTCTGGGAGTGTGTGCAGTAGCCTCCTGTGTGGCCCAGTGGACAGGGGGCGGCAGGCAGTGCCAGTAGATGATGTTTGCACTAGTTTGTGTCTGCACATAAGTGTACTGCATTATTTAGGAGAAGTTTGCATGTCTGTAGGCTGTGTACTGAAATTATTTCGGTAATTTAGGAGTTGCTTGCGTGTGCAGAGCGTTATTTATGTGTAGTTTACAGGTCTGTGGGCAGTGTGTTGTGTCCCCAAGCATGTCAGTGTGTGTGTTTTGAATCAGTGTGGTAAATATACTATCTGAAACATATCCCTAAATTGTTTCAAAATAAATAACATACACACATTCCTCTCTCCAGCAGCCCAGCACATGTTGAGTCATTTCCCCCTCGAGACAGTCATCTTGAGTTATGTCACGGAATGGATGATAGTGCCCTCTGGTGGTGGTACTGTGTACTAGGTCAGTTGGACTGTGCACCCTGTGCAAACACACTGGATGGCGGTAGTGCCTCGTATTGTTTAAATAAAGACTGGTGCATAATTTCGACAGTTGACGATTATCAAGCATGTTTGCAGAGTCTATTAGTTGGATATGTTTGCTGCCCCTTTATATCTGTAGAGTATCGTCATCTCTTAAGTAATTTCCAGTAATAAACTTCTGTACCACAGTTTACATTGTCGCGAGTAGGCCTAATTTTTCGTACACGTATTTTCATTGTTTTCCAGTAACTTAAGATCGATTTGTACCATAAGTGTAAAGTGCCTGACGTGCCGTAGAATCGTTAGCTCCGGGGTCTGGTGTGATGGATGTAATAACTTTTTTCATTGGGGCGATTGTAGTGGGGTGGGAATTGGGAAAATGAGCAAGACTCATCAGTGATTCTGTAGGCTATGCAGGTGTGATGGATGTAATAACTTTTTTCATTGGGGCGATTGTAGTGGGGTGGGAATTGGGAAAATGAGCAAGACTCATCAGTGATTCTGTAGGCTATGCAGTAGAGATAGAAAGATTGTGGAACAGGAGGGGAAAATTGCTGCCCTTCAGGCTGAGTTACATGAGGCTAGGCGAGAACTGGGCAGGTTAAGGGGGGAGAAGGGTAAACAGAGGTGGGAAGTGGCAACAGGCATAAGGAACAGACAAATAAATTCTTCTGACAGCTTTGTTATTAATGTAAAAAATCTGTTTGACCTGTTGCCTCAGTCAGAAACTGATGAGCCACTCACAGAAGTAGATGTAGACAGGGCTCAACAACCTTTCAGAAGCAAATTGAATAAGAATGTAGGGAAGTGTGCAAAGAGAAAGAAAGTCTTGTTGCTAGGTAGTTCGCATGCTAGGGGCGTGGGCCAACTTCTGCAGGATGAATTAGGGTCAGAATACCAGGTCGCAAGTTTTTTCAAACCTAGTTCTGGACTGGGGCAGGTTACAGAGGATTTAGGTTCACTATGTAGAGGCTTTACTAAGGAATATACCGTGGTTATTGTGGGTGGGCCGGGCAACAGTATTGACAGAGATCCGGGGTACAGCATAGAGTGTGACCTGACAAAGATTTCATCAACATCGAGTCATACCAGTGTTGGGTTTGTGTCGGTTCTGGAGTGCCACGACCGACCTCATTTGAGCTCTTCTGTCAGGAGAGTTAATTTGGAGTTGGAACAGCTACTTGGATCTGGTGCAGGGTCACACATTGGTGTGGTTCCTGTTGATTCACTCTGTAGTTGGGACTATACTAGACATGGCCTACATCTCAACAAGAAAGGGAAGGGTAAACTGGCTGGGCTGATAGCAGGATATTTAAAGTGGGGGAGGAACTACATCTCGTGGTGGAAACTCTTTTTTAGTGTAAGATCAGTGTCCAGTTGGAAACTCAGCCAGGCAAGTACTGAATATGTTAAAAAAGTTCAAGGTACTCACAAAAGTAAAGTGAAAAATAATGTTAGCATATTTCATTAAAATATTGGGGGACTGAAAAATAAAATTGATGAGCTTCTGCTTTGTTCAGAAGATATAGAAACTGAGAATGTAATAGATGTACTATGCCTGTCTGAGCATCACATTGTCGCTGATATGCAAAGGTTAGCATCAATGGGTACAAATTAACTGCACATGTAAGTAGAGATAATATGATGAGAGGAGGAGTAAATATGTCAAAAGCTTCCACAGTGAAAAAAATTTAGAAACTAAAATTTTTTGTGTAGAGCAACATATGGAAGCCTGTGCCACTGAACTAAAACTACATGATGGCACTTTCATAATTGTAACAGTGTATAGGTCCCCCTCAGGGAATTTCCAGCCATTTCTAGAAAACTTGGATGCTTTGTTGTGCTATCTTTCAGACAGGGGGAAGCAAATTATCATTTGTGGGGATTTCTATGTTGATTCCCTGATAGAGTGTAATAGGAAGAATGACCTTGTAGTATTACTCAGCTCTTTCAATTTGAGCTCCGTCATTGATTTTCCTACTCGGATAACAAAGAACAGCAGGACTTTGATAGATAACTTTTTTATAGACCAAGATAAGTTTAAGGACATAAATGCTTATCCTGTTGAGAATGGTCTTTCAGGTCATGGTGCACAGCTAGTTCCAGTACATGACATATCTCCATGCAGTATATTAAATCAGAATTTCAAAGCAGTGCATTCAATTAACAATATAAGTATTGCAAACTTTAGGGAAAGCCTACAGCAGCTAGACTGGGATGAAGTGTATAAGGAACCCGATGCAAACTTGAAATATAACTTATTTCACGATACATTTTTAAGGGTATTTGAAAATTGTTTTCCCAAGAAAATAGTTAAACATAATTCCAAGAAAACATATAAAATACCTTGGCTAACTAAAGGAATAAGAATATATTGCAACCGTAGAAGAGAACTGTATCTAACAGCAAGAGGGATTACTGACCCCAAAATTGTTCAATATTATAAAAACTATTGTGCGGTACTAAGAAAAGTTATTAAAAAGTCCAGAAGCATGTGTATCATGTCTGAGATCAGTAACTCTGATAATACAATTAAAGCAATTTGGAATATTATTGAAAGGGAAACAGGGCAACCAAGAGCACAGGACGACTTTAGTGCCATAAAACTCAATGACAAGTGTTCTAACAAACAGTCAGAAATTGAAAATATTTTCAATAATCATTTTTTAAATGTTGTGGAGAAAATAGGATCTAGATCTTCACTAGGAGAGGCAAGGCTACTAATAGAAGAGGACATACCTGTGCAGTTTGAAACAACTGTATTTCCACCAACCTCTCCCCCTGAAATCAGTAAAATAATAAACTCACTGAAAAGTAAAAGCTCTTACAGAATTGATGGCATTTCCAGCAAGGTACTTAAAGCCTGATCCCCACAGATAAGTAGGATTCTCAGCCATGTATTGAGTAGCTCTTTGGAGCAGGATGTTTTCCCCGATAGACTGAAATATGCCATTGTAAAACCATTGCATAAAAAGGGGGATATGTCGGATGTCAACAACTACCACCCAATCTCTCTCTTCTGACAGCTCTATCAAAAATTTTTGAGAAAGTAATGTATTCAAGAGTAACCTCCCATATTTGTAAAAATAAAGTACTAACAAAATGTCAGTTTGGTTTTCAGAAAGGCTTTTCAACAGAAAATGCTATATACGCTTTCACTGATAAAATATTAAATGCTCTGAATAACTGGACATCACACATTGGTATTTCTTGTGATCTCTCAAAGGCCTTTGATTGTGTAAATCATGTAATTCTTTTAGATAAGCTAAATCATTATGGTTTGAGGGGGGCAGTGCACAAATGGTTTAATTCATACTTAACTGGAAGAATGCAGAAAGTTGAAATAAGTGGTCCATGTAATGTTAAAACAACAGCTGATTCCTCAAACTGGGGGGCTATCAGGTACAGGGTCCCACAGAGTTCGGTCTTAGGCCCTTTACTGTTCTTGATATACGTTAATGATTTACCATTCCACATTGATGAAGATGCAAAGTTAGTTCTTTTTGCTGATGATACAAGTATAGTAATAACATACAAAAACCAAGAACTAAGTGATGTAATTGTAAATGATGTTATTCACAAAATTATTAAGTGGTTCTCAGCAAACAGACTCTCTTTAAATTTTGATAAAACACAGTATATACAGTTCCGTACAGTAAATGGCACAACTCCAGTAATAAATATAGAATTTGAACAGAAGTCTGTAGCTAAGGTAGAATTTTCAAAATTTCTAGGTGTGTCCACTGATGAGAGGTTAAACTGGAAGCAACACATTGATGGTCTGCTGAAACGTCTGAGTTCAGCTACGTATGCTGTTAGGATTATTGCAAATTTTAGTGATAAGAATCTCAGTAAATTAGCTTACTATGCCTACTTTCATTCACTGCTTTCGTATGGCATCATATTCTGGGGTAATTCATCGTTGAGTTGAAAAGTATTCATTGCTCAAAAACGTGTAATCAGAATAATTGCTGGTGCCCACCTACAGTCATCCTACAGACATGTATTTAAGGATCTAGGGATCCTCACAGTAACCTCACAGTATATATATTCACTTATGAAATTTGTTGTTAATAATCCAACCCAGTTCAAAAGTAATAGCAGTGTGCATAGCTATAACACCAGGAGAAAGGATGATCTTTAGTATGCAGGGTTAAATCTGACTTTGGCACAGAAAGGGGTAAATTATGCTGCCACAAAAGTCTTTGGTCACCTACCAAACAGCTTCATAAGCCTGACAGACAGCCAACCAACATTTAAAAATAAATTAAAAGAATTTCTAGATGACAACTCCTTCTACTCATTGGCTGAATTTTTAGATATAAATTAAGGGAGAGGAAAAAACCAACTTAAACATTAGTGTCATGCAATATTTTGTGTAATGTAATATCTTGTACAGACATCTTTTATTAACCTGACACATTCCACAACATTACGAAGTGTCGTATTCATGATCTATGGAACAAGTATTAATCTAATCTAATCTAATCTAATCTAATCTTATTATTTTGATACATTACGAGTTGTTTGGCTTTCTGGACATAAATGTATTGCATTCCTTACGAGTGGTTTGCAGGTCTGTAGGCTGTGTAATGTATTATTTTGACAGTTTAGAATTAGCAAACGCATCTGCAGAGCATTATACATGGGTTATTTTGGTAATTTAGGAGTAGTTTACAGGTCTGTAGGCTGTGTGGTGTGACCCCAAGCATGTCAGAGCGTGTGTTTTGTATCAGTGTAATAAATGTATTATCTCTCAAAATCCACTTCTAAATAAATTGTCCCAAAACAAATAAAGTAAACACCCTCCTCTCTCCAGCAACCCAGTGCAAGCTGAGCCATTTTCCCACCAGTACCTAGGAAGAGGTGGTGGTTGGATGTAGCCCAAGTTAGCTATTTTCGCGCCGTTTTCTTAGGTTAGTAGAGATAGCTGTGATGTGTTGCATTATCCTCATAGAATCTGAAATTCCTGCCAGGGGTTGCATGGCAGGAGGCGTGGCACTTTCCCGCCATCTTGGATAATCGTACTTGCGTCATCATCTGACGTCATGCCGCCATCTTGGGTGACATCATGCGCTGTTGCCAATTCTACAGACCGACATCTTGGATGACGTCATCGCCGCCAGCTTGGACACATCTGGCAAGAGTGGATAGTGGGGTGGTGCCGGCCTAGTAGCCCTACTCGTGTATATGACTACTATATGCAGAAGCTGTGTAAGCTACAGATTGGTTCCAGTACGAATGTGCTTGGGTTAGGTAATAGGACAGAATTCAAACAATTGTCTTGTGGACACATTCGAAGTAACCATTTGCCTTAGGATGAAAAAGCATCATGTGCCATTTTTTGATTTGCAGCAATTTGGATACTTGTATTAAAAAGGCAACATGAAATTAGCACCGTATTGGGTCAAGATGTCATCCAGACTTTCATAGAGAAGGATTAAATGATTGACAAAACCACACCCAACAGTTTCTGTGATCATATCTGCAACTGCTACAAATATAACATACCTAGAACAATGATCTATGATAGAGAATATGTATTTATTATTCTATGTACTATGTGGCAAGGAGCCAATGGTGTTGAGGGCAACATTTTGGCGTGGTTTAATAACGTCTGGGTGGGTCTGTAAAGGAACTTTCTACTCTTTCTCTATAGTACTATAGTTAATTCTGCTGAATTCATCTGTCTAGAAGCATTACCTATGGGTCTCTCTTCTCCATTACAATCCTGACTAAAGACAGCTAAGAGAGCAGAATCTGAAACATCTGTTGAAAGAATGAAGGGTTTTTCAAAATCTGGATAGACCAGCAAAGGCGAACTCGTCAATACATCCTTAATTTGTCTCATAACTATGTCACTTTGTTCCACTCAAATTCAGCATCTTTCTTCAACAACTTAGCAAAACGTTTAGCCACCGTCGTATAATCCTTCACAAAATTATGATAATAGTGAGCTGGATCAAGGAACGACTGTAACTCCTTAACATTAGTGGGAACTGAAGGATTTTCAACTGCTTCTGTTTGTCTTGGGTCTGGTTTAACACCTCCTGCACTAATAATATGTCCCAGGTACTGGACCTGTGGGTTGGTAAAAGAACACTTGTATGTTTCCAGGCTTAAATGAGCACTTTTCAACCTAGACGACACACTTCTTAACCTCACTACATGTTCCTCAGCTGTTCTTGAACAAATTATTATATTATCCAAACATACGATACACACAGTGGGCGCCGGCCTGAGTGACCGAGCGGTTCTAGGCGCTACAGTCTGGGGCCACGCGACCGCTACGGTCGCAGGTTCGAATCCTGCCTCGGGCATGGATGTGTGTGATGTCCGTAGGTTAGTTAGGTTTAAGTAGTTGTAAATTCTAGGGGACTGATGACCTCAGAAGTTAAGTCCCATAGTGCTCAGAGCCACACAGTGGGCTTCAAACCTCTCAGTAACAAGTCAGCATATTTTTGAAAAGTTCCAGGCGCCCTCCTTAGGTTTCAGGGCATATGGAGAAACTATTGTAATACAGAAGGAACCAGAAAAGCGACTTTGGGTCGATCTTCAAGTGCAGTCGGTATTTGGTGGTATCAAGAGTGCATGTCATGGGTGGTAAAACAACGACAATTTCCTAATCTGTCTAATGTTTCGTCGATAAGGGGTAAATGCGACATGTCAGCGGTTGTGACCTAGTTTACTGCTCTCATATTGACAGACAGACGATAGGACTTTTCTCCATTGACTGACTTCTAATGGACCATAACGACAGGTGACGACCAGGGCCTTACAGATGGTTGGATTATCCATGCAGCCAACTGCTGTTGAACAGTTTCCTCAAAAACAGACTGTAGATGAAACAGTAGTCTGTATGGTTTCTGCACGATCGGTATAACGTCTCCTGTGGAGATATTGTGCTGTACGAGCTCAGTTACTGACAAATACTGGTGTTTCTCGAATGGCCACACATATTCCTCCACAACTGGGTACACAAGAGTCTGCTCTGACTCAACAAAAGAGTGCTGACTCAGACAAATGTGCTAATTTCTCTTGTAACTGATTCCTTAAATAAAGACGTAACTACACAAACCTCTCCCACTTGCAAATGCGGCTAACTACTTCAGTTAAACTGTTTTTCACATTCAACCGCTTCTTCAAGAACTTTCTCTCCACTAGCCAATGTAGTTCCACATGGAATCTCTACATCTCAACACACGCCGGTACTCGTATCTTCTTTCCTACCACTTCTGATTTACTTATGCTCCTTTTGACATAGATTTGCAACCAGTCAAGATCATCATTCTGCCTGGGCAGACCAACCAGAAAGTCCTATCTCACTGATATCCACGTTTTGATAATAATTCAGAGAATGTTTCCCTCACCTCTGCTGATTCTGACAAGGGTGCTAGTTTCTATTGCCCACGTATGCGATTCTATCAGAGCCTGTGGAGGAGACCTCACAACACATGTATTTGCCACTGAGTCACATCACTGAATTGCATAGTTCACGTCTTGTAAGCTGTCATCACTCCCTAAAATGACATCGAAAGCCCTTCTGTGTTTCCTGATCATTTCCATGACAAGCTCATACCTCCTCTCATCAATCTGCAAGTCTACTAGGCAGGTGCTTGCAGGAATGATTATCTCCTCAGCTAAACCACTGATGTGGTGGTTTGAGCACATACTTGTTACTTTGTGAAACATATAAAACTCTAACCTGAGCTCTTCTATTTATTAACATTTTGACAGTCCTTCCTCTGAGCTTGCCTTGTAAATTTGTCACCTCATTGTCTTATCACTTTCTCACAGTGTTCATTGTTTTTGTAGGGAGCGAGGTTTGCATGGCAGGATCTGCTCCATGCTTGTTTCCCCACTATGTATTTCCATTTCCCCATTGTGTCCTCTCGTTTTGCCTATTGCTTTGTGATTAATTCTGGTGGGGAAAGCTCCACCTCTGATTTTCTGGGCAGCCGTTAATTGCATGCCCTATCATACAACATTTCATACAATAAATACATTTCATACAGCCATGTGGTTCGGTATCCTACACCAATGACAATCTGTATCATTTACAAAAACGTGATGAGACTCATTGCTGCACGTGGGGGTTGACACAAATTGACCCATTTCCTCATCTAACAGCAACAATCTCATGGCTTTTTGTAACGCAGGGGGAGGGGGGGGGGGGGGAAGGGTGCCACCTCAGCTTCAGTTCCTATCTATGCTTTTATTCCATGGATAAATACATCAATAGCTCTCAGTTCTGTTTGTTTAATGACAACCATATTTGCCCGGTGCATATGTACAGCAAGACACAGTTCGTATTCTATTTGCAAAAGCCTCAAAATCCATGCCATTTTTCAGGCGCAAAGAGGGCAACTGACCTTGATAATAACTGATGTCTTCTTTATCAGAGCAGTGCTCTGCTTACCCCTTCGCCAGAACATCAAAACTAGTCTCATTGCGTAAGGCATCAACAGACTTTACAAAAGTTCGTGCATTACCTGAAAGTTTCCACTTGCTTACATTCGAGAGAAAACTATCCAGCCAGGAACAAGTATGCCCACGTCATAGGCGTACTGCTGAAAGGGGGTAACACTCTGAACGGGTTTTGCCGAAAAGGACAAATGAAACTACAGGAAACGTGTTAGTCACATTTGGAATACATGTCTCGGTTTCCACTGCAGAGGTACTAGAAGTGCTTGTAGTGGTTTGTCTTGCTTCCTGTCCAGTTTGACGTTCACACTGATGTAGTAGGTCGTCCATCTGTTCCTGTAACTGCATATGCTGTAATAACAATTCACTAACCTACTCTCGGATGATAGCGACGTTATATATCTCAGCACCACCAGCAACGGCCGCTTCTTGCTATTCCTGCAGCCGATTCGCCCCAGAGCGTGTGCTAGGCATCTTTACAAGATTTGATGGCAAATTTTCAGAGACCAAAGGCGTTACAAATGAAAATAAGGCCTCAACATTTAATTAAAAGAAGAACCTGGCAGCTCGCCAAAGATATGTAGTACGAAATAAGAGTACATAGCAGTGGTACTTACATTCGTCTTTCCAGTGCCGTGTGGAGGGATATGGCAGTGGCGGTGGCGAATCAGCAGGACTATGTGTGGCGTCAGCGACGATGAAGTCGGCGTCGGCACGGACGCTCAGCCCTTAGTAAAGAGGTACAAGATGTGCACATATAAATATGTTTCCTTACAAGTGAACTGTTCATGAAGAATACCGTTACATTGAACGTGATGATAATGTCGCATATATACATTAGACGAGACATGCACAAATAAATGAAGATCAAAACATGTAAACAATAGATGAGAAATACAAACAACATTGAACATAATGAATGTGATGATAATGTCACAAACGTTCACAAGATGTCTGCAAAATAAACATGTATTCAAATGAGTGTAAATCAAAAATAAACTGCTCACTATAATACTGTTCATCACATCACAGATGAGAATATTATACATCTAGACGATACATAGAGCTAAGACGTGTGACACAAACGTGCACTTTACACAGCAATAACGTTTATAAAAGACTTACTTGTCAGAAATGCCAACATGGAAAATACACAAGACAGAATTAACGCAAGTGACATAAGAGTTGACCTTAAGTAGTATTGTTCATCGGACAGAACTATAAAATCGATACTGAATGGATGGCAGTTCAAACATCTGGTCACACTAAACAATAATTTTCCGATGACACACTTTGTACTTATAAGGATATAGTAGATAAGATGGGGTGGGTAGCCCTTCACGTTTTCAACAGTGTACGTCTTATAAGACGTACAAAAATAAGATTTCTACCTTTCCTTCTTCCACAGAACCCACAATCAATATGTCTAAAGTACTCATCACTGACCTTTGGGAGGCCTCCTTCTCATTTAGTAGGTTGCATAGTGTTAGCTATGGGAGCCACGTGGACGGATTTGATGTCAAGAAAAAAATCGTTCGGGTACCTGACTTTGAATACCCTTAACTTAAGCATGCGAAATACTTTTTTAAATAAATTCAATAGAGTAAGCTGTGCAAACAGTGCCTTCACCTAGAATGTCAATAATCTAAAAACAAATCTTTTGTGTACCTTACTTTGTACATTCGCCATATTTTACCCAAGTACTAACACGCAAAATAATCATAACATGCTTCAATCAACGTTTCATGTACTACTTTGCAAAGGTAAAATGTCTTCTCCGTCAACTGCAAGGTACCTTTGTTACGACCCTGTACACTGCAATAGAAATCTCATCAAATATTGGTGCGTGTCTAGTTTTCACCTTTCACGCAAGAGTCATTACACTGAATACCTCGCATGGTAATACGGTAAAACATGGATGCATCACACTGCATTACAACTAAATATATACAATAGTCAAACAAAAATGAAAAGACAGTGAAACGACAATGAGCTTGTGTGAGCTGCCTGATGCTCCCACACTACTGGAAGTATCACACTGTCAAATGTGGGCAGTTCCTCTCAGCCTTGCACTGCACGTCGCACACACACACACACACACACACACACACACACACACACACACACACACACACACACACACATGCGAAAGTCATATCACCACTCCACATTCACATCAAGTGTTTCACAGTCCAGACACACTAAAAAAATTCTATCTAAGCACAGAAACTACATATTAATTATTGGAATTATTCACAAAATACGACATGTTGTTAATAGTTATAAACAATTTTCTATACCACTACTGCCGTACAGTACTCTATTGAGTCTCGTACTCTCTCAGGCTGTGGGCGTTAAAAATCCCAACCTAGCGCTCATCATCATAAATTGCTTAGGCACTGAGTGCTACTGCCTGTCGAACCGAGTATGGGCCCTTGTACAGGTGGTAGAACTTTGCTATTCTTTTCTTTTCGGCATCCGACGACCTACGCATTCGAACGAGGACTCGGTTCCCGATCTCGTAAGTCTCCATCCCTTTTCCCTGCTCCCTGTCGATTCTTTTCGTCGTCTTCTCCACCATGAACTCTTGGTCTCCATTCACACGTTGCCTTTGTCTCTATGCCTCTCCTCCGCCGGCGGTTTGACAATCCTGTCAGCCACAGACTTCTCTGGTTTCTGGAACTGTAGGTCTGTTTGTCTGTATCCTGTACTGCAATGCACGGCATCGCTGAAGTACTGAAAATCTTCAGTAGGTGCTATACCCAGGCGTTGTGTCTGTCAGGAACCAGTATTGTAAAGAACACTTCCAGTTGGCACATGTATCGTTCTGCAGGGTTAGATGGAGGGTTTCTAATCACTTTGATCCCTTCCTTTTCTAATCCTGCCTTCCATCTCGGAGGTATGAAAATTGTAGCATGGTCTGAGAAGACTCTCTTGGGTTTCCCACATGTGCACACATAATCTTCCGTCAACATGTTTACACAGATTTTCGTTGTGCTGCGGTTTGTGGCGTACAGCCTGACGTGCTTACTAAATGCGTGCGCAACAACGAAAATAAACTGCCGCCCGAACTGTCCCTTCGGCAGAGGGTCGTCATGATCAACGCACACCAGATCATTTGGTGCTTCTGGTGTGATGGCATGCATTTCACCTAGCACAATCGAGTTAGGATGTTTTACACGCTGGCACATGTCGCATTTTCTATCTACGTAACTATCCATCTGAGAATGGCATGTTCCGATTCCTTGGCGATTTTCGCACGCAACTTCGCCGCCCTGCAATGGCCAAAGTTCTGGTGGTACCGTTCGATTAAATCTTCTAAACGTGCGTCAGGGAGCCAAATGTTCCACCTTCGTTCTTTCACATTCCACCTGAAACATACCCCCCACTCGACTGAGCACAATAGAGCAGTATTTCTAATTCGCACATTCTCGTCACCAATGTCGTACATCAGGAACTCCTTTACTCTCCGGATTTCTGGCTAACTCTCTCCTGTATTGTCGGATGCACGCCTAGTCCCATTGTGGTAACACTGCCATTACAACTTCATTATTTTCTTACGCGACGTTTTCTTCGCCGACGTCTTCCCGCAAAGGATTTCGGCTTAACCAGTCGGAAAATTTGTTGTGTTTAGCCTGGCAATAAGCGATTTCCATATCGTATTCCTGAATCGACAGGGTCCGACGCATCATCTGACTGTTCTTAGGAACATTAGGGCATGGTGGTCTGTATATAAACGAGTTTCTTGGCTGATCAGGTAACTCCTAAACTGTTTTGTCACATAGACAATGGCCAGCATTTCTAATTCTGTAGTGAAATAGCGTGTCTCTGCGTCCAGTGGCTTCCGGCTACATGTGGCCACAATGTGCACGCTCCCATCCTTGTCTCCCTGTTGAAGACATCCCCCAATGCCTCGTGCACTTGCATCTGTGAAGAGTTGGAAAGGTGCCAGGACGTCAGGATGCACCAAACAAATACTGTCATTCTCGCACTCATTTTCCTCCTCGTTTCCCCAGCTCCACTTCTTGCCCTTCTTCATCAGTGCGTATAGATGACTCAACATCTGCGAGAAGTTGACAATGTGGCCCCTGTAAAACGTCTTAATTCTCCCACACCAGATGGCCATTTCATTTTCTTGATTTCCTCGAATATGCACTTTTCTGGATGGATATATTCCCCTAAGATCTCGAACCCGAGTTATACCACCCAGTTTGCGCACAGGTTCGCTTTTTCAGGCCTGAGGGCCACGCCGTATATCTGGAGTACTGCCAGCAGCTGTTTTATATGCCACATGTGTTCTTCAAAATTTGCAGATGCGACAATTATGTGGTCGATGTAAGTGATACAAAATTCCCTCATCCCTGGAGTGATTATACCATTCAGAGACCTCACAAATGGCGAACTTGAGTCCTTAAGCCCGATTGGTACTCGGCTGTACACGTACTGTTCATCTTCGAATGAGAAGGCCGTGTATATTCGGCAGGATGGATCCAGCTCAATTTGATTGAAACCATCTGTAACGTCAAAGGTTGACAGCAAAATTTTTCCCGAGAACTAGCGCAGTATGTCCTGGATAGGCTCTGGTCTTGTTCCGTCTGCCTCAATTTGATCATTTAAAAATGGACCGACCCATCTTTCTTAGGCACAACCGCGAGCGGATTCACATAATGCGACGAGGCCCGCGATATGACTCCGGCTGTTTCCGTCGCCTGTATCGCTCTCCCAGTAGTTTTTCGGTGCTTCCAGGCCACTGAGTACGTTCTACCTGTCGGCGGCCGGTCACATGTTACTCTAAACTTGTGGACCGCACCACGAAGTCTTTCCGGTAGGACTGAGAACATATCCCCGAATTCCATGATTATTTTCTACACCTCCCGTCTCTGCTGCAGGGTCAACTTGAATTCTCTTTCTAAGTATTCTCTCCAGATCAACCTCTGGGTTATCCACGCACACTTCTGGATGATCGCCTGTACACAGGGCGCCATCTACTGTGTCCCTTGTTCCTGAGTGAGACGTGATCAATTTATCTCGCCACTTCGACGCATGAAAACGCCTGAGGTCCTCAGAAAACTGTCTTACTTTTGCACATTTGGCAACTGTAGAGGGAACAACATTGTTCTCTACTGCTACCACTTTGCAATCGCTTTCGCATTCTGCACTCCACATGAGCTTCTCTCTTACTTTGGGGGCTTCATCTTCAACCTTTTTCATTTTCTCGGCGCGCTCATCGTCACGGCATTTGACTGTGGTCTCGCTCTGTATATTATCATATTCCTTTTTGAACGTGTCATCAGTAATCACATGGGTGGCTTGGGATATCATGGGAGTGCGCTCATTTACGGCCTGTGGCCCTATAAACTCTAATAGTATATGTGTGAGTGTCTCTAACCCACGACCAGTAACATCATGTCCGTCATGTTCACTTTCACCGCCTGTGTGCATGGAATTCTCGTCACGACTTGCGGACGGCAAACTGACTTCAACTGGAACCCCTGCTCCCTCTAATAAATCACCTTTTAGCTCCTGTGGCCCATCTATGAAAATTTACTCGTTCTCCTTACATTTTACTAAATTAACTTTGCCGTTTGTTCCCTCTACACCCCATGTGATCGGATCTTCGAACAAGCTGACCACAGTTTTAGTTGTCCAATCCGTGATCACTACTCTACTCGAGAGTATATGATTCCCGATGATAAAATCGAGCGACAACCCACAGATGACAACTGCATTCATCTGGAAGGTACTTCTTCCGTCGCTTAATGACACGAAGACCTTTTTCTCTACCTTCTTTCTTTTTGCCCCAAAAGCGGGAATAAGGGAGATTCCTTTTACAGGTATCTCAGCTAGTTTACTACCAATTTCTACCAGCTTTGAGTAAAAAGACGTTGAAAGTGCTGTCACTTCCGACTCAGAATCCAGATATGCTTTCTCCTTAATTCCTTCCACGGTTATTTCAATGAGGGGATACCGATAGTTCACATTTTCTGGCAACTCTGGGTCATCACAGTACTGGCGAATGTCGTCTGGCGCTTGTGATTGCCAGTACAGCACATTGCGTATGTGATGGCCCTTCTCTACTGTAGCGTCCCCTGAGATATCCCATTTTCTCTGATCATTCATTTTGCAATCTCACACTCCTCTGCCTGAGGTGGGGTCAGAGGTGGTGAACCTCTATTATTCTCACGTTCTCTCCCATTATGCGACGCTTGCACGCACTTCACTTGGCGTCTGTGGTTTGGCGCTTCGTTCTTGCCTTGTTTTCCATGGTATGGACCATGACGTCTATCTCGTTCTCGCCTATTCCCTCTTCTGCCCTTAGTCCGTTATTGCCCCAGTTCTGCCTGTCATTGCAGTGCACAAACAATTGCGGCGCCCCATTTTCTGTCCTAATTGCGTTTCCATTTGCTGACTTTTGCTTCTTCTGCTCTCCGATGTCCTCTAAGGAGGAACTGTTCTCTCGACAGTGCCCTGACGAGTGCACATCATTGTACATGAGCAGGAAAATGTGAGCGCATCGCGCGCTCCACCATTCCCCATCTGACATTTTGTCATCCAAGTATCCTGCCAGAACCAGAAAGTGAGCAGCGTATGTTGCCATGGATTGGCGTGACTGTCTCCAATATATACTCATCTTTGCACTAGCCTGTGCAGTCAGATTCCAGCATATTGCCAGAAGCTTAAGTGTGTTCCCGCAAATTGTAACGTCAAACCAGGGAGCCTCCTCCTGGTCGAGCGTCTGCCGTATAACAAGTAAAGCATTATATTCCGCCACTCCTTTCACACGCAGATACACGTCTAAATTATTTAAGTATGCCTTTGGCTGAGAACTGCGCTTTCGGCCGAACTTGGGCAGTGGTATGTCCACCCCATGCATCGGGAATGCGGTCTGCAAATTCGTTGGCGTGACTTGCGTTACACGGATATTATCTTGTCGAATTGCAGACACTTTTTCCTCGAGGACTGACACTCGTGTTTGTGTCTCCTTGGATGATTTACATTCCTCATCTACGTGCACAGAGATATCAGTCATCTTCGCGTCTACCCGCATTTATAAGCTACCAACCTTCGTTTCATACTCTTTTCTCACCTCGTTTAGATCGTTGGTGACTTCCATCCATATTTTTTCGGTATCGGTCTCCAATTCGTGCCTAACTTCAGCGATCTACCGATCAAGCTTGTAATTGCAAAGTTTTAGCTCAGTTAGGAGTCTTTAAAATCGCGTTTTATTCTCGTCCCTCAGGGATGTTAACCG
Source organism: Schistocerca gregaria (assembly GCF_023897955.1). Lineage (NCBI taxonomy): Eukaryota > Metazoa > Arthropoda > Insecta > Orthoptera > Acrididae > Schistocerca > Schistocerca gregaria. The sequence goes on along the minus strand of NC_064931.1, from coordinate 35,803,730 downwards.
ATATGTGTGGTTTTCTAACATCGCGAGGATTCGATCTAGTGGACTCTGACTTTGCATATCCCCTGCAAACGTACCTTGTGTTTCCTTATTTATCAGTCTCCCAGCCCTCAGTTGCATAGAAAAACTAAATTAAAAACTTAAAAGCGCTCCACAGAACGAAGAGAGATAGTTGTGAGAGCAGCTAAACAACACTTCTTTATAACTGCTCTCTGTGTGTGAGGCCTGGACAGTCTCATGTTTGGCCTCCACCTCAGAGTCTGCCGGCGTCCTCGATTTATAAGGAATGTTCTTACTGTAGAGAAAAACATCTTCTTAAGAACGCTGACGTCTTTCACACGCCTCCCAGTGCCAATTCCCCGCTCTTTGTGTGTGATCCTCCCTGTGCCCATGGGCTGCTGGAATTGTCAGCCAATTCCTGCTTTCTGCAGGTAAAATGACTGCCGTCAGGCCAGGAGAACTCAGACGCTTTGGCACATACATGCATGGCGTTCCGTCCAAACGACTGCAGGTGTCCATCAGTTCTCGGCACGCTTCTCGTTGTCAGACAGACCCTTCGCAACGTGTTCCTCCTTGAGTGAGGCGTGGATGTCCGGCCAGCTTCCCGCTGTGTGCTTGCAGAATGACTGCAGTGTCCCCTTCTCGGCTCGCCCCAGGCTGCCCGGCTCCTTCCTCCTCCTCGGCGACAGCCTACATACCATACGCGGGCAACACATCTGGAAAAATAGGCAGGATTCTAGGACGTCATAACATCAAATGCGTCTACCGCCCGCCGCCAAAGATCAAGTCCCTTGTAGGGACAGTGAAGGACGATTTAGGACTCCTGGAATCTGGAGTTTATTTCATACCGTGTGAGTGTGGGAAAGCATACGTGGGGCAAACCATTCGCACGATCGAGGAAAGGTGTACTGAACACAAACGGCACAGCGATCTCCAACAGTCTACAAAATCTGCAAATCGGAGAACATTGCCTCGAGACAAATCATCGTATGAAATACGAGAACACAGAAGTTCTGCACAACACATCCCGCTTTTGTGACTGTGTATACAAGGAAGCAATTGAAATCCGGCTGCAAGAGAACGTTATTAACAAGGACAACGGATTTCAACTCAGCCAAGTGTGTAATCCAGCAATAAAAGTTCTGCAGGAGCAGCGGAAACGGGGCACCACACCCGCCGAAGGCGGCATGCGTGCTGACGCCCATCAGTCATCTCGTCAGCGCGAGCTACCCCCACCACTGCGGCCTGCACATCCCTCTGTCCATACGCGGAGTCAGTGGAGGGGAGAGGCGACAGGTATATATACCACACCACCCGCCGGCCTAGGACGGCCCGAGGAACCTCGGGGCAAACGTGGCCCCACCATCTGCTATCGATGCCAAGGCATTGGTCATGTAGACAGACACTGTGCAATGCTCTTCAAGTGTGTGAAGTGTGGCTAAGAACACACTTCCAAAGATTGCCCTAAGGACAAAGACACTCCTCCCACATGTGTCCGTTGCTATGAAGCTCATCCTGCTAGCTATCTTGGCTGTGAAGTCATTAAAGCCTATAGGACTAGACAAAAGGCAACCACTCACCAGGGTCTCACTTATGCTGCTATTGCAGCTGCCAGGAGAAATACAAATGTAGCAACAACCAACACCAATAATGCTTCATCCTCTAAGGCCAATGCGTCCACTGCAGGCATACAGAGAATCAACCTACACCACCATAGGCGTACTCAGTTTACTCCCCATCACCCAGCTCCACCTCCTACGACCATTACTGCACTTCAGCAGCACATAATCAGTGCCGGACCGCCGACAACCCAGGCACGACGCAACACTTCCCGTCAAGAGTTTAATTTGGCCTCAGTCATGCAAGTCATGACGAAAGCTATCACTGATGCCCTTAAGGCTATCATGGCTACTATTCCGCAACAGATTTCTGCTGCAGTTCAAGTTGCCCTTCAGGCCATTCCACAGCCAACCTCCACCACCCAATATGGCAGCTAGATTTGGGCTAACTGTGTGCACACAGAACGCCAATGGAATTCGCAATCAAGTTGGAGAGTTCCGTCAATTCCTCCAAGATGAAAGAATCGACGTGTGCCCGGTCACCGAGACACACTTGAAACCCGACATCCGAGTATGAGTCGCCAACTACAGCTGTTTCCGGACGGACCGTCCGACTGCTGGTGGAGGAACAGCAGTATATGTAAGAAATTCCTTGATGAATCACCAACTGCCACTTCCAGCATTGGCCACAGCAGAAGCCACATCAGTTGCAGTCCAGACATCAAGAGGCCACATACAATTCATTGGAGTGTACAGGCCCCCCCGTGGCCATCTAGAAGAAGCAGACTTCGAGGTACTACTGTCACAACAAGGAAATCTTTTTCTTGCTGGTGACCTTAATGCCAAAAACACCAACTGGAATTGCCGCATCACTAAGATCAGCGGACGTCGTCTCCTGCGAGTTGCTGAAAGAAACCACGCCATCATCGTGGGACCATATGACCCCACTTGCTTTCCGAATAGAGGCCAGAGTGACGTGTTGGATATAGCCATCATTAAGGGATTACCCAATGGTGTTACTGCCACTACCAGAAGGGCCCTTACATCTGACCACGAACCTGTCATTTTTGAAGTCGACCTCGTCGGCATCAATAAACTGCCTAGACACTATCTTAATATTCGAGGAATCAGCTGGGAAATGTATTGTCAACTGCTTGAAAGAGATCTCCTGGATGCACCAGACCCAGGGACTGCAGGAGCAGAAGCCACTCTATTATTCCTAACATCTAAAGCACTGGACTCTGCAACAGAAGCTACACCTCCACCTACACCACCAAAAATTCACCAACGGCCCCCACCTATCATAGCACCCATCAGGGAAAAAAACCGACCATTCAGAGAATGGCAGGCAACGCGCAATCCAGCCACAAAGCGCCTAGTAAATCGACTATAACGAGAAATTAAGGCAGAAGTAGAAAAACACAGGAATCAAGTCTGGGCAGATAAGGTTGCACTGCTACAATTACGAGATCAATCGGCCTGGAAGACGACGAAGTCTCTATTAAGAAGCGAACCAGATGCCAAAGCAAATGCTTTGGCAGGTGTATTCGCAAAAAACTTTACACCGATGAATGACCCTGCCGACGCTGACCACATTGGCCTAGTCAACAAGAGACTTCCAAGATTCCTTGTCAGTCGAGCCGAAGACGACCACATTCAGCCGATCACGACAGCAGAAGTTATAAAACAGCTCGAAGAATTAAACGGAAACGGAAAGAAGGCTGGAGGACCAGACCTTCTAACTAATGATCTGTTGAAGCAATCACCACCTACTGCAGTACCAATAATAGCGGCCGCGTTCAATGAGATCCTGGCAACTGGCGACTTCCCCCTCATATGGAAGCATGCAGAGGTTGTCGGCATACCGAAGGCAGGAAAGGACCCTCGATCACCTGCTAGTTACAACGTTTATACATAAAGAGACTTCAACAGCATGTGGAAGCAGAACACCTGATACCAGACGTCCAGTTCGGCTTTCCAACACCCAGCAGATATTACACCTAGTTGAGGAAGCATTCAGCGCCACGGAAAGGAAAGAATTCTTTGGGGCTGTATTTCTGGATGTTTCTCGTGCCTTTGATTGCGTGTGGCACGAGGGACTCCTGTATAAGCTCCCAGATATAGGGGTCCCCATGTCACACGCAACACTCCTGAAGAGTTATCTAGAAAACCGGACTTTTCATGTCCGCACTCAAGATGGTATATCGTCCACCAGACCAATCAAAGCAGGAGTACCTCAGGGCAGTGTTCTGGGACCACTGTTATACATCTTGTATACATCCGACTTACCATCGACGGCCAGAACACACCTATCCTTATACGCCGACGATACAGCCATTTACTCCCGAAGTATGAATGCTGCACACCTCCAGGCAAGACTGCAACAACCATGTAATAAGCTGAGTGAATGGGCAACGAAATGGCGACTGTCTTTCAACGCCACAAAGACGCAGGCAATAGCAATCTGTAGAAGACCACTTCCACCTATCATCCAGCCCATTGAGATAAGGGGCACCCCAGTTACGTGGTCAAAAACAGCAAAATACTTGGGTGTGACCCTTGACAGGCGATTGACATGGCAACCTCATATAGAAGATATTCGAGAGAAAGCCAGGAGACGAATGGTACAGCTCTATCCATTATTAAATCTAGCGTCAGCACTGCCATCAAGACTGGGGGTGATATTGTACCTCACACTGGTGCGACAAATCTTAGACTACGCTGCTGTCGTGGGGGGCAATGCTCCTCCAACCCACATACAACAACTACAAAGAATTCAGAATCGCGCTCTGAAAAGAGCACTCCATCTTCCATAACGGTTCCCAACGAATGAACTTCACCAACTCGCATGGGTACCCGATTTGAAAGACCGATTTAGAACCAGTGCAAAAACCTTCTATGAAAACACGCTACAGTCAGATAACGAACTTGTACGACAACTTGGACACAGGGTGCACTACCTGGCTTCCAGTAGATGGCCCGATGACCTACGTGAATAACGAGATTACACATCTGGTGTATATATATTTCATACAATTTTAATAATTTTAAATTCTATACAATTTAATAATTTTACTTTAATTAATTTTTTTATTTTATTTTAACTCCAATTTATCTTATTTTAATTTCTTTTCTTTAATCTTATTTATTGTATTTACCATTTATTTTATTATCATTATTATCAAAGGTGAATGAATGAGTGTGAGAATGCATTAACTGTATATGTATGTGTAAGTACAATGTATATATTGTGTGAATGTGTGAGCGAATAGGAAAAAAGATATGAATAAAAAATAAAAAATAATAATAAAAATAAAATAAAAAAATAAAAAAAGAAAAAAATATAAAAACAAAAAAGGTTACCACACAGCTAAAATATTTCAAATCATTTAAAAGCAGAAAAAAATATGACAACCAAAAAGCTATTGTTTTAATGTCAATTTTTATTATTGAAGGCCTAGCCGCACGGCTTGAAGTTCTATTTTCAGACTGGGCAATCCTTGATGCCCCAATATATTCAGCAGCGCGGCCTAGGACGTCAGTCAACAGGAGTAACCTGATAACGATGGCACATTACGCCGTCGAAAATTCGTTCTACTACGACCAGTCAACCTAGCTGCATGCCCGAGAGACCTTCAAGCAGAATTCGCCGGGAAAATCTACGAACACACATTCGATTCTGTATGTCTGTATGGATTTTGGCGTTCGATGCTGCCATTGAGTGATGACGGAGGAGTCTGCTCTAGTGAGAGCAGGGTGGATCACCATTGGCGGCACTTGAAGCAGGGGTCTGGATGTCGAATTACACCATGGAGGTAGGATAGCTGGCTCGAGGCTCTGTGTCGGTAGAGGACTGATACACTGGTAGTGGTGGCCGGCTGGTCCGCCAGCACCCAAGATGCCTTGAGGTGCTGGATGGAGACATTGAAGGTTTACTATTGAGTAGGATGGTAAACGTCTGCGCCCCAAGTTGGAGTAGCTTATGGGGGCCGCTATAAGATTGTAGGATTGCAACACAAATTGTATCATCTTGGAGCATATGTGGGTGCAGAAAATTAATGCCTTATTCATTAAAACTCGCTGTACAGTGTGAACTTGAAGAGGCATCATGGATGTGAGCTGTGTGACATCTGACACTGTTTATCAGCGATGACAGTGCTGAGATTGATACTGGAAGACAAGGCAAGATCAAGTCCACAGGCAGTGTCAGACATTCACTATATAAAATTTTGGCGAGAGAGGATTTTAGGTACTACTTGTCCACTGTCCTTATACCCTGCAGAACCCTTGGTAACGCTTCAGTCCACTGTGTATCGTGACAAATCAACACATCCTTCAGAGTTTGGTGCCACCTTTGAACCAACCCATTGGTTTGAGGGTGGTAAGCTGCTTTGTGGAGGTGTGGCACTCCACACAGCGTGCACAATTTTTCAAAGAGAAGTGATCTGAACTGCAACCCCCAATCAGTCATGATAGACAACAGGCACCCAAAACGAGATATCCATATATCGATGAAACAAATTGCCACAAACTCCGTTGTTATATGCTTTAAGGGTACGGCTAATCCCTACTGTGCTCTACAGTCAGTGGCTGATATATTTGAAAATTCTGGAGCCAGATGTACATGTTGAAAATGGCCTTGAAGTGCATCAACTGTGCCTTATAGCAGGAGCGTATGGTGTATTGTTTTGCTGCATTCACAAGGAAGGCAGGCACTCTCCCACGTTCTGCAGTCTGGCTTTACCTCAGTCCAGACAAACTGCTCCCTAACGAGCCTTGTGGGGAGATGAAACACTGGCTGTGCTAGATTATACAAGCTATCAAAGATGAATTTGTGGGGTTCTGCCAGGATCAAGAGACATGGCCTGAGTTGATATATATAACACCATATGTGAACACCAGAATTAGGCATCTGAATGTGTTGCAGCTGTAAACTTGAGCTGGACTCATCTTGCTCCTGCTCTATAGCCAACTCGCCAAAGTCAATCAGTGCACTATGGGCATGAATGGTTGACATTTTATGCCCCCATTTACATGCTGGATATCAGTGCTAAGCTCCAGTGGTCTGTAAAACATTCGAGTGGCTGACCCTCTTTAAAGTATTACGCTGCCTCATATAACGGTTGCAGTTCCCAGTCATAAGCCAGTCACACCATTGGGCCACCTTCAGTTTATCGGGAAAGAACCGTAGGTGTTGCTGGATACTGTCGACTCTCTGTTGCAAAATTGTACCAATAGCAGTCTTGCTTGCATCAGCCATAATAGGCAAACGTGCTGTATGTGAGGAACGGACCAAGTTCACAGCATTTTTTAAGGATTGTTTAGTCAGGTCAAAAGCATGTATCATATCCTGCGACCACTGTACAGTTCGTTTCCCCTTAGTATTCTTACCAGGCACTGTGTTTCTGTTGGCTGAATTTTCGCACCCTGTAGAATATGTCGCCAATAGAAGTTTGTCATACTTACAACCTTCTTAAGTCTTGGTATGTTGTAGGCGTAGGCACCAGTTTTGTTTGTTTGTTTGTTTCTTCTGTCAGTTTGATACCTAACAGCAACAAATAATGTGTCTGGAAACGGCATCCAATGATGCTACAAAGCGTTGAAGTTATAGGCGCTGGTGCCTGCCACTAGGCCACCCCTCTGGCAGCAAACATGACTTTCTGAGCTGATGGATAATAGGCAGAACGACTCGCAATGTTTTTTTGTCATTCACGATTGCAACTGATTACCATGGTTGCCAATGAAGAAGGTGGAGCTAGCTGCTACATAGGTAGGCCTTGTCTCCTATGAATGCGATGCTCTCTTGCGTTGATTGATGTGGTTTCAGACAGGTGTTTCCATTTGCAGTTCATTTTTCTCCTGTAAAACAGAAACCATGGGAGATTTTAGAGGGTTCCAGGAAAAAGATATAATGGTGATGCAAACTGGTGTCCAAAACCGTCATCCACCAAGGCAACAGAACATTGCATTCATAGGAGACAAAGTCTTCCTTCATAGCAGCTAGCTTCATCTTCTCCACTAGCAACTGTGGCAATGAGTCGCGATCACTGAATAAAAAACTAAATTGTGAGATGTCCCACCTATGGTCTGTCAGTGTACAAAGTCACGTTTGCTGCCAAAGGGGTGGCCCACTGGCAGGCGCCAATGCCTGTAACTTAGATGCTCTGTGACATCATTTGATGATGTTTATGGACACCAGCTCCTGTCCTAGATTTGTTCCTCAAGAGACCCTCTACAACCCTTTGAGTTTGTCGCAACGTTTCTGGCATACCCTGTTTATTTGACTATACACTGAGGTGGTGAAGGTCATGGGATACCTCTCAATATCCTGTCGCACCTCCTTTTGCCTGCCATAGTGCAGCAACTTGATGTGGCATGGACTCAACACGTCATTGGAAGTCTCCTGCGGAAATACTGAGCCACGCTGCCGCCATAGCCGTCCATAAATGCGAAAGTGTTGGCAGTTCTGGATTTAGTGCACAAATTGACCTCTCAATTATGTCCAATAAATGTTTGATGGGATTTATGTCAGGTGACCTGGTTGGCCAAATCATTTGATAGAAATGTATAAAAAGTTCTTCAAACTAACCATGAACAACTGTGGATCAGTAACGTAGCCCACTGTCATCCATAAAACTTCCATCGTTATTTGGGAACATGATGTCCACGAATGGCTGCAAATAATCTCAAAGTAGCCAAACATCCAGAGGACCCAGTCCATTCCACGTAAACACAGCCCACTCCATTATAGAATAACCACCACTTTGCACAGTACCTCTAGACAACTTGAGTCCATGGCTTCGTGGAGTCTGCACCACACTCGAACCTTACCATCACCTCTTACCAGCTGAAATCGGTACTCATTAGACCAGGCCACGGGTTTCCAGTCGTCTACGGTCCAACCAATATGGTCATGAGCCCAGGAGAGGGACTACAGGAGATGATGTGCTGTTAGCAAAGGCGCTGGCGTTGGTTGTCTGCTGTCACAGCCCATTAACGCCAAATTTCGCAGCGCTGCTCTAATGGATACGTTTATCGCATGCGTCACATAGATTTCTGCGGTTGTTTCGTGGAGTGTTGATTGTCTGTTAGCACTGACAACTCTACGCAAACGCCACTGCTCTCAGTCTTAAGTGAAGGCTATCGGCCACTACGTTACTTAGAAGCTTACACAGTGACACACTGCCTGGGAAGAATACTAAGGGGAAACGAACTCTACAGTGATTGAAGGAGATAATACACACTTTTGTCATGACTAAACAGTCCTTAAACATGCTCTGAACTTGGTCCATTCCTCACCTACAGTATGTTTGCCTTTTACAGCTGATGCGAGCAAGACTGCTATTGGCACAATTTTGCAATAGACAGTCGACGGTATATAGCAACATCTACAGTTCTTTTCCGATAAACTGAAGGTGGTCCAATGGTGTGATTGGCTTATGACTGGGAACTGCAACCGGTATATGAGGCAGTGTAATACTTTAAAGAGGGTCAGCCCCTCGAATGTTTTACAGACCACTGCGGCCTAGCACTGAGATCCAGCATGGAAATGGGGGCATTACATGTCACTCAGTCATGCCCTTAGTGCACTAATTGTCTTTGGCGAGTTGGCTATGTAGCAAGAGCAAGATGATTCCAGCTCAAGTTTACAGTTGCAACACATTCAGATACCTAATTCTTGTGTTCACACATGCTTCGATATATATCAAGGCAGGCCATGTCTCTTGATCCTAAAGTACCCCAATGTTTGTTCCTGAAAGAACACAGCGACGTTCAGCAAAAAGGTCTTCCTCTTCAAGATTCCTAGAAAGGCTCAGATGTGAGAAAACACTACTTTTTCTCTCTTTACCATTTGCCCCCAAGTGAACAGCTAGAAACTTGTAGTCTGGATCAGCTACAGCATGTAAGACAATTGAAAAAGAAACTTCTTATAATTTCTGAACATACATTACTCGCTGACGTGAATTCTTTGTTCTCACATGCTTATCGTCCATAGAATTCAGAAACTGCCATTTCTCCCAAAAACCTTCTCATATAGGACTGGCATCGCCATCTTTGGGGAAAGGTATGTATAAAATGTGAAAATCATTTTAAATCACTTTGCAAGTTGTATTCACTATTTCCCCAAAAGTGACGTCTGATATTCTAATCGGATATCCCAATATTTTGAAAAATCTGTTGCCAGATGCTTGCAGCAAAAAACAGCATACACTGTGCCATTCTTTCCCGACGTTGTCATCTTAAGACGCTCATGTTCACAGTCAGAATCATCTCCTGTGGATGACAAACAGGTGCTCCATGGACATACTGCATAGTTTCAACAACACCATTCGACGCAAAACCCAACAGTCTCAACTATTATGGCATGGCTGCAGGCATGCAGTACACTGTAACTCTCTGATGAGATTATTCATGACACCGTCAACTTCATTATTTGTATTCTTTTTAATTATTTTCTTTTATTTCAGCAAACATGGCAAAAAAGAAATGACTTGGTTTAAAAATGATCTAATGTGTGTGAGTTCCTAAGGGACCAAACTGCTGAGGTTATCGGTACCTAGACTTACATACTACTTAAGTTAACTTAAGCTAAGAATAACACACATACCCATGTCCAAGGGAGGACTCTAACCTCCGGCGGGAGGGGCCGCGCAATCCATGCATGGCACCTCAAACCGCGCGGGCGCTCCGCTCGGCGGCTCAGGGGAGGTTTTCGTAGAGGATACAACAAATTTATGCAGAGAAGGAATGGGGATGAGGTGCCAAGCAGTTCAGTTGCCTCACGACTGTCTCGCAGCTGCCTGTCTGTCGGATGTTACTTAACTGCAGTGGGCGATGTTAATCAATTGGCCATAGTCATTCCATTGTACATGGAAACTTTTAATTCGAAGAATACGGCCCCACTGGATGTTCAGGCTTATGAGATCTCTTTGTTGTCAGGGGCTTTTCCTCAGTAACGGGCAATACCGCCAACAGTGTGTAATGATCGGCACAAAGAGGTCACAATGGAAGAATTTAGTACCAGGGTCCCACAAGGATCAGCACTGGTTCCATTACTTTTCTCATTGTCTATATATTAATGGTATGTCGACTGTTATCTCCCATCGCACATATCATTTATATGCTGATGATCTTCAGTTATACTTAAGTGCAAGCGCAATAAATCCATCCAGAACATAACTGCTGACTTACTTGCTTTATCAGAATGGGCACAGAACACAGGTTTGAAACTTAACCCACCTAAAATGCAAGCAATCTCACAAAAAACGTATTACTCAGTTCAGAGAATCTCTTCCGCCCTTAATCCTCAACAGTATAGAAATCATCTTTTTTCTTCTGCAAAGAATATGAGGATTATCCTGAACCACCACCTAGATTGGATTGAACACACAACTGTGACCTATAAGAAAGTATCAGCATCACTTCATTCATTACAGACACGTAAAGATGTATTTCCCCACGAACTAAAGCAGAAACTTTTAGAATTACAAATATTCTTAATCCTTGATTATAGTGATCCTATTCTCCAAGGACTTTCATATGAGGGCTCACATTGGCTGGAACTGGCGATGAATCCTTGTGTGCGATATATACGTGATATACACGGTTTTGACCATATCACTCTTGCCTATGAACAATTATCATGGCTATGAGCTGATAAGCATAGAGATTATCATACCCTGTGTTTCTTGTGTCGTCTTTTCAATCATTCCACTACCCATTTATCTACAACCCTTACACTACTTTCTGAACAACACTACAGAAATACTCGTTCTTAACAAAGTGAAATCCTCTCTGTAACACTACACAAAACTGCCATGTTCTTTAAATCATTTTCTGTATCAGAAACACTACTTTAGAACAATCTTCTTCAAAATCTTAGAAAAATTAAAATCCCATCAAACTTCAAAAGACAGCTAATCGCCCTCCTCCTATCACAATAGCTATCTCGTCTTATAGCTCACTGTCATCAACCCTTCATCCACTATCACTTTTCCTTCCCCTTGTCTACAGAGTTCTCTATTGACCTTATCTTCTTTCGTAGCAGCCATCGTCACTTTCATTTCAATCCTTTCCTTCTTCATTGCCCCTGCCACATGTTCTAATACAAAACAAAGTTTCAAAGTACTAAACTAACCAGTGTCATTCTTAATGATTCCATTCTCTTTATTATTATTGTTATTGCAAATTATTACTAATATTGCAAATTATTATTGAGTTTGTTTTGTAATAACTACGCTGAAGAGCCAAAGAAACTGGTACAGCTGCCTAATGTCATGCAGGCCCCTGCGAGCACGCAGAAGTGATGCAACATGAAATGGCATGGACTCAACTAATGTCGAAGTAGTGCTTGAGGGAACTGCCACCATGAATCCTGCAGGGCTATCCATAAGTCCGTAAGAGTACGAGGGGGTGGAGATGTCTTCTGAACAGCATGTTGCAAGAGATCCCAGATAAGCTCACTACTGTTCATGACTGTGGAGTTTGGTGGCCAACAGATGTGGTTAAACTCAGAAGATTTTTCCTGGAACCACCCAGTAGCAATTCTGGACGTGTGGGGTGTCACATTGTCCTGCTGGCATTGCCCAAGTCCGGCGGAATGCACAACCGACATGAATCGATGCAGGTGATCAGACAGGATGCTTACGTACATGTCACCTGTCACAGTCACATCTAGACGTATCAGGGGTCCCATATTACTCCAACTGCACATGCCCCACACCATTACAGAGCCTCCACCAGCTTGAACAGTCCCCTGCTGGCATGAAGGGTCCATGGATTTATGAGGTTGTCTCCATACCCATACAAGTCAATCCTCTCAATACAATTTGGAATGAAGCTAGTCAGACCAGACAACATGTTTCCAATCATCAACATTCCAATTTCGGTGTTGATGAGCTTAGGCGAGGCGTAAATCTTTGTGTCGTACAGTCTTCAAGGGTACACAAGTGGTTCTTCGGCTCCAAAAGCCCATATCGATTATGTTTCGTTAAATAATTCTCACACTGACACTTGTTTATGGCCCAGCATTGAAATATGCAGCAATTTGTGGAAGTGTTGCACTTTTGTCACATTGAACGATTCTCTTCAGTCGTCGGTGGTCCCGTTCTTGCAGTCTCTTTTTCCGGCCGCAGCGATATCAGAGATTTGATGTTTTACTGGATTCCTCATATTTACAGTACACTCATGAAATGGTCGTATGGGAACATCACCATTTCGTCGCTACCTTGGAGATGTTGTGTCCCATCGCTCATGCACCAACTATAATACCTCATTCAGACTCACTTAAATCTTGATAACCTGTCATTGTGAGAGGAGTAACCAATCTAACAACTGCGCCAGACACTTGATATCTTATACAGGAGTTCCTGACCGCAAATTATATTCTGCCTGTTTATGTACCTCTGTATTTGAATACACTTGCCTACACTAGTATCATCGGGGCTTCAGTATAATTAATATCATTCTTAATTCCTCCATTATTTGATTGAAATTATTAGTGTTATTATTACTATCGCGAGTCATCATTTTTATTAATAACGCAAAATAATGTTATTACACCAGGCCATTGAGTCACACGAAATTATTATTATTATTATTATTATTATTATTATTATTATTATTATTATTATTATTATTATTATCTATATATGTAATTAAGTTTGTATGGAACCCTCAGAGAAAGAGCTCAACTCGCCAGATTTTTTTCTGAACCAAATGAATAGGGAAACCAGTGCACTGTGAATCAGGGAACCCGATGCACTGTTGCAAGAACATGCCCTTTGTTAACAATTCGACTATGATGAATGCTGATGTTTAACCTCTGCCAGTTTGTTGCATTGGTTGTATAGGGCCGTACATAACAAGGAATTTTCCTCTTGCAATGCAAGATATTCCCTTTTGTTGCCCATGTACAATTTCTTAGTTACAGCCAGTTTGTTGTCGCATGAGGATCATAACTGCTAAAACTTGCACACATGGTGTCTGAATGCTTCAACATGTTGTGCTATCACTAGATGCTGTGTTGAAGAGCACTTCTTCTCTCAGATCTGGACACAAGGGGAAAATGGCAGAGAAAATCTACCCTTAACAGGAGTTCATTCACGTCCACTTGCTTGAAAGTCCATGTGAAACATTCCATACAGCAGAGTCACAAATTATAATAATCGAACATTTGCCGCCTTGAGTTGAGGAGACAGATTTGCAATTTGAGGAAGAGTAGTTGTGTTTGGGATCATGCTGATCTCAGTATCCATGTCTAACAGAAAATATAAGTTGTACTACTGTCAAGTATGCAGAGGCGGCCATTCCGTCCAGATGCTGGAAGAAAACTAATTTGGTTCACATGGTTGGAGTTTTGGCATATTTTCAGAATACTGCAACCTCTGATCCGAATGAAATTGTGAATAGCATGTTTGTGCTCGGGGAGGAGAGGAATTATACATGACATTTTGGAAGCGCATGTGGAACCAGCACCACCACACAATCTGTTTGTTGCTGGTAACACCCTGAGTGGTAAGTATCACTAGTTGGTTTGTTGTTGTCAGCTGACTGTGGTTCATTTCGTTACCCATAAGAGGTGAGATGTAGTGGAAGTATTGGGAGCTTAGGATGTGTTTGTTCCACATCAGCCACTGCCAGCTGTGGTGAAGGCCAAGATGGCTGCCATTGCTCTGTAGGTGGCACGTTGTGAAACAGTGTATGTGGTCGGCTTTGCTCAACAGCTGCCTGCCAAGTCGAATCATATTATTGCTGATGAGTACATGTTCTGCTGGTTGCTGCTGGGTAGCAAGGGTATCCATCTGAAAACAGTCTGCCATCTACAATTTTATCTCTTATGCAAGTCTTTTGTTGAGAACATTATAATCCTGTGAGACAATTTACTGCTATTAATGTAGGACCTACTAGAGTTCTTAGAAGGCACCAAAACTGTGGGGCGTCTATCTGTTCAAGTGCTCTGAGAAAACTGCCTGTCGAATTTGTTTCTCAGGTGACTTGCACAGTCTTCAAAGTAATGCCGCCTTGGATGACTCAAATTTGTTAAAGGGAGGCGGTGACAGGATGACAATGCTGATGATAGAAGCATGTTCTACCATGTGATAGAGTAATGTAGAATGATTCACTGTATCATCAATAATGTTGTGAGTGGAGCACACTGATTCTATAACTACAAACCGGGTCTGTGGTTGTTCTGGTAGGGTAACACATGCTGAACAATGGATTGCTGGAAAAGTACCTGTATGGACTAACAAAGTCGATCATGCCATATCGTCAGGTGTAACCCCATCGATCAGCTGCAATATTGTAGAAAACCATGAAATTTTATGGCGTGGTGTGCTGACCAAGCTTTACTGAGGGGTAAGAATGGATTTGTCACTTCTAAAACTGGTGAGGAAGCACAAGTCGAATTTGGAGGAGTAGGATCCAGCACAGGTCCTGTAACACTTCCAGGTATCAGTCTCTGCTGCTACTCCTCCATTAGGAATACGTATATCAGATCCACATGAGGAAACATGGAACGTCGCCACATGGAATCTACACGTCCATGTACATATGTGGGAAGAGGGTTGTAGTCACTTTCACTAGCAGCTTCAGAGTTGGGTGGCTTCATAATGTTTGTAACACTATGCAATCCGCGAAAAGCACAATAAAAACTAGCAGAAGGTACCAATAACCTTTTATGGTCCGCAGTATCCGTTGTACTGGTATGTTGATATGCTGCATGTTTACTGACTTCGTAGAAAACGTGCAGTTGTCATAGGCCGCCCATGTGGAATCTTTGTAGTGGTGAGTATGCAGAATAATATACCGATATTGTTGACGCGTATTGTATCCCTTTATTAACGGAAATCCACACACAATAATATATTAACACGTCAGTCATAAAAGTACACAGCAACACAACAACGAATCAGAAAGATAGTCATCAAAACAAAGAAATATATACAGGGTGGTCCATTGATAGTGAGCAGGCCAAATATCTCATGAAACAAGCATCAAACGGAAAAAAAACGTGAAAGAACGAAACTCGTCTAGCTTGAAGGGGGAAAACGATGGCGCTATTGTTGGCTCGCTAGATGGCGCTGCTTTAGGTCAAACCGATGTCAACAGCGTTTTTTAAAATAGGAACCCCCACTTTTATTACATATTCGTGTAGTACATAAAGAAATATGAATGTTTTAGTTGACCACTTTTTTTCGCTTTGTGATAGATGGCGCTGTAATAGTCACAAACGTATAAGTACGTGGTATCACGTAACATTCCGCCAATGCGGACGGTATTTGCCTCGTGATACATTACCCATGTTAAAATGGACCGTTTACCAATTGCGCCGGCTGGGGTGGCCGAGCAGTTCTATGCGCTACAGTCTGGAACCGCGTGACCGTTACGGTCACAGGTTCGAATCCTGCCTCGGGCATGGCTGTGTGTGATGTCCTTAGGTTAGTTAGGTTTAAATAGTTCTAAGTTCTAGGGCACTGATGACCTTAGAAGTTAAGTCCCATACGGCTCAGAGCCATTTGAAACATTTGAACCAATTGCGGAAAAGGTCGATATCATGTTGATGTATGGCTATTGTGATCAAAATGCCCAACAGATGTGTGCTATGTATGCTGGTCGGTATCCTGGATGACATAATCCAAGTGTCCGGACCATTCGCCAGATAGCTACATTATTTAAGGAAACAGTAAGTGTTCAGCCACATGTGAAACGTCAAGCACGACCTGCAACAAACGATGATGCCCAAGTTAGTGTTTAGCTGCTGTCACGGCTAATCCGCACATCAGTAGCAGACAAATTGCGCGAGAATCGGGAATCTCAAAAACGTGGGTGTTGAGAATGCTAACTAAATCAACATCGATTAAATCCGTAATATATTTCTATGCACCAGGAATTGTGTGGTGACGACTTTGAACGCTGTATACAGTTCTGCCACTGGGCGCAAGAGAAATTACGGGACGATAACAGATTTTTTGCACGCGTTCTATTTAGCGACGAAGCGTCATTCACCAACAGAAGTAACGTAAACTGGCATAATATTCACTATTGAGCAACGGAAAATCCACGATGGCTGCGACAAGTGGAACATCAGCGGCCTTGACAGGTTAATGTATGGTGCAGCATTATGGGAGGAAGGATAATTGGCCCCCATTTTATCGATGGCAGTCTAAATGGTGCAATGTATGCTGATTTCCTTCATAATGTTCTACCGATGTTACTACAAGATGTTTCACTGCATGACAGAATGGCGATGTACTTCCAACATGATGGATGTCCCACACATAGCTCAAGTGCGGTTGAAGCGGTATTGAATATCATATTTCATGACAGATGGATTGGTCGTAGAAGCACCATACCATGGCCCGCACGTTCACCGGATCTGACGTCCCCGGATTTCTTTCTGTGGGGAAAGCTGAAGGATATTTTCTATCATGATCCACTGACAACGCCTGACAACATGCGTCAGCGCAATGTCAATGCATGTGCGAACATTACAGGAGGCCCACTTCTAGCTGTTGAGAGGAATGTCGTTACACGTATTGCCAAATGCATTGAGGTTGATGGACATCATTTTGAGCATTTATTGCATTAATGTGGTATTTACAGGTAATGACGCGTTAACAGCATGTGTTCTCAGAAATGATAAGTTCACAAACGTACATGTATCACATTGGAACAACCGAAATACAATGTTCAAACGTACCTATGTTCTGTATTTTAATTTAAAAAAGCTATCTGTTACCAATTGTTCGTCTAAATTTGTGAACCATATGTTTGTGACTATTACAGCGCCATCTATCACAAAGCAAAAAATGTGGTCTAACTAAAACATTCATATTTTCTTACGTACTACACGAATATGTAATAAAAAATGAGGGTTCCTATTTAAAAAAAACGCAGTTGATATCCGTTTGACCTATGGCAGCGCCATCTAGCAGGCCAACCATAGAGCCATCTGGTTTCACCCTTCAAGATAGGCAAGTTTTGTTCTTTGTAGTTTTTTCGTTTGATGCTTATTTCGTGAGATATTTGGTCCGGTCACAATCAATGGACCACCCTGTATACGCCTTCATTGTTCTTAACGTAGATTTTGTAAGTCTATCGATTTCGGCGGTCAGTCCGCCACAACATTTAATGAACATGTTCGTATTCCGGTTTCGTCATATAAGCAGCGATCATTTCGCTCACCCCATGAGTCAGTATTGTCAGAGTGTATACACGGACAAGGAAGAAAAATTCCCGGATTCCCCATATAAAAATTCACTTTTTCCTGGGTGAAAACACGCTTTTTCCATGATAAGTGACAGTTTATTTTCCCTTATCAATACTTTGAATGATTGAGGTTTTATACACAGGTGTAGAATTTCCCAGCACTTTAGAAAACGAAACTCAGAGAAAAAGACACGTTTTGGAAATATCTTTTATGTGCAGCAACATGTAGGGGAGAGTGGAGGAAATACACGCACCTAAGGAAAAATCGATGTGAACTATTCGTTACGTCATTAAAACCTACGAAAATAAGTATGTACCATACAATGGACATTTCTCCACATATTCCAATCGTCTGTAAATGGTTATAAACAGTACCTTAATTCTGAACATTAAAATAAAAACAGCGCAAATGCGTGGTATTCCCCCCCCCCCCCCCCTGGAGGGTAATGACAGGCAAAGTACTGGGTAATAACACATAAAACAAACAAACAATAAAAATGTACAATACATGCTATTTTTATTTGCTTATTAGTTACTACAAATAGTAAACAGTATATTTAAGAAGGAAATAATGTAATTCTACAAACATCTCTTGTAATCTTCGTTTTTTACATTTTTTTGATGTGAAATAGAGTTCTTTTTCTCATACAGCAAAGAACGCACTTGTAGCCTTTTGGAGTGTTCCAGCCACTACATTCTTCATGACTCCATCTGTTACAAGAAATACAGCGGTACCATAGTTCTCCATCTTTCCCAAACTCTCCACAAACCAAACAGACATCTTCTGAAATCGCCAATGGATCGATTTCATCCATTTCATCGTCATCAGAAATCTTTTGCAAGTCCAGATTTAGGTCATCCTCGCTGCTACTTTCACTTTCTTGGTGGTGTTTCTTCTTATATAATGTCTGTTTCTTCTTCCAGACTTTATTAAGCTGTAGATTTCTGCACTTATCTGCTTTATCGTTAAGATTTCTTTTATTGTTACCTTCAGCTTTCTTTTTCATGACTTCTTTTTGTTTCTTTATTGATAACTCCGTTAGCAGTTTATTCTTCTCTGGAGTTGCTGTAAGGATCACTGACTTTCCCTTAGGCTTTCCCTTGTCTTGTTTCGTCTTAGGAAGAACTTGTTTTTGTTTTGGAACAGGAGATATGTCAAATACACAAACTTGCTTGACACATGCACTTTTAGTTGATGTTGTGACCTCGTCTAGGCCTACTAGAAGTGGAACATCTTCTGCTGAAGATCCATGAATCTGTTCTTGACTCCTTTTGGGGATATGTGGCTCATTTGTAGATGAAACCACTTCATTTCCATTTGTTGCATTCGGAACCTCTTCATCTTCAAGGACAACATCTCTGAAGATCTCACATTCTTGTAAGTCGTCATGCTGAAATTTGTTTGGATTGAAAGAACAAATCCCACATGCCTTAAACCCTGACTGACCTTTGTCCATGGTAGCGACCTAAATATATGCCTTATTAAAAAGTTCTGCTATCTCATATGGTGTAATTTTTTGATACACCTGTGTTTTCATATACATGTCATATTCACGATTGAAGAAAAGAATGTAACATCTAGTGGTTGAAGCTTGTGAGAAGTGTGTGGAGATATGCTTACCATGACAATTGAATTTTTTTTTACAAAAGTCAAAAATATCAATTGAAATGTGGCTGTTGTGATTATATAAAATCAGCAACACAGGGTCATCAATAGTTGATTTTACATTGTTCTGAAAATGTTGGATTCATTCGAAATATAATGACTCATTGGACCAGCCATTGACGGAACGACCATATATTGCTCCAACTGGTCCACCTTTACTTAAAGAGATTTTGCATCCTCTTCCTTGGAAAGAAAACATAGGGGGGATGTAGGTACCGGCAGTATGGAAACAACATATCACAGTCATCTTTTTCCCCCTATCCCAAGATGTGGCCCCACCTATTTGTTTAACATCTGTAGGAGCCAAAATTCTCTCTGGCTTTTGTACAGTATTTATGCCCGTTTCATCGACATTGAACACTCACCCCTCTTTAAGTTTATATTTTTCAAAGACATGTTCTAAATTTTTAAAATATGCATTAACCTCTTCTTCATTAAATACCTGCATTCTGTTAATGCTAGTTGCTTCAGGTTTTCTCATGCTATTACTTAGGTTTCTTTTTAAAAACAGAGCTAGCCAATCCTATCCAGCTAACCTAGATGACATCAAAATTGTTTGCAATACTGTTAGCCTCTGCATACTCAAATGCAATCTTTGCAGCTGGATGCATGTAACGCCATAAAACAGCTTGGCCCTTGTAATAACATGATCCCTAATCTCATTTTCCTGTTCTGTCGAAAATGTTGGGTTTGTTCCTAGTTTTGGACACTCGGTATTTTTAATGTTCATTTTCGTTCGCAGAGTAGCTTCATGAATCCCGAAAGCTCTTGATAATTCTCTATTTTTCTTCCAGATTAGATGACATAAAGAGCTTTACAAAGTTCCTCTTGCGTCCATTTTGCTTTCTGGGTTTTTCTTTTATAATATCTACCCATCTGAAATTTAAAAAAAACCCTCGTTAGTATTGAAAATATAATCTGCAAGGGGGAATATCACGCACTTCAACAGCTGCGTAGCATTACCCCACTATAAGTTCAGTAACTAACCTAAGAATAACTCGGCACCTAATTCAAATATCGCGACAAATCTACAATTAAATTAAAGGTTTCATCTAAGGTTAGTAATTGATATACACGAATTACATTAAAGCCCTTACCTTGCAAAATACAGTGGACCAAAATTACATGAGACACACCAAAAATAACCAATACTTCACTGCTCCAATAATGCCACTGGAAAATGGCTGGCGTAAGCTGTGTAGTAGTTGTTACTCCTGCCGGTAGGGCGTAGCACCAACTGGGAACAGCTTACGCCATTCAAACTGCGTAGATCAGCCTGCTTGGGATTACCCACATGCGTGTAATTCCACCACCTTACCCTACGTTGCGTATTTTCGTATTACGAAAGTATACATTGGAATTCCACCAAACACCGCATCTTTCCGAATCATTGAAATCGAGATTGCAATGCATTTCTGTAAGCCAGTCATAGCTCATGTTATGTGATCTAGGCAGCCGATGACAGGAGATATTCAAGAGCATAGGACACATGATGTAGTTAGCCAACAGCAACATCACTGTTATGTAGCATGAATACACAAACAGGGAAAGTTAATAGTTTAAATTAATATATACAGTGTTGCTACAAGAAAAGCAAGGCTTTCACATATAATATTGGTTATTAATAAACTGAAAGAGAAGCTAAGATTTCGCATATAATTTTGATCTTTTTTGCGAGTGTTACTTTAAGATATATCACACAAATATGCAAGCAAAATTTTTAATAATGACATAAATGTATGATCTTCAGGGTTCTAAATTCTTCTAAATGGCTCGTCATCAAAGAGCTGATTTTTAAATGATAGTCAAACGCTCTGTGATCTAAGAAATTCGTGATACATTCTCGCACATAGTTAAAGTTACGTAAAGGGATATTTACTTTGAAAGTAACGCTTTTCAAACCACCATTCACAATATTTTCCCGCGACCTGTTAGAAATAGGTTCGTTTCAGCAGTTGCCAGAGAGCGCAGATAACAGGCGACACTGTGCTTGCGCAGCTACGGTGACGTAGGAAGCCCGTATGTACGTACGTGTAAAACATTGAAGTATCATACATTGTCATAAAAGAAACAAGACATCAGAGGATACTCCAAGAGCATCGGAATTTTGTGAACTATACAAAAATGTGCACATTTAAAGTGCATACTGAAGTGCAAATTTGTATGTCCAGATTCCCAATGAAGTAGACCTCTACCTGATTTAAGATTTTCAGTGTGGTTTTCGGGATGTAAATTTTCTTGGAGCACCAGTACTGTATTATATCATGTCTGGTTCTTTATTATGGCATAATACCATACGTGCTAGAAGATGAAAACGTGCACTTGAAATGCAGCGAACAGTTTAAACTAGCCAGTACTGTGGAATTAAACATTTCGTTTCAAATACATTGACTGCCTCTGCAGAAATGGTTAATAAAAGTCAAATTTCATTAGCAAACAGACAAAAATAACTTCACTGTTCTGCAAGGCGATTAATGCTTGACAGTCAGAAAGGTGGAAATAAAATAAAATCTGAAACTAATGAGATATTTTAGCCTTCCGTAATTATGTGAATGCATTTTAATTCACTGGATAGCTCCCCGCCACAGTTATCCATTTTGTTTTCATCTGACGTGAAAGTAAACGAGGGGGAAACAGCAAATTCATTAAATGTAAACACGGATCATGTGGAGACTTCCCACTATAACTCAGACTGCTCTGCGCATCAGCCCCAGATCTATGACATTTGCGAACTCTGTGGAATTGAAACATGTATATTTTGTAATGGATGCCATCAAACCTACACAGGACAGTGCAAATTAGAATGTCCTGTGGTGCCTCTCCCGCTCCAAGTCGGCAGGCCTGACAGCCTGGCCCTCTTAAAAAAAAATTTAAAAAAATCTCGCAATTAATTTAAAAAAAAAATGGTTCGAATGGCTCTGATCACTATGGGACTCAACTTCTGAGGTCCTTAGTCCCCTAGAACTTAGAACTAGTTAAACCTAACTAACCTAAGGACATCACACACATCCATGCCCGAGGCAGGATTCGAACCTGCGATGGCAGCGGTCTCTGGTTCCAGACTGTAGCGCCTAGAACCGAGTATTCAGAAATTTTTATATAAATTTGGAATCGTCTTATTCTTCCATAATTTGTGTCATGTCCTCGTTTCTTTTCCTTCCTCGTTCTAACAAATAATTTGTTCACCGATTAATTTCATTAACCCTGCCAGAATCACAGGTTTAGTGGTCCCGCAATTGTTTTCTTGTTAGGCGTTATTACATGTTCATACTACACGTTTTACGTGTTACTTCAAAAATAGAACCTATGCGGCTGCTAGCCGGGGACTGTACAACGGGTCCTTACTAGTGTAGCACCCTGGCCAAAGATTTTCTGTCAAAATTTCATTTTCTTGGGTACGCTGAGAAGATAGTTCAAATATGTGTGAAATCTTATGGGACTTAACTGCTAAGGTCATCAGTCCCTAAGCTTACACACTACTTAACCTAATTTATCCTAAGGACAAACACACACACCCATGCCCGAAGCAGGACTCAAATCTCCGCCGGGACCAGCCGCGCAGTCCATGACTGCAGCGCCTCAGACCGCTCGCCTAATCCTGCGCGAGAAGATAGTAAGTAATCTTCCTCACCTGTTATCCCAGTCAGTTGTTTATTTCCATTCTGGTAGTCTGAATCTATGGATTTCACTGGTAATTATAACAATGGTGATCATTCGCAAACCCAATCAACCACATAATCAGACAGCGATTGGCATTCATCCATTCGGCTTTACTCC
The DNA here is from genome assembly GCF_023897955.1 of Schistocerca gregaria. Taxonomy (NCBI): domain Eukaryota; kingdom Metazoa; phylum Arthropoda; class Insecta; order Orthoptera; family Acrididae; genus Schistocerca; species Schistocerca gregaria. The sequence goes on along the minus strand of NC_064931.1, from coordinate 35,780,519 downwards.
GCTTAGCTCATATAGCCCCGTTCCCTTTTGTCTGCGGAAAGTTTATTTCTAGATGCCAAGAGGATTCTCCTGACAGATACATCATGTGCATTATGCACGCACTCAAAAATCAACTTATGACTCATTCAGAAATGGACTTAAAATGTGTTTAAAAAGCAACAGGGAAGCGTTTCAAAATCATATGAACAATCGATAGACAAACGTGCGCTGGATGCTAGGCGCTTTGTGAAACAATTTTTTTTTTCACCTCATGAATATGAATTTGCCGCCTACTTTTCCCGGTAGCATCTAGCTGCGACTGCTTGCACAGCCAATAGGCAATAGCCACATTCCTGTAGCCATAAGCGGGACAATCTACTGCTCAAACGCGACTCAACTACGCATGTCCACAAACCCGCTCGTAACTGCTAAAACGAATCTAATGTAAACAGTTGTGACTTTACGCTCACCGGAGGGTGGGTTGGGTTGTTTGGGGGAAGAGACCAAACAGCGAGGTCATCGGTCTCATCGGATTAGGGAAGGACGGGAAAGGAAGTCGGTCGTGCCCTTTCAAAGGAACCATCCCGGTATTTGCCTGGAGCGATTTAGGGAAATCACGGAAAACCTAAATCAGGATGGCCGGGCGTGGGATTGAACCGTCGACTTCCCGAATGCGAGTCCAGTGTGCTAACCACTGCGCCACCTCGCTCGGTGCTCATCGGAGGCAATTTGTTGTTATGAAGCACTGCATAGTCTTCCTGAAGCCTTTGACACATTTTGCTGTTGGCAGACGCTTGCATGAGAATGTGTGTCGTCGTTGCATATGGCGCATTTCCTTTGCAATTTAAGTTATTTTCGTTTTTTCCCTCGTTTATGTTTTATTGTTGGAGTATTATTCTGCAGTAGCGGGATACAGTAATATCCTTTGTTAGAGTATCGGATCTTACCAGCCAAAATCACAAAAATTTAACTTATAACTGAAACAATGAAAAATTCCCGGAATTCTAAAAAATTCCCATGTTTCCCCGGTTTCCTCCCAGATGAAAAAATTCCCAGGTTTTTCCCGGTTGTCCCGGGCTGTATACACCTTGAATGTAGAAAAACGGCTCCAATTTCCAGTAAGGTAGCAAAATTTTGTCCAGATACTTTTGATAGGTTTCTTTTCTGAGCTTTCCACATTTTGTGGCTATTGTGTGCACATTCTGATGTCATTCCACTATCTTGATGGACTCAAGCACCAAATTTGTTGCTGACTCCTTGCATACTATTGGTCGCAGTTCTCTGGAAGGTATTAACCTGTATCAGTTCTGATGATAAAATTTGTTTTAATAAGATTTGAAACATTTATTTCTTTTGCCATTAATTCCATTGCATTTCACGATGTCTAAAAAATATTTATGTTACATACCTCAACGAAGACGAGAAAAAAAACGCACTATTCGATTTGAATATAGGGCCCAAAATTTCGGAACTGCACTCTTAGCCACTGGAAGTAGCCTGTTGAAGTCATGTAGAAAATTTGACTGTCATCTTCTCAGAAGCTATTGCTTGTTGGCATCGAAGCCAAAATACACTGTCTGATCAAAAGTATCAGGACAACCACAAAAACATACGTTTTTCATATTAGGGGCATTGTGCTACCATCTACTGCCAGGTACTCCAAATCAGTGACCTCAGTAATCATTAGACATCGTGAAAGTGAAGGATACTGCGCTCAGTGGAACTTACAGACTTCGAACGTGGTCAGGTGATTGGGTGCCACTTGTGTCAAATGTATGTACACGATATTTCCACACTCATAAAAATCCCTAGGTCCACTGTTTCCTTGGGATAGTGAAGTGGAACCCTGAAGGGACACGTACAGCACAAAAGAGTACAGGATGAACTCGCCTGTTGACTGACAGAGACCATTGACAGTTGGAGACGGTCATAATGCGTAATAGGCAGACATATATCCAGACCAAACTGCATCAGGATCCTCTGCATCAGAACCTACTGCAAGTACTATGATAGTTAGGTGGGAGGTGAGAAAACTTGGATTTCATGGTCGAGCGGCTGCTCCTAAGCCACACATCACGCCGGTAAATGTCAAACAACGACTCACTTGGTGTAAGGAGCGTAAACATTGGACGATTGTACAGTGGAAAAACGTTGTGTGGAGTGACGACTCACGGTACACAATGCGGCGATCCGATGGCAGGGTGTGGGTATGGCGAATGCCCGGTGAACGTCATCTGCCAGCTTTTGTACTGCCAACAGTAAAATTCGGAGGCGGTGGTGTTATGGTGTGGCCGTGTTTTTCGTGAAGGAGGCTTGCATCCCTTGTTGTTTTGCATGGCACTATCACAGCACAGGCCTACAATGATGTTTTAAGCACATTTTTGCTTCCCACTGTTGAAGAGCACTTCGGGGATGCCGATTGCATGTTTCAATACGATCGAGCACCTGTTCATAATGCACGGCCTGTGTTGGAATGGTTACTCGACAATAACGTCTCTGTAATGGACTGGCCCGCACAGAGTTCGCACCTGCATCCCACAGAACACCTTTGGGATGTTTTAGAACGCCGACTTCGTGCCAGGCCTCACCGACCAACATCGATACCTCTCCTAAGAGCAGCACTCCGTGAAGAATGGAATGCCATTCCCCAAGAAACCTTGCAGCACCTGACTGAAAGTATGCCAGCGAGAGTGGAAGCTGTCATCAAGGCTAAGGGTGGACCAACACCATAGTGAATTCCAGCGTTACCGATGGAGGGCGCTGCGAACTTTTAAGTCATTTTCAGCCAGGTGTCCGGGTACTTTTGATCACATAGTTAGGTATCCCTCTACGCCACCCTGTCAAGTTTAGACTGAATCAGAGAGTGAGCTATGGCAGACTCTTCTCATCAGAGATTTGCTAGTTAAACCTCAGTAATAGAAAGTGAGCCCTTATAAGTGCATTCACAGAAGATTTAAGGCATCTGGACCTCATATTTGACGGTAAGAAAGACCGCGCAACTATCGACAGGCAAAAATTAGAACAAATTCGTGTGTCCATAAGAAGTTCAATGCATGAAGCACGCAACTTTTACTATTATACCTTAGTGCAAGTTCTTGAACACATTCTGAATTCGAATATAATACACTACTGGCCATTAAAATTGCTATACCTTGAAGATGACGTGCTACAGACGCGAAATTTAACCGACAGGAAGAAGATGCTGTGATATGCAAATGATTAGCATTCACACAAGGTTGGCGACACCTACAACATGCTTACAAGAGGAAAGTTTCCAATCGACTACCCATACACAAACAGCAGTTGACTGGCGTTGCCTGGTGAAACGTTGTTTGATGCCTCGTGTAAGGAGGAGAATTGCGTACCATCACGTTTCCGACTTTGATAAAGGTCGGATTGTAGCCTAGCGCAATTGTGGATTATCGTATCGCAACATTGCTGCTCGCGTTGGTCGAGATCCAATTACTGTTAGCAGAATATGGAAACGTTGGGTTCAGGAGGGTAATACGGAATGCCGTACCAGATCCCGGCTGCGTCGTATCACTAGCAGTCGAGATGACAGGAATCTTATCTGCATGGGTGTAACGGATCGTGCAGCCACGTCTCGATCCCTGAGTCAACAGATGGGCACGTTTGCAAGCCAACCACCATCTGCATGGACTATCAGCTCAGAGACCATGGCTGCAGTTACCCTTGACGCTGCATCACTGACAGGAGCACCTGCGATTATGTACTCAGCAATGAACCTGGGTGCACGAATGGCAAAACGTCATTTTTTCGGATGAATCCAGGTTCTGTTTACAGCATCATGATGGTTGCATCCGTGTTTGGCGACATCGAAGTGAACACACATTAGAAGCGTGTATTTCTCATCGCCATACTGGCGTATCACCCGGCGTGATGGTATGGGGTGCCATTGGTTACACGTCTCGGTCACCTCTTGTTCGCATTGATGGCACTTTGAACAGTGGACATTACATTTCAGATGTGTTACAACCCGTGGCTCTACCCTTCATTTGATCCCTGCAAAACCCTACATATCAGCAGGATAATGCACGACCGCATGTTGCAGGTCCTGTACGGGCTTTTCTGGATACAGAAAATGTTCGACTGCTGCCCTGGCCAGCACATTCTCCAGATCTCTCACCAAATGAAAACGTCTGGTCAATGGTGGCCGAGCAATTCGCTCGTCACAATATGCCGGTCACTAATCTTGATGAACTGTGGTATCGTGTTAAAGTTGCATGGGCAGCTGTACCTGTACACACCATCCTGTTTGACTCAGTGCACAGGCGTATCAAGGCAGTTTTTATGTGGTTGCTCTGGGTACTGATTTCTCAGGATCTATGCACCCAAATTGTGTGAAAATGTAATCACATGTCAGTTCTAGTATAATATATTTGTCCAATGAATACCTGTTTATCATCTGCATTTCTTCTTGGTGTAGCAATTTTAATGGCCAGTAGTGTAAATTTTCTTCAGAGAGAATAGCTTCTTACCACAAATCAGTCCAGGTTTGGAGAGAATTGCTCATTTGAAACTCAGATTTCCATTTTTCCACGATGCCCTACAAACCACAAGAGGTGGCCAACAGGCAGATTCCATATTCCTGGATTTCAGCAACGTATTTGACAAGGTGCCCCACTGTAGACTGATATGGTAACGAAGGCACAAGCATATGGAAGAGGGTCCCAGATGTGCGAGTGGGTTGAAGACACTTTAAGTAACAGAGCCCAGTATGTTGCCCTCAATAAAAGTGTACAAAGGTACAGTCAAGAACACTCTTGTTCGCTGTACACATAAATAATCTGATGGGCAGGGTGCACAATAATTTACGTGTTTGCTATGACACTGTGATGTATGGGAAGCTATAGTCGTGACTGTAAGAGGATACAAAGTGATTTGGAAAGAATTTCTAGTTGGTGTGATGAATAGTAGTTTGCTCGAAACGTGAAAAAATGTAAGCTAATGCGGATGAGTAGAAAAAAAAAAACAATACTGAAACGTGAATAAAACATTAGTACTGTACAGCTTCACAAAGCCACATCTACACGTAAAATCGCAGAGTGATATGAAATGGAATCAGCACATCAGGCTGGGAGCAGGGAAGGTGAATGATCGGAAATGTAGAGAACCGGCATTGATTTTACTGCTGCCATCATACACTGAGGTGAGAAGAGTCTTGTGATTGTGATATGCAGATGGTGCTAGCATCGTGTACACAAGGTGTAAATGGCAGTGCGCTGGCAGAGCTCCCATTTATACTTAAGCGATTCATGTAACATTTATACTTAAGCGATTCATGTAAAAAGGTTTCTGATGTGATTATGGCAGCACAACATGAATTAACAGATTTTGAACGTGCAATGGTAGTTGGACCTAGACACAGGGGAGATCCATTTCGGAAATCCTTAGGGAATACAGTATTCTGAGATCCACAGTGTCGAATGTGTACTGAGAATATCAAATTTCAGGCATTACCTCTCACCATAGGCAACGCAATGGCCGACAGCCTACACGTGACGACTGAGAGCACCAGTGTTTGAGTAGAGTTGTCAGTGCTAACAGACAAGCAACACTGTGTGAAATAGCTGCAGAAATCAGCGTGGGACATATGACAAATGTATCCATTAGGAGAGTGCGGCGAAGTCTGGCATTAATGAGCTATGATAGCAGATGCCCCATGTGAGTGCCTTTGCTAATAGCACACACCTGCAGACCTCCCATGGGCATGGCTTGTGACCATATTGGTTGGACCATAGATGACTGGAAAACCTTGGCCTGGCGAGATCAGTTCTGATTTGAGTTGGTATGAGCTGATGGTAGGGTTCAAGCGTGGTGCAGACACCATGGTGCCATAGACCCAATTGTAAACTAGGTACTGTGCTAGCTGGTGGTGGCTGTGTTTACATGGAACAGACTGCGTCCTCTGGTTACGTTTGTCTGCTTGGAGGTCATTTGCATCCTTTCATGGACTTCCTGTCCCCAAAAGACAATGGAATTTTTATCAATGACAAAGCACCATGTCACTCGACCACAACTGTTTGAAGAACATTCTGGACAATATGTGCGAGAGCTCAGTTCGTGCACAAAATCCTGCACTGGCAACAATTCCACAATTATGGACGGCTATAGAGGCAGCGTGGCTCAATATTTCTGCTGGGGACTTCCAATGACTTGTCGAGTTCATGTGATGTCGAGTTGAGTCCAGGCGAAAGGAGGTCTGACCGATATTAGGAGGTATCCCATGACTTTTGTCAGCTCAGCGTACATTTTGCACATTAACCATGAAGATAAGATGAGAGAAATTAGAGCTCATGTGGTGGCTTATAGGCATTTGTTTTTCCATTGTTCTGTTTGCTAGTAGGACAGGAAAGGAAATGCAATGTATTGTACTGTGGAGTATGTATGTAGTTGTGGATGTATCCAGCTGCTGCACTGCAATTTGTTTCTCTCAGGTCCTTAATCGGTCTCATCACCCCTGCTAGCCAGCCACAAAAGCAGTCCTTAGCATATGAGGAATATGTGAATCGAAATTGAGCATTGGATATCTCACATTTCCAAAATCAATGACCAGCTTCCTCTGCCTGATGTCACGGCATAAACCAGTTTTTCTGCTGATATTGTCAATCGGTCCGAATTTTCTACCATTTTTGTACACAGTGGCCCAATTGTTTTGCTGTGGAGTGTAACTGCAAACTACTTTAAATGATATTCAGTAACAGCACAAATATTTTATACTACTATGTTGGATAGTAGTTACATTACTGCATGCTGATGAATGCAAACTGCTACACAGAGTTTGATGAACACATCATTGTTGTTGTATCTCGATAAACAGCAATTCTCCCAATAACTGTCAGTTGCCTAGAATCTCATTACTCAAGTGGAAAATGCCTTACAAACTAATCAGTTAAATTAAAACAAGTTTGTGTGTGTGTGTGTGTGTTGAATTATATTATAATACAGAACCACACAAGGAAAGGAAAGTAAAAATCACTCATTAACATGATTACTGTTATTGACGCTGATCACATCACGTTGTAATATGACTGAACCATTTGATAGACATTATCTTTTTTTCTTTCAACTTGTAGTTATCAAATATATTTAATTTTCAAAAATGGAAGGTTTATACAGGAAGTAGTATGACTAAGTATTTAAAACATAATTTATTGATCAGAACAGTACAATGAAGCAAATTCTTTAAAAAAGTACGACTCTCTTATGTCAACACATTTTTGTCAGCAAGCTTTCTGAGTGTTGTTAGCATACTGGAAGCCCTGGGCTGATTCTTTTCGGGCACGTGTAATAGCAGCTTGCAGGTTGTTGATGGTCTCAAAATTGCCTGCTTTCAGGAGTGTCTTGACTGGAGAGGGAATGAAAAAAAAAGTCTGCTAGAGCAATGTTATCAGGATTGTAGAAGGGGCTGGGGGATAGTGTTGCCACTGATGGAGGGGGGAGGAGGGGGGGGGAGAATTGTCTTGATGGAGATTTCCATGACTAGCAATGTGTGGTTTGATGAGTGCAGTTTTACTTTGTTCTATAATGTGCTAAAAATTATAGTTTTGTCCAAATATATGTTTACAACAAAGTTCTTATTGCCTACCATCTCAGAACACTTGATGTTCCAGAGCCCTTCAAGGATCTCACTTAAAGACATTGGAAACTGGTGCCAGTGTCTACCGTGGTATTTTCACAATGTAGAGACAGGCTATAGTTTACAGTGTCTAACATTGCTTATCATTTTAGCAAGCATAAAGTAATTTTTTGTTGTTTTTTGTTTTTCCATGGATAATATCTATGATAAATGTAGTGAATGCCTTGCTGTTCACATTTGATGCAAACATAGACAATCTGCTTTTGTGATTCCTGGATGAATTCATGAAGAAAAGTTTATTGAAAGTGACTTAATAGGTACTGAAGAAAACTGTATTTATAACTGTCTAATTTTGAAACTATCTAGTGCAGCAGGGCATGAGAACTTCGTGGTGCCTATAGTTGGTTTCAGAAAAATTCAACATGTTGTTCTGGACTTCAGACCAAAGACTGGTTTGATGCAGCTCTCCATGTTAGTCTATCCTGTGCAAGCCTCTTCATTTCTGCATAACTAGAGCAACATACATCCAGTTGATCCATCTCTCGCTACTATGTGGATGACCTGGATTTATTCCCAGTACTGCTGAGGATTTTTCCTTGGTGGGAATGCTGGAAAGGGGTGCACTCAGCCTTATGATGACAACTGAGTAGCTACTTGGTTCAGACAACTGCCCAGACAACACTGTGCTCCTTCATAACTCATTAAATGACACTGCTGACAGATTGGATTGGACTGGATTAATGGTCCAGGTCATTAGTCCCTCTCTTCTATATGTGTCCAGCTGGGAAGAGTCATCAGAGAGGAAGAACACAGAAATCAAATGCTGATGAACCCAAGTGTAACTGAAAATCAAGAGACAGATGCAAGTAGAAGTGAGAGAGCAGTATGAGAGTGAAGATGGTAGAGATGCAGAAAACAGCTGGAGCCCCAGGAGCATGTTATGAAATGGGAGATGTGCCCTCTGCACCTGACAAGTATTTTCACACTCTCCATTACCATATGAAAACCAGCAACACAAACAAGTTGATAAAATCTCAGAAAAGAGAACAACAATGATGAGATCGTAAACCAATGACAGATGTAAAAGAATAAGAAGAATTAAAAAGGTGAGCAGGGTTGGAGCCTGGCTGGACCCATCAGTAAGGACTGCCATGGGGCCCCTGGGTTGCAGCAGACAACAGGGCACCCTTCTAAATCCTCAAATAGCTGGCAAGACCAATGTGACCTATCTCACAGAGAGGAGTAGAAACCCCTGTTTACAGGTAAAACAAGATTAGCAACTTTGACATTATATGCTAGCGCCAGAGGCAGGATGCCAGCAAGTATAAGGATTCACTATAAGATGGCCAAATTGGGGCAGTGCAGTAGGATGTGGGCCACTATTAGACAGGTACCACACAAACAGTGGGGTGGATATCCTCATGTAGTAAAATGTGGCCAAGCCACAAGCCAACAGAGAATGGTAGAATGGAGGAGGAGGAGGAGGAGGAGGAGGAGGAGGAGGAGGAGGAGGAGGAGAATAGCGTTTAATGTCCCATTGACATCAAGGTCATTAGAGATGGAACACAAGCTTCGAATAGGAGGGGATGGAGGAGTAAAGTGACCACATCCTTTCGAAGGAATCATTCTGGCATTTGCTTTAAGCAATTTAGGTACATCATGAAAACCTAAATCAGGACAGCCGGACGCGGCATTGAACCGTCATCCACCCAAATGTGAGTCCAGTGTGCTAACCACTGCACTACCAACCCTTGATAACTAGGTCGAAACAGATCCAAGGATGGGACAGTTACCATGGGGATGTAGGCTATCGTTCCCTGACACGAGGAAACAGTGGGGGATTCTGGATTTCAGAGCACAGACACTGTATGTCAACTGAAAACATGACTCCAGACGTGGGCCACTGTTGTGGGAGGTGGACCTTCCTATCAGGAAAAAGGGCATAGTGTATGGAAGCTTGGGAGAGGGGGGGAGGGGGCAGTGACTGCATATTGCATGATGGAGCTGCACCTAGTGCTTGATTTACAGTGGAGGCCTCTGCGAGTAGGCTGTTCACAGGGCTGATCTGAATGACATCTGTAATAAGTTGGACCTCACAATGGTGTATCGGGTCCAGCATCTACAATGCTGAGCCATATGCCCAACTGCCATATCCTAGATGGGCCAGGAACAGAGCTGTGAAAAACTGCAGAGGTGTTCAGCAGTCTGCACCCCAGATGGTGTTACTGAGGCAGTGAAGAGTATTAAAGTGTGAGGAGAACATTTGCTTAAGTTGGCAAAGGTGGGTAAGCCACACCAGATGTCTGACATTGCAACCTTCCTACAGTAAGAGCATCATTTGTCAATAGGCTCACAGTGCCTCCAATGTTATTCACTAGATCATTAATAATAATGGCCATATTATACTCCGTTGGGAACTCCCTAATTAACCTTTACGTTTGTCAACAATATTCCATCAAGAAAGAAGTGTAATGTTCTGTCTGCAAGGATGTCATGTATTCAATCACAGATCTGATTCAATCTTGATAAGCTTGTATTTTGTTCACTAAACAGTGCAGAATTATACTGAATGCCTTCTGGAAATTGAGGAACATAGTATCAACCTAAATGTCTTTGTCTACAATGCTTTGGATCTCATGCCAAACGGTACCTTAGTTTCAGGTGATCTCTGCAGAATCCACATTGAATCAAGTAGAGGATATTTTCACTGTCAAAGAATATCATTACGCTTGAGCATAAAACACATTCCATAATTTTACAACAGACCAATGCCAGGGATACAGGCCTATAATTATGTGCTTTGGTGTGATTGCTTTTCTTGATAATAGGAACAACATACTTTCTTTTTCATCTATAGGTACCTTTCATTGCACCAGTGACCTACGATAAACTACAACTAGAATCAGTCAAGTTCTATCACATAGTTTCTGTAGAACCTAACTGGTACCTCATCTGGTCCTGTTCTCTTCCCAGTTGCACAGTTTGTTGATTATCTGTTCTGCAAATGCCTATAACCGTATCTGTCATTTCAGCATGTGTGTGATAATTCAAAGGAGGAACTGGTTAAACAATTCTGGAAGACAAAATTCAGTATTTCAGCCTTTTCTCTGTCATCATCTGTTTCAATAGCAGATGGCCACAGAGTGATTTAAGAGATGATTTTGATTTGATTACTAACTTCACATAAACCCAAAAATTTCTTAGGATTTTCAATAAGCTCTTTCCTTGCAATTCACTGAATGCTCCTCGCATTGCTTTCTTCATGCTCATGTTGGCTTCATTTCACTTAAACCAGAGAGGAAAATCTCTCTGCTTTCACAGCAACTTCTTACACAACTATTGAACCATGGTGGATCTTTTCCATTCCTCACAACCTTGCTTGGCACATACTTGTCTAAGGCATATTGTACAATGAGTTTCAGTTTTACTGATTTGTGCACCACATCTTCCTCCTCACAGCTGAATATGTGATGATCACTACTTTGATACTCTGCATTTTGTCCCATTGCTCTTGCTAGACAAAAATATTTGAATACCCATTTCAAAATTCCTTGTAATATCTACATTCATTGATGCTATCACAACCTTATGATCACAGTTCTCTCCTCGACATTCACTAAATCAAAAAGGTTGGTCAATTACTCCTCGACATTCACTAAATCAAGAAGTTTGGTCTGTTAGTTACTAGGAGGTCTAAGGCGTTACCTTCACACATTGTTTCTTAAACTATATTTTAATTGTATGACTCCCTCCTTCTATAAATGGCTAGTAGAAATTTCCCCTTTTTACAATAACATGATCAGGAAACATACTGGTGATAATCTCCAAGTTCTCTCTCAAGCAGTCTGACACTGCAGCTCCTGATGCAGGTGGCTATAAAATCATCACATTATCATGTTTGAACCACCTTTGGTGCTTACATTCACCTAGACTGTATCACATTTGGAATCTGTAATAATCTCACTAGATATTATTGTTTTTGTGCCAATAAATATGCTGCCACCGCCGCCGCCACCACCACCACCACCACCACCACCACCACCACCACCCAGCCTACCCTTGTGATATGTACTGCAGCCTCAAGTTAGTACTTCAATGCTGTTCATTTTTGGTTTCAGCCAGCTTTCAGTTCCTAATACTACATGGGTACTATTATCTTTAATATGAGGATAATTTTAAGAACCTACCATGTATGTTCCTACAGTTTACTGATAACATATTTTGTGACTTTGTAGGCTTTCCTGGTGAGATAAATCTTGGTAGTCCCCTTGGGTTTTCTGCCAGACCCCAAAATCAATGTGATTTAACATTTTGATGCTTCATCTGTCCACCATCTTCATGATGGTGGACACTCGTTCGACCTATACTTGAGTATTGCTCATCAGTGTGGGATCTGTACCAGATCGGGTTGACAGAGGAGATAGAGAAGATCCAAAGAAGAGCGGCCCGTTTCGTCAAGGGTAATTTGGTAACCATGATAGCGTTACGGAGATGTTTAGCAAACTCAAGTGGCAGACTGCAAGAGAGGCGCTCTGCATCGCGGTGTAGTTTGCTCGCCAGGTTTCGAGAGGGTGCGTTTCTGGATAAGGTATCGAATATATTGCTTCACCCTACTTATACCTCCCGAGGAGATCACAAAGGTAAAATTAGAGAGATTCGAGTGCGCACGGAGGCCTTCAGACAGTCGTTCTTCCACGAACCATACGCGACTGGAACAGAAAAGCGAGGCAATGACAGTGGCACGTAAAGTGCCCTCCGCCCCACACCGTTGGGTGGCTTGTGGAATATAAATGTAGATAATGCTGCTGCTGATGCTAAGGCTGCAAACCACTGTCCTATACATACTATGTGATCAAAAGTATCCGGACCACTGGCTGAAAATGACTTACAAGTTTGTGACACCCTCCATAAGTAATGCTGGAATTCAGTATGGTGTTGGCCCACCCTTAGCCTTGATGACAGCTCCCACTCTCGCACGCATACGTTCAATCAGGTGCTGGAAGGTTTCTTGGGGAATGGCAGCCCATTCTTTACAGAGTGGTTCATTGAAGAAAGCTATCAATGTTGGTGGGTGAGGCTTGGCATGAAGTCGGCATTCCGAAACATCCCAAAGGTGTTCTATAGGATTCAGGTTAGGACTCTGTGACGGCCAGCCCATTGAAGGGATGTTATTGTCGTGTCACCACTCCGCCACAGGCCGTGAATTATGAACAGGTGCTTGATCGCCTTGAAAGATACAATCGCCATCCCCTAATTGCTCTTCAACAGTGGGAAGCAAGAATGTGCTTAAAACATCAATGTAGGCCTGTGCTGTGATAGTGCCACGTTAAACAACGAGTGATGCAAGCCCCCTCCATGAAAAACACGACCACACCATAACACCACCGCCTCCGAATTTTATTGTTGGCACTACAAACGCTGTCAGATGACATTCACCGGGAATTTGTCATACCCACACCACACTGTGTACTGTGATTCGTAACTCCACACAACTTTTCCCACTGTTCAATCGTCCAATATTTACTCTCTTTACACCAAGCAAGGCATCATTTTGTGTTTACCGGCATGATGTGTGGCTTAGGAGCAGCCGCTTGACCGTGAAATCCAAGTTTTCTCACCTCACGCCTAACTGTCATAGTACTTGCAGTGGAGCCTGATACAGTTTTGAATTCATGTATGATGGTCTGGATAGATGTCTGCCTACTATACTTTATGACCCTCTTCACCTGTTGGCAGTCTCAGTGGACCTAGGGATGTTTGAGAGTGTAGAAATCTTGCATTCAGATGTATGACACAAGTGACACCCAATCACTTGACATTCAAAGTCTGTGAGTTCTGCAGAGTGCCCCACTCTGCTCTCTCACAATGTCTAATGATTACTGAGGTCTCCGATATGGAGTACCTGGCAGTAAGTGGCAGCACAATGCACTTAATATGAAAAAAAAGATATGTTTTTGGGGGTTTCTGGATACTTTTAATCGCATAGTGTAGGCTTCCATACAATACATTGTGCATGTGCCACCAACTGCAGCTGTTGCCCCTAAGACTGTGCTAATGACGCCACCTCTAGAAGAACACTGGCACAAACAAAATATTGCACTGAAAGACTATCTTCAAACACTCAGGCCACCTGCATCAAATAGTGTAGTGATTTGATGTGAAATAGTACAGGGTTCCATGTCCTATTCAAAGAAAAGCCCTTCTTTCTAAATCAAATTATCTGCCAGCCTAATTTCAATTCCCTCTTTACAAACAGTGCTCCTAAACCCAGAAGTACTGGCAACTATCAAAGTCTTGTCAAATTTCATCCTGTGCCCCTCATTTAAACAATATTCTGCTAACATCGATTTTGTCAATCTGTTGTAGCCTACTGGGATGGCAATATTTCTCGCACCTGTCCTGAACTGTGCATACTGAATGTCCGAGTCCGAAGGTAGCCTTCTCAACAGACACCGGATTTTGTATACACCAGGCTTCTTAGTCCAAATCATCTTTGACAAAGTTGAGTAGTGCCCTGATCTTGGAAGGTGGGCAGAACACTCGCTTCATGCTGAAACTCCTTATAAGTCTTTCAGTCTTTAACAATACACCCCCAACAAAAGGAAAAGAGGCCACAGATCTAGGCTCCTCTTCATGCACCTGCAGGGTTGGTCCAGACTACATAGCCCAATGAATCTGCTTCTGAGTATCCATTTTCTTTAAATACAGCCAACCAATTTGCCAGTTTCCATGTCAAACTGGCCACACTGGAAATAGCATATGATCTGAATGGCAGAATCCTAACGATGCCATGCGTTTGCTGGCTGGATGGCAACTCTAAGCATGCAGATAGTGACCGTTACCCTAAAATGAGGTGAATCTGACCAGGTGGTGTGAATCCGATCATTTACGTACTTTGCAACATTTAGATATCTGAATGCAGTGTATTGACAAGAACACTGTAATGACCATTGTTGTGAATTATCGACAGATTTATCTGTAACGATAGCATATTGGAGCACATGGCAATAACAAATGACAATGCCAGTAGATATGCAATTCATGTACTGCCCTTGTAAAGTAAATACATCAGTATGAAACCGTATGTTGGCATTATGTATTTCCAGTGTATTATTGGTTGTTGTAATATTTTTAGTTGCCTATGAACATCTGGTGCTGTTTCATTTTTATATGAACTGCTAATGTTGCGTATGCTATGCATGCTAATTACAAAACTGCATTATTGTAGGGTAGACCAATCATGCAAGTATAGCAAGGATGTTCTAAATCCAACCCAGAAATTAAACTATATGTCGAGAAGACTGTAAAATAGGGAAACTTAAGGATTTGTAAAGCTTCAGAAAATACGCAGTTTTTTTTTTTATACAATATTAAATGACAAACTCAGAACTGATACAAATATAAAATAGACGGCCAAAGAGCAATAACTAAAAATGGTGAATAAATCCAGTTGAAAGAATATTGTAATTTGCACAAAGATGATTTTGTTTAAGGAATAATAATGTTAGGAACACTGTACAGGCATCTCTTAACCAAGCAGGGCAAACTGAAAAAAAGAGTTCATGACAATCGACAGAGTTGTGTGTGGGTAAAATGTTTTCTGAAATGAAATAACAAACCAACAGCTAGAGTAAATGAAAAATGTGAAGAGGGAAAAGGTAGCAGTTACTCAAGAAACAATGAGTGATTATATCAAGTACCTTGAAGTGTCCTTGAATTGTGTTCTTCCCTTCAACATCGTAAACTATGATGAGACCAGCTTTAGTGATGACCCTAAACAAGTGAATGTAATGGTGAAGTGAAGTACGAGAGATCCTGAAAGGGTTGTGGATAGTATTAATTCAAGTATCAGGGTAATGATAGCAGTGACTGTTGACAGCAAAAACCCTCCCACCATACACAGTTTATACGGCAAAACATCTCTATGATACTTGAACAGATAGAGCTTCAACTGGTGCAGGTTATAATACGAACAAAAGTGATTCGCTTGACCTAACAGTGTTTGAATCATGATTTATTCAAACTGTCTTGCATTACATCTGGCTTTTAGTGAGACCAAAAGTTATTATAGGTTACAATCTCTCAAGGCACCTATCACTTAACATGATTAAACTGTGCCTGGAACATAACATTCAATTTGTGCATATATCACCTAACTCTACTAATATTTGTCAGCCGCTTGATGTGACCTTTTTAGACCCCTAGAAATTGCCTGGAGAAATAAGCTAGATGGCTGTAAAACGAATACTAGACAGTGGCAACAAAATACAAATTTCCTTGGTTGTTGAAAGGTGCCTGTATGTTATATCTGGATTTTGAAAAGTAGGAATTTCTCCTTCTGTCCTGATAAGGTCATTTCACAGATTTCAGATGAAACTAATACATAACACAACAAGGACTCACCAGAAGTTTTTTGGACAGCAGACTTCAGAATGTAACTGAAACACATTCATCCTCATGAAAGTATTATTGGCAGATATTTCAATGAACGTGACAGCACTGAAAGTTGTGTGTTCTTATCTTGTGATTCTGATTCTATCTCCAGAATATCTAACAATAATGTAGAACAGCACCAGTCAAATGAAAATTAAGGGATAGGCAAAGAGAAGGATAGGGATGGCCAAGAATTCAATAAAAATGGTTTTACCACAGTGAAATTTTTTATGAAATGAAAGTTCAGGTTTTTTACTGATAAACTTGATAACCTCTCTGACAACACTTATGAAATGACGTTTCTGAGATAAAGTTTTTGATAGTAACATTTACTTTGTCTTTCTAAAAATTAAAGACGTAACTGAGGTGTAACAAGCCGAAATCATTAAATAAGTTGAGACAGAACATAGAAGGTGAGGTAAATATATATTTGAATGTATAGATATTTATGATACCGAGTCAATATCTTTCATGCTGATACTGAAATCTATTTGCCAACTTTCCTGAATGCAATTGTTTTACAGCATTAATGTTGGAATTTAATGTACCTTTGAAAACTTATGTGGACTAGAAAATGTAATATGTTGCTGTAAATAGACCAACGTATTCTAAAATAGTGATCTGATTAACTACACATGACAACTGATCTTGTTTTTGCATAAGAAATAAATGAGTGATCACATTCATGCCACAGGCGAAGTGAAATTGATCAACAATTAAATTATTATAATAAATGCAATTGTGAATTAAAAATATACTAATACTTGAATACACCATTGTCAAAGTTGTACAGTTAACACTTCAGATTCATACTGCAGTATCATTACAGTAAATGGATGATATAAAAAAACTGCTTTTTTTTGTATGTATCAGCTTTAAGTAAACACTATGTCCCAAAGTACCATCACGTTTCCTGTAAACCGTGACATTCAAAAATGGAAGTCTCCCATAAGAGGATCACTTCCACATGACCAAACAAAAAATGTATTGTCAACATGTCTCCAGAAACATGTTGGTTGCAAAGCTCCATGAATAAACTGGCAACTATCAGCGATAAAGGACTACCCATAGCCACTCCACCGTTCTGTTCAAAAATGTTTCAATTAAATGAAAAATATGTGGATGTCAGTACATGATGACAGATAGTTGGCAACTCTTCATCCAGTTTTTCACTAACAAAATCCGAGGAGCCTTCAAAAGAGCTCATGTGAAGAGAGATACCACATCAAAGATCACAAGTAAATCTGAAGGTTCCAGTTTCAAAGACTTCAGCCTTCAGATTAAATCTACTGAATTGGAGATATGGTTTTCACAATTGTCAATGTATGGGTTAAGAACAAATGTTTTGTATTTTGCCCAGTTATAAGTAGGTGCACACAAATTATGAACTATAGGATGTAAGGATAGCCCTTCCTTATGTATCTTTGGTAGACCATACCAGCTATGCGGAACGACAGCATCAGTATGATGTTTTTTGTGGAACCCTTCTAAAAATGTACACATTTTCACAACAGAGAGTCTTGGGCTTAATCTTTTCTGTAGGTCACTACTACATCATCATCATCATCATCATCATCATCATCATCATCATCATCTGTAATTCAGGACACTGAGTAATGAATCCGTTTTCAGGATGTAATCATCTCATGTCGAAACAACTTTGGTATTCACCTTGTCAGCTGGTAAAACTAGATCATCATTCCTAAGGGAACAAATAGCTGTTCTCTTCACAGAAGAGATGCTATTTCATGATGGCGAAGATCGATGGAACATGTGGAACACTTCTTGCCTACTTGCTTCTTCCTGGTCTTCAGAGAAGCTGTGTAGTGCTTGTTCTAAATAACAGATAAATTCTGTAACAGGATGTCTCCTTGGAGTGAGAGTAAAATTTAAACCTTTCTCCAACACCACCACTGTGGGCCCCCACATCTCCTTATTTGAAAGATTAATCACCGGGTATCAATGTGTATCCCTTTCTGGCACTGTAAGACGAGGTTAAATAGACTATCCCTGGGAGTGTACGAAGGGGAACATTGATCAATGTACTTCATGTCTAACGCTGGGGGCATGTTGTTTAAGACTGAAAGAATTTTAAGGAGTTATAACATTAAGAACATTTTGTGTCCACCTTCTGATATTTGGGGAATACTTGGCTCTGACAAATATGATTTCAGACTTAGAAAGCTTAACATATACAAAATTCCATGTCAATGTGGAAAGGCTTAGATCAGCCACTTGAATTGCACAGCACTGGATGGGTGTGTACAACACTGATGTCACATGATGCTACAATGGCCTGAAAAATCAGCAGAAGTGGAACATTTTTTAAATGAGGCACACGGGATGAAATTTGATGAGACTCTGGAAGTACTGGCAACTACCAGACTCTCATCAAATTAAAATTTGGGTGCCAGGCAAGTTGATCAATAAAGACAAGGGTTTTCCTCTTAGTAAGATGTAGAACCCTGTCCCTGTACTCCATGCATCAAAACACAAAACTCTTTGATGCAGTTGGACCAAGTGTTTGAGTGTGATGTATTGTTGGCACCAGTATTCTACTATCAGCGGCACCACCAGCTCAGCCCAATCTTGGGGGCAGCAGCTGTGGTGGGTGGCACATGTGCCATGTACAGTATAAAGGGGTACACATGACAACTATTTGCAGCACTGTCACTAATTTTCGATGGGACTCAGCTGCTGCAGAATCATCTGAGCCTCTGATCTAGACAGTGCTGTATTTTTATGCAACATGACAATTTAATGTTTCTGATAATGTTCCTGGGACTTATTTATTCATTGCCTGCAATATCTCAGGTCATCCTTTTTATGAAAGAGTTAATATTCAAGATAACTTCTCTAAACACAAAAAACTGGCATTTTAAGTTCAGTTGTGTGTTCAAGTAATTCAGAAGTGGTCTTTAGATTTACAGAACCTCTATGAGATAGGAGAGCACTCCCAGTAAGAAAATGTCTGGTTAGATCAGAAGAGTGTATACAAGGATGTTTATGACTGGCATATTTTTTTATCCTCTTTTTAGAAGATAAATGTCAGAATTCAGTTTTTCTTGTCATACTTTCATGCACCAGAAACAACATTACTTACTGGATAAGGAATCTCAATCTCTGAGCAAAGTTCTAATTACTTCTTAGATTTTCTGAAAAAAATTTTATGTGAAGCAAAACAAGTGAATTAATTTTTTTTTAAAATTGCATGTGATATTAAGACAACTACAAAGTTCACAGAAATTTATTTTTTCAGTTTCACAATTCACAAGATCTCTGGATTTTAAAAATTTAACACAGTCCACTAGATACTATCAGAAGCAGAATATTTCAGCCACTTAAGTACACTAATTTAAACACCTCACAATGTCAAGTTCTTACATTAAATGAAAAGACAAATATATGTGTTTGACTATCATTTTTAGTCTGATATCAGTGATCACTTCTTTTCTTAAAAAAGAATTTATTTCAACATTTGTTTGGGCAGTGAACCATGTCAATTGTATCCTATGATATTACAGAAGATGATACTCAGTGGCTATAAGAACTATATGAGGGCTGAAACACACACAATACAGAAACGAAATTTCGGAACTGCAAGATCAATGGGCGATTTAGGAGCTGCAGTAAAAAAGAAAGAAGAAACGAAGAGGGAGTGAAGGTAACCACATTATGCTCAAACAGTAACTCAAAGAAGAAACTTACAGAAAATATAAATACAACAATAAATGAAACTGAGTCCTGTACACATGAAAAACATGCTGAAAGAATAAGAATCAACTGCTCATTTAAATGAGCATGGGGAAAAACAGTTCTGGACACATAAGGTGACTTAGACAGGTAAGCTGAACCAAATTAATAAAAAGATATAAATATAATGACTAAATGAAGTGAAAATAAGAAATATAATGAAATACAGAAAAATGGGAATATACTTTTTCACAATAAGGAAGGACAGTCATTATAGTTGTGTGAGAGTAGCAGAAAGAAGAACTCATCAAACTGCAAAATAAAGGAAGCATACATCAAATTATAATCAGGGATGTAGAGTAATAGGGAAAAACAAGCTGAGAAGTGGGGAAAGAGTCATTAGTAATAGATGAGCTTACTGAACATTGTAATTTCAACATGCCTGGAAACACAAGTTATATAATGGTTGTGGAGTCACTTATCATCAATTTATTAGATAAGCTTATGTTACAATCAGGTGAACAGTAATAGCAAAGTTGATGTTCAGTAATTGGCTTCCCTCTGCAGAGCTCCAAACAAATGGTACTAGAGAGGGAAACAATGGATCTAATAAGGCAAGCCCTCTCTCCTGTCTACAAGATACTATTGTTTTGTCAAAACAGGATGTCTCAATGACAACACATATACTAGTCAATACTTTATGGCCATAATTTCAATGTAGAAAGACTATTTGTAGAATAACAAAGTGACAATTTGGTAACTTATGAGACTCCATCTTATTGGAAGAAGAAATGTAGTAAAATGTGGATTAAAAAGGCACAAGGTACAGTGCTCAAAGTCATGGAAATAATGCACAAGGACAGAAAAGTGGGCACATATAAGTAAGAATGGCATTAACAATAGAAATATGGAAGAAGACATTGAGTAGATCAATGTTTATAAGCAATGCAACCTCTATAAAGGAAGTTAGTTAACTTATTAGATGCATGTATTTTTATCATGAGTACAGTGGTAGTTTGAAAAGTGAGAAAAGCCCAGATATTTACATATGCAATGGGATGATCTAATACCTGTGTGGGACAACCCAACAAGTGAGATTAGTCCTGCAACAAGATTCTTTATCTTTAGTTGGTCCAACTATGACATAAGGGAGGGAACAATTCTTATAAAACAATTTAATATTGTCATTGAAATTCATTAACCAGTGGTTGCCTTCAATACTGCCACAGGCTCTAAAATGAGTGAGTATTCCAAATGTCAAAGAGCATGTAACTGCTGTTTAGTTCAGAATTTCCAAAATATTTACATTTAGTTTTCTCTAAGTTTGTAGAACACAGACCTTTTAAATTTGACTTGCATCTTAGGATATAAAAGCACATGTCACATTAACACAAAATGAAAGAAATAAACAGTAGCATACTAAGTTGCATTATAAATAGTGGTCTAATAAAAATTAGTTGCACTAAAATTGTAAGACACTAATAGCACCCTAAAGTAATACTAATATTTCTCAGAAATTTTCAAGTTTTTCAAAATCGTTTTTCTTCCTCTAAAATCTCATTATCGCCGTTTTTGTGCTTCTTAAATGTTGCTTTGGATATAACCACAGCTAAATATACAGCCAAAAACCCCAAATGAGGCTCAGTTTCCCATAAAATCACTAGCAAAGATTAACAATGAAAATTCCTGTATCAAACTCAGACCTGTCCTCAAAAATGCTTGAATAAGAGTAAGAATTCCTTGACTCACACCCACCCAATCCTCAAACACAAGTAATGTCACTTGCACTTGTGGCAGAGACTGAAAGAAATTTTCTATTGGAGTTCTATCCTGGCCTGTGTAAATAAGAGACAAGATTAATAAAATCTTGTGTCCACTTATCATGGGCACTGGTAGTTGGCACTACTACTTCATTAAATTTGGATCTGTGATATAATACATTAGCAGACAGTCTATCCGTTAAGAGGGTTGCTTTCTTATCTGATGATGTTTCTGACAACTTTATGCTACTTGTACACTGTGCTGACATAGCTGTCGATTGCTTTAACCTTTGCTTTCTTTCTAAATAAGATGAAAGTTTGATATATGCTTCCTTTGCTTCCCTTTGACCAAGTGATGCAGCATACTTGAAAAGTTCTTGAGCATGAGAGAGGTCCTTTGCAACACCACCTAAACCATACATATGAAAAACACCAAGATTGTATATTGCAGTTGGATGTCCTTTCTCTGCAGCCATTCTGTAATATGAAGCTGCCTGCAAAACAATTTTACACAAAAATAAGTTAATGAAAGAGGATCATGGTAAATGAGTAATAAAATAAGTTATATAATATAATGTGTTGTGTCTGTTCTTTCAGACATGTCTGAAAGAACAAACACCATGCATTCATATAACTGGTTCACCTCAATGGTCAATAAATCCACCACCTTTAGTCTGGCTGCACAACTTCATTCGATTTCCTGTGGGAATATCAAAACAGTGAGCCTGGAGGGCATGGACAGGAACTGTGGATAGCTGTTGCTAGGTGGGAATGTGGGTCAGCCGAGTGACATGCCAAGATATTCCACGTAACTGCGATCAACACTGTGGAAAGCACAGGGATTAACGCAACTGCCTAGTAAGCAGGAGATCCAGGTTTCGAATCCTGGTCTGGCACACATTTTCACTCATTGCTACTGATTCCACATAAAGTCCCAATGCAGTTGAGATCAACAGTTCCTTCCTTCCTCCCGCCCCCACCTTCATTTACATAAAAGCAATTATATATTAATAATTAATAGGGTTGAACAAAGATTTTCAAAACCAGTGCCCTCTCTTTTCTTAAAACTTCCATGCTGAGAAGCTGTATAAATGCAGGAAATTACTCATGAACATTTCCTCCTTGTCTTCATCTGTGAAGATGTCATCCACAAATGTGGATGAAACATTAGAAAATATTCTTGCATATCAACCTCAAGTTTCAACAGAAATCAGTTAATGAAAAAGGCCTTTCTGTAAAAATACAACATTTTAGTGTTTGAATCCAGTTTCCAGCACTGTTGTGCTGAATTTGGTGGGACATTCTGTTCCAAACAACAATCTGCCAACTTCAAATTACACTTCTGAGAAACTGAGCTGCGCCCCCCCCCCCCCCCCCCCCAGCCTGCACGCACACCTAGTAGCATGTAGCATTCCATTTGTCCTGATGGAGGTAACTAAACAGAAAAGTGGCAGAATATATCTACTTGCATGATTTTTTTTCCCTTTTTTATGTTTGACTGTAGCTTACTTTCAAGTTGACATAACTGTGACAAAATTTTAGGCCTTTTTCGCCAAAGGTGGTACTGCAACACTAGAAATTGTTTGGATGTAAACAGAAGATTTTTAACATTATACCACAGTGATTATATATATATATATATATATATATATATATATATATATATATATATATATATATATATATACAGAAACAGAATAAAGGATGCTCCAACCCACCTGAGTCAAATCCTTCTCTACACCAAGACCCATTTCATAGCAAATGCCCATATTAAATATAGATGTTCTGTTGCCCAGCTTTGCTGATTTTAGAAAGTATGTAGCTGCTAGCTTCTTTTTTCCTGATTCCATGTGCTTCACTCCAAGCTTATTATCAACAGCACCAGCTAGTGCTTTCTGAATTTGTGCTAAATTGTCTGTAGCTTTATCCAGAGCCTAAAATGCAGAAGAAACTTAATACAATGTAAAAGAAACTTAATATAACATAAAACTTAGTTATTTCACAGTTAAAGTATGCACAGTGTTTCAGGAGGAAACATACAATAATTAAAACCTGACTGGCTGATTGTATGTTATTTCCCCTTCAGACTGTTCCACATCAACATAAACACTATTCACAATAGTTCATGATATCACACTTTTTGGCTTTTAATGCATGCTGATATGACACAGACATTGGGAAGAGACCATATTCATGCAGTGTTTAATGCCTTTGAATACATTGTTCTGCAACAGGCTGTTCCAACAGTGCCCCACAGAGCAGAAGCACTCCAGAGAGCTCACTGCAGCAGATTGTAATCCACATGGGGGTGTAAAGAGAATTTACTGCTCCCTGGTTGCATGAAGCCATAACTGATGGAACAATGTGCATTCAGTAACAGCAATGGATAGTTGTGGAAACCATGTCTCAATTGGAGGCTACATTTCTATTTACTGATAGGGATGGACGTCCACAGCGCCTTGTATGTCACAAAATACATAATTCTGCTACAAAGTACAACATACAGTGTCAATGTAAACATCCTCATGTAACACGTTACAAGCAGGTAGAAGGCAAAGCACATAGTGTGTTAGTAGCCAGGCTTATGAACAACATACCGGGAGACTCAAATTTAAAAAAGGAATTTTAGGACAGAATTTATAGTAATATATGAGATTAGTTCACATACTGTATTGTGTTTATACTTTTGAAGTGAATGATAGTGAAGGAAATGTGAATGAGGCAGCAGTTTGAGCAAGCTAAAAAGTTGCTACATTAAAGCAACAAATAACAATTCATTTTCAGTGGGGAGCTGCAGGCAATTCA
This sequence comes from Schistocerca gregaria, assembly GCF_023897955.1. Classification (NCBI taxonomy): domain Eukaryota; kingdom Metazoa; phylum Arthropoda; class Insecta; order Orthoptera; family Acrididae; genus Schistocerca; species Schistocerca gregaria. The sequence continues at coordinate 35,756,249 of NC_064931.1, read as the reverse complement.
ATGGGTTTGCCTTTTGAAGCGAACAGAACCTCATCAAATGCTGGATACGGCAGCAAATTCTGAGATGCAGCTCAGGAAAAAAGCCGAGAACTTAATTGTCTTTTCGTTTGCACTTGACAAAAGCACTGATCTATACAACAGTGCTCAGCTTTCAGTAACTTTGCATGGTGTAGATGGAGCTGCAAGTAACGGAGAAAGTCTGGGATGTGGTACTGCTCCATAACAGTGCTCTAGGACTTTGCATATTCGTGAATCAGTGGACAATATGAATTTACCGTAAGATAAACTACATTCTGTAGCCACAGACGGTGGATCACAAATGATCTGGCACCTTAAGTTTTTTTTTTTTAATTCTAATTTATAATATACTCTAAAAAGTGAATTCGAGAAAGACGTTTTGATTGTTCTCAGCTTCTTTCACTGAAAACAGTAGAGCTAGGAGGCATAATGAAAGCTGTGGTCGAGTGGGTGAATTTTGTGTCGTCTCACATGGCAAACCAATGTCAATTCAAAGGATTCCTGCAAGATATGGAAACAGTAAGGTGACATATCTTACCACAGTACAGTTCATTGACTTAGCAGAAATTTCTTGATGTTTTCTTTGTCATTAATAAGGAAACATTAATAAGGAAATCTCTCTCTCTTTCTCTCTCTCTCAAACTGAGTGGGGAAGAAACACACAGTCTTAAAAATTTAAAATGAATATCAGACCTAGTATTCCTAGCTGACAACTATGCATCCCAACAATTTAAAATTGTCATTGCAGGGCAAAGAGCAGCTAATGACATGAACATCAGAGCATCCATCAAAAACATTTTCTTTGAAAGGCAAATGAGTAATGAAAGTTCAACATTCTTCAGACTTTGACTCCTTTAAAACTGCCTGAAGGTACTAGTTTTCACAGTTACCAAACCAAGATGAAGTAGCTCACTACGTCTTTTGAAAAAAGATTCTGAAAGCCCACCATTTTGGAAATAGAAATGAAACTGTTCAGCACCGCTTTCTCTTTTTCACCTGATGATTTGGCATCGTCATTCCAGTTAGAAGTCACAGATTTCCACAATTCAGCTTTGATCAATGCTAAATGTGACATGGTGGTCCCATTCATTACACAAAAATGCTGCCCAGATCATGTGCATGTCTGGGCCTACTTACCCTTCTGAGCCGCTGTTCCTAGTAATCAAAATAAGAACCAAGGAATAATCTTTCCTTCAGGGTGTGACAATGAAGAGTATCCTCTTTATTAATGCTGTGAACTCCTTGATGGCCAATATATTTCTGCTTTTGGTCTGGATAAGTCAAATTTCAGAAGGCCAATACACTTATTCGATTTCTTTACTTGTTTAGCTTCCTATTTCCCTGATGTAGTGTGAAATTTCTCCATAGCACTTAAGAGTATGTCAGTCATTTTGTAAGGTGCGGGTGGCAGATCAAAAGGCTCGCAGTGCCACATGGTGGCGCACCTGATTGTTCAAAGTAAGTGACAACACTGTGTAGAGCAAGGAGTGCAAGAGCTGGAACAGCCTGCACTACAGGCTAGTCTTCTTTTAGGAAACTATCACTGGCACTCTTGAACAGAAGCAATCAAATCTGAAAATTTCATAGAGGTACATGATGTCACCATAAGTGGCATGTGTAAATGCCCATGACATCACAGAATATTTTCAACTATGCTGGCAAATTCCAACAACATTTTTAACTGGAGCAAGGTAGTATGGACTCATTATTTCATCCCTTTTCTTAAGCTGTTTCTATCTTTGAACAACTAATGTTTGGATTCCAGTAATCAATCTGTCAAATGTTGTGACTCTCCAACACTTGTACATCAAACTGAATATATGTCTCCCCCCCCACCCCCAGAAATGTCTATATTATTATCTTCCAAAATATGACCATCACCTACTAAAACAACCTGCATACATACAACAAATGACCCATTAGCGTTACAGGTGAAAGTAGAGTATTGCTAAGACATACTCCTACAGGAAAAAATTAAAGCAACTGCTTGAAATGCATGAGAAAAGTATTACTAATGAGAAAAAATAATATGATAATTGTTATAGTTAATTAAAAAACTATTAATTAGTAATTGAAGCTTGCCTTAACCAAAATGTTAGTTTAAACACCATAGTGCTTCACTAGGCACTGTCACATCGAAAGTTAATTGATGGACACAGCCCGTTGAAGGACCTATATATGACGATCTACTCTAAATCATGATGCAACTTGGCATTTTTCCTCACATAAGTCCTACCAAGTGAGGACTGCACCCTCAATCTATGGGTTTGTAGGCTGGCACTTAACAACTACTGGGTCTATGTTCAGTGGTACGTAAGTTATACTCAAAGTAACAAATAATGGGTTTTAATAAATCCTGTATCTGCAGCACAGTTCCATCAAATAGAATGGTATTATTAATATAAAATGTGAAGTTCGCAGCACTTTTATGACTAATTACGCTGCTCTAATATATTTACAACATGAATTTTTGTACAAAACTACTGTTGTGCAAAGTTAGCTTGCCATATTAATTTATATTCATAAAAGAATCCTACATATTTCACACATGATTTGACACAAAGTTAATGGAGTGCTGAGGGTATTAACAGTTACTGCAATATTTGGGGTGGTAGAACAATCAACAGAAAATGTTTTACTGCAGGTATGCCATAATTTTTTATCACATAACTTGAATGAGGGAGAGCACAATGAAGATAAATATTATTATAGAACCATGCTTTGCTTTTTTTTTAGTTTTCTTTGTCAATAGTGTCCAATCATTCTTAATATGAGAGAAATATGCTTCTAATAATAAGAGAAACTAAATGTAGAACAATTTACTGAACCTGATAAGAAAATATGTGCTGTTACTGAAAGTGGCATGCCATAACCATCAAAAACAAGCAGTTCTTTTCCATGGAAAAGACACTGCCAATCTCAGCAAGAGATTGGGGTAACCATTACCAAACAGTCTGTGTAGTCCACTTTACATTGTGTTGTGTGTTCCTCGCTGCTTTCTTTTCTTATTTCAAAATGAATGAAGAAGATACTCCAGGTCCATCATGGTGTTCTGGTGCTACTTCTACAACCCTAAAAATAATCTGCACTTGTTACCATCACTATGTGACAGCTTCACTTTTAGAGAAATAAACCACAAATGTAGGTTACTAGCCGTGTAAGAGGCAGGTGGGATTTATTCCCCTGAATTGCCCCTCTTCCCACGGCGGATTAAGTCCTCATTTGTTCATGCTAGTAGCCAGCTTCTGTTGAAGTGTCTACACTATATCACAGTTTACTGTTTTCAGAATTCACTAACTTTTCTTCTCAGTGATACTCTATTGATCTTTTTTATCAGCAAAGAAGTGATTTTCTGTTATTGTATACACTAAAACTTGTCTGTTGAGCTATCATGTAGTAACCTACCAACATACATCACCATGACTTGTTATTTGTAAACACTGCTGCATAATCTGGATAATTATGAATTATTCTGAGAGCTGGGTATTTTTGCTGGACAGACTGCAATGCACTAAGTGAGCTGGAAGAGGAGAAACTGGCTTCTTGTGATGTCCCCATCAGAGAGCTCACATTTTTTTTTTTTGTTTTGTTTTGCTACGTTGTTATACTTTTAGTCTAATATAGCTTGTTGTAAGACATCTCCAGTCCAGTCCAAAAGGTGAAATTTTACTGAAGAACACTGGCGGAGCAGGACTTTAAAGGGTTCACCTCATTTGACATCAAGCATACAACTCTATTCAGTGACAGGAGGCTTGTTACAACCTGAGAGTGGAGTAACGTGGCTGCAAAAATGTGACAGTGAATGTTGACCATTACAGCTACTAGGGGTAGAAAGGCTACTGATGTCACGCTCAAACTGCCAAAAATTTCTGACAACTGTTAACTAAAGCCAATAACAATGTAAGACAGATACTACAGAGAAACTTAATTTGTTTATTAATTATTACACAATGGTATGCAAACATTATTACTTCAATATTAACTAAAACAACCATGAAACAAATTATTTCTGAATGTTTGTGAAGATGGGCACAAACTGTAATTCAAAGTATGGAAAGTTCATAAAGTTAGAAAATGCCACAGCAGTTGTCCTTGTTAACATATACACATAAGGTTGAGTTTTAACCAACACTAATGTGAAAGCAATGAGCAATGAGCAATGCTCCGTATGTCCTCGTATTAAGTGACAAATCAGTGTCACATTTCATAGTACTTTCTTCCAAATTTACTATGATTAGCAATGTTATGTTTTTATATGTTGAATGTTGCAACTAGAGTTTGGATTTTTCATGGGCACATGCAGAGGATGAGCAAAATGAATGTGACATCCTAAATCTAGTCCATGTCATTTGTATGGTAGTCTACCTGCAATCTTTGTAAAAGCCACTTACTTGTTTGTTTTTATGCATAACTAGGCTGCAGACAGCAATGGAGCCTACGGTGAATAGTAAGTGAGCGGAAACAGACTAATAATGTGCTGCATCGTTTGCTCTTAATCTCAACTTCCCCCATAGCTCTATTTCATCCAATGTAGTTTGTACAGTGTAGTGAGTGTAGAAGTCAGTATTCCTGTAGTGGATTCTACATGAGAAGCAGGTTGCATCTTGACAACCTTTCATTTCGTTAAAATGTACTCTCATATTGTATGAGAGTGCTTTTAATACAATACACAAGTCTTCTTATGGTAGTTAAAGTCTGATGACACTACAACTAAAGCCAAGGATTTCTCTCCACACAGACACATACAATCAGGTTCAAGTTAATTTGAGATTTTTACTTAAATGAATGTAACTAAACCAAGATTTTAAAACTAGTTAACAAAAAGATTTATTTCATTCCACATCCAAATCTGTGTTTCTTGGCCATCAGAGAAGTGACGCCAACCACAGATCATCAATTCATGACACATAACATCGAAATTGTTTTGTAAAAATCTTAAAGGGGTTTTGTCAAATTTGGTAGATTTGTACACAATGCAACAGAGGTAAGTGTTTATCAGGAACTTTTCAGCTTTTAGTTCTACAAGGATCAAGCACTAAATAGTTAATCATGATTCATTTGCTGAAAAAATAACTAATTATCAGTGTCATCTTTCCATGGTACAGTGCCCCATGAAGTATATAGTTGATGAGATAATAAAGTGAGACTTAAGAGGAGAGCCAACACCTCTTCCACATATTTTACCACCTAATTACATCCATTACTGGCAATTTTACTGCTGTGATTGTATTACTTCTGTAAAAACGAAAACCACCATCTTCAGTCACAAATAGTGATTTTTATTGCAATACACAATGCATTTTGAACCCTGGGACGGGGGGGGGGGGGGGGGGGGGGGCCTCAACTCCATTGTATTGGAATAAAAATCACAATTTGTGACTGAAGGCAGTTTGTTCTCTTTCATATTAACATTAATAACCACAGCTGAGGGAGATGTACCTTTAATGTACTTTTCTGAAGAATGTGACTATCTTAATTGTTGTCGTGGTCTTCAATCCAGAGACTTGTTTGATGTAGCTCTTCATGTGCGCTACTCTATCCTGTGCTAGCTTCTTCATCTCCAAGTAACTATTGCATCCTACATCCTTCTGAATCTGCTTAGTGTATTCATCTCTTGGTCTCCCTCTACCATTTTTACCATCCATGCAGCCCTCCAATACAAACTTGGTGATTCCTTGATGCCTCAAAACATGTCCTGCCAACTGATCCCTTTTTCTAGTCAACTTGTGCCACAAATTCCTCTTCTCCCCAATTCTATTCAGTACCATCTCATTAGTTACATGATCTACCCATCTAATTTTCGGCATTCTTCTGTAGCACCACATTTCGAAAGCTTCTATTCTCTTCTTGTGTAAACTATTTATCATCCATGTTTTACATCCATACATGGCTACACTCCATACAAATACTTTTAGTAAAGACTTCCTGACACTTAAATCTATACTCAATGTTAACAAATTTCTCTTCTTCAGGAAACACTTTTCTTACCATTGCCAGTCTAATTTTATATCCTCTCTACTTCGACCATCATCAGTTATTTTGCTCCCTAAATAGCAAAACTTATCTACTATTTTAAATGTCTGATTTCCTTATCTATTTCCCTCAGCATCACCTGATTTAATTAGACTACATTTTATTATCCTCATTCTGATTTTGTTGATTTTCATCTTATATACTCCTTTGAAGACCATCCACTCAATTCAACTGCTCTTCCAGGTCCTTTGCCGTCTGACAGAATTACAATGTCATCAGCAAATCTCAAAGTTTTTATTTCTTCTCCATGGATTTTAATTCCTACTCCAAAATTTTCTTATATTTCTTAATTACAATGACAATACTCTCAAACTCTCTGTTACTCATTATGGAACCATCATACACAAGGGCCAACCTGCTGTAGAACTGAAAACATGTAATATAGCTCTTAAGTATGAAAAATCTTTTTGGCTCTCGGGCAAAGTGTCACACTACAGATCCAAAGGTCTTAGTTTTGCCCCCCAGTCAGTTCTACGAGTTGTGTGTCATTTTTCACTTCTTTCAGCTCTAGCAATGTTTGTTAATGGGAAAGATGCCAAGATGTACAGCAATTCAGAACCCGCATTAAACTGCAAGTCCCCTTGTAACTGGCTGAGTAAATCATGCCATATACATACAAAAATCCTCAAATAATTGTTTTTAGTTGGACCACATTATACAAAGTAGAATGAATGTGAGCAAAATTACTTTTAACTCTTAACTGATTCCAATCTGCTTATAAGATATAATGACTATCGATTTCATTAAATATATGGTAAGGAACAGATTATGAACATAGTGTGCACTTTCTTACCTCTTGCACTGTTAATGTACTGCATGCACTATTTTCAACTCTGTGAGCTGTAGTCTGAGTGGAGAGACTGTCTTTTTTAGCTACTCCAACAATTGGTTGTGCAATGCTACTTCTTGTCACTTCATAACTGAAGCTTCTGTTAGTTTTATTTATTTCAGTACTCGGCTGAGCAAATACCGTTCTTGTCAAATTGGGAGCAAGTCCTGCTTTATCAAATTTATTTCTATCAGGTGGTAGAATGCACTTTCGGAAAAATGGCTGGCTCATGCACCATCCTATGGCCAATGCTGTACTCTATAAGAAACAAAACACAATGCATTATTACATGATAAAATTAAAGAGTTTATTCTCCTGTATAAATTTAATTTTACTCAATTTCCACATTAGATAAGCTACTCCATCTTCCAGTTGCTTATCTCTTCCTTCCACAGTGAATCACGTTCACGATCTTATAAATGTACTTTTGATTAACTGAAGCATTCAACACCACTTCTCCAATTAAAAACTGTCAACTTACAACCTAACCTAAACCTTGGACTACACTACAGATCAGTATGGCAGCACAGCTAAGATTTTGCATTCACAAAAAAAACTTAGCTTCCAATGTAAATAGACCTCAGACTATGCTATGGATCAGTCTGTCATCACAACCTACATAGACTCATAAGAAATACTGTCACTGTTCTGTTCTCTGTCTGTCTGCACACACACACAACAAGAAATGCCACATCATTATGTTACAGGATGAAGCCGACATCCTGTGCACGAAGGTTCAGTTCACCCTCTATTTTTACTAATTATTTGAAATTCCCTAATGGAGTGTGCTGCAAGATTTCTAAAACCAACATCCACTTTCATATTATGAGTGCCCCTGAGAAGTTTTCATTTCTGCTGTAAGGGAAGATGACAAGTCTTATCTTGTTCCAATTTACTTAGTTCTCTTCTCTCACAAGAACTATACTTTCAACCACAGCAAAAGTGGTTGGGTTCGAAAAAGGGGGACAGGGTGTTTGGTATGTTACAGAGTACATCTGCTTGCTCAGTGTGAGGGGTGAGGACTTTGGGTAGGCATTACTAACACCATGTTTCCCAACAGTACCAGTTGCATGTCAGCTATCATTCCTTTTTGGCCACAACAAAGCCCTGGCTAATTGTCTAGAGGTCAGAACTTGTATAGTAGTATGGGCATTACTGTGCTGCCTGCATTCAATATGAAAGGCAAAGCAGGTCTAGTCACGGTGTGTGCCTGTAACCACTAACCACCTTGTCAGTCGTATAATGGTGAACGAGTGTGGGGCAATATATTGCACAGAACCTAATGAGGGCATCTTCAGACTGTGCTGTTATTGTAACCTTCTGTATTTAGGTTTTGAATGTCCCGTATTGCCATTTCATCTCTGTAGATACATCCACTGTACCACAGCTGCCACCAATGCTGCAGGACAGAGTGCCAACACAGTAACTGCCACCCACTATTCCAATGACACTAGTGGAGATACATGCATTCATCAATACAGATACCATCCAGATCACTAGCAACCCAATGGGCTGGTTATAAGGGGTAGGTATCTAATTTATTTGACATATGCAGATATGAGCTTCGGCATAGGTGACACTGATGATAATATCTAGGTAGCACCCCCTTCAAAAAGAGAAAATTTCACTAGTAACCAGATGTTCACTCTACAACCTCTGATGTTGAACCTGCATTAGAGCATCAGCACTGCCTGTGCCCATCATCATACAATAACATCAGAATCTGCTACACAGAGATACACTAGATCGTTTATCTGAAGCCAACTGGTATCACTGATGAGTATAGCAACAACTGCACATACTATGGTCTTGTCTGTCACTCGGAGTCTCCTTGGAGTGGATCAATCTTCATTTACAAGACTTCATTTATTGCACTAGTTATTATTGGGCACCCTGTTTTTCACAGATTATTTGACAGCCTATGACAGTTCATTAATTACAGAACTTCACATATGTTGTTGTTTGGCTGCACCAAGTACTTACATTCCTGTTGGGTATATAAATTAGAGTCAACCCTAATACTAAACCCATCAACGATATGAAACTTGTCCTACATAACTACCACACATGACCTATTATATGCCAACCACATTATAGATGGTGATTCAGCTAAGCTAATCAGCTCCAGTATTTCAGGAACCATGTAATACATTTTAGTTTTGTTTTCACCTAGATGAATTGTGAGGAGGTCCTCATTAAAAAATATGCAGTTTCTTTGCATAAATATATTTATTACAGAGATATCAATATTAACTTCACTTTTTAAAATGAAAATACTAATATTGTAATTCTAAGAGAGACAAGTTCAATGGTATTTTACCCTTCAAAATCTGATTACAAGTTTTGGAGCAATTAAAACATTTAGAACTTAAGATTTGACCGTTTTGAACATTAAATCGATTGCTGTTTTATGCAGAAATTGGTAACTTTGTACCCAAATAAGGAAAAACACCATGCCAGATATGGAAGAAACACACTGTTTGCACCACTACAATACCTGTGTAAAAGCAGCACAAAAGAAATATCACTTTCATTCTGTGTATGTCATTCACATGCGTTGAGTGTTGGTTGTTTGGGGGGGGGGGGGGGGAGAGTCTTTCAAAAACCAAGATAAACTGGATATACTGCTACTTTAATGCAGATGGAACACAATGCAAACAGTTAAGTCATATGTGCAAAGATATCCAGATTGACAGTGACTGACAAGAACGACAATTCAGCGAATATGCAAAAAGCTTATGTTGGAAGGGCACTGGAATATTAGGCAGAGGGTAAGGAGAAAACAAAATGTTCCGGCATCTGTTGCTCATAATCCACATCTTAGGTGAAGATATATTGTGAGTGCCTCCGGAGTAAGTCAAACTAGTGTTTTCATTTTGTACCCACACAGCTTCCATCAGTATCACGAGTCACTTTATCAGCAGATTAAGCAACAAGGCTGCAGAAAACACACGGAATTCTGTAAGTAGTTGAGAACCCATGCTGGCCAAGGCAGGTTCAACATCAGAGGTTGTAGAGTGAACTCTGGTTCTAGGAAAGCATTCAGCTAGCTCTTTTCTGGTCAATGGGTATGACATGTGGGTGTTATCAGATGGCCTGCTCATTTGCCACATTTGACACCATCAGACTTTTTTCTTTGTGGTAAACTCAAAGATTATGCCCACACAAATGTTCTGATGATCTAACAGGATTTAAAACACAAAACTGTAGCAGCATATGCAATGATGTCAAAGGAATCTCATCTGTCTGTCTACGAGTCCTCACACCAGAAACAACAATGTTTATTGTAGTAGATGGTCAGCATTACAAAAACTTCATGATATAAATGGAATTTTAGAGAAGAGTTTATGACCAAGTTGTTTTGTGATACCCTTTCTGCTACTGTTGCTGTTGTAATTCTGCAATGTAAGTATGTATCTTTACATCAAATTCATGAAACAAAGTTCTTATTTACCAATCTTTATAACTCAGTCCCCTGTATTACAAATCTATGCAATTTTTGACATGCATCTTTCTTTTAAGGCTCTGGCAGGAACAAAAGCCAAAATGTCACTATAGTTAACTGGCAAACCATCCTTACATGATATGTTCTTTGCATTCCCATTCGTGTGTCAGTCGAATCATCATAGCCTAGTGTTATTAGTATCAGTTTTAAATCAAACTTTTCTCCGCTATTCCAATTTTTTAAGCAGTTTCCCTTAGACACATCAAGCCAAAGCACCCCATCAGCCTGACATGGCAGTTCCGTATAACAATGCGAACTTCTACATGAGGTAACAACTGGTTTCCAGTGCAAAACAGAAATTGTAATGTCTCCAAAACTACTAATCAGATTCTGAAGAGTGAAGTGTCACTGAATTCATCATTTAGAACTATGAGACTAGCAGCAGAAATTAATATAATTCTACCTGAAAAAGCAAAGCTGATACCAATACCTCTAACATAGTTATGCAAAGAGAATATGCATCCTTTAGTGAAGACATTTATCATAATTCATTCGGGGAAAATAGAATTATGGTATCTTTAACAGTTCAAGAAACAACTGGGAAGAATAGCTTAGCTGTATCACCTTGTATACTAGCAAACACAAAGTTGTTCAGTTCACTATGATAGTCATAACAACCCCCAGTCTGTTGGTATGAATGAGAGGGATAGTCCCACAGTTGCAGGAATTTCACTTCAGAGAAAGATAAGAATTTGCTCAGTAGCCTTGATTTCAGTTGTGTGTTCCACCAGGTACCATTTCTAATGATCTTGCTGCCAACAGTTAACTCCTTTCTTCGAACATGTGGAAATTTGCGTTCTTTTCTCACTTCTTTTCTGCCACTCTGAAGTATTACTAACACATTGTGATTGTCTTCTATGACCATTCAAATTAGTGACTGTTGAGATGCAATGTGTATACAGGGAGTGTTCATAAAGTATTTCAAGTGATTTCACTGTGAAGTGGCCGTGTGTTGCAGTGCATTTGGGCTAGACTCTGAAGGAGAAGAGGAAGAGAGAAGGATGCACCAGGTTCACAATGCACCCCAAGTCAGTCTGGTCTAAGCAGTGGTTGTGTCAGCGTCTTTTTCATTCAGTGAAACTCATCTCTGAGACCGTGTCTTCATCTGTAATGGAGTAAATGATTGAACAATGGTATGTGATCAAGTTCTGTGCCAAACTTGGCAAGAGTTATACTGATACAAATCAAGTGACTCAGCAAGCCTTTTCTCTTTTAACTGCACTGCAGATCTAGATTACAATTGACAGTGCAGCTGTCATCAGTGCTACAAATAAGAATTAGGCATAGAAACAGCACACTGATCAACCACCACGCCACAGTTGTCAACAATTACAGATCCACAATTACATACTGTTACAAGTAGTCCTGTAGACTGAACATAATTATAATGACACATATTCCAATCTAACTCAGGCATGTACAAGCATTAGTCTAATTTGACAGATGACATTACAACCGATACAGACTGCCTTTCTGCCCTGGCTTTGAAATTATATCTTGAATAATTTTTCTTACAACAACACTTGTGTTACTTTATGAACACACCCTGAGCCTAATCAGTGATTTTAACACTCAACTGATTCTAGTAATAGCACTACCATTTTCATTAAGAACAACATAGAACTTGCTCTATGAAACAGATACTATTCTTCGTCACTTACTTTAGATAAAACTGTGTTTCAACTAATTCTATCAGCCATTTAATCTGAATTACTTGGTGGATCTCATGATAGTATCTTCACCACCATTATTACTGTTACCATGTCTTAGTGAGAATGCCACACAAAATGAAATTTGCAATAGAGTTTCACACACTTCTCAAACATTGTTTTATACTTGTCTTCGTTAGAGTTGGTCACAAGAAGTCCAAATTTTAGTCAGCCACAATCTTTTGCAGCCTTCCTTCAGAGATACTCCACCACCTCTCCAATCTACAAAAGTACCTAGGCCATCTTTATGCTGCACCGACTACTAATCTCTTGCCACATAGGTCATATTTTGTGGAAGACCCAGGTGCAAGACTGTCCTATACATCTATTCAGCACATCTTATTGCAGCCCCATCACAGGCACATCTTATTCTATCAGAGGCAGTGTCACCTGTGGAATCAGTCTTATCCCATAACAGTACTCCTGTAACTTATGACAGTATTTCATGTGGACAATACCACCAAACAGCTGTCCAGCAAACTGTGGCTGATGACAGAGTTGAGCATTCAATGACAGAAAATGCTGCTCAGAACTTGCTTTGATTTCGATGACTGTTTCTCAACCTAAGCCATTTCAATCGTCTCCTAACACCAGCTTTTCTGAATTACATAGATGGGGATTGTCTTTGCAACATATCCTTCAATCCTCTAAACCCCCAATCTCCCTGTCCCACACAGACCTCTGCCCAATAACTGTAACTTCACTCAACCTGCACTCATTCTCTCCTCTTTGGATTTTCCATCTTCCTGTTCTAAACTACCTGACAAAAGGAGTTAAGTACCCAGCAGACATGGTCTGATATCAATGTAACTTCTTACTCATACAGACTATGAGCAGGTATGTAAATGATTTAACGTTGCAATTCTCTGTGATAGCTAGAACAGCCACTGGAGTGCATTAGTGTTGTTCATGTTTACTATTGTTACCAGGCCTCGTAGGGTAAATAAGGGGAGTGAACAGCATCAGACTTAGCGACCACTGAAGGACACGGAGATGCCATGTGTGCCAGTGAGACAGCATTATCAGCACCTGATAAGAGTCTGATAGGGACCTCATTGTGTGTTGCCATTTCGCCAGCTGGTCAAATCGTACAGTATCCAGATGTGTGGGGCATTCAGGTGTGACAGCATCCCAATGTTGAATTGCATGGGAATGTCGGATTGCATGGGAATATGAGGGCAGGCATATGCATCGTCAAGATCACAGTCGATCACGTCTCGACACCACATGGCAGGATCACCATATTGTGCATGGAGCACATCATGATCCCTTCACACTGTGCCTACCACCCAAGAACATGTAATGGACTCCCTGCAATATTCCGTAATCCCCCACCACTGGTTGGAGACTAGTGGCAGCTAGGCTAGGGAATTACACACACAGGCTGCCAATAACACAACAAAAATGGCTGTGTTTCGAATGGTGCTGTGGCCAGAAAGTATGGATGCTGATGAATGGAACTGTATTGTGTTCAGCAAAAAAATACAGTAGTGTAGTATGCTGGATAATCCTTGGCAAGTATAGCGGCAACCTAGCGAGAGGTCCAGTCTTCAATGTTTTGGACAGGCACAGTACTTTTACTCTTGGTGTCACAGTGTAGAGAGACTGAGTGTGATTTAGGTCATGGCTGGCAGTGATTGAAGGAAGCCAAATGGCAAAATGCTATGTCACAGACGTACACAGTTTTCACATGTCTCCTCTCATGTGACAGTATCTCAGTATCATTTTTCAACACAATACTTGTTCGCACGTGAGACGTGTTTCCACACATTGCCGGCATGATAAGGTGCTCACATGGGCAGCAAGATCCCCAGACCTACCCTGATAAAACATGCAACAGACGTCAACTCTGACCCACTGTCAGTACAAAGGACATCACGAACCAGTTACAAAAGTTGTGGGCCGACTTGGCTCAGGAGAGGATACTATGGCTTTATTATACCCTTTCCAATGAATTAGTGCACGCATCCAGGCCAGATGGAGTTCAGTGACATACTGATAGGTGGGCTCATACTGTCAAGTTCTTTGAAGTGTGACTATTTGGTAATCAATGAAGTAACATCACAAACCCTCTCAATTTGTGGAACTTCATTTCTTTCTCCCTTTCTGAGTGCTTAACCTTTTTTTTTTCCTTTTTCTTCAGACAGTGTCCTTCTCTATTCCATTCTACATCATGGAGCACTGAGCACAATTCCACTTCCTTGCAATAGACGCAAGCTCGCGAGTGCATTGATCATGGCACATGTATGTTATGAGTGGAATTAGGAACAAAAACTGTGATCTTCAGGTTGAAGACTGGTTTGATGCACCTTTTTTTCACTTTCTACCCTGTTAAGCCTTTGCATAATTATCACAACCTACATCCAGTTTAACCAGCTTACTGCAATCAAACATAGGTCCTCCTCTACAAATTTTACTCCATAACCAAACTGACTATTCTTTGGTGCCTCAGAATATACAAAATCAACCGATCTCTTCTTTTCGCCAAGTTGTGATGCAATACTATCTTTTCCGCAGTTCAATTCAGTACTTTATCATTAGTTATGTGAGTGACTCATCCTATCTTCATTATTCTTTGGCAGCACTATATTTCACAAGCTTCTATTATTTTCATGCCTATATTGCTTACTGCCTACTTTTCACTTCCATATAGGGCCATGCTATATACAGACAAACATTATCAAACAGCACTTCCTAATAATTTTTTCTTTCTCATAAATGCTCTTCTTTCAACAGTCATTCCACATTTTATATCCTCTTTACTTCAACCATCATCAGTTATTTTTCTGCCCATATGGCAAAGCTCACCCATGACTTTTAGTGTATCATTTCCTAATCTAATACCCTCTGTATCACCCTGTTTAATTCAATACAACTCCATTACCTTTGTTTTAATTTTGTTGACATTCTCTTTATAAACTCTTTTCAAGTCACGATCAATTCTGTTCGACTGATTACCAGGTCTTTTGCTGCCACTGACAGAATTAAAATGTCACTGGTAATCTCAACTGAAGCCTAATTCCCTTTCAAATATCTCCTTGGGTTCCTTTATTTCTTTCTCAACATAAATGTTGTGAAACACAGGGGATAGGCTACAGCTCTCTCTCACCATCATCTCAGTTACTGCCTACCTTTCACGTTCTTCGGCTCTTAAAATTATAGTCTGGTTTCTGTATAAGTTGAAAATAACCTTTTGCTGTCAGTATTTCATCCCAGCTAGCTTCTGCATTTAAAAAAATTTATTCCCGTCAACACTGTCAAAAGTTTTTTTTTAATTATCCAAATGATGTAAAGGCAGATTTGCATTACTTCCTTTTGTCTTTTAAGTCAAGTCACAGGGTTGGTATTTCCCTGTGTGTTCCAACATGCCTCTGCAACCCAAACCTGTCTCCAATGTTGCCTTCCACTTGCCTTTACATTTTACCATAAATTATTTCTTGTAATAGTTTGCAGTCATGGCTTACTTAACTGAAATATTCACAACTGGCAGCAACTATCATTCTTGGAACTGGGATTATTACATTCTCCTTTATGTTCTAAAGTTATTTCACCTGTCTCATATATCTTGCAGACTATACAGAATAATATAGCCATGGCTGGCTGTCCAAGAATATCAGTAATTCAGAAGGCATATTATCTACTCCAAGGAAATTGTTCCAACTTAGGTCTTCCAGTGCTCTGTCAAGTTCTCCTAGCAGTACATGTCCCATCACTTCATCTACTTCCTCTTGCCTTCCATAATACCAACTTGAAGTTACTTTCCTTTGAACAGTTCTATATATTTCATTCACATTTCAAGCCTTCCCTTCTTTGCTTAGTACTGGCTTTCCATTTGAGCTCTTTATATAGATACAGGTCCTTTTCTTTTCTTCAAAGGTTTTCATCATTTTCCTATTGGTGACCTCTATTATTCCCACAATCACACATACATCAACAGCTTTGCATTTCTCCTCTAGCCATTCCTGGTTCACTGTTTTTCATTACTTGCCAACCTAATGCCTTAGATGTCAATTCCTTTATCCAGCTAGACATTTATATTTTCTCCTTTTGTTTGTGTGTTATACAAGAATTTCTACTGAACATTGGATTTTACCTATTTGACTTCCTGCTTTTATTATTTTCTTTGACTTGTACTGTATTCCCTCACCTGTTCCAGCCAATTGTTGCTTAATTCTCTTTTTGAATCTTTTAGAAACCTCTAGTTCTTTTAGTTTATCCCAGCCCTATCTCCTGAATTTCCCAAGTATATTCTTCAATTTTAATCTGGAGTTCATAAACAAGAGCTATGGACTCAGTCCATGTCTGCTTGAGGAAAATTTCTGAAGTTAAAAAAAGTCTGATTTCTAATTCTCTTTCCTACCATTATGTAATCTACTGGCAGCATTCTGGTGTCTCCAGGATTCTTTCACATATACAACCTTCTTTCATGCCAATCCCCCCCTTCCTACCTTCCCCAGTATTTAATTCCAGTCCCTCATCACAAATAAAAGTTCATCTCCCTTAACTATCTGAAGACCTTATCTCATTACATATTTTTTTTACAAAATCATCATCTGTGGAGTTAGCAGGCACATAAACTTATACTACTGTTGTGAGCTTTGGGTTTTAGTCTGTGTCTGTAATTGTAACACATCCCCTATTCATATTGGTTCCACATATTCTTATTTTCTAGTCCTGTATTACCACTACTACATTTTTTGCTGATTATCATGTACTCATCCATTAAAAAAGGGTCAATGGAAGTGTGTGATTTCACCCGTCTGCTCTGACCCTTGACATAATAGTGTTGTGGTGTGTGACGTCACTACGGCACGGAGTTTTTGAGTTGGTTGTGTTTGTAGATGTTGTGTTGTTATATTTAATGGTGCCCTCTGGAGGTGGAGCTGGACATGCTGAGTTTAACATGTGGTATTGGGTTCATTTGAGTTTTTGTTGTCATCATGCTAACGTGGTTCTGAGTTTATGTTTTTGTTGCTATAACGAGTGTTGAGGAAGTGTTTTCAGCAAGTTATTAAGGTTCGCTTTGTTTATGTATTTGGTGCTTTTCTTGGGCCTGATTAGTTTGGTGTTTGTTGTGGGGAATGAACTCTAATTTTGTATTGCTTTTTTTGTTAGGTACAGATAAGGCAGTTAAGTTCATGAGTGTATCGCTACGTTTTGAGATATGTGGTGGTACAATGACTATTGTACAGCTTCTGCAGATTTTTGGTCACCATGGACATGTGGCGTTGTGTGTGTGTGTGTGTGTGTGTGTGTGTGTGTGTGTGTGTGTGTGTGTGTGTGTGTGTGTCAGAGGCATTTGTTGGTAAGTAATATTTCTTTTGGTTTTATTCTATAGTAATTATAACGTTTTGTGTGTTGTATATTTATGGAAGGTCAGTTGTGTTTTAATTGATGTCGTGAATATGGGGTATTTGGGTTTTTGAGTTGGTTTTGGTTCCACTTTTCGGAGTTGTAGCTGTTGGGTTTTTGGTATTGGAAGCTGTGGTTGAGCTGTATACATCAAAGGAAGTTTCCAATTCCACTTTTTGGGACTATAGTTTCTTTCTTTCTTTTTTTTTTTTTGCTATATACGCCGAGGAAACTGTCAAATTCCTGTTGGTGCAGAGGAATTTAGTAATTCAATTTTTTTTATATTATTTGTTTTGAGATTGTGCCGTATTTTTTCACTGGTGTATATTTAGCTTGTCCCCGCCCTAAATGCCCAATTTTCCATGGTTGTCCCGTTAAGTTTCATTTTATTTTTGGAGTGAGCCAACATTATGTCATTTTGTCATTATGTCATTGTTCACATTTATTGGTGTGTGTGTGTGTATGTAGCGACATCATTGTAGTCATTTTGTATAAGCTGGAAGTAGCCATTTCCGCCATATTGATTGCATCATGGGTCAAAGAAGACAGGTGGAATTGGACACTTCTGTAATGCCCTCAAACCTATGGTTCTTCCAGCCACTATACTTAACTATACCCACTTAAAAATAATTGCATTTTGATCACACTTTCAATGAATACATGACAAGAGTTGACAGTGGGGTCATTCCATGTCAAGAGTCCCAGTTTAGAACATGCTCCCAGCACAGCCATCTTCAATTTTGATGAAATTTGTACAGTATATACCTGAGGGCGCTACATGAACTTATGCAAAGTTTCAGGCTCACCTGTAACTTGGATGAGGTGCTAGAGCCACTTTTGTGAAGACCACTTTCACAGAAACCAAAAAGTTGTGAAGAAATCTTCAAGTTTGGCATTCCACTGTTCCTAATGTAAAAGAGCTAGACTCTGGCTTCTGGGTATAGTGGTACAACTTCTTGTGCTCTACACACAAACGATGGAAGTAGAGTTCCGAAAGCAATGAATTTGGCATAATCTAAGTTCAAAGAGGGCAACAAATCACATCACGAGAAATTTGTCCCATACTTTAACGAGGCATAAGTAGTGGAGAAAGTGTGTTATGCCCCTAGTCTTTTGCCAAACTAGTGTCTATCTGGGTGTTTAGTACATCACACGTTTGAGTCTGGCTTGTGTGTTTAATTGCTGTGCTACCATCCTGTAAATTTGCTAAAAAACATGAATGTATCAAAATATATCTGTGTTCAAAGTCATGTGTCTCAAAATGGACACCTACCACGTTACATTCATTAACACCTCTCAACAGAGCATATTTCATTCTATTAGAAAAACTTATTTTCATTTTGGTGTCTCTTTGGGTAAGGTGCAAAAATTGCATCTTAAATTTGAAATTTCGTTGATTATGTCTTCAGTGTTTAAATATCCATTTTGCTTTTTATTTGGTGATTTTAAACCTGTTTGTGACAGGTTCATTGCTAAATTTAACCATTTAACTGTACTCAAGACTGCTACATAATTTTTGTGAAGCTGAATGCTTATTAATTTTATTTCTTTACTTTATTTAGGACTTGACAATTTGATTTTTGTGCCTGAAGCACATCAAGTTGTCGCTAAAATGGAAAAACAAGAGGGTGAGTCCACATCAAATCATCCAGAAATTTTAGGAAATGACACCCATCATCACGCAAATCCTTGAAATTTTGTGTAATGCAAGTTTATCTAGATATATTCACATTTCCTAAATATAACTGTTGCAAGTCAATTACTTTTTCACTTATGATAAAAAGAAGTTGTATAGATTCAGGAATTCAGGCTTTCATATACGAGCTACTTTATAATATAAAAATGCAATAGTTCCTACAGTTTTTGCAGTGGAAGCTTGATCCCCCCCCCCCCCCCCCAAAAAAAGGGGGAAGGTTTATATTTTTATAGTCATGCTTCTTGTAGTGAATATATACCATATACACATCAGAAAAAATTGTAAATAATTTCTTTTAAACAAAATCCATGCATGGACATTATCATTTTTTAAGGTAGAACCCCCTCATATATACCTTTTGTAAATTTACAATATTATTATAGATATTCCATTATGTCACACAAAAAGAATAAGTTTGTAGAAACAGCGGGAAGTGTGAAGAACAACGTTACAGTACAAGAAATATTAAAGTTGCTAATTCATGACTACCATGTCACCACTGAATTGCTGAATCTGGCTACACTGAATTTCCCTAGGAAAAAATAATATCTGAGAACACTGTTTTATTGCCACTACATGTATTGCATCATCCGGTTACTTTTGTTTTGGGTCATGTATTCACTGAGAATGCAGTTCTGAGCTCTTGTACTGAGTCGTACCCAGAGTCATGTACTGAGTCGTACCCAGAGTCAATTACTGGTTAAAAATTCAATTGTTGAAGTTTTTAAGTATCCATTTCAAACCTAAAGTTCCCTAATGTTACAATAACAATGTGAAATACTTTTGTAATGAAACAATGGGATAGAATTATTTTTCATTATTTAATTACTTTTTAGGTTATACCAATCATCTTTTGAATTATTTACAACAAACATTGGTTTTATGACTGAAGCAGTGTGAAAAGTTCAAGCAGGTAGTGTTTTCTTCGAAAGTATCTGCAAGATATGTGTGATAATGTCCTGACTTGTGTGAATGAACTGACTAGTGAAGAACAAGAACTTTTATTATGACGAAGCAATAGTAATTCATTCTATGATTTAAGTGTTCCATGTATGTGTGTTAAACACAAGGACAGGTACCTGCACAGATTCTCTCTAAATAAGAAAATTTGCTGTGATCCCTTCAAGTGCCATAAATGATCTGTTTCATCTGGATTGCATGAAATTAATTTAGAAAAGGCGAAGACCTTCAAAATGAGAGGCTTTAGTATCATTCCTGGGGAGAAAATGTGCCCAGCCTGAATAAAACTTATTAATGAAAAACAAGCAAGTGACGACTCGTCACCAGAAAAATCTGTGCTCAATACTAGCGTAACTAGCTTAGGAGTGTCTGCTGCAAAGATACATTCAGTTGCTCAGCATGGTCGGCAAGCAACAGCCAAACAAAAACTGGAATCAGCAGCTGGGGCTTTGAAAACTAAAATTTCACATACATATGAAGTTGAGCTGGCTGCTAATGCAAGCACTATCCCTGACAGTGGTTTAATACAACTAGAAGAAAAGGCAAAACATCATGATGAACTCGTGGTCAAAATCAAACAGAAAATTGAATATGCAAATAATGGTGAAAAAATTCAGTTACTTACTCTTGTGCTGCCAACTTGGCCTCAACAAAAAGTCCGTTCCAAATTTCAGGTTTCTGAATATTTGGTACAACAAGCAAGGGCTCTTTTAATGGAGAAGAGTTGGTTGGTTTAAAAGAAGGGGGGAAGGGACCAAACTGCTAGGTCATCAGACCCTTGTTCCCATTAAAATAATCGAGACATACAAAAAACAGCTGGAAGAAAAGAGAAAACCACAAGAATGACAGAAGGGCAACAAACACTAAAGTGGACAAAATCATACAAGGAAACCACAGAGAGATGCAAGAAATATGTAGAAGAGATCAAAACAAGAGAGCAGATTACCATGGCTGGCTGACCATGAGAATAAACAGGAGAAGCCAGCCACTCTGCAATACATTACAACCTCCACTCTAAAAGCACTAGGGTGGAGAAGACAGAGGGACCAAGGACATGTGCTAAAATTTAGATCAAATGATAAAACCCACCCTCATGAATAAAATGTAAAATTAAAGCTTCTGCTGAGGAATTGTCACCTGACACCGAAGGTAGAGTGCTGGGAAAGTTAAAAGTCCATCGCATAGCGGCTAAAAGTGGGCAGTCCAGCAAGAAGTGGACAACCGTCATTTGTGAGCCACAGTCACACCAAAGTGGGTCCTCGCAACGGAGGAGGCAATCATGCTTTAGCCACATATTGCCAATGCGGAGCTGGCAGTGGATAAGTGATTCCATGTGAGAGGGCCGCATCGGAGACTTCCACACATTCGTAGTCTCCTTAATGACACGCAGTGTATTGTGTGTACTGTTATGGCACTCCATCTCCCAAAGCCAAAAAATCCTGTGGCCGAAGACAGAACGCAGGTCAGTTATGGGGATGCCAATCTGCAGAAGTGGTTTCCGTGTAGCCTGTTTGGCGAGCCTGTTGGCAAGTTCATTTCCTGGGATTCCGACGTGGCCTAGGGTCCACACAAACACCATTGAACGACAGGACCGTTCCAGGGCATGGATGGACTCCTGAATGGATTCTACCACAGGATGACGAGGGTAGCACTGGTCGATAGCTTGTAGGTTGCTCAAGGAGACAGTACACAGGAGAAATGATTTGGCAGGGCACGAGTGGATGTGCTCAAGAGCACGAGATATGGCCGCCAGCTCTGCAGTGAAAACACTGCAGCCATCTGCACCAGTGCTGTTCAGTATGTCCTCCATGAATATATGCAAAGCCTATGTGACCACCAGCCACTGAGTTGTCGGTGTAAACCACTTCATGGCCCAGTTACATGTCGAGAATCGAGAGGAAATGACAGCAGAGAGCCGCAGGGATAATGGAGTCCTTGGATCCACATGAAAGGTCCAGGCAAGGCTTTGGCCAAGGTTTACACCATAGAGGTGTAAGTGAATGGACCTCAAGTGGAGGTGGTAAAGGGAAGGACTCCAGTTCAGACAAAAGGGACTGGGCGCGAACCACTATCGTAAGCCCTGACCCGGGCTGCCGATGCGGGAGATGAACTGCAGTGGTTGGGAGAACGAGACGATAATTCGGATGCTCAGGAGAACTATGAATGTGTGCAACGTAACTAGCCAGCAGTTGTGCACGCCTGACTGTTAATGGAGGGACTCCAGCCTGACTGTTAATGGAGGGACTCCAGCCTGACTGTTAATGGAGGGACTCCAGCCTCCACCAGGATGCTGGTCACTGGACTCACCCTAAAAGCTCCTGTCACTAGGCAAACACCACAGTGGTGCACTGGGTCGAGTAAATGCAACGCTGGGGGTGCCGCTGAACCATAACCCAGACTCCCATAATCAAGGCAGGATTGAAAGGCGTAGAGTGATCTGCACCCCAGTTGGTGTTGCTCAGGCAGCAGAGGGCATTGAGGTGCTACCAGCACTTCCGCTTAAGTTGATGAAGGTGAGGAAGCCAAGTCAATCGGATGTCAAAAACCAGTCCTAAGAATTGATATGTCTCCACTACAGTTAGTGGATCATCATTAAGTAATCATTCTGGTTCTGGATGAACGGTACGACACCAACAGAAGTGCATGACACACAACTTTGCAGCTGGAAGCCTTGAAGACTGACTTCGCCTTGAAGATGGTTCCCTGTAGGTGTCACTCAGCAACACCAGTACTGGAGGAGCAGTACGAAATGCAGACGTCGTCTGCATACAGAGAAGGTGATACGGTCGGCTCTACAGTTGCTGCTGGACCATTAATGGCCACTAAAAATAGAGATATACTCAATACAGAGTCCTGGAGGACCCCATTCTCCTGGATATGGGGGGCACCAACTTGGACACTGAAAGTATGGAGCGACAAGAAGTTTTGGATAAAAATCGGGAGTGGGCCCTGGAGACCCCACTGATACCATGTGGCAAGGATATGATGTCACCAGGTAATCTTTATGCTTAACGTAAGTAAAAAATACGGCAACCAGATGTTGGCATCTGGAAAAGGCTGTTTGGATGGCAGACTTGAGGGACACAAGATTATCATTGGTAGAGCGACCCAGATGGAAGCTGCCCTGACATGGAGCCAGTAGGCCACGTGACTCCAGGACCCAAACCACTGACACACCATATGTTCTAGCAGCTTACGAAAAAGGTTGGTGAAGCTGATGGGCCAGTAGCTATACAGATCAAGTGGGTTTTCACTGGATTTCAGCATCAGAATGATAGTGCTCTCCCGCCATTGTGAAGGAAAGATGCCATTGCACCAGATCCGGTTGAAGATGAAGATGAAGATGATGATGATGATTATGATGATGTGTCACTTGTAGTCCGATGAGAGAGGTTTAATCATCTGACTGTTGATCCGGGCTGACCCAGGAGCTGTGTTGGGGCAATGTGCAGGGGCACTGAGGAGTTCTCTCTGTAAATGGGGTGTTACAGGGTTCACTGTGACATTTAGTGAATGAGAGGACTTTCCTTTCCATCCGCCATTTGAGGGTGCGAAAGGCTGGGGAGTAGTTCTCTGACACAGAGACTCGTGCATAGTGCTCAGCAAAGTGCTCGACTACCCCGTTTGCGTCGAGAGATAACATTCCACTGATGTTAATGCCAGGGACACCTATTCGGATCTGGTACCCAGAAAGACGCCTGATCTTTGTCCAGACTTGGGAAGGTGACATTCGGCACTCAATGGTCGACACGTACCTCTCCCAACACTCCTGTTTCCGTCTTTTTATAAGCTGGCGAACACAGACATGGAGCTGCTTAAAGGCTATTACGTGCTCTAGGGAAGGGTGCTGCTTATGTCACTGTAGAGATCATCGATGCTCTTTAATTGCCTCAGAAACTTCCGGCGACCAAAAAGGGACTGTCTTTCACTGGGGGCACGAGGGATCACGTTTCTGCTGCACACACGATCAGTGTTGTGACCTGGACAACATCGATGCCACCATGTGGGGAAGATTCAGAAGTCACAGCAGAGGTGAAGGCTTCCCAGTCTGCCTTGTTTAAAGCCCATCTGGGTAGGCGTCCGTGGGCATGATGCCAGGGGAGTGACCGGAAGATGGGGAAGTGGTTACTACCATAATGATCGTCATGTGCTCTCCAGAGGATAGATGGGAGAAGGCCAGGACTACAAACAGAGAGATCAATGGCCAAACCTGTGCCACACTGAGAAGTGTATTTAAGAGGCAGATGTCGAGTTGTGACAGTTAATTTTTCACCTCCCTACCTCGGCCTTAAGCATGGTGCCACCCCACAAGTGGTTATGCACATTAAAATCTCCAAAAATTAGGAAAGGTTTAGGGAGTTAATCAATCAGTGCAGCCAATACGTTCAGGGGTACTGCATCATCTGGAGGGAGATATATGTTGCAGACAGTTATTTCCTGTGTCAGCCTTATTGTGACAGCCACCGTAAGAGGTGTTTGAAGGGGTCACAGGTTCACTACATACTGAGTTCAGGACAGATGGAAACTCCACCTGACACTATTATAGTCACTACGGTTCCTGCAATATCCCTTACAGCTACAGAGGGTAGGGGTCTGCATTGCCGGGAACCAGGTTCCATGGAGGGAAATGCAGAAAGCAGGTGTAAAGCTGAACAGTTGCTCCTGTAGCTCAGCAAGGTGGTGGAAAAAACTGCCGCAATTCCACTGGAGGATTACATGATTGTGAGACTGAGATGGCACGAAATACTCCACGAGGCAGTCTACACCTCAGGGTCACCTGCTGCCACTGGATGAGTACTTGTGCGATCACTTGCTGCTCCTGTCTGGCTGGGAGAGCTTCACCGAGTCAGTCTCAGGGACTGAAGTAGGTTGTGCAGGAGGAACAGGGAGGGAAGTGTCCCCCACCAAGGGGCAGATGGAGTCTGACGGCTCTGAGAGCCAACTGTGCACGGCAGAAAGGAAGATGGTAGTACTGTTGTCGTAGCAACAGTGTAGGTTGACGTCATATGCACAGGATGTAGCCACTCATATTATCTCTTGGTTTCAGTGTAGGTCAGTTGGTCCAGGGTCTTGTATTCTACAGTTTTTCTTTCTTTCTGAAGAATCCTGCAGTCTGGCAAGTAAGGCAAATGGTGCTCTCTGCAGCTGACAGAGGTGGGAGGCGGGGCACAGGGAGTATTGGGATGTGAAGGCACAATCCTGACAGGTGACACTGGAAGTACAGCGGGGAAGATGTGGCCAAACTTCCAGCACTTAAAACACCGCATCAGGGGAGGGATATATGGCTTTACATCACAGCGGTAGACCATCACCTTGACCTTCTCGGGTAATGTGTCACCCTCGAGGGCAAAGATGAAGGCACAGGTGGCAACCTGATTATCTCTCTGACACTGGTGGATGCGCCAGACGAAATGGACACCTCGCTGCTCTAAAATGGGCACGCTGCTCATGGTTAGGCTACAAAAGAAGGTCCTTGTGAAATATGATACCCTGGACCATATTTAAGCTCTTATGGGGCGTGATGGAAACAGAAACATTGCAGCACGCTCTGGAGACCCCACTCTCATAATGTGGCAAGGACATTATGTTGCCAGGTCGTGTTGTAAGCTTTTCGTAAATAAAAAACGACGGCAACCAGGTGTTTGCATGTGGAAAAGGCAGTTTGGATGGCAGACTCAAGGGACACAAGATTATCTGTGGTAGAGCGACCCTGGCGGAAACCTCCCTGACATGGAGCCAGTAGGCCACGTGACTCCAGGACCCAACACAACTGCTGGCTCACCATAAGTTCTAGCAGCTTACAAAGAACGTTGGTGAGGCTGATGGGCTGATAGCTATCCACATCAAATGGGTTTTTACTGGTTTTGAGTACTGGGTTGATGGTGCTCTCCCGCCTTTGCAATGGAAAGGCACCATCGAACCAGATTCAGTTGAAGAGGACGAGGAGATATTGCTTGTAGTCGGACGAAAGATGTTTAAGCATCTGACTGTGGATCCAATCTGGTCCATTAGCTGTGTCAAGGCAAACTGTAAGGACGCTGAGGAGCTCTCACTCTGTAAACAGGGCGTTATAAGGTTATTTGTGGTGTGTAGTGAACGAGGGGACCTTCCCTTCCATCTGCCATTTGAGGGTGCGAAAGGCTGGGGGTAAGTAGCCGATGCATAGTGCTCGGCAATCAAGTTTCCTTCAGTAGAAAACACGCCATTTATGGTAATGCCGTGGACACTTGTTGGGGTGTGGTACCCAAAAACACGTCCGCTCTTCATTCCAACTTGGGAAGGTGACATATGGCACCCAATTGTCAAGACATACCTCTCCCAACACTCCTGTTTCCGTCTTTTTATAAGGTGGCGAACACAGGCACAGAGCCATTTAAGATCTTTATGTGCTCTAGGGAAGGGTGCCGCTTATGTCACTGTAGAGCCCCTGTGCTCCTTAATGGCTTCAGCAATTTCCAGTGACCACCAAGGTACCAACTTTCACCGGGGGCACCCTAAGAAACAAGAGATCGCAGTTTCCACTTCAGAAACGATCTTTCGAGTGACCAGCTCAACCACCATATCGATGGTACCATGTGGGGGAGATTCAACGGAGACAGCAGAGGTGAAAGCTTCCCAGTCTGCCTTGTTTAAAGCCCATCTGGGTAGGCGGCCATGGGCATGACACTGCGGGGAGTGACAGGAAGATGGGGAAGCGGTCACTACCACACAAGCCATCATGGGCTCTCCAGTGGACAGATGGGAGAGGTCCTGGGATGCAAAGCGATAAATTAATGGCCGAGTAAATGCCATGAGCATCACTGAAATGTGTGGTGACCCCAGTATTCAGGAGGTAGGGGTCAAGTTGAGAAAGTAAATTTTCTGTACCTCTACCTCGGCCAGTAAGCACAGTGCCACCCTGCAAGGGGTTATGGACGTTAAATTCTCCCAAAAGTAGGAAAGGTGTAGGGAGTCGATGAATCAGTGTAGCCAATACATTCAGGGGTACTGCATCATTTGGAGGGAGATATAGGTTGTAGACAGTTATTTCCTGCATTGTCCGTATCCTGACAGCCACAGCTTCAAGAGGCATCTGAAGGGGGCACAGCTTCACTACATACCGAGTTCAGGACATAGACGCACACTCCACCTGGCACTCAATTATAATTGCTACGGTTCTTGTAATATCCCCTATAGCCATGGAGGGCAGAGGCCCACATTGATGGGAACCAGGTTTCCTGGAGGGCAATGCAGAAAACAGGTGTTAAGCTTAACAGTTGCTGTAGCTCAGCCAGGTGGTGGAAAAAACCGCCGCAATTCCACTGGAGTATAACATTATCGTGAGACTGGGAAGGCATGAAACACTCAATGAGGCAGTCTACGCCTCAGGATCACCTGCTCCCACCGGATGAGTACCTGTGCGACCAACATTCATTTTATCTAAGGGCCCAGCGAGATCTAGGTCCTCAGCAGACACAACAATCACCACTTCATCCTCAGATGCAGGGTTTGTAGGTAGCGGGCATGTGGGTGCCATCACAGTGCCTTGGTTCTTGTGTGGAACAATGGCAGCTGCACTGTTCACACTACCCATATATATTACAGAAAGGACAAACAGCTGAAGCAAAAAGTATTTGTATTGTTTCTGATTATCTAGAACATGATGCTGCATTGGTGTACTGGACTCAGAAGACTGTACTGCTTTTTTTTTTTTTTGACGTGTGAATTTCCAGAAATTCATCTTGTGTATGTTGAATATTTCGCTGTGGTTGTGGTGCACAATATAAAAATTATTAAGAATTTCAGAAATATCTGATACCATGAACATAACTTTAACATAAGTGCAGCCGGTCCTTTTTTGCTACCAGCCATGGCAAATCTCCGTGTGATGGTATTGGTGGCACTGTTAAAAGACTTGTCACAAAAACAAGTTTGCAAAGAGTTTGGAAAGATCAAATACTTACAACTTCACAGGTAATTGAATTCTATCACGAGAACCTGCAATGCACTTCAGTTCTCAATATTTCAAAAGATGAAATGCTGCAAGTCAGACATTATCTTTCTCGGCACTTCACAAGTGCAAAAACAATTCCTGGAACATGATCTATGCATCACACTGTACCAATATCACCAACCAAGACTGGAGAAAAAAAGGCTGAACTGTGATACGGATTTTAGTATCGTGCATGATTTCTCAGCTGCACTTACACCACTAATGCCAGAATGCACTGTGCAGCCCAACTGCTAAGTTGCATGTGCATATGACTCTTCTTGGTATTTGGGAATTGTTGAGAAGGTGAATTGTGAAGGAGGAGATGTTACAGTAGGGTTCACACATCCTCATGGACCACTCCCATTCTACTGGACTGATAATGATGTTTGTGATGTTTCTTTCTCTCATACGAGGTGTGACAATAAAGTAACAAGACTGATTTTCTTTGTACGATGTGGTAACCCTGCAGGCTTGCATAGGCACAATACCTTTGACCTTGGTCTATAAGCTGCTTCTAGTCCAAGCGGCACATCGATGCAACTGTTCAGTCGTGAGTTGTGCTGTAATAAGTTAACACATGTTTGTGTCGTTCGCCGTGGTAACTGAACCGCATAATATTGCGCAACGGTATGCCATTTCTTTTTGCGTTAAATTGGGTGAAAACGCAACGACAACTTATGGTAGCTTCAGAAGGGTTTTGGAGAGGAGGTTATGTCAAGAGCTCAAGTTTTTTGTTGGCATAAAATGTTTAGTGAAAGCAGAACAAATGTTGAAGATGAAGACCACAGTAGACAACCATCAACCTCACGGACGGATGTCAACTCGGCCAGGGTGCATGAACTTGTGCAATCTGATCGAAGATTATCCGTGAAAATGATTGCAGAAGAACTGAACATGAAATGTTTTGTCTAATAATAACTAATGATCATGCTATGAGAAAGATTTGTGCAAAAATGGTCCCATACTGCTCTGTCAGTACAGCAATTTTTAACCTCAAAACAAATTTCAGTACTACCACAGCCACCTTATTCACCAGATATCACTCCGTGCGACTTTTTTCTATTTCCAAGAGTCAAAATGGCGGTCAAGGGACACCATTTTCAAACAACACAAGATGTCCAAAAAGCTGTGACGAGGGTCTTGGAGGATATTACAGGAGATGAGTTCCAGAAATGTTACCATCAATGGTAGAAGCACTGAAAAAGTGTGTGCAGTCACAAAGGAACTACTTTGAAGGAGACAACACTAAACTTGACTAAAACGGTAAGCAACATTTTTTTATTCACATCAGCCTCATTACTTTATTGTCACACCTCGTATTCTGAGTGAAGTTGTTATCACCACTAACTTGCCTTACTTATTGTCTGAGCAAAGAGTCCTCAAAGTTGATGGAAGAAAAGTGGTTCTCATGGGGAGGAAAAAAAAAAATCTGAGCATCAAAGTGTATTGTCACATGTGTAATTCCAAATCAACTTATGCAGACGGCAGCACGACCATTTTGTGCAGTGTTGACAATATTGGCTTTTGACAAAATGCTTAAATATTATAAACAAAATGCTATGTATTTTTAAAGTCACTTAATTTGGTTATGGCACAAGTAAGAAGGTGTTCATATGTCATGTAATGTACTACAATTTATGTTCAATTTGGATATTGTTATGTGTACTAATCTTGTTAATGTCTCTTGGGTAGTAATTGTATTTCTCTCCAGGATAGTGCCATTCATTTTTCAAACCTGATTCTTTTGTGCAATAAAACTTTATTTCCAGAATGAGATTTTCACTCTGCAGCGGACTGTGCACAGATATGAAACTTCCTGGCAGATTAAAACTGTGTGCCGGACCGAGACTCGAACTCAGGACCTTTGCCTTCCACGGGCAAGTGCTCTACCATCTGAGCTACCGAAGCACGACTCACGCCCGGTCCTCACAGCTTTACTTCTGTCAGTATCTCCTCTCCTACCTTCCAAACTTTACAGAAGCTCTCCTGCGAAACTTGCAGGAAGGTAGGAGACGAGATACTGGCAGAAGTAAAGCTGTGAGGACCGGGAGTGAGTCGTGCTTCAGTAGCTCAGATGGTAGAGCACTTGCCTGCGGAAGGCAAAGGTCCCGAGTTCGAGTCTCGGCCGGGCACACAGTTTTAATCTGCCAGGAAGTTTTGAAACTTTATTATCTGGGAGGGAGGGGGGGTTGACAATTGCCCAAAATATTTTTCTAAATTAACAATAACATTAATTAAAATTAATTTACAAAAATTTAATTGGGCAACTCTAACATGTTTTCAGAAACTACATGTCCAAAAGGATATTCACGGAAAAAAACTGTCAGCATACCATATTTTCTTTAAAAACTGCAGCCAATTTTCAAATTTTTACAGTTTGCTTTGAAGTAACGCATTGCATAAAACTTTCAGCAATTGCTACCAACAAAATGTATATAAAGCAAAATAGATTAGAGAGACAAGTAGGATCTAATATAGAAGAGTACCAAACCAGATTTAAGAACAGTAGATGTACGTAACTGATTCTTAATTTAAAAACAATTATGAGAGTTGCAACAACTCTTTTACAAGATTACAATTTTCTCGAGTACTATTTTTCTCTTCGAGAAAGATGATGTCACTAAACAAAGTCTCCCAAATATTCAAAATATGTACAGGGACCTTGTGCTATAAAATGAAAAATGCACACTGGGAGAAACCTGGAGGGTGAATACATTTTACTTTATACGAAGAAAAGCAACTGTGTAATTGCGTGATTCAAATGGGTGCCTGGGGGTACTGATTTGATTTGTTTGATCGAAGTGTGAGCAGCAAAATTTTGTTGGATAGAATGAGACGGAAGGTAGCCAAGTTTGGGACTTCCCACCTTCCTAGCTTAGACTGGGCTAATTCATCCACAAGCATGCACAAAACACTTATCAGTGAGGCAGTGTAGTAACATTGCTACAAGGAGAGCAGTTTTGAGTAAAGAGATTGTTGAGAAGTATTTTGAACCTCTTGATATCTCACTAGATGGTATACCACCAGAAAACATGTCAAAATTTAAAAAGCAGCATACTATGGTTACTTCCATTCTTTGGTGGCATATAGAATTATTTTCCGGGGAAATCAACCTCTTGCAAAGAAAACATTCATTGCTCAGAAGCATGTTGTAAGAGTGATGTGTAGTGTAGACCCGAGATGCAGTTACAGAAGCCTATTCCAGAATCTGGGAATTCATACAACTACTTCTCAATACATATATTCACTTATGTGTTTCATAAGTAAAAACACTGATTTATACAAATGTAACAGTGAATACCATTAGTACAACACAAGGAGGAAACACGATTTCCACACTGAAGGTAAAAATTTGAAGATTGTGCAGAATGGTGTACAGTACTCTGGTATAAAGATATTTAATGCTCTTCCTTTAGAAATCAAATGTGAAATAGCCAACAAATCTACATTTAAAGAGCTTCTGAGGCAATTTCTTTCAGCCATGTCATTCTACAGTTGGAAAGAGTTTATGAAACACAGTGAGAACCTGCCTTAAAATAGATGTACACTCCTGGAAATGGAAAAAAGAACACATTGACACCGGTGTGTCAGACCCACCATACTTGCTCCGGACACTGCGAGAGGGCTGTAGAAGCAATGATCACACGCACGGCACAGCGGACACACCAGGAACCGCGGTGTTGGCCGTTGAATGGCGCTAGCTGCGCAGCATTTGTGCACCGCCGCCGTCAGTGTCAGCCAGTTTGCCGTGGCATACGGAGCTCCATCGCAGTCTTTAACACTGGTAGCATGCCGCGACAGCGTGGACGTGAACCATATGTGCAGTTGACGCACTTTGAGCGAGGGCGTATAGTGGGCATGCGGGAGGCCGGGTGGACGTACCGCCGAATTGCTCAACACGTGGGGCGTGAGGTCTCCACAGTACATCGATGTTGTCGCCAGCGGTCGGCGGAAGGTGCACGTGCCCGTCGACCTGGGACCAGACCGCAGTGACGCACGGATGCACGCCAAGACTGTAGGATCCTACGCAGTGCCGTAGGGGACCGCACCACCACTTCCCAGCAAATTAGGGACACTGTTGCTCCTGGGGTATCGGCGAGGACCATTCGCAAACCGTCTCCATGAAGCTGGGCTACGGTCCCGCACACCGTTAGACTGTCTTCCGCTCACGCCCCAACATCGTGCAGCCCGCCTCCAGTGGTGTCGCGACAGGGGTGAATGGAGGGACTAATGGAGACGTGTCGTCTTCAGCGATGAGAGTCGCTTCTGCCTTGGTGCCAATGATGGTCGTATGCGTGTTTGGCGCCGTGCAGGTGAGCGCCACAATCAGGACTGCATACGACCGAGGCACACAGG
The DNA here is from genome assembly GCF_023897955.1 of Schistocerca gregaria. Lineage (NCBI taxonomy): Eukaryota > Metazoa > Arthropoda > Insecta > Orthoptera > Acrididae > Schistocerca > Schistocerca gregaria. The sequence goes on along the minus strand of NC_064931.1, from coordinate 35,723,819 downwards.
GCCAACATCCGGCATCATGGTGTGGGGAGCGATCTCCTACACTGGCCGTACACCTCTGGTGATCGTCGAGGGGACACTGAATAGTGCACGGTACATCCAAACCGTCATCGAACCCATCGTTCTACCATTCCTAGGCTGGCAAGGGAACTTGCTGTTCCAACAGGACAATGCACGTCCGCATGTATCCCGTGCCACCCAACGTGCTCTAGAAGGTGTAAGTCAACTACCCTGGCCAGCAAGATCTCCGGATCTGTCCCCCATTGAGCATGTTTGGGACTGGATGAAGCGTCGTCTCACGCGGTCTGCACGTCCAGCACGAACGCTGGTCCAACTGAGGCGCCAGGTGGAAATGGCATGGCAAGCCGTTCCACAGGACTACATCCAGCATCTCTATGATCGTCTCCATGGGAGAATAGCAGCCTGCATTGCTGCGAAAGGTGGATATACACTGTACTAGTGCCGACATTGTGCATGCTCTGTTGCCTGTGTCTATGTGCCTGTGGTTCTGTCAGTGTGATCATGTGATGTATCTGACCCCAGGAATGTGTCAATAAAGTTTCCCCTTCCTGGGACAATGAATTCACGGTGTTCTTATTTCAATTTCCAGGAGTGTATTATCGTATAAATTGAACATTAACCTGTACATTCTTGCCACAAATGTAACACATTTAGTGTTAACTGCTTATATTTAACTATCTGGGTTATATGACCTTATTCCTATTTAATCTACTATGTTTTAAACTTTGTAACCTGTAGGCTAAGGTTTCTCATTTCATCATATTGTGTTATGAATCATTGTAGTAGTAACGTAACTTTCTAATCTTTACTTGTAAACGTAGTGTATAAGTAATTGTCATTGAGAATGTAAAAATTGACACACACTACATCCATGTGAAATTCTCACAGTTGGATCCATGGTGTAAGAAATAAATAAATAAAATTGGCCAAAGTTCAATATAAGATACAAAAGCAGTACACAAAATCTCTGTTCACAACTAGGTAATGGGTGTCATGGCCTGGATGACTTGGCATGGAATGACCCAAGATCAAGTTAATGTGCGCAGTTTAGGAAATACATGCCATTTAATAACATACAGAGTCTTAAAAGGACAAAAAGCTGTAAAGGAACTTTCCTTAAAACAACAACAATTACTTACTAGACGGAATGGTTTACACCCTACTGAAAATGCTCAACTATGCTTCCACCATGACACTTTACTCCTACAAAGATTTGAATTTTAGCAAAGATCGTGCCGCAACCTGTTTGGTAAGAAAAACCACACCGCACAAAAAAGTTTGCACTCGATCAACATAGAAACAGCTGACCTACTAAAAAGTATAACTGTGTCTGGTATTAGACCAAGCCAAAAAAGTGCCCTTCCTGTTGAGAAGAATTTGATACACTGAAATATTCACAGATGGAAGACTAATGTTGCTCACAATTTGAATACAAGCTTAAAAACTGTTGGAATATTACCATCAAAACTTCAACGAATTGATGCAATGGATACAAAAGGATATGCAAAGTGAAAAATACATCAAGCTGAAGGTGTAATTATTAAGAAAGTTGCAGAAGTGGGAGGACTTGATCAAACTGAACTGTAGCAACCATCCGCAAGCAAGCAATGCTTGACTCGTTCAGATTACAGTCAGTGGATCGAAGTATTGAAAGACAAATTACATATATCAAATCATAATCAGGAAATTCAAACTTTGACCTTAGTTCCCCAAAGCTGGTCTATCAAAAAGACTATGGAAGAATTTTGTTTTTCAGAAAGAATGGTACGTAAGGCTAGAAATTTAAAAGCTGAACAGGGAATATTGGCACAGCCCAAGGTAAATGTGGGAAAAAGCTTCCTGAGGCTGTGATGGCAACAGTCATAGAATATTTTTAGGATGAAGAGTTTAGTCAGTGCGCTAAAGTTGCTACTAAACATGTTGTCATTACTGAACTACAGCCTGGCCAGTATGTCGCTTGCATTTATGGTAGAAAATGGTGGATAGAAAATATTTGAACTTTCATGTGAAGAAAAAGATGCCTTGATTAATTTCATGAATCCTCATGGAGCTGCTCAATCATTTCACTGGCCAGTTAGAAGAGACATATGCTGCATTCCAGAACAACAGTCATAACAGTTACAGCTGTTTCAATGATGGGGTGGCAATACAGTTTGCCGCAACACTAGTTTTGGACATCAGCAACAAATTTAAAGCATTTAATGACTGAGAAATTCTGCATTATGGCTTGGGAACCACAAAGAGACCCAAACAAGGCCCGGGAACCTGCTAGATATCCACATTCAGGCTTGACAACCTGTTAGATGCTCACATTTCGGATTGGGAACCTGCAGTAAAGAAACACACCTGTGGCTCACTTTGCATGGCTATAGGGGAGGCAATGGGGCTACCAGTCACTGAGATTGGTAATGGCGTAGCCACTATGGAGCAATGCAAGGATTTTTCTCAAATTACAAAAAAATTCAATAGTTTAGGCGTAATTTTTGCACCTTACCCAAAGAGACACCAAAATGAAAATATGTTTTTCTAATAGTATAAAATATGCTCTGTTAAATGCTGCTAATGAATGTAATGTGGTAGGTGTCCATTTTGAGATACGTGACTTTGAACACAGATATATTTTGATACATTCATGTTTTTCAGCAAATTTACAGCATGGCAGCACAGTAATTAAACACACAAGCCAGACCATAGGGAGGATATTCTGAAGCATGCAGACGATGTCAGGAAACAAGCTTAACTAATACATATTTCTAAAAAATAACAACATGCCTTTCACAGATGCTACGTGAAACGTCCTTGCGGAGGGGGGGGGGGGGGATTTCACAGATGTTACGTCCTTGCGGGGAGGGGGGGGGGGGGGGGGGGGAACCAATTTCATGCAAGCAGTAATAAATGCAGTTAGGCACTGAACCATCGGAGCGTCAATAGCAAAATTATGTGGGTATGGAAAGTCGTGTTCTACCCCTCCCCCTCGCTAATTTGATTATTTTTCATAGTTTACGTAATATAGAACTATATGTAGCGGTATATAATCTGCATCAAACTAATCGTCCATATTTATGTATTATGTAAAACAGGTCTTCGAAACTTTGGTTTTTCACTCGCATTAATTACAGAGCTAACTTAAACCTTTGGACAACACTTAGGATTCATGCATTATTACAACCTTAATTTCATATTACCGCGCAGTCTCTCATCTCTAACACTATTCCAGTGGAAGACAGTATCACATTTTCTGACCGATGGTGTCTAAATTTGGTGAACAGCTCTGTGTCAATGTTATTATATGTTTTAAACTTAGTATATTTAAAAGTTCATAGTATAGTAGGGGCAAATTTGTTTTTGTTTTAGGAAATATTAAAAACCTAAGAAATCGTCAGTTCAACTGACACGCAGAATGCCTGAAAGACAAATAGCACACTTTCTGAGAATGGAAGACTATTGGTAATATGCAGAATATCATAAAGCCAGTGCTATCATTTTGTCTTTACCTCTTTAAAATATTTACACGAATTTGTAACCCACACTCGAAATAACGATTCAACAGTGTTATATTTAACAACAGTAAGCATAGAAAACTTACCCATCCCAAAAATTCAAGTGCAGAATGCTCCAAGTGTATGGAATCTGTCCATGAATCTTTTTTATTTCGTCCAAATCCATCTTCGCTATTGGTATTGACGCCTGCATCACCAAGGCGGTTGTTGACATATTTCCTATTTTGTAAACTATTTGCATAATATGAAGTTGCTCCTCTCGACTTGATAATACATGAACTGACCTTGCGTAACTCACAGGTATTCACCAAATTTTTAAAACTAAATTTGCCAAATATGTCTCTAGCATTTTTTGTAAGATGTCTCAGCATTTCTTATAATGTAATTGTGTATCACCTACCGGAGAAACGTTGTTTGTCAACCTAATTAATACCGCACATTTTATCCACACAAATTAACTATACGAGTAAATGAACGCTGAACACCAGCTGTAGTTCAAGCATTTTAACCCACCCTCTCCCCACGGAAATCAAACGGTACCACACACACTACGCAGTGCAGCAAGCCGGTGTATACACAACAACAACATTCAGTGTGCTACTGTACACATTACACAACTACACCAACGACCATCAAAGAACTTGCAGTAGACGCAACCGAATGAATGACTACCAAAGAACACGTTCAATATTTATTGATAATACTAGTTTATCGAAACTTCAATATATTGAAGCGACCTCACACTATCAATAATATCAACAAAAATTGTCAATTAGCAAGGCGATTTTAAAGGTTAAGACTTCTACGCCGCCTGTTAAGAGATTTGCACACAACATAAAATGGCTCTGAGCACTATGGGACTTAACATCGATGGTCATCAGTCACCTATAACATAGAACCACTTAAACCTAACTAACCTAAGGATATCACACAACACGCAGTCATCACGAGGCAGAGAAAATCCCTGACCCCGCAGGGAATCGAACCCCGGCTCGGGAAGCGAGATCGCTACCGCACGACCACGAGCTCACAGAGCTCAATTTAATAATCGCTAACAGTTGAATTAAAAATAATAAAAGATTGTTGTATACTTTGCAGAGACCTGGAGACACTGGGAAGGTTTCAGATTGACAATATAGTGGTTAGACAGAGATTTAGGAACCAGATTTTAAACATTCCTAGGAACAGGTGGTGGCTCTGACCACAATTTATTGGTTATGAATTGTAGATTAAAACCGAAAAAAATGGAAGAGAGGTAGTCACTTATGGAGTAGGGAACCGGATAAGTTGAAAGAAACAGAGATTGTTGAGAGTTTCAGGGGTAGCATCAGGCAACGGTTGACTAGAAGAGAGGAAAGGAAATAAGGAGTACAGTAGAAGACGAATGGGTAGCTTTAAGGATGAAATAGTGAAGGAAGCAGAGGATCAAATAGATAAAAAGACAAGTAGGAATCCTTGGATAACACAAGAGATATTGAACTTAATTCATGAAAGTAGAACATTTAAAATATAGCAAAAGAAGCAAAGGAAAGGGAATACAAACACTCAAAAAATCAGATTGACAGGAAGGGCAAAATTGATAAGCAGGAATGGCTAGAGGACAAATGTAAGCATTCAGAAACATGTTTCAGCTGGGGAAAGGCAGGCACTACATAAAGGAAAATTAAAGAGCCCTTTAGGGAAAAGAGTAGCAGCTGTATGAATATCAAGAGCTCAGATGGTAAACCAGTCCTAAACAAAGAAAGGAAAGGCGGGAGGAATATATAGTGGGCCTATACAAGGGAGATGAACTTGTAGGAAAAATTATACACAGAGAATTGGACGTAATGAGGATGAAATGGGAGGTATGGTAATGCGAGAAGAATTTGACAAAGGTCTGAAAGATCTAAGTCGGAACACGGCCCTGGGAGTAGACGATATTCAGTCAGAACTACTGATAGCCTTGAAAGAGCCAGCCATTACAAAACTCTTCCATCTATTGTGCTAGGTAGATGACATTCCCTCAGCCTTGAATAAGAATGTGCTAATTCCAGTTCCAAAGAAAGAGGTAGTTGACAGGTGTGAAAATTACTGAACTATAATTTTAACAAGTCATGGTTGCAAGATACTAACACGAATTCTTCACGGAAAATTGAAAACTCATAGAAGTCGACCTCAGGGAAGATCAATTTGGATTCCAGAGAAATGTAGAAAGTCATGAGGCAATACAGACCCTACAATTTATCTTGGAACATAGTTTAAGGAAAGGCAAACCTACATTTATAGCATATGTAGGCTCACAGAAAGCTTTTGACAATGTTAACTGCAATACTCTCTTTCAAATTTTGAAGGTGGCAAGTGTAAAATACAGGGAGTGAAAGGCTGTTTACAACTTGTACACAAACCAGATGTCAGTAATAAGAGTCGAGAGGCATGAAAGGGAAACAGTGGGTGAGAAGGGAGTGAGACAGGGTTGTATCTTATCCCTGACGTAATTCAATCTGCACACTGAACAAGCACTGAAGGAAACCAAAGAAAAATTTGGAGTAAGAATTAAGACTCAGAGAGAAGAAATAAAAACTTTGATGTTTGCCGATAACATCGTAATTCTGTCAATGACAGCAAAGGACCTGGAAGAACAGTTGAATGGAATGGGCAGTGTTTTGAAAAGAGGATGTAAGATGAACAACAACAAAAGCAAAACAAGGATAATGGAATGTAGTCGAATTAGATCAGGTGCTGCTAAGCGAATCAGATTAGGAAACAAGACACTTAAAGTAGTCAATATGTTTTGCTATTTTGGCAGCAAAATAACTGATGATGGCTGAAGTGTACCTGATTTTAAATACAGAAAAGCTATGGGAAGAAAAACATTTCTGAAGAAGAGAAATTAGTTAACATCGAATATAGATTTAAGTGTTATGAAGTCTTTTCAGGAAGTGTTTGTGTAGGGTGTAGCCATGTATGGAAGTGAAACACAGATGATAAACAACTAAGATAAAAAGAGAACAGAAGCTTTCAAAATGTGGTGCTGCAGAAAAAAAAGTTGGGCCGATCATATAACTAATTAGGAAGTACTGAAAAGAATTGAGGAGACAGGAGATTTGTGGGGATCGGTTTGCTAGGACAAATCCTGACACATAAAGGGATCACAAATTTAGTATAGAGGGAAGCGTGAGGAGATTCTGAAAGATGTAGGTTGCAGGGAGATGAAGAGGCTCATACAGTATAGAGTACTATGGCGAGCTGCATCAAAAAAGTCGTCAGTCTGAAGACCCCAACAACAAGATGTCATTGTTGTGGTCTTCAGTCCTGAGACTGGTTTGATGCAGCTCTCCATACTACTCTATCCTGTGCCAGCTTCTTCATCTCCCAGAACCCACTGCAACCCACATCCTTCTTAGTGTAGTCATCTCTTGGTCTCCCTCTACGATTTTTACCCTCTACGCTGCCCTCCAATACTAAATTGGTGATCCCTTGATGCCTCAGAACATACCCACCAACCGATCCCTTCTTCTGGTCAAGTTGTGCCACAAACTTCTCTTCTCCCCAATCCTATTCAATACTTCCTCATTGTTTATGTGATCTACCCATCTAATCTTCAGCATTCTTCTGTAGCACCACATTTCGAAAGCTTCTATTCTCTTCTTGTCTAAACTATTTATCGTCCATGTTTCACTTCCATACATGGCTACACTCCATACAAATACTTTCAGAAATGACTTCCTGACACTTAAATCTATACTCGATGTTAACAAATTTCTCTTCTTCAGAAACGCTTTCCTTGCAATTGCCAGTCTACATTTTATATCCTCTCTACTTCGACCATCATCAGTTATTTTGCTCCCCAAATAGCAAAACTTCTTTACTACTTTAAGCTTCTCATTTCCTAATCTAATTCCCTCAGCATCACCTGACTTAATTCGACTACATTCCATTATCCTCGTTTTGCTTTTGTTGATGTTCATCTTATATCCTCCTTTCAAGACACTATCCATTCCGTTCAACTGCTCTTCCAAGTCCTTTGCTGTCTCTGACAGAATTACGATGTCATCGGCGAACCTCAAAGTTTTTATTTCTTCTCCATGGATTTTAATTCCTACTCCAAATTTTTCTTTTGTTTCCTTCACTGCTTGCTCAATATACAGATTAAATAACATCGGGGAGAGACTACAACCCTGTCTCACTCCCTTCCCACCCACTGCTTCCCTTTCATGTCCCTCGACTCTTATAACTGTCATCTGGTTTCTGTACAGATTGTAAATAGCCTTTCGCTCCCTATATTTTACCCCTGCTACCTTCAGAATTTGAAAGAGAGTATTCCAGTCAACATTGTCAAAAGCTTTCTCTAAGTCTACAAATGGTAGAAACGTAGGTTTGCAATTCCTTAATCTAAGTTAATCTAAGATGTCAAACACCCAATTATGTTAGCTACTGCTAACAAAAAAAAAAAAAAAAAAAAAAAAAAAAAAAAAAAAAAAAAAAAAAACGAAGAGGAAATGGGTCCGAGATTGGTTTAAAAGTAGCAACTGGTCACATGTGAATTTACTGACTGAAATCAGAATCATGGATCCGAAAGATTTCCTAAATTATTTTCCAACAAGTTATTAGCATTGATACAAAATAAAGTGCAGAAGTACAATACCTTACTCTGAAAGGTAGTCACAGTCAGCAAGAGTTTACGAGAAAATTCGAAATGTCTGGCGACAGACAGGTCATTCTAATGCTGAAAGTTTAGTTCTGTAATATCAGCAAGCTCAATTGTTAAAATTCTATGCAGATATGTGAAGAAATTATAACTGCCTGGCAAGGACCTATTCAGGCAATGAAAGTAAAATATTTTTATTATTCTTTGTGATGTGTTAGAGAGACTGACATCAATTTCGCATATCTCTCCCTAGTAATTGCAGATAAATGCCGTGTTTTTAGAAATGGGAGTTTTTTTCAAAACTGCTAAGTAACTATACTATACTATTATACTATATTTTCAAATTAATGCAGTAAGCAGTGTCACAGATAATCCTCTGTTAATCATCCTAAACTGACATATACAATGATTACTCTTGCCTAGCCCTATTAAAATTCTTTTGCTTTATAGGCACTTTAAAAACAAGAGCAGACAGAAAACATTAGGACTACTTTTGTTTCTGAAATTGAACGTCAAAGATGGACAGCTACAAATGAAAATATACACATTAGAAAAAAAAATCGCAGAATCGTGAAATTCTTATAAGAAAAAGCACTGAAACGCAGTACTTTAACTTGAAATCTGAAGGACCTCCACTGCGAAAGAAGTATTTCAGGAGGAGGGAATATGTTTCATAGTGTTGAGGAGTGTGGGAAGAAAACATAGGACGTCTGTTAGGTAGGAAAATTACCGAGATGAAGACATGATAGTGGGAAGACAGAAGGTAGGAAAGAAAGAGGGTGAAGGGGAGCTTGGTATGTGCATAAGGTAGTGGTAACAAGAGGAAAGGGGTGGTGATGGATGCAGAAGGAAAAGGAGAGAGGATCCCTGATGCGGAGTGGTCTATGTGGGGGAGAGTTCAAGTTGCTAGGAAATATAAATACCAGGGCGAATCTCATTGTATGGGAGGGGGAGTTGGTTGAAGTTGTGTTGGGATAGGATATTGAGTGTGTGTAGATGTAAGGATGATGGGGTGCATTTGTAAATGTGTGACAGCATATCAGTGTTGATGATCAGAGTGCAGACAGTGGAGTTATTGTACTCTTGTTTGCAGATGGTATAGGAGATGTGGAGGTGTTTAGTGTTGGTAGGAGGGGTGGTAATTAGATGACCAAGTAGAGGTTCCATGTGGGGGAAGGTAAACAGATGCGGAAAATGAGATGGAGTGCATGGGATTTGAGGATCTGGAGAGACTTACAGAACTTTGATAGGTCAGAGGTCTCTGCAGCATTTGAATAAGAGAGAATGGGTCAGATCAGTGTTTCATATGTGTGAATAATAGCGGAGGTGTGTAATGCACAAGTTCAGCCTGTTCGTAGTTACAGTCTTTCGTGAGCTCTCTGTTGGATTGTTAGTAGGTAAGGTTGCCCCATAAATAGCTGGTCGAGGGTCAGGATATTTAGTCTATTAGTGGATAATACAGTCGTAAATGGTAAGGTACAAGTCATGGAGATGGACTTGTGGGTGGTTCATCTTTTAATTATTGCCTGGATTTTGGAAGGATTGATCTCGAGGAGCCATCAGTTACACTAGCAGATAAACTGAATGAGGTGGATTTGGAGGGATCATTAGTATTTCTGGAATGTAGGGTAGAGGCAAGAAATGTGATGGCATCAGAATACTGAAGGAATTGAACTGGTGGATGTGGTTTGAGTATATGGGGATTGTTGTTGTTGTTGTTGTGGTCTTCAGTCCTGAGACTGGTTTGATGCAGCTCTCCATGCTACTCTATCCTGTGCAAGCTTCTTCATCCCCCAGTACTTACTGCAACCTACATCCTTCTGAATCTGATCAGTGTAGTCATCTCTTGATCTCCCTCTACGATTTTTACCCTCCACGCTGCCCTCCAATACTAAATTGGTGATCCTTTGATGCCTCAGAACATGTCCTACCAACCGATCCCTTCTTCTGGTCAAGTTGTGCCACAAACATCTCTTCTCCCCAATCCGATTCAATACTTCCTCATTAGTTATGTGATCTACCCATCTAATCTTCAGCATTCTTCTGTAACATCACATTTCGAAACCTTCTATTCTCTTCTTGTCCAAACTACTTATGGTCCATGATTCACTTCCATACATGGCTACACTCCATACGAATACTTTCAGAAATGACTTCCTGACACTTAAATCTATACCCGATGTTAACAAACTTCTCTTCTTCAGAAAAGCTTTCCTTGCCATTGCCAGTCTACATTTTATATCCTCTCTACTTCGTCCATAATCAGTTATTTTGCTCCCCAAATAGCAAAACTCATTTACTACTTTAAGTGTCTCACTTCCTAATCTCATTCCCTCAGCATCACCCGACTTAATTCGACTACATTCCATTATCCTCGTTTTGCTTTTGTTGATGATCATCTTATATCCTCCTTTCAAGAAACTATCCATTCCGTTCAACTGCTCTTCCAAGTCCTTTGCTGTCTCTGACAGAATTACGATGTCATTGGCGAACCTCAAAGTTTTTATTTCTCCTCCATGGACGTTAATACCTACTCCAAATATTTCTTTTGTTTCCTTCACTGCTTGCTCAATATACAGATTGAATAACATCGGGGAGAGGCTACAACCCTGTCTCACTCCTCTCCCACCCACTGCTTCCCTTTCATGTCCCTCGACTCTTATAACTGCCATCTGGTTTCTGTACAAATTGTAAATAGCCTTTCGCTCCCTGTATTTTACCCCTGCCACCTTCAGAATTTGAAAGAGAGTATTCCAGTCAACATTGTCAAAAGCTTTCTCTTAAGTCTACAAATGCTAGAAACGTAGGTTTGCCCTTCCTTAATCTAGCTTCTAAGATAAGTCGTAGGGTCAGTATTGCCTCACGTGTTCCAACATTTCTACGGAATACAAACTGATCTTCCCCTAGGTCGGCCTCTACTATTTTTTCCATTCGCCTGTAAAGAATTCGCGTTAGTATTTTGCAGCTGTGACTTATTAAACTGGTAATTCGGTAATTTTCACATCTGTCAACACCTGCTTTCTTTGGGATTGGAATTATTATATTCTTCTTGAAGTCTGAGGGTATTTCGCCTGGCTCATACATCTTGCTCACCAGATGGTAGAGTTTTGTCAGGACTGGCTCTCCCACGGCCATCAGTAGTTCCAATGGAATGTTGTCTACTCCAGGGGCCTTGTTTCGACTCAGGTCTTTCAGTGCTCTGTCTATCTCTTCACACAGTATCGTATCTCCCATTTCATCTTCATCTACATCCTCTTCCATTTCCATAATATTGTCCTCAAGTACATCGCCCTTGTATAGACCCTCTATATACTCCTTCCACCTTTCTGCTTTCTATTCTTTGCTTAGAACTGGATTTCCATCTGAGCTCTTAATATTCATACAAGTGGTCCTCTTTTCTCCAAAGGTCTCTTTAATTTTCCTGTAAGCATTATCTATCTTACCCCTAGTGAGATAAGCCTTTACATCCTTACATTTGTCCTCTAGCCATGGGCTTTGTGTCTATCCTGGCCACAAGAATGCGTTCACTATGCTGTTTGTAGTAGCTTACCCGCACTCCATACATATACTTTCAGAAACGACTTCCTGACACTTAAATCTATGCTCGATGTTAACAAATTTCTCCTTTTCAGAAACCCTTTCCTTGCCATTGCCAGTCTACATTTTATATACTCTCTACTTCGACCATCATCAGTTATTTTGCTCCCCAAATAGCAAAACTCCTTTACTACTTTAAGTGTCTCACTTCCTAATCTAATTCGCTCAGCATCACCCGACTTAATTCGACTACATTCCATTATCCTCGTTTTGCTTTTGTTGATGGTCATCTTACATCCTCCTTTCAAGACACTATCCATTCCGTTCAACTGCTCTTCCAGGTCCTTTGCTGTCTCTGACAGAATTACAATGTCATCGGTGAACCTCAAAGTTTTTAGTTCTGCTCCATGGATTTTAATACCTACTCCGAATTTTTCTTTTGTTTCCATTACTGCTTGCTCAATATACAGATTGAATAACACTGAGGAGAGTCTACAACCCTGTCTCACTCCCTTCCCAACCACTGTTTCCCTTTCATATCCCTCGACTCTTACAACTGCCATCTGGTTTCTGTAGAAATTGTAAAATGGCATTTCGCTCCCTGTATTTTACCCCTGCCACCTTTAGAATTTGAAAGAGAGTATTCCAGTCAACATTGTCAAAAGCGTTCTCTAAGTCTACAAATGCTAGAAATGCAGGTTTTCCTTCCCTTAATATATTTTCTAAGATAAGTCGTAGGGTCAGTGTTGCTTCACATGTTCCAACATTTCTGCGGAATCCAAACTGATCTTCCCCGAGGTTGGGTTCTACCAGTTTTCCCATTTGTCTGTAAAGAATTCACGTTAGTATTTTGCAGCTGTGACTTATTAAACTGATAATTCGGCAATTTTCATATCTGTCAACACCTGCTTTCTTTGGGATTGGAATTATTATATTCTTCTTGAAGTCTAGGGTATTTCACCTGTCTCTCTGTCTTTCACATCTTGCTCACCAGATGGTAGATTTTTGTCAGGACTGGCTCTCTCAAGGCCATCAGTAGTTCTAATGGAATGTTGTCTACTCCCGCGGCCTTGTTTCGACTCAGGTCTTTCAGTGCTCTGTCAAACTCTTCACACAGTATCGTATCTCCCATTTCATTTTCATCTACATCCTATTCCATTTCCATAATATTGTCCTCAAGTAATGGCCCTTGTATAGACCCCCTATATACTCCTCCCACCATTCTGGTTTTCCTTCTTTGTTAGAACTGGGTTTCTATCTGAGCTCTTAATATTCATACAAGTGGTCCTCTTTTATCCAAAGGTCTCTTTAATTTTCCTGTAGGCAGTATCTATCTTACCCCTAGTGAGATAAGCCACTACATCCTTACATTTGTCCTCTAGCCATCACTGCTTAGTCATTTTGCACTTCCTGTCGATCTCATTTTTGAGACGTTTGTATTCCTTTTTGCCTCCTTCATTTACTGTGACTTATTAAACTGATAGTTCGGTAATTTTCACATCTGTCAACACCTGCTTTCTTTGGGATTGGAATTATTATATTCTTCTTGAAGTCTGAGGGTATTTCGCCTGTCTCATACATCTTGCTCACCAAATGGTAGAGTTTTGTCAGGACTGGCTCTCCCAAGGCCGTCAGTAGTTCCAATGGAATGTTGTCTACTCCAGGGGCCTTGTTTCGACTCAGGTCTTTCAGTGCTCTGTCAAACTCTTCGCGCAGTATCGTATCTCCCATTTCATCTTCATCTACATCCTCTTCCATTTCCATAATATTGTCCTTAAGTACATCGCCCTCTATATACTCCTTCCACCTTTCTGCTTTCCCTTCTTTGGTTAGAACTGGGTTTCCATCTGAGCTCTTAATATTCATACAAGTGGTCCTCTTTTATCCAAAGGTCTCTTTAATTTTCCTGTAGGCAGTATCTATCTTACCCCTAGTGAGATAAGCCACTACATCCTTACATTTGTCCTCTAGCCATCCCTGCTTAGTCATTTTGCACTTCCTGTCGATGTCATTTTTGAGATGTTTGTACTCCTTTTTGCTTGCTTCATTTACTGCATTTTTATATTTTTTCCTTTCATCAATTAAATTCAATATTTCTTCTGTTACCCATGGATTTGTACTAGCCCTCTTCTTTTTACTTACTTTATCCTCTGCTGCCTTCACTACTTCATCCCTCAGAGCTACCCATTCTTCTTCTACTGTATTTCTTTCCCTACCTGAATATATTTCATCAATTTCTTCAACATCTGTTGAGCTAGTTGGCATATAAACTTGTACTACTGTAGTAGGCATGGGCTTTGTGTCTATCCTGGCCACAAGAATGTGTTCACTATGCTGTTTGTAGTAGCTTACCCGCATTCCTATTTTCCTATTCATTATTAAACCTACTCCTGCATTACCCCTATTTGATTTTGTATTTATAACCCTGTATTCATCTGACCAAAAGTCTTGTTCCTCCAGCCACCGAACTTCAATAATTCTCACTATATCTAACTTGAACCTATCCATTTCCCTTTTTAAATTTTCTAACCTACCTGCCCAATTAAGGGATCTGACATTCCACACTCCAATCTGTAGGACGCCAGTTTTCTTTCTCCTGATAACGACGTCCTCTTGAGTAGTCCCCGCCCGGAGTTCTGAATGGGGGACTATTATAATAGAGGAGATAAATGAGAGGAGAGGACAGAGCCTTGGGGCACTCCTGCAGTGGGATGGGATGTACAGGAATTGGTTTTGTTAATGGTGTCAAAGAATTGGTGACCAGACAGGAAGAATGCAAGAAGGTGAACGTGTGTGTATTTGATGTTTTAAAAGCAGCACAGAATGCCATACTGGTTGTAGGCTTTCTTTAGGTCGAGGGAGACAAAAATAACCATTTTATGGGAGTTGAGCTGGTGGGGTAGGTGATGGGCAACGTTCAGGAGCTGGTCATTAGAGGAGAAATTGGGAATGAAGCCACACTGGTTAATTTTAAACAGGTGGTGTTGGTTCAATGGTTGATGGGTTCAAAGACCTTTCTAAAGAATGAGGTGAGACAGATGGGATGGTAGGAGGAGGTATCAGTTGGAGGCTTGTGCAGTTTCAGGAAAAGTAGTATTTTGGAGGTTTTCCATAGTTGAATATAGTAACCTCTGGAGAGAACAGTGGTGTAAAGGGTTGTAAGGGTACAGTTCTCAGTCGGGGAAGTGTAATGTTTTTTGTATAGAATGTGTCATGTGCTGTGATTGGTGTATTTAATTCTGTTTGTCATACATTGTCCAAGTACTGGAAGCTGGAAACCAGGGGTGGGACAGTAGTGTTTGTGTGTTTATGGGTGGTAGAGAACAGGGAATAATGAAACTGGGGATTGTCAGGGATGGAGATATTTGTGATATACGATGCAAAGTGAACAACTTTTCTCAGTTTGTCAGGTAGGGGATGGTTGTTGTTTAGGAATAGGTAGTGAAGGATAGGGTTATTGCCAGTGAGTGGACAGAATCCTTTCCAATAGTTCAAAGAGTTAATGGGAAATATAGTGTTGAGTCTGGTGTACCAGTCCCACAGTTTATTTGCAGTTAATAAATTCCTGATGTGTCTCTGTATTTGGTGGTGCATTTATTTGTGCCTTTAGAGATTTGAAGTTGCTTTAGACCCTAATTAAAATTCTATATAAACAACAATGTTTGTGTCACCCAGTAATGTATGTTCTGCACAGCCATATAAAATTTGGTTACAAAATTAAGCAAAGTACGTGTAAACAATGGTGGACTTCGTCATCTGAGGCCTGAGGTGGTGAAACTAAATGAGGCCCTTGGTCTGCTTAGAAACTGGTATGTTTGTAATGTACATTTTGTAGAAAGTAATATTGATATATTGGCTGAGAAAATCAAGTAGTTGTAATGCGTATACTCTAAGTTCTAAATAATTGTAATACAAAAATAGACCCATTTTGGGGGTAGGGAGGACAGTTAGAAATCAAATTTTAAGAGAGGCTAGGACTGAGAGAAACCTTCAGTTTGAGAAAGAAATCTAAAAACATAATTCTAGCTTATTACATCAACATAAACAGCTATTGGTTAAGAATTTTCAACAATTTTCAACTCTACCCAATTTTAACTCAGTCAATGCAAAATCTTAGCTGTCTTTATTGCATCAAAATATTCGAGGACTTTGAAATAAAATTAATGAATCAATTATCTGCATAGATGAATTAGAGTCCTCAAACCCAGCTCACATATCCTGCCTCTCTGAACATCATGTGGCCACTGGTATAGAACATTTAAGTATTGCAGGGTAGAGGTTAGCATCTCACTTTTGTAGAGCACAAATGGAGAAAGGAGGAGTTGCCACATTTATCAGGAAATGTCATAAATTTAAGAACATAGAGATTCATAAATTTTGCCTAGTACAGCATATGGAAGCATGTGCAACAGAAGTAGAATTTCACAAAAAATCCTACAAAATATTAAGCATATATCGAACACCTGCAGGTAACTTTAATTTGTTCATAAACCACCTTGAAGCTGTACTGGCCAATTTAACAACCAAAATCAAAGAAATAGTGGTTGTTAGTGATTTCAATATAGATTTCCTTAAAGACTCTGCCAATAAAAACTTATTTGAGTTAGTAACGCTATCATTCAACATAATTCCCACTGTCAAGTTCCCCACTGGGATAGCTAATTGCTCGCAAACAGCCATTGATAATATCTTTATAGAAAAGTATAATGAACAAAACTATAATACAAAACCAATATTCAATGGTCTCTCAGACCATGCCATGCAGTTCCTCCTGTTAAATGTTAATACTGAACAGGACATAAAATCTGCTAAATCTGAGCTCTAGAGAGTAATGAATAAGCCAAAAATTGATTGCCTTAGGACAGTCCTCAGAGACATTTACTGGACTGATGTTCACAGAGCTCATGGTATGAATGAAAAATATAACACTTTTGCTAATAAAACGCTTACCTTATTTGAACACTGTTTCCCCCCCAAACTAACGAACGTTAGACCAAAGTCTACAAAGAAGCCACGGATTACTCAAGGAATAGGGGTATCTTGTAAAAGAAAACTGTATCTGTCAATCCAAAACAGTTCTGATGTTGATGGTGTAGCACATTACAAGAAATACTGCAAAATATTAAAGACTGTAATACGAACATCAAAGCAAATATATTACAAGGAAAAAATAGTCATATCAGATAACAAAATAAAGACATATGGGATATAGTGAAGGAGGAGACAGGTAGAACCAGACATGAAGAGGTACAAATAGCATTAAGAGTAAATGAAACATTGATGACAGATGCTTATAGTGTTGCAGAACTTTTTAAGACACATTTTATAACTGTTACTGAAAGATGGCGTTGTCAGTTTCTGTAAATGCTACTATGGAATACCTCAGACCAGACATTTCAAGTAACTTCCATAATATGAATTTGACCCTCATTGCCCCAGCAAAAATAAAGTCCAGCATAAAATCTTTAAAATCAAAAACATCTAGTGGGTATGATGAAATATCAACAAAGTTTATTAAAGAACTTGATTATGAGTTAAGTAACATATTAAGCTACCTGTGTAACCAGTCGTTTATCACTGGAATATTTCCTGAATGGTTGAAATATACTAAAGTTGAGCCACTGTTTAAGAAGGGAGATAAAGAAATAGCATCAAATTTACGTTCAATTTCACTTTTGCCAGCACTCTCAAAATTTTTAGAAACAGTAATGTACAATAGGCTTTATAACCATCTTATCTCAAATAACAGACTGTCAAAGTCGCAGTTTGGATTTCTAAAGGGTTCTGATATTGAGAAGGCTATCTACACTTACAATAAAAATGTGCTTAATTCATTAGACAAAAAATTGCAGGCATGTGGTATATTTTGTGATCTGTTAAAGGCATTTGACTGTGTAAATCACAATATCCTTTTAAGTAAATTAGAATATTATGGTATAAAAGTAAATGCTGCAATTTTTTTCAAATCTTATATCTCTGGCAGGAAACAAAGGCTGTTATTAGAAAAGAGACATGTATTAAGCTATCTGGTATGATCCAACTGGGAACTAATTACATGAGGGGCCCCACAAGGTTGTATTTTAGGGCTCTTACTTTTTCTTCTGTATATCAATAACCTTTCATCAGTAACATTACCAGATGCCTATTTCGCCTTGTTTGCTGATGAGACAAACATTGCAATAAATAGCAAATCAAGTGTAGCCTTAGAAAGATCGGCTAATAAAATATTTGTGGACATTAATCTCTGGTTCCTAGCCAATTCTTTGTCACCAAACTTCGAAAAAACACAGTGCATGCAGTTCAGAACTTGTAAGGGATGTCCCACGAGTACATACAATGACAAGCAGATAGAAGAAGTGGACAGTGTTAAATTCGTGGGATTACAGCTTGATAAAAATTCAACTGGGAGGAGCGCACTACAGAACTGCTGAAGTGTCTTGACAAATCTCTATTTGCAATGTGAAGTGTGTCAGACATAGGGGATAAAAATTGAGAAAGCTGGCATACTATGCTTCCTTTCATTCCATAATATCATATGGGATTATTTTTTGGGGTAATTCGTGAAGCCAAGCTAAAGTTTTCTGGGCACAATAATGTGCAATAAGAGTTATATGTGATGTGCACTCAAGAACATCCTGCAGAACCCTCTTTAGGGAACTAGGGATTCTAACTACTGCTTCCCAATAATTTATTTCTTAATGAAATTTGTCATTAAAAATATATCACTTTTTCAAACCAATAGCTCAATTCATGGAATCAACATTATAAATTATCCTTATTTCTAATATTGATTCCATGAATTCCATGATTTAAAGTCACTTACTCTTGTTCAGAAAGGTGTGCATTATTCAGGAACACAGTTTTTCAATAACTTGTAGCAGCCATAAAAAGCTTAACAAGCTTAACAACCAATGAAATTCAGCTTAAGACACGCCTAAAGGATTTATTGATGGTCGACTCTCTCTACTTCAGTGATGAATGTTTCAATAGAACATATATATATATATATATATATATATATATATATATATATATATATATATATATATGGTGTTGCAAAAAGGTACGGCCAAACTTTCAGGAAACATTCCTCACACACAAAGAAAGAAGATATGTTATGTGGACATGTGTCTGGGAACGCTTACTTTCCTTGTTAGAGCTCATTTTATTACTTCTCTTCAAATCACATTAATCATGGAATGGAAACACACAGCAACAGAACGTACCAGTGTGACTTCAAACACTTTGTTACAGGAAATGTTCAGAATGTCCTCCGTTAGCGAGGATACATGCATCCACCCTCTGTCGCATGGAATCCCTGATGCGCTGATGCAGCCCTGGAGAATGGCGTATTGTATGACAGCTGTACACAATTCGAGCACCAAGAGTTTCTACATTTGGTACCGGAGTTGCGTAGAAAAGAGCCCCCATAAATGAAAGTCAAGAGGGTTGAGGTCAGGAGAGCGTGGAGGCCATGGAATTGGTCCCCCTCTACCAATCCATCGGTCACCGAATCTGTTGTTGAGAAGTGTACGAACACTTCAACTGAAATTCTTTCTTATAGTGTTCATTAAAAAAGTGATGATCATTCCACTTGGGACCTGTGGACAGTACATTAACTTATTTGTTTCAGTTGTAAATATTTGTCACGTATTATTGTTTTTCTGAGATGTTCTACATCCTGGAGGACCTCCTCACTACAGATCAGTTGGAATGAAAGTAAATCTAATCCAATAAAAAAATCTGCATTTTGCTGAGAAACCATCGTGTACAGTGCAAAAAAATAATAAAGGACAGAGTGAGAAAATTAACTTTCTTTTTATATGTCTGGAAACGAAGCTTCTATAGTTATAACATCAGTTAGTTTCACAACCGTAATATGAGATAGTAGTTATTAATTATATCATTGTAGTAAATGTTGTCACACATTACTTTATTGAAATTCGAAATAATTTTTTTTTAAATTTCAGCTTAGAACAAATTCTTTTAAACGATGAGACTAAAACACAAATGGTCGAGAAGTACTGAATTATAAGTTATGTGCTGGGCACTGATTCACTGAAGTCTAATTTAATTACAAATTGAAGGATTTCTTGGGCTGTCCATTTAGCAGCAACGTCCACACATGCATTGGTTGCACTTAATTGCCTACAATACCTTTTTATTTCTTGCAGCACGTACTCCTAAGCAAATTGATCTAAAATTTCTACTGGATTCTCCAGAGCTACAGCCAGAGTGTCAGCAGAGGCTTCAATCATAAATACTGTTTCAATAACATGGAAAATTTTGGTGATTTCTTTCATGGCTATGTATCCTTGTTCACAGTCTCGTAATAATTTAGTCTATGGATTCAGACACTTATTGATGAACTTCTTCTTGAATGGATATTCCAGCATCTCAAGCTATTTCACCCAGATTTCTTTCAATTACGCTCCTTCTTTCTCATCAGTCAATGTTAATGTCCATATCATTGCACTTTTTAGTGCCAAAGGTAACAGTAGTGATATGGTTACAATGCCTGTTTTCATTCAGTGCCTGTTTTGTAATGTGAAGATACAGACACTGTATAAACACAGACCCTGTACTCATTACTGATGTATCTATGACTCTTTGGGCTAAAATGAAGACCAAATATTTGTCTCTCCCTGTGTGAGAATCACGAAATGTGCAAGAATAAGGGTTGTGGACTCACTGATATAAGCTAGTTCTGGAGGAGTGTTCAGATAACTGAAGTGGTTAAGACAACCACTTGTTATAAGCAGGAAGTTTGGCTTCTAATCCCAGTTTGTCAGAAATTTTCACGTTTTGCAAACAGCTGACGTCAATATGCATTCGCAAAATGCGAATCTATCTATAACTGTAGTTTGTTCACTCTCTAAAAAGTCATCCAGAGTTTGTAATTTGGCGACTCGTTTATCCAAAGTGATTTTTGGAGACTATATATTGTCGAACTAAATTTACTAGCTCCATTATCATATGCCAGAAGTTGATATACGTAAATCAAAAAGATAAAATCATATATAGCTGAAGGAGCAAGCTTGCTGAAGATTTAATGTCAAGGTTTGCCTTGCTTGGATATTACGCATGCTAGGATGTGATAATAATTCTTTCCACATTTTCTCTTTTGACCTTAACTGAGTATTCCAGAGAGCTTCACACAATGGTTTCTCTTTTCCATTTTTCTACAAGTAATTTCCACCTATTTGTAGGAGACAAGAGGAATTAATATAACTTCTCTATGGCTCCAAAGCAGGTGATGCTGGAAGGAACACATGAGAATGCATGAACTCCACATGATTTAATGCATGAGTAGCACAGGGACTGAACAGGGCTTTTGGATTGACTGCTAGAATGTTACGTTGTAAACCTTAATGTACACCTGACATTGATGTAGCATTGTCATTAGCTTGAGCCCCGCACAACCCAATATCCAGACAATCTTTTTCTAGCTGCTGTTGAATACCTTTCGACATGACGTCTGCAGTCCTTTCTGACATAAAGACACCTAAAAAAGATTCTCAGACTTCCACAATGTGATGTTCTATGTAGATGTACGTAGTTATTTGACTTGGATGGTCAATTCTGCTTTCATCAGTAGTGCTTTCAAAAATTATTTCTGAATGTTTTTTTTGTTATACATCTGCACTAATTTAGTTCTTAACATGTTCACCCAAAATAAAACTAAATTCATTTTGTATCAATTTTCACACATATGAGGGCGCTCTCTTGGATTAACGGGCATACTCTTCAAGCTTTAAACAATGATCTTCCAATACTGGATCATACTTCGCCATTAGTTGCACCAATTATAAGAAGTTTTCTCTGTTTACCAATGAAACATCTTCGCAATGACTGTGGAAAGAAAAGTTTTTCTGGGCTAAAAATACTCTAATATCTAAAAGGTGAATTCAAATGTTTCTCCAGTTACTGTTCTCATCATTGACAAGCTCCTGATTATGATTGTGAATGGTTTTAAAAGATAATGTTTTTCTAAATTTCACAAAAGTTTATGTCATCATTCATGCTTTGATACCTTTGGATTTAATGTTCACAGCTGAGAGAAGCCAGAAATAAATTTATTTTTGTTTCTATACAGGCACATAATCGCCAGCAAAAACAGTACAGTTTCTTTGTTGATGGCGAGTATAGCATCAATCAATTTCCTTAAATACTTAGTCATTTTCAGATGCAAGTAAAACCATAGCAACGATGTGTTCTTTGAATTTATTCACCTGGTCGTTATATAGGTTCAAAAGTTCTCCCTTGTTTTGAGATATGTACTCCACTACCCTTTTGAACAAAGACAATTCTGGGAAATGTGCAGTATTACTGTATGAAGGAGAGTTGAAGTCAGATGCATCAGAAATATGTTCATCCTCAGTAATTTTCTCATAATTATTACATTTATCATTTTTTTCCGTGTCATTGAGGGAACATTGTATGTCCTATTGCACCAATGTTAAATTATCGAAATTTGTGACCCATTATCATGGAAACTTTTTAAGACACCAATTTACAATTTTCCATAATTATTGAATGCACCTTTCTAGACACGCTGAACTATAATTATTTTAAAATTGTATTGTGGGGCTGTTATCTTTCTTTTTCAAACACTCAGTGTTTGAGAGAATTTTGTAAATAAATGAACATAAAAACAAAACAATTCAGGATATTTTAATTATTCTAGTTCCATATGTGTCGAATCTCACACTTGTCATGGTGAAAATTTCATGTCTCTACCATCAGTACTTTTTTAGAAAATGGGTAATTTATTTCAAAAAACGTAGTTCAGAGATATTGAGGTTTAAAACTTTTTTATTACAAATTCTTATACAGAGTTGCATTTCTGTGTCCTTTATGCACTAGAGTTGCCCTGGCCCATAGTCTGAGTGTTCTTCAGTGTCACAACAGCTCAGTGCTTGCCTCCCCCTTTTCTTACTTCCTTCTTGTGTCATCTGCTGACCAGCTGATTCTGCTTGACATACACAAAGCTCATCCAGTTCCTGCAGTCCTTTAGCTGCATTCTGTCCAAATCTTACCCCTAACTTCTCCAGAACCGTAAGTCTTTCATAGCTCCCACCGTTAAAAGTTATTATAGCATCAGACGATGCTAACTTTAGAGTCATAAGGCCAACAAATACATTTTTAGGCACATGGCACCACACAACATTACTGAAGGACTCATTCACATTCTCAGTCTTCCCATGTAAACACTTCTTTAGTTGTTCAGAATTTGTCGAATCTCTGTAAATATGTTTGATTGCCATAATATCATTACTTTTACCAGTGTCACCCATTTCTAAAGTTACTTTCCTTTTCGATGCACTAGGGGATTTGGTCACTTCAGAAATATTATCGTAGTTTCCTTCACTGCTAGCACTCGTGTTTTCAAGTACTTTATAAGAAAATGCAGGTCTCACATACCTGTTACCCTCAAATTTCCATTTGGGGCAAGTTACGTTTACGCTTGGCATTTTATTTAGGTATAAAAAGCAATATAAGTTAGCTTACTATAAAAACAGCCGATAATACCACTACTTTCAACGAAACGCAGACTTCTGAGACGTAGCAGTAGGCACAAAACAAAGCAATTCATAGCCTTCTAGACTGTGTAGTTCCCAAGGTATGACTGCTCAACTGTGGCTGTATATGCATAGCCTCAAAATTTGACAGTCAGACGTCAACATTCAAAATATTATTTCAAGGTCTCACAATTATCTAATTTTAATGTATTATATACCAAAATGTTCAGGAAAGTCCAAAGTACATGATGGAGTAGAACACAGAAAATGTCAAATTTCAATGAATTTCACATACAATCTCCCCTTAACGTCAGAATCTTCATTACAAGTACGCAGCAGTTTATAGGTGCTCAATGAGAATGTTATCAGAGCCCTTAAAATCATATACAGTGCTCCTTTCACTTGCATTCACCAGCTCAACATCAGCAGTTATATGTATGCCAGAGCCAGACTTAACAGTTTGGTTACTCTTTCCTTCACCATCTGTATTTTCTCTGTGAAGACAAAGGCACCAGGAAAAGGAAGAAATAGTGTATTCAGGTGTTTTTCTTTTAAGAAGATGATTTAAAAGTTATTATTACACAGGTTTTTAATGTGGTCATATCTGAAATTTTTTTATGGCTACTCACAAGTCCCCATTCGTCTTCTAAAATATTAAAAATACATTATACCCCCAGGTGTGGTTCCCCCTTCCCCCTGGCGCACCATACAGACTATCATTTGGGCGCCCTTGCATGAGTGGAGTGGAAAGATATTTGGACAGAGATCATGTGAGTGATTTCCTCTTTAGTCTTTCCTTTTTTAGTTTTATTTCATGATACCCAGATGGGTCTCTGTCTCCCTGAAATTCCCCCTTCTCCTCCCCACCCAGGAAAACGTTTTTAGCTATTAAACGTATGCTCTTCAGCCATACGATATTGTACATTGTTTACTATGACTGGTAAATCGTCTGGATTTTGGGCACAGATTCAAGGACTTTAACCTATAAATTACAAGATCCTGGTGTGCCAGCACCTTGCAGCTAAGAGTGCTCACTGCACTGGGGAACTAGGATTTTAAAAAAAGCATAATGTTTTGATTTAAATGTCTTTCAATCTGCCAGATAAATCGAAAAGCTAGTTCTCTTCTTTTCTTATCTCCCTAACTCTGTCCAGGATATATTCACATTTTTTGTGCTATGATAGGATCGATTTTCATCAAGGTCCCCAACTATTACTCTACAAAACTATTGTGCAGTAATATTGACATTAGGCCACCATAGCTTTGCAAACAATGTATATTTTCGTTGACTCACTCAATGAATGATCCAGTATAGTTTTTTTATTGTGTTTTTAACCATTTTGCTTGAGTTGAGCACTGTTAGTCTGACTCCTATATGGTTACCTGCCTGGTATGGTTGAACCCATCCAATATTGCCTAATGTGTCCTATGAGCACACAAGCCTAACCACCATGTCAAGGTCATATGCCCATGGGTGGCTTTTTGTTTAAATTTTTTCTATTTTCATATTTTATATTTTTATTATAATTTCTACATTTTTAATTGTTATTCAATTTTGTTGAACTGTTTTTCATTTTTTCTTTTATTGTTAATGTTTACTCATATACACATGTGACTGCATACATAAACATGTTAAAAATAACCATAAATACTTGATACAATGCACAATCATACATCTTGTTATTATCTCTTATCTTCAAATTCTTTTCATTGTTTATTTAAAGTATGTCGTAATAGAAATATAAAATTAAGAATCTGCTGCTCGAGAAACTCACATAAATAACTTTGGTGTGAAATGTTGCCACAACTAATCCAAATTAAGTATGAGTGTGACTGGCTGAAACAAGCAGAATTGTGAAACAAAGTATGCCTGACAAAATACTAGCAACTTTTCGATCCTGTATGAAAACTGGAGAACTACAGGTCGTCTTGTCTGAAAATAAAGTTTGTACAAGATGGTATAGTTAGTTTTTGAAGAAAATGCAGAGAAGCATTTGCTATTGGTTAGAAATAATGTGATATTTTTTCTCACAGTTATTTTTACAATAATTTCAAAATACTTTAATTTTCTGTGTGATCATCAACAAAACTTCAAATGCTCAATCAAACAGTATATCATTTTGTACTGGAATGGGCAAAATTAAGGTTTGGTATATCATTTATTTGCACATCCAAAAAATTTTCGGTGGTCTTTAGTCTCTGGTGAGTAAAAATCGTTGACCTATAAACAACGATACCATAATAATCTGCCAGGAAGTTTCATATCAGCGCACACTCCGCTGTAGAGTGAATATTTCATTCTAGAAACAACCCCTAGGCTGTGGCTAAGCCATGTCTCTGCAATATCCTTTCTTTCAGGTGTGCTAGTTCTGCAAGGTTCGCAGGAGAGCTTCTGTAAAGTTTGGAAGGTAGGAGACGAGGTGCCGGCGGAATTAAAGCTGTGAGGACGGGGAGTGAGTGGTGCTTGGGTAGCTCAGTCGGTAGAGCACTTGCCCGCAAAAGGCATAGGTCCCGAGTTCTAGTCTCGGTCTGGCACACACTTTTAATCTGCCAGGAAGTTTCAACTAGCAGGGTCTTACGAATTGAGTAATAAAGTGTGTAATATCATGAACCATTTAGTGAAACCAATAACGAAACAATTAGGATTTTCACATTCAGTAATCGGTATAGTTGTTCCCGCTGACGATTCATCTCTTGAGACAACATTCACTGACTTTTGTCGACACAGTCCATAAAAGCAATTAAGTGTACCCAAGCTTTTCGAAAAAGGAGCAGAAGTAAATATCTCTCGATTTGCGTTCCAGAATGACATTAAATTGGTGTCCTATGTACCTAAAAAATAAAGTTGTGCTGGTTATGTCAACTTTATACCAGAATAAAGATATAGAAGAGAGAATGTACCAACACCCCTCAACCACCTGACCCACCACCCCTACAAGATAAAATTGCTGGGAAAAATACTCACTCTGTGCTGGAGATAAGGATGTGCCATGCGGGGTTAGCTGAGCGATCTACGGCGCTGCAGTTATGGATAGTGTGGCTGGTCCTGGCGAGGTTCGAGTTCTCCCTCGGGCATGGGTGTGTTTGTTTGTCCTTACGATAATTTAGGTTAAGTAGTGCGTAAGCTTAGGGACTGATGACCTGAGCAGTTAAGTCCAATAAAATTTCACACACATTTCAACATTAGATTAAGGATCTTACAACCCGAAATTCAAATCAGTGACAATATTATATTGATGCGTATTCTCTATTTAATCAGATTGCAGGCGACAGGACTCCCCCCTCATGGGTAGAGCTCACGTCGGCCTGCCACACCCCCAGTTCCCATGATGTAATAACTGTAAGCACCGAGGAATGGAATGAAGTACGGTATAGCGTCGCTGTTTGGGGGCACAAGAGGATGTGTCTGTCGTCGAGGGGCCGCCAAGGAGGTCAAAAATCGCCCAAGGTCCTAACTACAGGTAATGATACTACATATTATGGACTGTGAGATGGATGTAAGTCTCCCTTGATCTCGCGGTCCCTAACAATAGCATCATGTCGTGGTAGTCTGTTGATTGGGAAATTCCA
This sequence comes from Schistocerca gregaria, assembly GCF_023897955.1. Lineage (NCBI taxonomy): Eukaryota > Metazoa > Arthropoda > Insecta > Orthoptera > Acrididae > Schistocerca > Schistocerca gregaria. The sequence continues at coordinate 35,697,045 of NC_064931.1, read as the reverse complement.
GACTCGCTTCCTGTCCCTGTCTCTCTCAAGAGGCTACTGCCTGTCGGTGGTGTGAACCAACATCTCCAGATACGCAGATGGAGGTTTTCATTTGTCCCCAGATTACTGTGTTCCTATTGACTAATGGTGGGGAAGAAGGGAGAGCTGACGCAATTTCGATATAAAAAATATGTGCGCTTGTAGTTGCGAAGACATTTTATATCCATAAACTGGAAACGTACATGGGAAAACAACTACCAGGGTCTTACCAACTCAGTAATAAAGTGTATGATATCATGAACCATTTAGTGGTTCATGATATCATACACTTTATTACTCATATAAAATTAATTATTTAACAATTTACAGCAGTGAAATAGATCGCTTAAAACACTAACCACCACCTTACAATGATCCTTCTTCATAATAAAAACATATTTTCAGCATGTGAATACCACACGCAAACATTATGCAAATCAAGTAATTAAATTTCTGCCCCTAATAGATCGTAGTGCCAAACATATCTGAGATCGTGAATGCACCAACGTCTGATAGCACAAGCACATTCCTCGACTGCAACTTTTCCACTAGTCATATATGGTGAAAAAAATCCAACGAATCATACATTCTCAGAACCTCGAAGAGGACACCATCTGCCAACTGCTGGGAGCCGCAGTCGCGTAATCAGACTCCGGAATGGACACCGTTTCGTCCTGTGGGCGCTTGTCAGGAAAGATCCACACATGTACTGGCCATGCTGGCAGCTGCACACCCATCCCCCAGTATCCACACGACGGCCTTACCAAACTCTCAGAGGTCAGAGAAACTGTTATCAAGCAGTCAAATGATAAATTTACATGAAGGGAATAATCGTCCAGCGCAAATACCCGGCATATTGAATCTTCTCATGCAACGCATATGTCTGCTTCTGTCACTGCGCACCCTGCACACTGGTCACTTCGCTAGCCGCTGCTGCTGCGGGCAAGAGCACACAGGCCGGCGCATTCTTTGTACCTAACTGCTAATCACATGGTAAGGCAATCTGAGACTTCCAGTCGCCGTCTCCTCATGACCACTTCTGCCGCCAGCTGTAGCACACAGTGAGTGCAGCACAGCACAGTAGTGCTAACCAATTCCACCCCAACATAGACCCCCCCCCCCCCTAAGTTTAAAAAAATCTCCTTTACCCAATCTAAGACAGGGATGTTGTGGACCATACACCTCAAATTTCTCAGCGAAATGTAGATTTCTCCCTTTTATCGCAGGTATTTTCTAAGACAGAAGAAATTGGGGCATACATGCATTTTCACATACGTAAAGTATCGTTACTTGTTGTGTATATCCTGTAACAGCATGTCATTGCCTATATTACCTCTAAGTGTTCCCTCATCAGGTAAAATAATCTGTTCTCATCAGCTTAATATCTGTTACGTCCTGCATCACAGGACTAGAATATTACATCCACTTTTGGCTCTTGATGGAGTGTTAAGATCTAGCTCTGCCACTGGCTGCCCCCTCATTTTCTATTTCTCTTAAAGTAACCAAATACTTCGCCACATACGAAGTCTCTTAAGATAACATCAGAGGGAACTTGTAAATATCAGGTTTACACCACATATCGCTTTATACACATATAAAAAAAAAATGTATAACATCGGTTCCGAGATTTCCGAAACCTGCAAAGAAAATAGGAATGAACATCATTTCCGCCCTTGTTATTGCTCACGAAAACCACACATTGCATGTTGTACTACCATACAGCGAAACCTTCAGAGGTGGTGGTCCAGATTGCAGTACACACCGGTACCTCTAATATCCAGTAGCATGTCCTCTTACATTGATGCATGCCTGTATTCATCGGGGCATACTATCTACAAGTTCATAAAGGTATTATTGGACCAGATTGTCCCATTCCTCAACGGCGATTCGGCGTAGATTCCTCAGAGTGGTTGGTGGGTCACGTTGTCGATAAGCAGCCCTTTTCAATCTATCCCAGACATGTTCGATAGGGCTCATGTCTGGAGAATATGCTGGCCACTATAGTCGAGGTGCTGCTGCTGTAAAACACTGGCGACATCTGCCAGCTGTGAGGACAGTGTAAGCAGCGTAACTGCTGTTCCTACTTTGACCTCAGGGTTGAACCGAGTTGCCTATCATGTTAAGCTACCTTCAGGGAGCGTCTCTGACTATGGAGACGCTCTCAAGTGGCGTCATCGACACCGCGGGAGTTTGGCTACTCCCGCAGGAGCACGGGCCTGTGGTGGACATGGCGGCCCAGCCCACGAATCAGGCGACTGACAGAGTGTTCTGGCGACGTGCCAGAAGCGGTCCCGCAGTAGCGGGACATCTGCTTCCTCGTGAAACAGCCTCGTCGGGTAGCGAGGCGACTTGTGAAGGGCGAGGCGCAGCGCCCTGTTTTGGACGCGCTGGAGCGTCGCGATGTGCGTGTCGGCAGCGTTGCCCCACACGACGGCAGCGTACTCTAGTATCGGCCGAACCTGGGCCAGGTACAGAGTGAGGCCGTGGCGTGGAGGGAGTGTGGAGGAAGGGTTGAGCAGTGGGTACAGCGCACGAAGGCACACCACTGCTCGCCCCTGACGTCACAGACGTGAGGCAGCCACGTCAGGTCGAGCGTCACCCCGAAGTATTTGACAGTCCACAACCGTGGGTTGGGGCCTCCCACGATCGTGACCGGCTGTAGGTCCGCAGGCAGCCTCTTTCTGCCGAAGACGACGGCCCGGCTCTTCGCAGCATTAAATTTTAAACGCCATTTTGTGGACCATGCATCCATGACGTCACATCCGAGCTGGCGCATCTCGGCCGCGTTCATGCTACGGGTGAACAACGCCGAGAACCGACCCCTGCGGCACTCGTGCGCGAATCTGCCGATCGCTGGAGACGCCTCCATCTGCTCGGACGTGGAATGTTCGTCCTGAGAGATAGGAGCGCAACAGGACCACGTGTGACGTCGGTACCTCCGTCGTGCCACACGTAGTCGCAGGCCTAGGGACTCCGGCGGCTCCAGCGGTCGCATCGCCTGCTCCACTAGGCGCAACAGCTGCTGGCCGGTCGAATGGCCGCTACGGAACCCGAATTGCTCCTCAGGGATGAGCTGCTGGTTCGAGACGTGGCGTAGCAGCCGCCGCACGAACAGCCTCTAAAAAACTTTTGAGAGGGGTGGGAGCAAGCTGATCGGCCGGTAATTCGCTGCCTGGCGGGGATCCTTCCCGCTCTTAAGAACGGCAACCACTTCCGCGTGTTTTCACGAGGAAGGGAAGGTCCCAGAGCAGAGTATGCTATTGAAGATGTCTGGTGTACCTCCGGCCGCAGCAACTTCAACAGGCAGTCGGTGACTCCGTCCGAGCCACCCGCCTTCTTGAGACTGAGGCGACGGAGCTGCAAATCGACTTCCTCCGCCGATATCTCTTCGATTTCGCCGTCGTCGGCCCGCGCAGCGAGGAAAACCGGCAGGCGGTCCTCCATTAGGCGGACGTGGTCGACATCAACCGCGCCCTCTGTGGGTCGAAAATTATCTGCAAACGTATCGGCGAGGACGCTGGCCTTTGCGTCGGGCTCGCAGACAACGTTTGCACCCACTCGGAGAGGCGGAACGCGCTGTTGTCGACGAGGGAAGCGCTCGGCGGTCCGCCACGCGCTGCCGTCCGTCGTCGTGAGGGTGGCCACAAAGCCCAGTTCCGGTTTCTGTGCTCGTCGATGGCGCCCCGAATCTCGCGCCGCGTCCTGTCGGGGCGGCGTTTCGCCTCCGACAGCCGCGTGAGCTGCCACTCCCGAAAGAGGCGACTCCTGTGGGTAATCGCCTCCAGGATATGCGGCGGGAGTTGGCGCGACATCTCTCGCGCGAGGCCGTCCCGGCCGCCTGGGTGTGGCCACCTAGGCGGCTGCGAGTGTGTGGCGCGTGGAAAAGGCCGACGCCCCGTCGGCTCCTTCCACGTCCGGATCAGGCGCTCCCTCGAGGCGGTCTAAGACCTCTGCCCAGAAACGGACCTCATCTGCAGGTTGCTTCTACACTGAGGAGTTGCAGATAAGTTCAGAACTGGATGTGTTTCTCTTGGAGAGAGTGATAAGATGTCAGGGAAATAGAGCGCTAGTCAAATGGCTTGGTTTTCCTGCAACACAAAACACTTGGATTGATGCTATATAATGGGGTGTGCAGTCCACCCCGTGGCAGTAGCATAACATGCGTGCTAGGAGATGCATTAGAGGAGGTGGTAGTATTCTAGACAAACTGCTAGTGGAATTACACATTCAAGTATATAACTACTGTGAGCCTAGAGCAAAGCTTCAAAAACGCTTGGCACGAGGTGATGAGGGGATAAATGTGCTCAATAAAGAATGTATGGAACACGACATTGCATATGCTGCAAATAAATATCTCCCAAGTCGTCACATTGCAGATAGGATTTCAGCTGATAAGGCTAAGGCAATACGCAGAAGAAAGGATATTAATATAGGTCAATGCATTGCAGCATTTGCAGTTGATAAAACCATGTGTGGAAAAATTAAGCTGGGTTTAGGAGTGGCGAATTTCAAGGAAGTTATGAATGTTGCACGTTGTGCACTCAACAAGAAGAAGAGGAAGAAGGGTGTGAAGCAAAGGTGTTTAAAGAACTATATCCCGACAACAAGGTATGCAGCTAAAAACGCTCTGAAGCGGAAGAGTGTGGGAAGAAGAAGAGGATCGGTTAAAGCACTTCGAGTTCTACTAATACCGAAGACTTCTGGTGGTTTTCTTCCATTCCTCATCCCAGCACTGTCCGCTCTCTGGGCGATGAGTCCATAGCCAGTGGTGCTGCAACTAATACTCGAACAGCCAAGAACGCGCAAAACTCCCAAGCGCAGCTAGAAGAAGCAAGAAGACATAACCATACGATGGAAGACACAGCCATCAGAAAAGGACTATACTTGAGACCGTAAAGAAAAGGGCTTGGTCAATTCATAAATTTAAAAAAACCGTTAGCAGTCCTACCAGCTCAACCACTAACAAATACTGAGTTTCTCAAATTCGTTAGAAAAAAATTCAACATTTCAAGATTCTGTGGTGTATTTACGTAGGATACATTACCAAACACTATGTGGAAAACTGGTGAACGTGGTATTATGAATTTAGATGTTGCTGGAGGTCCCAGCACACTCTGCGTGTCGTGTTTTATGAAACATGTATACACTGTCCACTATTGTGACTCATTTGGTAACCTGCAACCGCCAGAAGAATTACAACGATACTTCACACGCAGAAGATGTGTGTTCTACAATTTTCGGCGCTATCAGGACTTGAATACAAACCTCTTTGGACATATGTGCATCATGTTTCTCTTGACGTTTACAAAGAAGAAGAAGAATATGTAAGGAAGAGCAGCAGCCACCCGGGACAGATACAGCAACAGGAAAGTACCAGATTTTGCGACTTTTACGAGTTCCTATCCAGGAGCGAATTGTAAAATTTCATCTGTGTGCTTTGATAGTTTAGTTTCCACAGTTCTCGCGTTTTCGTTTGCGCTGGTAAACTGATTTTGTAACCTATTACAAGTTCTTAATCAGAGGTGAAGTATTTAGTTTCACCTGAGTGCTTCAGTAGTATAGTTCTGCAGCACATGCCAATAACCCGCTATCTGGGTAGTTTAGTTTTCCATGGTCTTTAGTATGGATAAAGACTGTGATTGTTGTGTGTGGATGCGAGCCGAGTTGGTGACACTTCGCTCTCAACTCCAGGTTGTGATGGTTTCGATTACATAGCTTGAAGCTGCAGTGGATTGGCACCACTGTTGTGGGCCAGCTGTGGGGCTCCAATGGACGTCCAGCACGTCCGAGTCCTCTGATCGGTCATCTCTGGTGGCCATTCCAGTTACTGCTCTCACTGAGGTTGACCCCTCTCCTGTGGTCGAGTGGGAGGTCACCTCAGGATGTGGCAGGTGGCCAAAGACTTCCCAGGGGGCCGCACATAAGGACTCCCCAGTTAGTCTTCCAAACAGGTTCCAGGTGCTGTCTGTGACTGACACTGCCGCTCAGCCAGATGAAGTCGCCTGTCCTGTTTCAAAGGAAACCTCTCAGCTTGCAAGATCCGGGCGTCACAGAGGGTGGGATTATTGATAGTTGGGAGCTCCAATATTAGGCGCATTATGGGGACCCTTAGGGACATAACTGCCAAGAAGTGGAAGAAAGCCAATGTCCCCTCAGTTGCGTACCAGGTGGAGTCACTCTAGATGTGGAAAGGATCCTTCTGGATGCCATGAAGAGCACAGGGTACAGCTAACTGCACATGGTGGCTCATGTTGGTACCAATGATGTGTGTCACTTTGGATCGGAAGGGATCCTCTCTTGTTTCAGGCGGCTAACAGAAGTGGTTAAGGCTGCCAGTCTTGCTTATGAGATGAAAGCAGAGCTGACCACTTGCAGCATAGTCGACAGGACCGATTGCGGACCTCTGGTACAGAGGGTCTCAATCAGAGGCTCAGATGGTTTGTGCCTGTGTAGGCTGCAGATTCCTCGACTTGCGCCATAGAGTGGTTGGGTTTCGGGTTCTGCTTAATATGTCAGGTGTCTACTACACGCAGGAGGCGGCTGCACTTGTAACAGGGGCTGTGTGGCGTGGACTGGGCGTTTTTTTTTTTTTTTTTTTTTTTTGGGTTAGAGGGTCTCGGAAAAGCACAAAAAGGGCTTCAGTCACAAGACGAACATACATACAGGAACCATTGGTATAACAGTTGTAAATTGTATTAGCTGTGCTGCGTAAGTACCAGAGCTACAAGCGCTAATAGAAATCACTAATGCTCATATCGTTATAGGCTCTAAAAGCTGGCTAAAGCCGGAGATAAGTTCAGCCGAAATTTTTGCGAAGAACCCAATGGTGTTCCGAAAGGATAGGGTAAACACAGTTGGCAGTGGCGTGTTTGCTGCTGTCAGAAGTAGTTTATCTCGTTGCGAAATTGAAGTAGATAGTTCCTGTGAGATAATATGAGCAGAGGTCATTGTTGGGAAAGGAAATAAAATAATAATTGGATCCTTTTACCTACCTTCCAGTTCCGATGATGCAATTGCTGAAATGTTTAAAGAAAACTTGAGTTTGATTTCAAACATGTACCCAACTCATATAATTATAGTTGGTGGTGACTTTAATTTATCCTCGATATGTTGGCGAAAATACACATTTAATTCTGGAGGTACGCCTAAAACATCATCCGAAATTGTGCCAAACGCATTCTCTGAAAATCATTTCAAGCAGTTCGTTCATGAGCTCACGCGAATAGTAAACGGTTGTAAAAACATACTAGATCTCTTAGCAACAAATAATCCTGAGTTAATAACGAGCATCAAAACGGATACTGGGATTAGTGAACACAAGGTTGTCATAGCGGAACTGAATATTGTAACCCCCAAACCCTCGAAAAACAATGGAGAAATATACCTATTCAAAAAAGCAGATAAAAATTCACTTGACACCTTCCTGACAGAGAATCTCCAGTCATTCCAAATTAACAATGAACGAGGGTGGTATGAAAAGTTCTTAAATCACCGCCAGAGGTCAGCTCTAGCGCAACGAGATATTCATTGGACTGTTGCCTGTAAACACGTGCCACATCAATGTTCTTGGAAGAGAGCTGTGGTGCTGACATGGCTCTGTTGGTGTTCCCGCGTAGTGATTTGCGAAGATGGAAAATATCCAGATTCGAGCAGTGATTAAGTACTTCATAAAGACAGGTATGAAAGGAAAGTACATTCATGCCGATTTCCAGAATACACTGGGGGACTCTGCTCCTTCATATTACTGTTGCCAAGTGGACAAATGAATTTACATTTGGTCTGGAGAGCTTCGCTCGGAATGTAGCGCGGACGTCAATGTGAGATGCTTATAATAGTTTCCACAACGAAACTTTGTCTCGAAACCTGGCAGAAAATCCGAAGAGATTCTGGTGGTATGTGAAGTATGCGAGCGGCAAGACACGATCAATGCCTACCCTGCGCGATAGCAATGGAGATACTGTCGAACACAGTGCTGCCAAAGTGGAGTTACTAAACACAGACTGCCGAAATCTCTTCACAAAAGAGGACAAAATAAATATTCCAGAATTCGAATCAAGAACAGACGCCAACATGAGTAAAGTAGAAGTGGATATCCTCGTAGTAGTGAAGCAACTTAAATCACTTGATAAAAACAAGACGTCTGGTCCTGACTGTATACCAGTTAGATTCCTTTCGGAGTATGCTGATGCATTAGCTCCATACTTAACAATCACATACAACCGTTCGCTCGACGAAAGATCCGTACCCAAAGACTGGAAAGTTGCACAGGTCACACCAATATTCAAGAAAGGTAGTAGGAGTAATCCACTAAATTACAGGCCCATATCGTTAACGTCGATATGCAGCAGGATTTTAGAACCTATATTGTGTTTGAACATTATGAATCACCTCGAAGAAAACGGTCTACTAACACACACAGTCAACACGGATTTAGAAAACATCGTTCTTGTGAAACATGCCTAGACCTTTCCTCGCACGATGTGTTGATCGCTATCGACAAGGGATTTCACATTGATTCCGTATTTCTGGATTTCCGGAAGGCTTTTGACACTGTACCACACAAGTGGCTCGTAGTGACATTGCGTGCACATGAAATATCGAATCTGTTATGTGACTGGATTCGTTATTTCCTGTCAGAGAGATCACAGTTCGTAGTAATTGCTGGAAAGCCATCGAGTAAAACAGAAGTGATTTCTAGTGTTCCCCAAGGTAGAGTGTTATAGGCCCTTTGCTGTTTGCTGTTCCTTATCTATAAAAACGATTTGGGAGACAAACTGAGCAGCTGTCTTAGGTTGTTTGCAGATGACGCTGTCATTTATCGACTAGTGAAGTCATCAGAAGGCAACACAAACAGCAAAACGATTTAGGAAAGATATACGTATGGGGGGAAAATTGGCAATTGAGCCTAAATAACGAAACGTATGAGGTCATCCACGTGAGTGCTAAAAGGAATCCGTTAAACTTCGGTTGCACAATAAATCAGTGAAATCTAAAAACCGTAAATTCAAGTAAATATGTAGGAATTACAATTACGAACAACTTAAATTGGAAGGGACACACAGAAAATGTGTGGAAGGCTAACAAAAGACTGCGTTTTATTTGCGGGACACTTAGGAAATGTAATAGATTTACTAAGGAGACTACCTGCCCTACTCTTGTCCTTACCAGATAGGACTGATGGAGTACATAGAGAAAGTTCATAGAAGGGCAGCACGTTCTGTATTATCGAGAAATAGGGGAGAGAGTGGCACTGATATGATACAGGATTTGAGATGGACATAATTAAAACAAAGGCGGTTTTCGCAACAGAGGAATCTTCTCACGAAATTCTAATCACCAGCTTTCTCCTCCGAATGCGAAAATATTTGCTGACGCCGACCTACATAGGGAGAAACGATCACCATTATAAAATAAGGGAAATCAGAGCTCGTACGGAAAGATATAGGTGTTCGTTCTTCCCGACGCTATACGAGATTGGAATAATAGAGAATTGTGAAGGTGGTTCGATGATCCCTCTGCCAGGCACCTAAATGAGATTTGCAGAGTATCCATGTATCTGTAGATGAGGTTTAAACATTCCTTCATCAGTTGAGGTTCAGACTCAATGTTGTGCACTTTGACTTTAAAAGAACGATCATCTGTATTACATGCAAATTACTTCCCACCAATTAATGTGAGCAATGGTGAATGGAGTATTGCTTTGGTTGGGACTGGAGACATACAACAGCATCCCAAATATCAGCGAGGCTAGAACCAACTGCATCTTTATATTTATGGTGAAAAAGATATTGTGAAAATAGAAACTGGTGCATAGGATATCGACGTTTTAAACAAAGTCTTAAAGCAGTCTGGAAAAGATATTGAGCTACATGCAAACATCAATGTACTTAAATCTGAAATAAGGACTGTGAATGAAACGGTTGACTTTAACCAGAAAAGTTCAAAAGGGTGCCTACTGGGTTTCACAAAAGGACAGTTTTTGAAAAAGGATCCTAGTAAATTTTGCAAGTCAGATCAGACTGTGGCCATACTGCCTGTCAGCACAATCCGAGTCGAGTATAACATTGCAACGAACTCCTATCTCATCAACGACTGTCTGAGCCATACTGTTTACGGTTTCTTCCCCTCGGTTGAAACAGGGTATAAGATTGTTGAGACTCCCACCAATGCAATATACCTTTCAGTGACAATTCAGACATCGGACTATCTGGAGTTGCGTATTGCGGACCAGAATAATCAACTTGTTGACTTTCGTGGTGAGGAAATCATTGTACAAATGCACCTAAGGAAGGATGAGTGTACGGTATAATACCAGTGCACGCAATCTACAGCTCGTGACTTCAATGCCAAACCGCAAAGTGTTAACACTTGTGAACTATGAGTTTCTTAAATCAGTTGGCTTGAAACCACGCAATGACGTCCTCTCTCATTATAACCAGTCCAGTAGCGTATAACGAGCGAATTATATGTCAGAAATACTTCTCGCATAAAACTTGTGTTTAAACCACATTTAACAAGAATGATGGAATTGTTTCATATATTTGGAGGGATCATTTAAGAAAACCGATGGGAGAACTACAGTAGGATCCAAGCTTACACATAAAGGTTAAGCATTCCTGTTTCAAGAAATCCACTAAGAACTAAATGGATCTGGAATCGACCATACACACCATGTCGGCATAACATCAACCCTTAAAACATATGTCTCTACATCACCCACGGATTTTAATAATTTAGAAAATGCAGAATTGTTATAGACGATCTGGTGGATAGAATAGTTGCAGAGTACAAACGTTTTTACCGCATGCATACCTCTAAAAATGCTTATGGGCTACTTTGGTCAAATGAAGCAGATTATTATGAATGTTAAACAGAAACTCGTTCTGATGCGGAGTGTGACAGATAATAACTCATATATTTAAGGATCTTAAGAGGAGAATAGCAAGATAATATGCAAAATGCCTCACATCAGTGTATCAGACGTGGAGCGTTTGAAGCTTTTAAAAGTTCTGGATTCTGAAACATATCTATCACTAAAGTGCGCGTCATTTACGATGGAGGCTGAGTTTAGGTTCGTTCTGTGCATCTCACGTCACAAAACGCAGACAGCCAATCAACAGAGAACGACATTGCCAGAGGTCAACTGCAGTGCAGAGCACAGACGAGTGTCTTCAGTTTTGGAAACGTTCAGTCATAAATAAAGTAACTGAAGGAAAGCGATGTCTTGATAGCAGACTTTCTTTTATAGAAAGTTTGAAAAAAAGCATTCTTTATGCCAGTTGCTTCATATTCTAGTAATTAATTAAACCAAACAAGCAATAAGCCTCCTAATTCACGCGATAACAAGGAAAGGCGTTTGTATCATTCTCACTAACCGTTTTTTCCCAATAAAGAACAGCGGTAATTATTTCTTTCCTATTGTACTTCGACGAAACGTGAGTAATTCGTAGTCATACCAACAGTGTTTGTCGGTATTTTGCGTGCAATTTTAAAGTTCTTCGGACGGGCTGTTGAATGAAGAGTTGCGTTAGTGTAATGGTTAAAGTGTTTGGCTGCTAAGCAAAAGATTCAGAGTTCAAACCTTGTTCGATGTTTAATACTTTCTTTACAATATCGAAGTGTCTTACTTCATGAATTTTATTCGTTTGAATGTAATTTTTTGAAATTTCTAGTGACAACTAAAGTCGAACATACGGAAAGTATACGCTATGAACTTTTACCTCTGCAAACTCTTCAAAATTTCGTGCAATGGTTTACTACATCTAATGCTGCACAATGATTGCGTTGAAAAGCGAAACAAAATTAAGTCATTTATGGGGGGAAGGTATCAGTCAAGAAAATGTGTAAAAATCAAATTATTGGGCCAAATAGTTTTTGTCAAATCGAATGATAAAGTGTATCAAAGCAGTCGAAACACCATGTGTCTGCACATGCGAGCAGTGCAGTGATGACAAAATCGCGCACAGCGCGGAATGTGGGGAGCACGTCTCAGTAGCAGCGAAAGGGTTAATGCGGCCGTGGTGGCTTTACTTCATAAGCTGCACGCTCCACCCTAAACGTAAATTTGCGAATGGCGCTGCTTCTCTTGGAGCGTGCAACTGGCAATGCAGCAATTTCCCGCGTCTGGACGGGCATGTGTGAACCGCCAAGATAAAACAATTGAACTACACTCCTGGAAATGGAAAAAAGAACACATTGACACCGGTGTGTCAGACCCACCATACTTGCTCCGGACACTGCGAGAGGGCTGTACAAGCAATGATCACACGCACGGCACAGCGGACACACCAGGAACCGCGGTGTTGGCCGTCGAATGGCGCTAGCTGCGCAGCATTTGTGCACCGCCGCCGTCAGTGTCAGCCAGTTTGCCGTGGCATACGGAGCTCCATCGCAGTCCTTAACACTGGTAGCATGCCACGACAGCGTGGACGTGAACCGTATGTGCAGTTGACGGACTTTGAGCGAGGGCGTATAGTGGGCATGCGGGAGGCCGGGTGGACGTACCGCCGAATTGCTCAACACGTGGGGCGTGAGGTCTCCACAGTACATCGATGTTGTCGCCAGTGGTCGGCGGAAGGTGCACGTACCCGTCGACCTGGGACCGAACCGCAGCGACGCACGGATGCACGCCAAGACCATAGGATCCTATGCAGTGCCGTAGGGGACCGCACTGCCACTTCCCAGCAAATTAGGGACACTGTTGCTCCTGGGGTATCGGCGAGGACCATTCGCAACCGTCTCCATGAAGCTGGGCTACGGTCCCGCACACCGTTAGGCCGTCTTCCGCTCACGCCCCAACATCGTGCAGCCCGCCTCCAGTGGTGTCGCGACAGGCGTGAATGGAGGGACGAATGGAGACGTGTCGTCTTCAGCGATGAGAGTCGCTTCTGCCATGGTGCCAATGATGGTCGTATGCGTGTTTGGTGCCGTGCAGGTGAGTGCCACAATCAGGACTGCATACAACCGAGGCACACAGGGCCAACACCCGGCATCATGGTGTGGGGAGCGATCTCCTACACTGGCCATACACCTCTGGTGATCGTCGAGGGGACACTGAATAGTGCACGGTACATCCAAACCGTCATCGAACCCATCGTTCTACCATTCCTAGACCGGCAAGGGAACTTGCTGTTCCAACAGGACAATGCACGTCCGCATGTATCCCGTGCCACCCAACGTGCTCTAGAAGGTGTAAGTCAACTACCCTGGCCAGCAAGATCTCCGGATCTGTCCCCCATTGAGCATGTTTGGGACTGGATGAAGCGTCGTCTCACGCGGTCTGCACGTCCAGCACGAACGCTGGTCCAACTGAGGCACCAGGTGGAAATGGCATGGCAAGCCGTTCCACAGGACTACATCCAGCATCTCTACGATCGTCTCCATGGGAGAATAGCAGCCTGCATTGCTGCGAAAGGTGGATATACACTGTACTAGTGCCGACATTGTGCATGCTCTGTTGCCTGTGTCTATGTGCCTGTGGTTCTGTCAGTGTGATCATGTGATGTATGTGACCCCAGGAATGTGTCAATAAAGTTTCCCCTTCCTGAGACAATGAATTCACGGTGTTATTATTTCAATTTCCAGGAGTGTATATATTACCGCATATTCGTGTAGTACGTAAAGAAATGTGGATGTTTTAGTTGGACCACTTTTTTCGCTTTGTGATAGATGGCGCTGTAATAGTCACAAACATATGGCTCACAATTTAAGACGAATAGTTGGTAACAGGTAGGTTTTTTAAATTAAAATACAGAACTTAGGTACTTTTGAACATTTTATTTCGGTTGTTCCAATGTGATACATGTGCGTTTGTGAACTTATCATTTCTGAGAACGCATGCTGTTACAACGTGATTACCTGTAAATACCACAGTAACGCAATAAATCCTCAAAATGATGTCCTTCAACCTCCTTGCATTTGGCAATACGTGTAACGACATTCCTCTCAACAGCGAGTAGTTCTCCTTCCGTAATGTTTTGCACATGCATTGACAATGCGCTGACGCATCTTGTCAGGCGTTGTCGGTGGATCACGATAGCAAGTATCCTTCAGCTTTCCCCACAGAAAGAAATCCGGGGACGTCATATCCAGTGATCGTGCGGGCCATGGTATGATGCTTCGACGACCAATCCACCTGCCATGAAACATGCTATTCAATACCGCTTCAACCGCACACGAGCTATGTGCCGGACATCCATCATGTTGGAAGTACACCGCCATTCTGTCATGGAGTGAAATATCTTGTAGTAACATCAGTAGAACATTATGTAGGAAATCAGCATACATTGCACCATTTAGATTGCCATCGATAAAATAGGTGCCAATTCTCCTTCCTCCCATAATGCCTCACCATACATTAACCCGCCAAGGTCGCTGATGTTCCACTTGTCGCAGCCATCGTGGATTTTCCGTTGCCCAATAGTGCATATCGTGCTGGTTTACGTTACCGCTGTTGGTGAATGACGCTTCGTCGCTAAATAGAAAGCGTGCAAAAAATCTGTCATCGTCCCGTAATTTCTCTAGTGCCCCGAGGCAGAACTGTACACGACGTTCAAAGTCGTCGCCATGCAATTCCTGGTGCATAGAAATATGGTACAGGTGCAATCGATGTTGATGCAGCATTCTCAACACCGATGTTTTTCTCAGATTCCCGATTCTCGCTCAATTTTTCAGCTACTGATGTGCGGATTAGCCGCGACAGCAACAAAAACACACTTACTTGGGCACCATGATTTTTTGCAGGTCGTGGATGATGTTTCACATGTGGCTGAACATATACCACTTCCTTAAATAACGTAACAATCCAGCGAACGGTCCGGATACTTGGATGATGTCGTCCAGGATACCGAGCAGCATACACAGCACACGCCCGTTGGGCATTTTGATCACAATAGCCATACATCAACATGATATCGACCTTTACCGCAATTGGTAAACGGTCCATTTTAACACGGATAATGTATCATGAAGCAAACACCGTCCCCACTGGCGGAATGCTACTTGATACCACGTAGTTATACGTTTGTAACTATTACAGCAACATCTATCACAAAGCGAAGAAGGTGGTCCAACTAAAACATTCATATTTCTTTATGTACTACATGAATATGTAATAAAAAATGTGGGTTCCTATCTCAAAAAAAAGAAAGCAGGTGATATCCGTTTAACCTATGGCAGCGCCATCTAGCGGGCCAGCCATACCGTCATCTGGTTTCCCCCTTGAAGCGAGACAAGTTTCGTTCTTTGTAGTTTTTTCGTTTGATGCTTATTTTGTGAGATATTTGGCCTGGTCACAATCAATGGACCACCCTATATATATATATATATATATATATATATATATATATATATATATATATATATATATATACAACAGGTTTTTATGCAAAAAACAAAAAAGACTTATGGTAACGATTTTTTTTTCGTTTATTCAGTTCACACAAATACACTTCAGTTCTTGAGATTACATTTCAGTTCTTGTAGTACAATATATTTCTTTGGGTTCAATCTAACTCTTCTATTCCAAAGCAGAGGTACTTTTAACTTACATGTTGCAACACTGGTTGACCTTGTTTTTTACTTTTTTCCCAGTAACACTGGATGAGATTACATTTTTTTCAGATATACAAACCTACAGTAAAAACTAATATGGAAATCCTTTTTTACTACTACAACTAAATTCCACAGGCCCATTATCACAACTTTTACAATAATTCTGATGGATTCTGCACACTTAGAAACTAATTTCCACATCCCCAATAGGAAAGGTTTTCACAATCACAATAATTCTGATGAAGTGTGAGCCATATACATATTGTCGCATAGAATAAGGTGTAATTAGATGAAGGACGAACACTAACTTCACTTAACGAAGGTTTATTCAGCTCTTGCACATACAACAGCACGGAGCGAACTGCCTCTGACCAGAAGACATACAGTATATATACAGCTACAGAACATTCCAGTTCAATGATTCTTGACATTTGTGGATACTTCTAGAACGTACTCGATCTGAATGTAGAAACTGAATTGGTACAGTCCATGAGAGTTTTGAAATGACAACCCTCCATACAAGAGTTTAGTATCATAACCACTATACCACGGAGCATCACACATTCTTCTGCGACATTGCTGCCTCCTTAAGAGAATGGCGTTACGGTGTTACGACGTCCTTGTCCGGGAAAGAGTCATCGTTCCTGCATACTCCGACTCCTGAAGACTGATTCTCGCCCTGGCGGTGATCTTCTTACAACTTCTTTTGCCACTACGCTCTTCGTCACCTTTCAGAATGTTACCTGTCGCTGGAGCTCCGAATTTACCCTGGGTTGCAGGATCCTTATAAGGCTTCAGTCGATGGATGTGGACCGTTCTCTGTTATTTCGTCGTCTTGTGTCGGGGTCTAAATCTTCAACTTCATAAGTAACATCAGACAACTGTCTTACAACCTTATAAGGTCCAAAGAAGCCCTGAGGAGCTTCTCAGAGAGACCACCCTTCCGAACAGGAGTGAAGATCCGAACAGGGCGGTGGCTCGTGTCATAGCCTCGGCGATCGTTTTCTTGAGCCTGCAGTCGTAGTCGCCTCACGACCATGCACCAGAAAAAATGGCGTAAATCCTGTCGTGTCTTGTTTGGCGGTGTTGTAGGCAAACGTTACGAAAGGTAGCACCTCATCTGCTCTGCTCTGCTCAACACTGACGAACACTGATGGCATGTCGGCCAAGGTCCTATTAAGGCGTTCAGGAAGCCCGTTAGTTTGCGGATGGTAGGCAGTCGTCATGTAATGAGTAATGTTGCACCGACGGTTTATCTCTGTCACGAGATTCGAATGAAAAACTTTCCCTAAATCCGTAATTAACTACCTTGGGGCACCGTGTGTTAATACTATGTCTTCCACGATGAATTTGGTTACATCGGATGCATCGGCTGTTTTCACGGCTTTTGTAATGGCATAGCGTGTCAGGTAATCAATGCAAACAATAATCCATCTATTGCCACTAGCAGACGTTGGAAATCGTCCTAGGAGGTCAATCCCAACACGCAGGAAAGGCGTTTCGGCTGGTGGAATTGGTATGAGTCGGCCAAATGGTTTCTGAGAAACTGCCTTTCTCCTCTCACACTCTCGACAGTGCGAGACATAGTGACGGACACTCCTAAATAAACCTGGCCAGAAAAATCTCTTGCGGATTCCATCGTATGTCTTAATAAATCCTAGACGTCCGGCCTCAGGTATGTCATGGAATTTCTGTAGAACATCTAAGCGCTAGCCACCTCCTATCAAACAGATCGAAGTTTTTCTTGGAAAGTAATCCATTAACTGCCTTACATTGTCCTTCCACATCCTGTGACCGATTTAAGGCAAGCATAATTTGAGATATCTTGGCGTCCTTCTTCTGCTCAGCAGAGAGATCCAGGAGTGCAGCGAGACAGTCACGATCTTCATCAAAGTCTTGATGGTCTTGAACAGGGTTTCTTGAGAGACAGTCGGCATGTTGTTTTTTTCTTGCAGTTTTGTACACTATGGTAATGTCATACTCTTGAGGACGTAGTGCCCACCTGGTGAGCTATCCTGTTGCATCCTTAAGACTTGTCAACCAACGAAATGAATGATGGTCTGTAATAACAGTGAATGTCCACGCCGATAGCTGAGTGGTCAGTGTGATGGATTGCCATCCTACAGGGTCGGGTTCTATTCCCGACTGGGTCGAGGATTTTCTCCTCTCAGGGACTGGGTGTTGAGCTGTCTTCATCATCATTTCATCCCCATCCAGCAGGTCGCCCAATGTGGCGTCGAATGTAATAAGACCTGCACCAAGGTGGCTCGACCTGCCCGGAACGGTCCTTCCGACCAATGACGCCAAATACTCATTCCCAACAACTGTGAATGGCCTTCCATAGAGACACTGTCGAAATTTGCACATGGACCAGATCACAGCAAGACATTCTCTTTCTGTAGTTGAGTAGTTTCTCTCGGCCTTTGTAAGTGTTCTAGAAGCACAAGCTATAACCTTCTCTTTTCCATCCGAAATTTCCCCCGGAACAGTACTGATTACATACCCACTGGCATCTGTGTGTAGTTCTGTGTAGTTCTCATCATACAGACCAAGTACAAGGTCAGTCGTCAGAGCTTTTCGCAGCACATTGAAAGAATCTTGTTGAGCACCACCCCAGATAAATTTAACATCGACTTTTAACAACACTTGGAGTGGCCTGGCTTTGATACAAAAGTCTTTCATAAAACGAGAGTAATAAGAACATAATCCGAGGAAGTTTCTCACACCTCTAATACTTTTAGGAATTGGAAATTCCGTTATATATATCACCTTTTCTGGGTCTGGCCGCACACCTTTGTTTGACACAAGATATCCAGGTATTTTGATTTCTTTTGCTCCAAAGAGACACTTTCTGCGATTAAGTTTCAGTCCGCCTTATTGGATGTGCCTTAGAAGATTATCCATTCACAAATTGGTGGTGCATTACACAAACCAAACGGCATTACCTTAAACTCGTACGGGCCCTCAGGGATGATCAATGCATTTTTCTCACGATCAGCCTCATCTACTTCTATTTTCCAGTATCCTGAGTACATGTCCATGGTTGAGAAAAGCGTAGCCCTCTTCAGACAGTCTACTTTATCGTCAATTCCTGGAAGAGGGTAAACGTCCTTTTTAGTTATCTTATTAAGCTTCCCGTAATCAACACTGAAGTGCCAACTGCCATCCTTCTTCCTGATGAGGACCACTGGTGACGACCATGGGCACTGCAAAGGCAGAACCATGTCATTCTTCATCATTTTCCCCACCTCGTCGCGAATTATTCGACGGTCCATTGCTGATACACGGTATGCTCTCTGGCTTATTGGTTGATGGTCTCCAGTGCTAATCCGTTGCTTTACCGTCGATTTGCCTAATCTGCTCTTCACCTGTGGATTGAAGCATTCAGAGAACTATTGAAGAATGGCAATGAGCTTCTTCTGTTGTTCCTTAGTGAGATCTGATGACAATCGAACTCTAAGATCTTGTCTCGTAGTGGTAACGCTAATTTCGCCCACGGACTCTGCATGGCAGGTTTCTATGATGCTCAGCTGTACTTCAATTAATGGCTCAGAGTTGCAACACACATGCGTCATGGAAGGCTCTGCGGATCTCGGCGACACTACTATCCACAATTCATCGAATTCGTTCTAAAACGAGACGAAGTTATTCTTCAGTGGTATGCTTCTGTTACATTCCACTACAAGATCAAGGGTTGATGAGTAGCATGTCACATGACAGTTACCTTTCTAGTGCTGACTGCAGGAATGATCACTTCATCCAGCACTCATAGTCTCCACACACTCAGATGCGCATCTTCTGTCCACAGTATCTCATCTCGTCTAGCACAATCTTTGAGCGACCGCAATCTATAATTGCCTGAGAAGCTTCCAAAAAGTCCCATCCGAGTATGACGTCATGACTACACTCTTGTGAGACGATGAATTCTAAGGGCTGTGTATGGCTATTTATCCCCACATGAATGGTACATCTTCATGTAGGTTTTACATCTTTCCCATTAATCACATTCAGCAGAGATGTTTTACTGTCGACGAATACGGTTTTCTGCAACTGGCGACGGTAATTCTCCGAAATGACTGAATATGATGCTCCAAAGTCCACAAGCTGGTCGGCCATCCATGAAGATATCGAAGTAGTTTCCTATCATTTTTGTAGTGATCGAGGGCGGAGGATTTTTCTCTTCGGCTGCCTCACCTCCAAGGAAGGTCGCACCCTGTAGTTTTCCAGGTTGCAGCGACTAAGTGATCGGCTGGAGCTTCTAAACGGCGATGGAGACCTTGATCAGCGTGTTGGGGAGCGTCCTCTCCAGCGGCTAGCTTGCGGCGATGGTGACCTACATCGTCCTGCACCCACATCTTCTTGTTCATCTTCGTCGTCCCAGAGTTGGCGTAGGCTAAGATTGGTCTGCTGTCTTCTGGCACGGGCTTCATCAAATATCCGCCGCCTTTCTCGACAACAGCGCACATGTCCCGGCCGTCCGCAGTGGAAACATATTCATGCGGCATTGTAGGAACGTAACTTCACCTGGATCTCAACTTTTTCACCCTTCTAAAGGGAAATGGAGGACGAGGTATAGTGTTCGATGTCTGTTCCACTTCCCCTCTTATGACCTCTTGAAGCGTCTCGGTTTTTTTACTGGCCATGAAATCCAAGTGCCTTCTGAACTTCCTCTCTCACTATCTGACGAAGAACACTTGTGAAATCAGTTCCTTTCTCCATCACAGACATCGATACGACGTTTGGAAGCCGTTCAAACTTCTTGCGTGAAATTCTTCTTTGATGCATTGTCTCGATATACTGGTACCATTTTATGAAGTCGTCTGCTGTCGAAACATCCTGGCTTGATACATGTCCTCAGCAACACCCTTTATGAGCTATGCAACCTTATCTTCCTCCTTCATTCTAGGATCCACTATTTTATAGATAAAGCTATCGATAAAGCTGCTGAAACTCGTAGGCGATAGCGGGGGAAGCGACATAATGCAAAAAAGTTAAATGATTTAAACTTTCGTAACTTAGGGATAAGTTGGCAAGACAGTGTGAAATTAGGATGTTTCCACATGTAAGTTGATTTATGTGGGTGGTGGTGGGGAATGCATGTGTAAGTAATTCATGCCGGAGCTGGAAACGCTACTTAGGTGACTTTCACGACCTAGAAAACCGAAGTTATTCGAAGTGAGAAGCCAGTGCCACCCACAGCATACCAATAAGCTTCATGAGAATCTCGTTTCAACGTTATTTATTAGGGAGATAACAGAATTGCAGCTTGTAGACGGAGAGTTTATACTGACGTTGATGGGGCAAAAAATGTAGCCACAAATATTGGATTAGGAAACGAGTATGTCATAGAAATCCTTTAGAGAAATCCTATACACTAATAACGGAACTGTCTGCCGAGAAAGAAAAGTGTTTTCGAATGTAAAATCAATCTTAAATTTCGTTTGAGCCATATTTCTGGCTATATACAAATATCTAAGTCACATATGCGAGGTGTCGCGTCAGCTCAAGTTAAAGTACAAATAACGTTGCAATATCTGACATCTGGAGACACTAGGCAGAGTAGGCAGTTGCCTAGTGCTGAGGATTTTAAAGGGCTATGAATTTTAATGGATGGCTTGTAAGCTGTCTCTTGAAAAGAGCATGCGAGCTTAAATCACAATGAAATGGTTATGAGTAACAATGGCAACAATCAGCTCAAATTTCATGAACGTTCTGATCAGGCAGCAGAAAAAGCCAAGGTTTCGATTTAGCAATGACGTTACGCCATGACAATGTGGCCATTATTCACTTCATTCAGTGTCGAGCCTTCTTTTGCGGTATACGATATGAAAGCGAATATCGTTGCTCGCAATTAAGTTTTCTGATATAAGATGCTGCTAATATTGTTATAGTAGTAGCCAGTGTCGACACTTGGAAACGCCCATTCAAACTTCAAATTCAAGGAGCATACCGGCACTCATCCTAACAGTCGGCCGCTTGGCTGGCAGGTTAGTTCAGTTAGAAACTGTAACGATTGCAGTTGTGTACACTTTACTTTGGGAGTTATATTTTAATATCAATTAAAATGAGTGACCACCGAAGAGGAGTAACTGGTTGTAGATATCAGAAACTCTCGAAAGACAAGACAATAAACAAAGAGGAAGTTGTGAGAAAGAGTGCAAAAATCGATGTCCTGTTTAAAAATCAAACACAGTAGCTAATGCCTCTTTATCGATTTGTCAATAGTGACACTGAGCTTTGGACAACACTTTCGATGCGAAAGCAGTAGGCTATATCATCAATTCTGTGTGAAAGCACCGCACCTATTCCGTAATAAGAAGTGCCAACTTGCAACACAACTGGGTGAAAGTGAACCAAGCAACGATCACTGAGCACTGTATGTTGAAATTTTTGAAAACTTACGCGAAGGGGACGGTCTTGCGATGCAAGCTTTGCAATGGAGCTGCGATTTGTTCAGCATTCGGTATGAACCGAATATAATAATTCATTTTCCCTAAAACTGACTGTGATTCTGTGACATTGCGAGTAACTGGCAGTTCACGTATGGCTAACAAATGTGTACGAAGAGGATGTACACCTTGACTGTTTATGACATGATCAAGATACTGCAACTCAGGTTTAAGAAAATCACACTTGCCCAGTCTACATTTTAGTCCTGCATCAGATAACACACGAAACAAAGCACGTAAATTTGCAATGTGTTCTTTAGGTGTACGACCTGCTACAACAATATCATCCAAATATTCTGAACAGTTTGGTACTTGAGTAGTCTCCTGTTCCAAATACCGTTGGAATATGGCGGGTGTGGAAGCACTGCAAAAAAGGCAAACGCAAATCCTCACACAAGCCCAAATGAGTGTTCACAACACACGTATTGAGATTCTTCATCTAGTGGTATTTGAAGATATGCGTCACTCAAATCAATTTTTGAAAACTAGCGACCAGCACCTAATCTGTCCATGAGACCCTCTGGGCGTGGCAATGGATAAGAATAAATCACAGTTTGTAGGTTGACTGTAAAGTCAACACAAAGGCGCATGCGACCTGAAGTTTTTGGGAGCAAAACCAGTGGACTTGCCCACTGACTAGCTTTTATGGGCGCAATAGCTCTGCTATCTTGCAGTTCAGCAGCGATTTTGTCCTGTGGTGCTTTGAGAACAGTTCTGGCCAGGCAAAACTTCGGCTGAGCATTGTCTTTCATAGCAAGATCATCATCATCATTATTTAAGACTGATTATGCCTTTCAGCGTTCAGTCTGAAGCATAGCCCCCTTATAAAATTCCTCCCTGATCCCCTATTCAGTGCTAACATTGGTGCCTCTTCTGATGTTAAACCTATTACTTCAAAATCAATCTTAACCGAATCCAGGTACCTTCTCCTTGGTCTGCCCCGACTCCTCCTACCCTCTGCTGCTGAACCCATTAGTCTCTTGGGTAACCTTGCTTCTCCCATGCGTGTAACATGACCCCACCATCTGAGCCTGTTCATCCTGACTGCTACATCTATATACTTCATTCCCAGTTTTTCTTTGATTTCCTCATTGTGGACACCATCCTGCCATTGTTCCTATCTATTAGTACCTGCAATCATCCTAGCTACTTTCATATCCATAACCTCAACCTTGTTGATAAGGTAACCTGAATCCATCCAGGTTTCGCTCCCATACAACAAAGTTGGTCGAAAGATTGAACGGTGCACAGATAACTTAGTCTTGGTACTGACTTCCTTCTTGCAGAAGAGAGTAGATCATAGCTGAGCGCTCACTGCATTAGCTTTGCTACACCTCGCTTCCAGTTCTTTCACTATGTTGCCATCCTGTGAGAATATGCATCCTAAGTACTTGAAACTGTCCACCTGTTCTAACTTTGTTCCTCCTATTTGGCACTCAATCCGTTTATATTTCTTTCCTACTGACATTACTTTCGTTTTGGAGATGCTAATCTTCGTACCACAGTCCTTACATTTCTGATCTAGCTCTGAAATATTACTTTGCAAACTTTCAATCGAATATGCCATCACAACTAAGTCATCCGCATATGCAAGACTGCTTATTTTGTGTTCACATATCTTGATTTCATCCAGACAATCTATTGTTTTCAACATATGGTCCATAAATAATATGAACAACAGTGGAGACAGGTTGCAGCCTTGTCTTATCCCTGAAACTACTCTGAACCATGAACTCAATTTACTATCAACTCTAACTGCTGCCTGACTATCCATGTAAAGACATTTAATTGCTTGCAAAAGTTTGCCTCATATTCCATAATCTCGTAGAACAGACAATAACTTCCTCCTACGAACCCGGTCATATGCCTTTTCTAGATCTATAAAGCATAGATACAATTCCCTGTTCCACTCATAACACTTCTCCATTAATTGCCGTAAGCTAAAGATCTGGTCATGACAACCTCTAAGAGGCCTAAACCCACACTGATTTTCATCCAGTTGGTCTTCAACTAATACTCGCAGTTTCCTTTCAACAATACCTGAGAAGATTTTACCCACAATGCTGATTAAAGAGATACCTCTGTAGTTGTTACAATCTTTCCTGTTTCCATGTTTAATGATTGGTGTGATTACTGCTTTTGTCCAGTCTGATGGAACCTGTCCTGACTCCCAGGCCATTTCAATTATCCTGTGTAGCCATTTAAGACCTGACGTTCCACTGTATTTGATGAGTTCTGACTTAATTTCATCCACCCCAGCTGCTTTATTGCACTGCAGTCTATTGACCATTTTCTCCACTTCCTCAAATGTGATCCTATTTGCATCATCATTCCTATCCCATTCTACCTCGAAATCTGAAACATTGCTGATCGTATTTTCACCTACATTGAGCAACTCTTCAAAATATTCCCTCCATCTGCCCAAGGCATCCACAGCATTCACCAGCAGCTTTCCTGACCTGTCCAAAATACTTGTCATTTCCTTCTTACCTCCCTTTCGAAGACTGCTGATTACACTCCAGAATGATTTTCCAGCAGCTTGACCCATAGTCTCCAACCTGTTTTCAAAGTCTTCCCAAGATTTCTTCTTGAATGCTGCAATTATCTGTTTGACTTTGTTTCTTTCTTCAACATAACTTTCTCTGTCTACCTGAGTTCTAGTATGTAGCCATTTTTGATACGCCTTCTTTTTCCTTTTACAGGCTGCCTTGACTGTGTCATTCCACCAAGCTGTTTGCTTCATCCTACTTTTACAAACTACTGTTCCAAGACATTCTTTAGCCACTTCTAGTACTGCGTCCCTGTACCTTGTCCATTCCTTTTCCAGTGACTGTAATTGACTACATTCAACTAACTGGTACCTTTCTGAGATCGCTGTTATGTACTTGAGTCTGATTTCCTTATCTTGAAGTTTCTCCACTCTTATCCTCCTAAATATAGACCTGACCTCCTGCACTTTCGGCCTCACAATCCCAATTTCGCTGCAGATTAAATAATGATCAGTGTCATCAAATAATCCCCTGAATACACGTGTGTCCCTCACAACCTTCCTGCATTCCTGATCTGTTATTATATAGTCAATGACAGATCTGGTTCCCCTGCCTTCCCAAGTGTACCGGTGAATGTTCTTATGTTTAAAAAAGGGGTTTTGTGATTACTAAGCCCATACTGGCACAGAAATCCAAAAGTTGTTTCCCGTTCCTGTTGGCCTCCATATCGTCTCCAAATTTACCCATAACCTTTTTATACCATTCTGTTCGATTTCCAATCCTGGCATTAAAATCACCCATGAGCAGAACACTGTCCTTGTCCTTTACTCTAACAACTACATCACTGAGTGCCTCATAAAAACTTTCCATCTTATCTTGATCTGTCCTTTCAGAATCCGAATATACTGACACAATCCTAATTTTCTTGCTTGACACTGTCAAATCTATCCACATCAGTCGCTCGTTTACATACCTTACTGCAACTACGCTGGGTTCCATTTCTTTCCTAATGTAAAGCCCTACATCCCATTGTGCTGTTCCTGCTTTGACTCCCAACAGGTAGACCTTGTATTCTCCCACTTCCTCTTCTTTCTCACCCCTTACCCGAATGTCACTAACAGCCAAAACGTCCAGCCCCATCTTACTTGCAGCCTCTGCCAGCTCTACCTTCTTCCCAGGGTAGCCCCCATTGATATTAATAGCTCCCCATCTCATTACCATTTGTTTGCCAAGTCGTATCTTAGGAGTCCCTGATTTGTCAGTTAGAGGTGGGACTCCGTCACCTCTAAAGGTCCGAGGCATTTTGCTCTGATTGTTGCCAGCATCACATTTAAAGTATTGGGGAGGCAGGTTGCTAGCCTTACTAGCATAGCAAGATGTGCAACAAAATTGTTAGCCTTGCCTAAACCTTCATAAAAGAAATCAGGGAATTCTACATGTCGTTTGCATTGAATGCAGTTACTGACAAGACTTTTTTGGATCTCAAAGCCAAACAAATCAAAAGAATCGAGGCCAAATTAATATGTTCTCACAATCACATGACTGTAGCATAGTGAAAGTTGCAGTTCGAGTATGCGAGCAATACATGGCATGCAAACTGCATTTTATGAGAACACGAAAGTCTTGTCCATTATGTGCCATCAGATGCGTGCTAGTTCTAGACAGGCATGGGAAGCCTAACAGTTCAAGGGTGATTCTGAGGCACTTTGTATTGTCGCCAAATGTATCCAAGATGTCGGCGATGACGTCCTCCAAGATGGCGCCGTGTAGACTTGGTGACAGCACATGACATCATCCAAGATGGCGGCTATGACGTCGTTCACGACGGCTGATTTTGGCTGGAAATTTGAATTTTGCCAGGAAGATAGGTCAGTTTGGCTACCTGCACGAACCTGACCCCTCCCCCAGAAAATGGTGGGAAATTCAAATTCCATTAGGACAAGGCAACACACCACTACCAACCTAAGAAAAAGGAGAGAAAATATGTCAGTTAGGCTACATCCACTAACCTAAGTCACCCGAACGCCACCTCATCCTAGAAAATGACGGAAAGTTCAAATTCCATCAAGACAACGCAACACACCTCTACTAACCTAAGAAAATAGCGGGAAAATAGGTCACTTGGGCTACCTCCACTAACCTAAGTCACTTAACCGCCACCTCATCCTAGGAAATGTCTGGGAGATGACTCAATCTGTGCTGGGCTGCTGGAGAGAGGAAGGAGTGTACTTCATTTATTTATTTTGGAACAATTTCTTTAGGGATGGAGTATATTTATCACAGTGATACCGAACACACACTCTGACATGCTTGTGGTCACGACACACAGCATACAGACCTGCAAACTACTCCTGTATAATGCTCTGCATACACGCTTGCTAATTCTAAACACCAAAAATAATGCAGTTCACAGCCTACAGACCTGTAAGCCACTAGTAAAATAATGGAATATATTTATGTCGAGAGACCCAAACAACACGTAAATCGTCTAAATAATATGCAAACATGCTTGCTAATCATGACTCTCAAAATCATGCACCAGTCTTTATTTAAACAATTTCATCCAGTCCAACCATCCAATGTGTTCACCACGAGGTCCATAGTTGAACTGACCTAATACACAGTACTGCCACCAGAGAGCACTGTTGTCCGTTCCATGACATAA